>NC_059372.1:20597930-21227930 GCF_019703515.2 Myxocyprinus asiaticus | reverse complement strand
GCAGAAAAAAGCTTCATTAACAGTTCTCTGTTAACTTGGTATTGCACTTGTATGCAAATATGCAATAAAACACTGTTATTTTACAAACATTTTTTTTTAAATAAATATTAACAATTTAAATTAAAACAATGAGGCCTTCAGTGTTTCTCTTGTAAAACATGCTTCAAGCTTGTAAAGGAATTATTCAAGAGCCAGTAATTAAAGCTACACTACGTAATTTTTTATTTATTTATTTATTTTTTAAATAACAAAATTATGTGTTAAGATCCAAGAATTTTGGTTGAGGGTTCAGAGTTTTATGTGTGACGTATTGGGCACTCAAATTTCATTTTGCCCCAGACTCTGTATTTTAGGTAAAGGCACGGTCATTAATATAGGGGATAAATACATAAGAAATTGGGTCCTAGCCAGTGTTATGATCGGTAGTAGTGCCCGACTGATATGGGATTTTTGAGACCGATACCTATTTTAGAGGGGGAAAATTCACCGATTACCGATATTGTGGCCGATATAGTTCATTTTTGAGCTGGAATGAAAACAGACCTTTTCTATGTGGATTGTGCACATACTCAGAAGGCTGCTTTCTTAAACAAATATTTTTATCAAAGAACATTTGACATTATTATTATACATTGTCAACAAATTCTAGAAATGAACACTGAGAAAATAAAGAATAAATAAAAATACAATAAATAGCTTAAAAAACATCAGTACTGTATGTTTAGTATCAGTCAGTTGCTGACCATTTAAATAAAGAATACATTCAAATAAAATAAATAGCTAAATAAACATCAGTACTATATGTTTAGTATCAGTCAAATGCTGACCATTAAAATAAAGAATAAATAAAAATAAAATATATAGCTAAATAAACATCAGTACTGTATGTTTAATATCAGTCAAATGCTGACTATTTTAATACTGCCAGTCAATTAGGGGCAGATTGTAAAAAAAAAAGAAGCAGACCTGCCGAGACGAGAAAAACAGCGGTGTTACACCGTATTCTGCTATACAAGTTCAGGGGAAACCTTCAACGGTGGAAAACCAGACTTTTAAATATTACATTTTATAAATGCAATGACTGGAATTGTTCAATTGCAGGGGCCACCAAACTGTGAATCCTGAACAAAACAGTTTGGTGAATACATGTTTACAAATTAGCTTCCACTCAGCTGACAAGCAATGAACGTAGCTACGTGGTTAGCTAGTTAGCTATAAGCTCATTGTCACGGAGAGTAAAAGATGGACCAGCATTGCATCTCACCAACTAGGTAACAGCGTAGCGTGAAATCAACACTCAACAGACACAATCCACCACCGCACCGTTGTCTGCTGAGCTGCAAAAATATGCTCTGATGTTTACCTTTCAATCTGCTACATTACTGACTGCACTGACAAACTATAGCTGGCTAACAGTAAACAGACATGAGTGACATGGTTGTCAGGGACAGGGTTAACATTATATTAGTTATATTGAAATGAGAAAATGATGGGGTCACTGTTTATTAACTTTCCAGTATTTATTTCACAAACTAGTTAGCAGCCTACCGAAAAGACACCACTCAACTCCACACCGCTTTACTCTGCCCTGTCTGCAGAGCCACCATCAGCTCAGAGTCAGCTCTGTAAACAATGGAGACGGAGCGTGCTCTGCTGGAAAACTACGTAATGACACCAGTTCTAAAGGATTGTTTTCTGCATTATATGTTCTGAAAAAAAGTTTTCATATCTGCGCATATCGGTAAACATATATGCAGATACCGATATCGGCCGACCGATATATCGGTTGGGCACTAATCAGTAGACAGATCATTCTGAGGGTATGGAAGTTGGCTGGTGTGGCCTCATTTCGGGAGTGGTGCACGGAGATGGGCAGGGTGGCGGCATTTGAGGAGATGTCAGATAGAAGGCTACGCAACCTTAAGAAGTGGGGCAGCTATCTGACCTTTTTGGAAGGCTCCCGCAGAGCCTTCCACAGGGGGAGTGGAGAGGGATTTATAGTTTAAATGTGTGCAATTATTATCATTTTTTTTTTTTTTTTTTGTGTGTGTAGGGGGAAGGAAATCATGGGGGTTTAAAGTTAATTCTGTGCATATATGTTTTGCTTTTCCGTTTCATTTGTTGGAATCAATAGTGTTAATCAGAAAGAAATAAAAATAACAAAATGTTATTAATGAGTGCATCAAAGTGTATTTACTTTACCCAAATACACTTTGATAAACCTATAATAATGATTTATATTTTAGAGCTGTCGGGACAGATTTCACGGGAAATTGCATACATATGTCATTCGCCCATGCATGTTCACGTCATATTCGTACACAGAGAAAATAAGATCTGGCTACTGTAGCGCATGTGTGGGAGTAGCTGAAGCTGAAAGTTTGTTGTCGCAACGAACGAGAAAAATTGACCATGGAACATTCAAAATGGCAAACCTCCAGGGAATCACCGGTTGTAAAAAGAAAAGAAACCCCGAACAGAGCAGAGTCTTCAAGCAAAAAGTGAAAGCGACAGAGTCCGTAATAAAACCCGAATCAACATCGGCTTGGCCTTTCAGAGGTGGCGACAACAAGATCTTAAAGGATTTAAAAGCGACCAAGAGATGGCTTTTTTCTTACTCAACAGGCAAGATATTTTATTGATATGATTTATGTACAGTTGTGTAACCACACACACGTCTGTGTACAATAATTATACTGTAATCGGTGCAGAACTTTTCACTTGTAGCACATGTGTGTATATTTTCTTTATAACTGCAATAATTTATATAAATAAATCCTTTAGTCCTAGGCTTGCCAAGGACATGTGAGTCTTGAAACGATGTTGAACACTGGTTGGTAACAATGACAATCTATAAATTAGTTACTACCGTGGTCTATTTGGACAGAATATCCTGCAGTTCTAAAAACTTTACAATGTTTGACCTCATCAGACTAGCAATTGTTATGTCTAATGTTAACGAATCAAAACATCAATGTTTCCAATAAGTCAAAACAACAGCATAAGATATGGCACTTATCTGCTCAGATGACATTTTTCGGATATCCGTCTTTTCCTTTCTTTCGTTATTTATTTGTCCATTCACTCTGATAAGATGTCCTGTATTCATGTGTACAACGGTGCCTCGAACCACATTCATTTGCGCAGAGGAGCAGAGCCGAAGCACAACTTGCGTCATTACCGAAAAAAATTTATTCCGCAAGATGCATGCAGTTTTATTTTTTAACTGCTAGAAGGCCAAAAGTTACATAGTGTAGCTTTAAATAGAGAACAGAGTAAACAGTGCTTTAAGTTTTTTAGCAACAGTAGCAATTAAACATTAAAAAAATTATAATATAAAACATTAAAAAAAGGTAATGTAATGCAAAATGAAACTACTTAAATATTAGACACTCTTTACTGTATGATGGATTTACATTAATACTGATTTGATGCAGTAAGAATGCCTGAATGCCTATAACAGACAGCATGCAGCTTAAATACATTTAGACGTTGCACAAATCTAACATTTTGTAGAATTTGTCCCGTCTGCTTATACAATAATGGCTGTGTTTGCTTTAATATCTCGTCAAGACAGCACAGGCCGATTTAATCCCTTCTGTTTACACTGGTAATTCATTAACAGCTGTGTTTACATTAATTTCACCTAAAGAGGGATATTTTGATTAAAACCAGTGCAGAGTCTCATGTAGGAGCGCTGCATTCATCACAACACAAAAGTGCATGGGCAGATACACACATGTGAGCGTTTGAAAGCAGCTGGCTGATCTAACAGGGCACAGGTAGCAAATTTAGTCAGATCTTGGTAATGCCGGTATTTTTGTAGCATCGGTGGCTATTAAAATATTGAACTGAACAGAGATAAATAAAGCACTGTGCTGGACAAACATCTTTGGCCGGTGGGTTTTAGTTTATTCAGCATCTAATGCAGGAGCGATGTGTTTTGTAGATGCCATATAAAGTTTATCAACATTTAAAAACGCGACGAAGTGAAGTTTAATTTAAATTTGACCGCTTTATGCATGCCACTGGAATGCGTTAATATTCTGCACGTTAATATACATTGCAGAATCGTTGTCATTTAGAAATGAGATAGTGTGTCTGAATCGATACTGCGATCAAGTAAACATGGAGCGTTTCTCTATAAATTAACATTACATTTACTGCATACAACAAGCAGTGTTAATACTAGGGTCTCACTGTATCATCCAAACAAACAATCATGTCAGTTCTCACCAAGAGAGCATACAGGTACTGTACATTCACCTGAAATCTCACTGTCATCACCAGTGTAGGGGTTTGCTATATACTGAATTCACACTGTGTTATTTGACTTAACTTCAAATAAAAAGGTCTGAAATATCTAATGAACCAACAAACTTTCATTTTTTGTTGCGCATGAGAAATATCAAATGGCAAACATTCAAAACGTGAAAGTAATCAGCTCTACCCGGATCAGTCAGCGCGACTCAAGGCTCAATGAACAGATCAGCGGAGAGACGTGCATTTACACGCAGACCAGTCTCGAGTGCTCAGCCGTGCATATCATCATAAACAGCGTTGCGAGAAGTGTGGGCTGTGTCGCGGATTCAGCATTGATTATTTGTTTAAAACCTCTATGAAAACCTATAATGTGTCAATAATTAAACTAGTTTAAAATCGTATTAAATGGCCCCAACATTCTAAACAGCACTGAAAAGGATTAAAGGAGAAATCTGTACCATGAACAGACAGAAATTGTAGCAAAGGCTTTCAATCCAAATATCACAGATATTAAAAAATATGAACTTAAATCAATATATCGGGGTAATAAGGGAATACAATTAAATTTTGGGATGTGTTTTTCTTATTTTAAAAAATGGCATAATTTGTTTTATGGTTACTGTCCATGTTATCATGGTTTACTTTTACCTTTGGTTACAATGATCTTATATTCTTAAATACTTAAATCTTAAATACCACATCCTGATGAAAAGAAATCGTGAAAGATAACTAATTCTCACTGACACCGTGTCCTAACCAGACGCAACGATGCGACACGCGATCCTTCTCATAACTGTATATTAAAGCCGAGGTGACACTAGCCAGTTCAAAACAACTTTATTTTCATCAAGGATGTTACAGACCTACAGAATGTTGTGTTTGAGGTCTTGTTCTCTTCAACCGGAGCTCTATAGACACACACACACAGACTAACACACACACGGCAGCTCATTTTGACTTTCTCTCCGCTTCCCTGTCACATGGAGATACACGAAATAACAGAGTACTGTGTGAGTGCGTGAAAATAAAAAATGGTAACAGACTGAAATTTGATGCGATTCATAAAGTAACCTTGCCCTGTGTATGTGTGTGATCGTGTCCTATCCCCCTGAGATTTGACATAAAAGTGTATGTCCATACGTACCTTCAGTGAGAAACTGAGGTACGTTCTGGTACGTTTATTATCATTTTAGTGTAGGAATATTGCGGTATCGCATCACGTCGCGTCTGGTTAGGAAACCGCACTCAAAATAATCTCCAGACCAAGCCGCACAGATTGAATAAAACAGATTTTTGATTTTCACCTCAGTTAACACAAATCGTTAACACAAACGAGATCGAAGTAAAACTGCATGCAAGGCTAAATCTGGCCAACAGTTCAAAACGAAACTTGGTATGCTACGTAATGGTTCATAAGATATGCCTCCATTAAACTTTGCCTGATTTTCCCAAACAATGGCTCAAAATAATCTCCAGACCATGCTGCACAGAAATGACTGTTCAGAATTTTGATTTTCACTTTTGTTTAAAAGTTATGGCATCACAAAGATAACAAGGTCGATGTGAAAATGGATTTGAGGCTGCATCTCGGCAACCCTTTGTCCTATCGAAACTAAACTTGGTATGCTTCATGAGGACCATGATCTGAGGGCACATGCAGTTTTGCAACAGCACCACCTATGGGTTACCTTTTGAACCAAATGTCCTAAAATCATGAGGTTGGTGTCTATGGATTCTGTGGGTTATGAGGATTTCAACGATGCCAATTTTTCCCATATCAACTATACTGTCCCTCCACCATATTGAAATTTATTTTGGAGATTTGGAGTTTGGAGACAGCACCAACAATAGTTCAAAAGATAACCTACACTTGAGTGCTGACTCTAACCTCAGGAAGTCTCTTTGCCACTCAATGGGCATGTCAAAGGTCAAAGTTTAAAAGGTCGTGAGTTCAATTCCCAGGGCAACCAGTGTTATATTATACAGAGTTGATATTGTATTGTGTTTACTGAAAAGTTGCAGGTTTTATCACAGATCATTTCTTTTTGCAGGTACACTTCTTGTTCTTCTTTGTCTTAGTGTTGTTCTAATATATATGGGAGTGTGAAGGAAAGGATTGAGAAGTTTGGAGACAGCAACACATGTTGTTCAAAATAACGTGGTCTGTTTAACATGGTTATCATGCTTCATGCTATGATAGCTTAGCATGCTAATCAGTTAGCAAGTTAACTTTTGGGTTTTCTGTCTTATAAGGCTATTTGATCACAATGCTATCCAGGCAACATTAGTTTAACAAGCTAATCAGCTAGTATGCTAATCAGTAAAATACATCATGACCAGTCTGTTCTTTCTCTCTGCTGTGTTTGATATCAGCCATATCGGCTCTCCACCATTTTGAATACTTTTTTTTTTTATTCAAAACTTTTGACACTCATCTTAGTATATCTCATTAGCAACTGTAAAACCTGTGGCAATGTCACCCAGCGGTCAGTGTGCCATGCCTTTGTGCTCTGCAGATCAAAAGATTGCTGATTCGAGACCAGATTAGGGCAACTTGAAAACATTTTAGTACTTGCAAAATACATTATGACCGATCTGTTCTTTGTTTCTGCTGTGTTTGATATCAGCTCTCCACCATTTTGAATACTTCTTAAATTTAAAACATGCTTACTCTAATCTTGGTTTTTATCTCTTCAACACCTTTAAAAACCTGTGGCAATGTGGCCCAGAAGTCAATGTGCCATGCCTTAGTGCTCTGGGGATCAAAAGATTGCCGGTTCGGTTCAAGACCAGCCTGGGGCAATGTGAAAAATTCGGAGTATTCACAGAACACATTATAACCGATCTGTTCTTTCTTTATGCTGTGTTTGATATCAGCCATATCAGCTCTCCACCATTTTGAATACTTTTTTTTTTTTTTTTTTTCAAAACCTGCTGACTCTTAGCTTGGTATTTTTCTTCAGCACCTGTGGCGATGTGGTCCAGCGGTAAGGTGCATTTTACCTGTGTGCTGTGGTGATCGAAAGGTTGCCAGTTCGAGACCAGATTGGGGCAACTGGGAAATATTGAGTATTTGCAAAATACATTATATCTGTTCTTTCTTTATGCTGTGTTTGATATCAGCCATATCAGTACACCACCATATTAAATTTTTTATTCAAAACATGATGACTCTCAGCTTGGTATGTCTCTATAGCATCTGTGAAACTTTTCTGTTTATGTCATTTTTGGTGACTCATGAAGTAGCATGGGGTTGCTTTGTATGTCATATTCATGCAATGTGTTGCGCTTCCTATGGTGTAATGCTTGCCAAATCTGAGATTTTTGAATACTTTTCACTGAATGGTTGGGCTTTTCCCAAAGCAAATTATTATTTTCCCCTTTGTTAAAAAAATGTCATGAATATATAGCTGATCATGGGAACAGCTGTGCTTGGCTGTGATTCCTCTAAGCTTGGTATGTCCATTTGTTTACTGGCAACTCTGTGGCTGTGTAGTGTATTGGATAGCACACTAAACTCTAGAACGGAAAGTCATGCTCTGTGAGATCTTTGGGTTGTGATTAGTGTTGTGCAGTGGTTGCCATGTTGGTGCTTGGCCCCATAATGGCTGCTTGGAGCTATATTTTATTATTGTTAATTATTTATTGATTTTCATACATTAACGTTAATGATTGCAGAATAAGGAAATGTCTTAAAATTTGCAACCCTATTGAAATGGATGCATTACCTCTGCCAGGCTTTTTAAGAGATATAGACTAAACATACACAGTTGAAGTCAGAAATGTACATACACCTTAGCCAAATACATTTAAACTCAGGTTTTCACAATTCCTGACATTAAATCATAGAAAACATTGCCCATCTTAGGTTAGTTAGGATCACTATTTTAAGAATTTGAAATGTCAGAATAATAGTAGAGAGAATGATTTATTTCAGCTTTTATTTCTTTCATCACATTCCCAGTGGGTCAGAAGTTTACATACAGTTTGTTAGTATTTGGTAACATTGTCTTTAAATTGTTTAACTTGGGTCAAATATTTAGGGTAGCCTTCCACAAGCTTCTCGCAATATGTTGATGGAATTTTGGCCCATTCCCCCAGACAGAACTGGTGTAACTGAGTCAGGTTTGTAGGCCTCCTTGCTCGCACATGCTTTTTCAGTTCTGCCACAAATTTTCTATCGGATTGAAGTCAGGGCTTTGTGATGGCCACTCAGCACCTTGACTTTGTTGTCCTTAAGCCATTTTGCCACAACTTTGGAGGTATGCTTGGGGTCATTGTCCATTTGGAAGACACATTTGTGACAGAGCTTTAACTTCCTGGCTGATGTCTTGCTTCAATATATCCACATAAATTTCCTTCCTCATGATGCCATCTATTTTGTGAAGTGCACCAGTCCCTCCTGCAACAAAGCACCCCCACAACATGACGCTGCCACTAACATGCTTCACGGTTGGGATGGGGTTCTTCGGCTTGCAAGCCTCACCCTTTTTCCTCCAAGCATAATGATGGCCATTATTAGTGCCCGACTGATATCATCAGGACTCGATTTGGAAGGCACGTCGGAAGAAGAAATTCAGCGTCAACTGTCCAACATCTCGGTGATGCTGACGAAGGTTGTTGCTGACTTGGAGGATCTCACTGAAATACGTAGATCGATTACGGTGATGGAAACAAATTCTCTGAGTTGGTCACAAGAGTGGCAGATGTTGAGAAACGAATCGATTATCTGGAGTCATCAGAAAGGGAATTATCCGCTAATACACCCGCATCCAAAACAGACTTGGAACACATTTAGGAAAAACTAGAATATCTCGAAAATATGAACCGAAGGAGAAACATACAGATTGTTGGAATTCCTGAGCATGAAGAAGGCAGAGATATGGTGAAATTCCTTGACGAGCTCTCCCCGAGTCTGCTCGACATAACAGGCCATAAACTGGAAATCGAGCGAGTTCAGAGTGCCGGCTCGGAGATCGGCTGAGGGAGAGAGGCCTCGATCAATTCTGGCCAAATTTCTGAGATCATCCGATAAAGTTCTCGTGTTGCGCCAGGCGAGGAGCAAAGGAAAACTTTCTTGGAAGAATCACAATATTTTCTTGTTCCCAGACTTTGCAAATGCAGCTAGATGTAAAAATTGTGTCACATTTTGGCTAACCAATTAAGTTATGACATCTCTTATACATATAGATCAGGTGGGGTTTATTCTGGGCTGTAGCTCTTCTGATAACTTTAGGCGTTTCATCAATATTATGTGGTCAGTAGCGAATGATCAGTCTCCGGTCGTTGCCATCTCACTTTATGCCGAAAAGGTGTTTGATATGGTAGAATGGGATTATCTTTTTAAGATTTTGGAAATATACGGGTTCAGGAGTACATTTATTGTTTGGATTAAGTTACTTTATAGACACCCTGTAGCAGCAGTACAAGCAAATGGATTAATTTCAGATTATTTTATTCCGGATAGGGGCACCCGACAGGGTTGCCCTCTTTCCTCATTATTGTTCTGTCTTGCCCTGGAACCATTACCAGCCACGATAAGGAGGACGATTTTCCAGGGGTGACGGCGGGAGGCGTGGCGCATAAGCTTCTGCTTTATGCAGATGATATTTTATTATTTGTCTCTGACCCTACTAGATCTATGCCTTGCCTCCACAGAATTATTAACTCTTCTTCCAAGTTCTCAGGGTACAAAGTCAATTGGTCTAAATCCAAAGCTTTGGCTCTGACAGCGTACTGTCCAGTAACGGCTTTCCAGCCGGGCGCCTTCCAGTGGCCCAAACAGGGCATTAAGTATTTGGGGATTTTATTCCCAGCAAATTAGTCAGATTTAGTTAGTTCATTTTGACCTTTTAATAAAAAGGTCTTCGAGCGATGTGGGCAGGTGGGCTTCATTACATTTATCGATAATTGGGAAGGTTAATGTTATTTAAATGAATTGTATTTCAAAATTTAACTACCTGCTACAATCTCTCCCTGTGCATGCCCCCCTCTCTTATTTCAAGCAATTTGATAGCATAGCGAAGTCCTTCATTTGGAATGGCAAGCGTCCCAGATTGCATTTCAATAAGTTACATAGGCCGACTGACAAAGGTGGGCTAGGCCTACACAAAATTTTGTTTTATTACTATGCGTTCAGTTTCAGACATTTGGGTCATTGGTCTCTTCCACTTGAGAGAGCCCCTCCCTGGTTTGGTATTGAACAGGAAGTTCTTGCCCCTATTTCGCCATTGCAAAGCCTCTCTATCATACTAATCGAAGAAGTTAAGTCACACCCCATTATTTCGCATGTACACTCGGTATGGACAAAAGTGTCCAGAATGTTTAAATCGGACATTTATTTAAATGTTGCCTCGAGCATATGGCAGAACCCAAGATTGTGTATCGGTAAGTCCCCCTTCTGCTGGTCGAGTGGATTGGGAGTGGGGTTGCTACACTCTGAGATCTATATGAGAGTGGACTGCTGAGATCGTTTGAAAATCTGGTTCAACATTTTGGGATCCCCAGATCTCAGTTTTATAGGTATTTACAACTGCGCCACCTGCTTTGTACTGTTTTTGGGAGTAACACACACCCCCCTAAAGCAGCTGATACTCTAGGAGAGGAGATTACTGCTTTTGGAAAAGGTCATGAGGCATCAGTGTATTACTCCCTGATAATTCAGAGTCTGGGGGATGGAGCTTTAACTTCTATCAAGAGAGTATGGGTTACTTCAACTTCAACTTGAAAGACTTCAACTTGGTATTGGAGGAGGGAGTGTGGGTTAGGATTCTTAAAAACATTAAGTCTGCATCTAGAGATGCAAAGGTGCATCTTATGCAATTCAAAATTTTGCATAGAGTTTATTGGACCCCCTCTAGATTGTATAGGCTTGGTCTTAAAATCACACCCACCTGCTGGCAATGCCAATCGGAGGATGGATACATGGCCCATGTTTTTTGGTGGTGTGTTGAGATCCAGACATTCTGGTTGAAAGTTCAGAATTTTGTGTCTGACGTGGTAGGCACTCGGGTTTCGTTTTGCCCCAGACTTTGTGTTCTGGGCGATGGGGCGGTCACTGATGTGGGGGATAGTCATATAGAGAAATGGGTTCTGACTTGTGTGATGATCGCCAGGCAGGTTATTTTGAGGGGTTGGTGGTCAGCTGGTGCGCCCCCATTTCCGGAGTGGTGCACGGAGGTGGGGAGGGTGGCGGCTTATGAGGAGGTGTCATCGGGAAGACGGGGTGGCTTGGATTTGTTTATCCGGAAATGGGGCTGGTATTTGGAGTTTTTGGAGGGCTCTCGGGTGGGGTGTGGAGAGAGTAGTGTAATATAGTTAGTATGATTATTATGTATGTTTGTGTGTATATATATATATATATATATATATATATATATATATATATATATATATATATATATATATAAAATGTATGTTTGTGTGTGTGTGTGTGTGTGTGTGTATATATATATATATATATATATATGTATGTATGTATGTATGTATGTGTGTGTCTGTTTGTTTTTTTATATATATATATATATATATATATATATATATATATATATATATATATATATATATATATATATTTACTTATGTTTGACCACAGGGTTGTTGTTTTTTTTGGGGGGGGGGGCAGGGTTGAGGGTTGGGGGGGGGGGTTGTGGGGTTTAAAATGTTGATTTTATATATGTTTTGCATTTCCTTGTTATTGTATGATTTAAAAAATGTTAATTACAAAACACAGTACTGATGTTTAGTTAGCTATTTATTTAATTTTTATTTATTCTTTATTTTAATTGTCAGCATTTGACTGATACTAAACTGTACTGATGTTTATTTAGCTATTTATTTTATTTTTATTTATTCTTTATTTAAATGGTCAGCAACTGACTGATACTAACCATACAGTACTGATGTTTATTAAGCTATTTATTTTATTTTTATTTATTCTTTATTTTCTCAGTGTTCATTTCTAGAATTTGTTGACAATGTATAATAATAATAATGTCAAATAGTCTTTAATAAAAATATTTAAGAAAGCAGCCTTCTGAGTACCTTTGCATAGTCATATCGGTGAAAAATCTGTGAAAAATCCACATAGAAAAGGTCTGTTTTCATTCCAGCTCAAAAATGAAATATATCGCCCACCATATCGGTATTCGGTGAATTTCTCTAAAATCGGTATCGGTCGGGGGCTAGTCATTATGGCCAAACAGTTCAATTTTTGTTTCATCAGACCAAAGGACATTTCTCCAAAAAGTTCTTTGTCCCCATGTGCACTTGCGAACTGTGGTCTGGCTTTTTTATGGTGGTGTTGGAGCAGTGGCTTCTTCCTTGCTGAGCAGCCTTTCAGGTTATGTCGATATAGGACTTGTTTTACTGTGGATATAGATTCTTGTCTACCTGTTTCCTCCAGCATCTTCACAAGGTCCTTTGCTGTTGTTCTGGGATTGATCTGTATTTTTCGCACCAAACTATGTTCATCTCTAGGAGACAGAATGCGTCTCCTTCCTGAGCGGTATGATGGCTGCGTGGTCCCATGGTGTTTATACTTGCGTACTATTGGTTGTACAGATGAACGTGGTACCTTCAGGCATTTGGAAATTGCTCCAAAGGATAAACCAGACTTGTGGAGGTCCACAATTTTTTTTCTGAGGTCTTGGCTGATTTCTTTTAATTTTCCCATCGTCAAGCAAAGAGGCACTGAATTTGAAGGTAGGCCTTAAAATACATCCACAGGTACACCTCCAATTGACTCCAATTAGCCTCTCAGAAGCTAATTGGCTAATTTCCTAATGGCTTGACATCATTTTCTGAAATTTTCCAAGCTGCTTAATGACAGTTAACTTAGTGTATGTAAACTTCTGACCCACTGGAATTGTGATATGGTCAATTAAAAGTAAAAAAATCTGTCTGTAAACAATTCTTGGAAAAATTGCTGGTGTCGTGCACAAAGTAGATATCCTAAACGACTTGCCAAAAGTACAGTTTGCTAATATTAAATCTGTGGAGTGGTTAAAAAATTAGTTTTAATGACTTCAACCTAAGTGTATGTAAACTTCTGACTTCAACTGTAGCTATCAGTTAAATATACTGACAAATGTTGAAACTTCCTAATCAAAAGTACACTGCGTTTATTGTTTTGTTTTTTTAATTGAAATTAGAAAAGCAAGCTGTAACAACCCTGTAACTGACAGTCGGTTAGTGCCTCAACCAGAGTGAAAATCAAAACTGTTATCTACTGTATCTTCCCACCTACCTTATTTTTATGAAACAAAGTGCACATTATTAGCACTGCATGTTGTTATTGTAAACTTCATTATTCCTATTTTACAGTTATTGGTGTTTGGCTTCTTGCCTGTAGGTTGCTGAAATGGAAAACCCAACACATATAATTGGAAAACAAATCCTTCTTTGTACTTATAAAAATTAACAAAACATGTATTCTGTCCAACCTACATTGAACTCACAAATAACCAATTCATGAATGGCCTCACTCTGCTCTGCATTGTGTATTGATAAACTGATTCTTCCTTATTTCAGTACAGAGCAATTATTTGCTGGGTCTTCCTTTCAACTAGGTCTTCAAAATCCTGCAAAACTTGTTTATGATCGATTCACAAATGTATTCATAAAGCTACCATAAACGGTTTCTGGCCTTATGACAGTGTTTTATATCTGACACTGCAGTTTAATCGATCTGACTAGGAAGAACGAACAGGATTTACCTGGATTTACGGAGCTGCCCAGACATGTTCCTAGTGTATACCTCCCATGAAACTATTAAAGGGGGTAATAATGTCAGGTGAACACCTGTTTTCTTTCTAATACTGGTCATCTCACATAACCCAATGAATAATTACAAGTCTGCCACAAAAGAGCCCTTAAGCATGTCAAAGGTGCTGGGTCTGATACCTCACATTTCCAAATGTATGTTTCTAGAGAACTGCCATTCTACTCCAGGATGCAGCAACTTAAAATATCCTGCATAGACTATAACTGCTGTACAGCTCTGGATGAGATGTAGGGAGAGCAGAAAGATACAAAAGAGTTCTATCATGTTAGTGCAAGATGTTAAGACAACCTGGCAAATGGTCTCAACATATAAGCAGCAATGTTTGCGCCTCATGTGAAGAGGAGATCAATTAGGACTTTCAAAAACATCAAATCTTCATAAACTCTAAAGAAAGGGTCAAGTGCAACACATCTTTGCCCATATAGACAACGTTTATCACATCAGAGCAAAAAAGGACTATGGAGCAGACAGAAGCACTTGCTAACCACTTGCTTATGTCACCTGTCACTAACACGTCAATAGCATCCACCTTCTTCTGTTTTGCTACATGCATCTCCTCCTCACAGGTCTAGCAGTTAAATAGGGTAAACAGTAATGCTGCATGCAGAAAACACCAATTACAGCACACTCAGCTCACCATGATCAACAATATCCTTTCATTATCAGCCCCCCTACCCCCACCCCCCACACACATGGATGAAACATAGGATGCCTAGTCAGTTATGCAAACCCAGGTCTAGCCCTCAGTCGCAGAAGAGTCTACAGTGTTTCCCACGGAGAGAAGAGGAGAGGTTAAGAGAGGGAAATTAGAGCCTCCTCAGATCCTGGTTGGTAAATAGTGATCGACTGATATATTGTTGATATTGGGAAATTTGTAATTATCAGCATTGGCTGATAAACTTTCCTGTTTGGCTGATTAGTTTCTCAAGCAGCGACAGTGCCGAGAATCGCCTGCTAGCATGTGAAGGAGCTGTCTGAGACACGTAAATAACCAATCACAGTTAGCTTTGTTATTAGTGACATTGTGTTATCACAATAATAGGTGGGTGTGCAACACAGTCTCATTTAAACTGTCCGCATATCAGAGCCATGCAGACGCATATGAGCTCATGATATTTTAAGTGCTCGAGTGTTTCATGTTCTCTTTTTTCTCAACAGTTTCCTGTAGCAGTTAACCGTCATGTCTGATAAAAAGTAAAATATCAATAAAACATCATATACCATCTGTATATATAGTTGAAGTCAGAAGTTTACATACACTTAGGTTGAAGTCATTAAAACTCATTTTTTGGGGGCCTGGGTAGCTCAGTGAGTATTGACGCTGACTACCACCCCTTGAGTCGTGAGTTCGAATCCAGGGTGTGCTGAGTGACCAAATTGGCCCGGTTGCTAGGGAGGGTAGAGTCATGTGGTGTAACCTCCTTGTGGTCGCGATTAGTGGTTTTCGCTATCAATGGGGCACATGGTAAGTTGTGCGTGGACCACAGAGAGTAGCATGAGCCTCTACATGCGGAGTCTCCACGCTGTCAGGCACAATGAGCCACGTGGTAAGATGTGTGGATTGATGGTCTCAGAAGCGGAGGCAACTGAGACTTGTCCTCCGCCACCCGGATTGAGGTGAGTAACCACGCCACCACGAGGACCTAGTAAGTAGTGGGAATTGGGCATTCCAAATGTTTTTTTACTAATTTTTTTAACCACTCCACAGATTTCAAATTAGCAAACTATAGTTTTGACAAGTCATTTAGGACATCTACTTTATGCATGACAAGTAATTTTCCAACAACTGTTTACAGACAGATTGTTTCACTTTTAATTGGCTACAGGTACATCTCAAAAAATTTGAATATCGTGGAAAAGTTAATTTTTTTCCGTAATCTAATTCAAAAAGTGGAACTTTCTTATATTCTAGATTCATTACACATCAAGTGAAATATTTCAAGCCTTTTTTTTTTGTTTTAATCTTGATGATTACGTCTTACAGCTCATGGAAATCAAAAATCCAGTATCTCAAAATATTAGAATAAAGAATTTATAATACAGAAATGTCAACCTTCTGAAAAGTATGTTAATTTATGCACTCAATTCTTGGTCGGGGCTCCTTTTGCACGAATTACTGCACCAATGCGGTGTGGCATGGAGGCAATCAGCCTGTGGCACTGCTGAGATGTTATGGAAGCCTAGGTTGCTTTGATAGCGGCCTTCAGCTCGTCTGTATTGTTGGGTCTGGTGTCTCTCATTTTCCTCTTGACAATACCCCATAGATTCTCTATGGGGTTCAGGTCAGGCGAGTTGGCTGGCCAATCAAGCACAGTAATACCATGGTCAGCAAACCAGTTACTAGTAGTTTTGGCACTGTGGGCAGGTACCAAGTCCTGCTGGAAATGAAAATCAGCATCTCCATTAAGCTTGTCAGCAGATGAAAGCATGAAGTGCTCTAAATCTCCTGGTAGATGACTGCATTGACTCTCGACTTGAGAAAACACAGTGGACCAACACCAGCAGATGACATGGCACCCCAAATCATCACTGACTGTGGAAACTTCACACTAGACTTCAAGACGTAATCATCAAGATTAAAACAAAAAAAGGCTTGAAATATTTCACTTGATGTGTAATGAATCTAGAATATATGAAAGTTCCACTTTTTGAATTAAATTACGGAAAAAAATTAACTTTTCCACGATATTCTAATTTTCTGAGATGCACCTGTATATCACAATTCCAGTAGGTCAGAAGTTTCCATACACTAAGTTAATTGTGCCTTTAAGTAGCTTGGAAACTTCCAGAAAATGATGTCAAGCTTTTAGGCAATTAGCTTCTGATAGGCTAACTGGAGTCAATTGGAGGTGTACCTGTGGATGTATTTTAAGGCCTACCTTCAAACTCAGTGCCTCTTTATTTGACATCATGGGAAAATCAAAAGAAATCAGCCAAGACCTCAGAAAAAAACAATCGTGGACCTCAACAAGTCTGTTTCATCCTTTGGAACAATTTCCAAATGCCTGAAGGTACCACATTCATCTGTACAACCAATAATACGCAAGCACAAACACCATGGGACCACGCAGCCATCATACCGCTCATTCTGTCTCCTAGAGATGAACGTAGTTTGGTGCAAAAAGTGCAAAACAATCCCAGAACAACAGCAAAGGACCTTGTGAAAATGCTGGAGGAAACAGGTAGACAAGTATCTATATCTACAGACAAGTCCTATATCGACATAACCTGAAAGGCTGCTCAGCAAGGAAAACCTCCATAAAAAACCAGACTACAGTTTGCAAGTGCACATGAGGACAAAGATCTTACTTTCTGGGGAAATGTCCTCTGGTCTGATGAAACAAAAATTGAACTGTTTGGCCATTGTTACGTTTGGAAGAAAAAGGGTGAGGCTTGCAAGCGAAAGAACACCATCCCAACCGTGAAAAAATGGGGGTGGCAGCATCATGTTGTGGGGGTGCTTTGCTGCAAGAGGGACTGTTGCACTTCACAAAATAGATGTCATCATGAGGAAGTAAAATTATGTGGATATATTGAAGCTACATCTCAAGACATCAGCCAGGAAGTTAAAGCTCAGTTGCAAATGGGTCTTCCAAATGGACAATGACCCCGACAGCATACCTCCAAAGTTGTGGCAAAATGGCTAAAGGACAACAAAGTCAAGGTAATGGAGTCGCCATCACAAAGCCCTGACCTCAATCCAAAAAAATGTGTACAAGCAAGGAGGCCTACAAACCCGATTCATTTACACCAGTTCTGTCTGGAGGAATGAGACAAAATTCCAGCAACTTATTGTGAGAAGCTTGTGAAAGGCTACCCAAGTTAAACAATTTAAAGGCAATGCTACCAAATACTAACAAAGTGTATGTAAACTTCTGACCCACTGGGAATGTGATGAAAGAAATAAAAACTGAAATAAACAATTCTCTCTACTATTATTCTGACATTTCACATTCTTAAAATAAAATAGTGATCCTAACTGACCTAAGACAGGTAATGTTTTCTATGATTTATTGCCAGGAATTGTGAAAAACGGAGTTTAAATGTATTTGGCTAAGGTGTATGTAAACTTCTGACTTCAACTGTATGTGGATATCTAATTTAAATAGATTTATTTCACAATCCTCATGCATTTCATTCTCCCTCTTCTCCAGTTACAGTTCTCTGTAACTGTTAACTGTCTTGTCTAATGATACAAAGGCAAATATCAATAAAACTTCCATCACATACCGTCTACAAATATGTGGATATCTTGTTTAAACAAACTTAATTCATAAACCTCACGAAACTTAAGCAAATATGTTTTCTTCCTGTGGAGTGCTCACATACAGTATATTCAATATATACACATAAGCGTGCTTTATAATAGCCTGGATCTAAACTGTGTTTCTCTGACTCACGAATGTTGCGCGACAGACAGTCCGTGACACTCCAAGCAGATCCAGGCTGAGTAAACTGCTGGATCCACATGGGAGAGACAGAGCAACTTCAAAGTAAAAGCACTTAACATGCACTATAAGTAAATGTCATATTCACTTTGCACTGTATGTGCAATAAGTTTGATTCTGTCTATTTGTGAGAAAATGCGATTGCTAGCGCGCACATTATACCGTCCGTGGTTGCTGGACTACTGTTTGCACAGTTGTTATTTACTTCTTCCTAATGTATTACAATTTCTTTGTGCAAACAATTACTAAAATGGGAAGACTAAACAAAAACCAAGAGAAACTACTATCATCTAAAACTCACAATTTTTTTTTTTTTAAGTTGCGTGTGAAAGTTTAAGTAAAATGGTAAATAAAAGTTAATTCATTTTTTAGAGAATTGAGGTATATTACCATTTACTATTATGTTAAATTGTGTAATATATCTGCATTATATAAGCTTTTCAGCTACCCTGCTCTCTGGATATTGGCATTGCCATCGCCATTAAAAAACCCATATCGGTCAACCTCTAGTGGCAAAATTCCAGCAGAGCAATCTAATGCTATTACACTGTGATTTTCTTATTTCAAGAGACAATTACTGCACAGCAGGGCTGAAACGATTAGTCGACATTATTGACAATGGCGACAGTAAAAATTTGTCTACAAACATTTTCGTTGTCAATTAGTCATTTGATGTCATTTAACGTAAAATGAAATTATATTAAACTAATGATGATGCGCGAGAGGAGAACTGCAGCTCGCGCCTGACTGAGGAGAGGAAGAAGACACAGTTCACAGTCCAGACACACTCCAAACAGCTTCAGGAGATGTAAAGTATGAGGAAATTATACAAAAATACAAAATAAGTAAATACAGAAGCACTCTCGCTGTGAAATAAAGCGGAGCTGCCGTTCCGCTTAAGCAAACCTTGCATGCTGAGTGTCTTTAAAAGAAAACACCCCTGTTATATATTTAATGCATCCTTTATTAAAGTTCAAATAATAAGGAAGCAGGTCATGTAAATAAGTACAACATCCGAAACTGGCATTTTTCTGTGCGGTCAGTGCCGCTTCTATGAGTCACATGAAGTGACCGATCTAAGGGGGAAGAGTTTGAACTCCACCTGGCTGATGCACCCTCTGTCATGAGGACACCTGTCCCTCATGCGCACTTAGTGCAGCTAGATTATAACGTGAAGGCTAGTGACATACTGAATCATAATATATGTGTCACTGTGCATTTTTTATCGAGAATAAAAAATGCGCAATACGCAGCTTTATTAAGAAGAGAGAATTTGTTTTTTTGTGTGAGTTAAAGATGGATCAAGGTGAACAAAAAGGTGAGAGGGTAGTCTTCGCCCATTTTGATCAGCAACAAAAGACACTTTTTATTTGTTTTGGCTTGCTTTCCAATATAAATATCTAAAACAATATACATTTACTTTGAGAGCTATACTGCTGAAGAAAAATTTGTTATCTGAGAATGTTGAATATAAAATCTATATAAAACCTCAGAAGCAGCATATAAGATATTCAGATTTGATTTCAGAGAAAATATCTTAAATATAAGTATATTTTGACTTTACTGCACTGGTAGAAGTATAAACAAGTGGAAAAATACACTTATATAAAAAAATACACTAATATTCACGATACATTCTCTGAAAGCAATTCTTAACATCTTATATGTTGCTTCTAAAGTAAATGTATCATGTTAAGGATTTTTTGATATTTTTAAATGTAAAACAAGACAAAAAAACTTGATGACAAGAGGATTTGTTGCAGTGAATTTTTACTGATATAAACTTGATAAAAAAAAAAAATTATCTCTAATTTAGTGAATGTCATTTAGAGGTACTTTTAAAAGATGATTTTGTCCTCTTTATTGTTATTAAGTACACCATCAGTCAAAAGTTTTGAAACACTTACTCATTCTTTATTATAATTTTATTTTTCACATTTAAGAATAATAATAAAGTCATCAAAACTATGGAATAACATAAATGGAACTATGGGAATTATGTTGTGACTAAACAAAATCCAAAATAAATCAAAACTGTTATATTTTAGCATCTTCAAAGTAGTCACCCTTTGCCTAGAATTTGCAGACATGTACTCTTGACATTTTCTCAAACAACTTCTTGAGGTATCACCCTGGGATGCTTTTTAAACAGTATTGGAGTTCCCATCTATGTTGGGCACTTATTGGCTGCTTTTCTTTATTATTTGGTCCAAGTCATCAATTTCCAAAACGTTTATTTTTTTAGTTAAATTTTAGTTTTATAATGAAATAAATTAATATGTTGGCACAATTATATTTTTGTCTACAAAATTAATTTCAAACATTTAAGTATACGCCTTCAGATCAAAAGATTTTTAAGATCATGAGAAACATTTCAGTCAAGTGTTTCAAAAGTTTTGACTGGTAGTGTATGTTTAATACAATCTTTTAACTCGGGCACAAGCTGAATAGTCGGTTAAGAGCTAATGATTAATCGTTGTAAAAATTGCCCAAATAGTCGAATAATCGTTCTAATAATTGTTAGATTAGTCGATTATCAAAATAATCATTAGTTGCAGCCCTACTGCACAAAGACAAAAATAACCTGCTTAAGATTAGATTTTATTTCAAAGCCATGATTACTATTAAAGGAATGTATCAGGTTAAATAAGTTAAGCTCTATGGACAGCATCCAAGAGCTTAATCGACAGCATTTGTGGAATAATGTTGATTACCACAAAACAAATTGACTTAAACCTCGTTTTATTAAAAAAAAAAAGCCAAAAATTAGTAAGTTACAGTAAGACACTTACAATTAAAATGAATAAGGCCAGTAAATAAACATTATAATACACACTGTTTCAAAAGTAATGCCACAAGATGTAAACATTATATGTGTTAACATGATTTTACATGAAAAAAATAACTTACTAACCAAAGAAGTGTTAAGCTATATCCCAATATTACAACAGCTTCGCCATGACGATACAAAGCCTTTGCCGCTAAACTCTGCAAGCTATTTTATCACACTAAAATCATGTAGAACAGAGATTTTGGTGCACTACAAGAGTGTTAACATGTATTATGATTACGTTTTGTGATTCTACTTTTGAAACAGTGTGTATTTTAACGTTTATGAACTGCCACAATTCACTTCTATTGTAAGTGTCTTACTGTAATCACAATTTTTGCTTTTTTAAATAAACGAGGGACATGTAAAAAATGTGGTAATCAACATTATGCTACAAAAATTCCTCTTTAAAAAAGAAATGTGCAGCTTATATTTTTTATAAAGCACTTATATTCATTCTTTCTTACAAAAATGTGTGTTAGAGCTGTAAAATTGTCTAAATCGACCTTTTAGTGATGGGGCTATTTTATTCTGTTATTCTTACTTGTATCTATTAGGCTTTTTAAAAGCAGACTGAAATGTTAACATTAATTCTGGTGTAATCCCTTGCCTTATAGACATCCATTGTAAGTGCATTATTGTGTATGCAATTTCTGTTTATTTTTACAAACTGAGGGATGCGTTGAAATTATTCTCTGTAGTAATCCACAGCATGTCACAAATACTGTCGAAATAGCTCAACTTGTATTAAACCAGGTCATTCCTTTAAGAAATCAAGTGGACACATTTAAACATCTGTGGTGCAAGTAGACTTTACATCAGGTAAAGATGATGTAACAGACTTTGCTGTTCCTGTGCCCCTCAATATGCACTGAAAATTAAAAATAATCAATGATAACAACAAAAGAAATTCAAGCCTGAATTGAAATGTTACCAAAAGGTTTATAATCTAGCCCTATTCATTCTTCAAAAGGGACAGAGATGGTGTGGGAGAAACGAATGGTTGAATGAACACTGAAATGTATGAGTAGATGCATTTATGTATGAATGTGGGAGGATTCATGGACTTATGTCAGACTATAAGAGGACTGTAGAAACCTCCGGAGTATAGAGGCACAAAGACAGAATGTGTACATAAGATGATATGCTGATAAATTACACAGCAAAAGACTTAAAGGACCCTTTGGTTTTCCTATATCTTCAGGAAAACCAAAAAGTTGCATCTCACTCTGACAGTAAAAAAAGTATCAGTTCTCTTCCCTCACTTGAAGGTGAAGTATGCCATTTCTAATTATAAATTATACATAATGACTGTTTTCAAACAGGTTTCCCAAACATCAGTCAATGCGCCGGAGTCACAATGTTAACACTTTTCAGGGAAATCAAACTACAAGTGGTTTACTTATAGTTGTCTCTCAATATTATGCTGGGACAGCAGAAAGTATTCAGGGTCCCTCTGAATTCAATAAAGCCAAATGCTAGCATCTACATTATATCAGTACTTACATGCCAAAACTGTGATCTAAAAGGGAGGCAATGCCTCTCCAGACCCAGTCTTCCAAGCCAGCGAGCTCTAAGGAGTGTCAGAGCAGAGCCAAGGCTGGTTGCTAATGGCCTGCTTTCCCATTCCTCTCCTAAAGTTGCATATATATACTTCCACGACTAATCGTTCTCCTCTTTCCAGATGTTCAAGAGAGGGTGGAGGGAGGAGCAAGATAATACCACCCCTGACCCTCAGCCCCGCCTCTATCCAGACCATTTCCTCCTCGCTTTCAACAAAGCAGCCAAACTCTGAGCTCTGGCAAAAAGACAGTGATCAGCAACTCTTTTTTTTTATAATGATATGAAAATTATCTGCCCCATCACAATCATTTTAGTGTGTTGAGATGAGGTGTGTTCAGATATGGAATATTTGTTTAGGACAGATATCTTTACCATCCAGTATAAAAAAAATAAAATAACCCACATATCACACAGGCACAGAACCCTGTCTAGACAAGATAACAGTAAAGGTTAATCTGAGGTCTGCTGAGGTTCATTTCTTATGATCTAAACTAAACCTATTATCAAAGCTCTGCAGAGGCCATTGCAACTGAGTGAAAATCAGTGAATTGGTAAATGACACTCGTCTGAGGCGGTGGCATATGGGTCAAACATGCTCAGCAACTAAAACAAAACAAAACATGTCTTACAGCAAAATTCTTTATATGTCTTTATCTTTAGGAGCTAGACAAGGATTATTTGATCGAGTAAACAGGATTTAAACAAAGTAACTTATTTTATGCCAAACATATGAAAGATGATTAAAAGTTCACTAAAAGTTTTTAAAATTTCTTGACCAGGCCTAAATTATGCACCAAGTTCTCTGGCATAAGCATTACATTCTGATGTGCATAGTTCAAAATGTAGGCCAGTTTTCTGAACCTTACTAAAAAGGACTGTTGCATAAATTATGCACGTCAAAGAAAAGAATTTGGAGTATTTATGCAAAAGGCATCCAGTAGGCTTTGTAGACACCATTTTCCTCTCATTTCTATGGACTGTTAACATCAAAACCTATAAAGCAAATGCAATAAAATGAATAATAGGCCAACCTCAATGTGCAGTGTCAGCTAAAGCTCTTTTGTGTTTTAAAACATTTTAGTAGGCAAATGAATCAGTCTTACATATCTCAAACTCCCTTTGAATAATCAGATGAATCAGGCAATTAGAAACATCCCATAATGTGGTTGTAAATCTACATCCATATGTGTGTATACTCAGATTCATATCACTTCTACCCAATGAGAAACACTGAATATTAAATCATGAAATATGGTATTGTTCCTTCAGTTATGTCGCTTTCTTTTGCACATGGATCAAATTCCCATGTCATGGACTTCAAACTATTTGAGAATAACAGTTTATGAAAAATAAAATGGTACCACTGGAAATAGTTGTAGAGGTGCAAAGACATGCCTAGTTTGGATTCCTTTAGTCGGTTCTGGGTGGTGTAACAAACCGGAACTTCTGACTCATGAACTGGGTTATACATCAACGAGAATGTTGAGATTCAATACAATTAGCCACGAATGACTGCCATAGATAAGGAGGTTTACGTCATCCGAAACAAACGTTAAAATAATTAACGTTTAAGAGTTAAGATTCATCTTAAGGCGGCCACCAAACACTACCAGATATGTCTATCTCTGCATTTGAATATAGCACTAAGAATAAGGGAATATCAAGAAAGCCAACTGAATGCAAATCGACTCGAGCAGGCCGTTTCATTTCACTGATCCTGTTACCATTCCATTGTGACGTGAGGCAGGAGAATAACATTCGACTGGCGTTTTAAATTTAAAAACGACTCGCGCGAACATCATTAGAGTCTGTGACGCTATTACAAAATAACTCCCACATCTCCAAGCTGGCGTTAAAAGGGTACTTGTGGCCGATTTGTGGCTTCTGTACCGAAATGCTGATAGTGACACGGTATGTGAGAGTATTAGAAAGAAGCCGAACGTTTGTAATGGATTACCAGGAGCATTAATTTGGACAGAAAAAAATGTAGTAGTCGTGATTAGCAATCACAGCACAGGTGATAACAAAACGGATTGCGCAAATACCTCATTCGGTATATTTATGTTTGAAATCAACCCTTCAACACTGAAATGAACCATTCTCTGCTGAATATTGTTGGCCATATACAGTGGGTTTCGAAACCAGCAGCCCACACCTATCTCGATGACCACAATTACCAGGCCATCTGTAAAATCTTTACAGACTGTCTCCCAAATTATTGCATGCATTGACAATTTAACACGTTTAATCACTGCTACTTACCTTCAACGGCTTCGGTGGGAACCCATGCTGTGAGAAAACATCCAAGGTAGAACAATCCAACAGCCCGCATGTTTGCACTGCAAGATGGCATTGCTTATGGAAATATCACAATTGTTCACGTTAAGGCTGCACTGGTATGGTTGGATTGAAACACCTCATCCAAACCGCACAATTGTCCGCCGTGATTTATTATTTCTTGCGCCCTCCAACAAGCTCTCTCCGACACGCTAGCAAATGTAGCGGAGCAGACAAGATACGATCATAGAATGTGTAGCCTAATAAAATGAATATATTGAAGAAAAAAAAAAAAAAGGCTTTTCCAGCCTAAAAAGGCGAGGTGTTGCGCGGTGGCACGAACATGTATTTTGCTTGGTGAATAAACGTATGCAAACCTACATTTGTAATGTCCTTTTTAAAAAAATAAAATAAAAATATCCCTAAAAATCGAAGAGGTCTTCTCTGTGATTAAATCATTCCTTTTTGGAATATCCGGAGTATAAAAATGCAAGATCGTCAGCTGGCGCTCTCCGGTGCAATTGTTTACCGTCCCTAAAAATAACAAATAAAAGGCCTTATCCCTCTGTGCCCCACCGCTTCTGATGCTGGTAGTTACAAATTGAGAGAGGGGAAAAGTGGAGCCTCTACAGTACTGCTACATGACGTCACCTGCTCGACAGGAGGGAGTCCAAAAACTGAAAGCTTCGCGGTGCTTGATTCCTGGGCATGCGCGGCTCAGCTTACCGTTGGCAATCTGTTTTCCCTCTCTTTTGGTGGAAACCGGTCCGCTATGGGGCCATCTTGGCTCATTTGGCTGAAAGGATTTCATAAATTGGTTAACCTTTATGAATAATTTTATTGGATGGATAATCTTTGCAATTAAATAGGCTAGTAATCTGTTCAACATTTAAATTCGTACATTGTAATTAAGGTATTTCTTCAGTTTGCTTGTGTTTTGAATCCGCATGTCCTGTTTCGCTGCTTCACATGACATTGGCATCAGTATGATAAAAAGAAATAGGGGAAGAAGATGAAAATAACGAAGAACAACAAAACAAACAATATAATAATAATAATAATAATAATAATAATATACAATTAATAAAATACTAATAATATTATACACAAACAATATAAGAAATAAAAGGCAAAAATGATGTAATAAAAATAGAATAATAAAAGTATTACTATATTATTATTATTACAGGCACAACAGCTGTTGAAGCATGTTGAAGCTGAGTTTAAATGGCTAGGATGATTTCACATAAATTGTGTTGGTCTAACAATTAGGATGAGCAATGGGATTACGCCATCTAGTGGCCAGGTTTGGAAAGTATGCAGAGACAACTAAGTTGACTAAATTTCTCTGAAAAAAGAGAGAGATATAATTGAATTTTCTACAACAAAATAAAGCATATACAAAACAATTTTGATAAACAATGAAAAATATATTCTCTGCACAGTTTTATTTAATCTTATTATGCACTATTTTAATGTAATTTATTTTTCTATTATTTGTTCACTCTTTACCTATTGTTATTTTATCTACACATACTATATTTTTGCAAACACTTTAGTACTCAGTGTTGGATAAGTTACTTAAAAATATTAATTCACTTCAGATTACTAATTATGTCTCTAACATTGCAATCAGATTTCTTTACTAATTACTTAATTGAAAAAGTAATCACATTACTAATTGCTTTACTTTTAAGTTAGGTTAACTTTCTAAAACACTTTTCTACTCAACAAATTCAAAATAATATCTATATTTCTTTCTTGTTCAATGCTAAGGTAGTGTCGTACCCCGTTATTGCATGAAAAGCTGGCAGTGCCATTGCCTTAGGCAGTCCAAGACTGTGAGCAATGGCATGTGCTGGAATGTACCTGGTAAGGGAAAAAGAAATTAGTTATTCATTGGCCTAATGAAATAAGAGCAAATAGCATTAACACACCTTACTGAAATGACTGCACCTGAAGTGGTGCCGTGCTCCAAAGGCAATCCAGAGTTCTTCGATCCTCTGTCCAAGGGCCACAAAAGTGGAAATGCCCAGCACTACAACATCACTATCACTGCTGCGGACAATCACTCGATGATATCCAGAAAGGGTAGCTGCAGCCACATGCAGAAATACCAGAGTATCATCTTCCTCATGTGTGCATCAATGTCCATGCCATTATTGACAACAGTATGTAATAGAACAATTCAAGAGATATATTAATTTTTACATCAATACCTGTGGAAATGTCATGAGCTTCAAGCTTTTGGCCAGCTCCACGAACAACTCCTGCTTGTTCAGATCAACACATACGAAGGCAGCCCAGTTGCCAGGAACTTTGGTTGAGAGAGTACCCCTCCTTCTTGCTACAGAATGTAATAGAACAATTCAAGAGATATATTAATTTCTACATCAATATCTGTGGAAGTGTCATGAGCTTCAAGCTTTTGGCCATCTTCACGAACAACTCCTGCTTGTTCAGATCCACACGTACGAAGGTAGCCCAGTTGCCAGGAAATTTGGTCGAGAGAGTAACCCTCCTTCTTGCCCCTTTGCTCTTGTGTTCCTGACTTCAGACTTTTCTTGGAGGTGTGGTTGTCGAGATCTCTGGGAACAATGCAATCTAGAATCTCACTCTTGGTTCCATGATGCATTTTTCCCTCCCGAGTGAGTGAAGGTGGATGGGGAGAACTTTCATGTGAGAACACTCCCTCGTTGATTTCGCCACCAGAATGAACAGCCAGCAAAAGTTGGGTCAATTTTGCTTGTTGGTCCTTGACAACAGCCAACTCTGATTTGTTGGGTTATTGGGAAAGCAAAGCCTTGAACAACTTCAGCCTGGTGAGTGGTATTGGAGCAGTGAATGCCTCTTCCTGACACCTGACACGTTTGTCCACAAATGCTTTGTATCTCTTCATTCCAATGTCTTTCAACTCCATTACAGTGTCCACCACATCTGGGGGCACGACAATTGATTCATCTAAGTCCAGCAGATCCCCACTGTCCTCCATTAAGGCATTTCCCAGGTCCTCAAAGGCATCCACAAGTGCCAGTACATCAGCCTGAAAAAAGACAAATACAAATTTGCAAATCATACATATCACTGAAAATCATAAGGCTATCTCTCAATTTGCAATACATCAGAAAATTACCTAATAGTCACCACAGAAGAGACATGGTGTGTTGACTGGTTCACATGATGATGTTGAGGGTGTGGGTAAAGTCAGTGTGTTCATGAGTCGTGTTTTTACTGGACTCACGGACTCTTCAAGCTTTTTTCTTGCTCTCTCAGCTTTTTGATTGTCAATAGCATTCCTGCAGCTTTTCTGCCACACTACTTGATTCGACATCATAAGCTGCACTACAACCTCAGCACCACCACCATTGCCACCAACACCACTAATGTCATCCACTACTATAAAATCAGGCAAATCATCTAATTCCTACAGCTCCTGGATGTTATCTGTACCTTCTTTGTAACATGCATAGAGTTTTTCAGGAATTTTCTCAGTTTTACAGATAATGAGGGATCTATAACTTTTTCATTCCTTTTCTGTAACTGACATATGAAGCATAAACTCCAGTCACAAGTGTCCATAATGGCAGTTGTGCTTTTGGAGTTGCTCATATTGGAAGGAAAATCCAAGTACTAATCTTAAATGAGAAATAAACTTGCTTGAACATCATGAGATAGAAAAGATTATAGATAACCAGCATTCACAAAATAAATAAATAAATAAATAAATAAATATTTTACCCCCAACTGTCATGGTAAGGAGAAAACTATTGTTTTTTTTTTTTTTTTTAGCCTTGAAACTTGTATATTTCAGTTACAAAGTGAGATCTAACTTGTGTCTTTTGATAAAAAAAAATTCTGTGGCCCTAAGGTACTTCCATACCAAAGGAGACCTTTGCATCATGATTTGAAGTTAAAAGTCACTTAATCCGTTGTAACACTCTCAATGTTCATGGATGAGAAGGAGGAGATGGGAGCAGTGATCCAGTCAGATAAGGCTCTTTATTTCTTTATCTCTCTGTACAGTGTGTGCACTCTTCTCTGTTGCTTTCACTCAGCGCGACAAATTAACACAAATAAACGTAAACTTCTCAATAACATTCAAATAGGTCAAACACGCAATAGATAACACACACCGATGCTGCACACTCGACTCCTTCTCTCTCTCCCCTCTCTGCCGTGATTGTCTGTTTTTAAGGTGTCCCTCCGCCATCACTGTAACGAGAAACAGCAGTTAGAAATTATACCAACCAGCTTGATGAGCCACACCACTCCCTCTCTCCCGCAGACAGACACATGACCACACCCCCATCCCCACATAACCCCACCGCCCGACTCAGGCTGGGGCAACATCCGGCCTGCCATCTTTGCCCCAGTCTGTGGATCACCTCATATTTGAATGACTGAAGTGCCAGGTACCAACGGGTGATCCGCACACTGGTATCCTTCATGTGGTGGAGCCACTGGAGTGGGGCGTGATCTGAACAGAGTGTGAAGGCCCACCCCAGCAGGTAGTAGCGGAGAGTGAGGAAGGCCCACTTAATACCCAGACACTCCTTCTCCACGGTGCTGTACTTAGTTTCCCTCAGGGAGAGCTTACGGCCAATGTACAGCACCGGCTGCTCCTCCCTGCCCACCTCCTGTGAGAGCACTGCCCCCAGTACTCTGTCAGGTGCATCCATCTGCAAAATAAAGGGGAGAGAGAAGTTTGGAGCATGTAAGAGTGGTCCTCCACAAAGTGCAGATTTTATTTTTAGAAAAGCCTGTTTGCACGGCTCCATCCACTGGACCGGATCGGGAGTCCCCTTTCTAGTGAGATCAGTCAGCGGGCTGGTGCTGTCAGAGTAGGCACAAACCTTCGGTAGTGGCCAGCTGTCATGGGAGGATTCATTCTGTCAGTTTGTTTCTGTGCGTCTCCCTCGTGTTGTTGCAGGTGCGGGGTTAATCACGCAGCAGCGTTGCCCAGCAACGCACATTACCAGCCGCTGCTTGATTAGCTCAGCACCTGTACACTATCTTCTCTTTCCCTTATAAGCAGCTCTTTTTCGGTATTGCAGAGTTCAGTATTGGATCGTTCTCGTGTTATATGCCATGTTTACTCGTGTTTCTCACACCTTTCTCTTATTTCTCTAGTTTGGATATTTTTGCCTTTTTTTCCCTGTGCTCCAGCCATTTCCATCTCCTCCATTCACCCGATCATTCACCTGTGTTTCTCTCTGCTCCAGTCGCTGCCATTACACACATTAGAATATTACCTCTACTCTCTCCCCACTGCAGCTGTCGCCGTCAGAGTCCTTCACTATCATCTTCTCCCATCTCATCTCTGGACTGATCTGTTGTTTGTGGTTGTTCTCATTCATTAAACATTGTTATATTTTTGCTCATGCATCTGGGTCCTATTTATCACAACATAACGATCCGATCGAGATGGACCCAGCAGGACTTGCACAGATACAACAGTTTCTTTCCAACCAGGAATCACGTATCATCCAACAGGAGAAACTGCCTAAAACCACCATGACGGCCATCGAGACTTTGGTGGCGCGATTCACCAAGCTCTCATCCCTCTTCCAACAGATTCCAGCACCCAGTGAGTCCCCTGCACCCACACCCCCACCTCTGACGTCTTCAGAACCAGTGATGCTGCCCACTCTTCGATCTGAACCACGCATCAACCCACCAGTGAGCTATTCGGGTGAGCCGAACTACTGCAGAGCATTTCTGTCCCAATGTTCTCTAGCTTTTGCTTTGCAGCCATCTGATTTTCCTACTGAAGGTTCCAAGGTGGCTTATGTTATCTCATTATTGTCGGGCCGAGCATGCCTGTGGGGAACGGCAGTGTGGGATCAGAGACATCCTTGTTGCTCCTCATTCCAGTCATTTTCCAGTGAGCTACTGAAGTCTTCGACCGTTCAGCGCACGGCAGAGAGGCTGCTCGAGTATTAGCAGAACTACAACAAGGTACTCTGTCTGTCTCTGATTACCCCATAGAGTTTCGCACATTGGCAGCCAGCTGTAACTGGAACGAGGAGGCGCAGTGGGACTTATTCCTGCATGGGTTGGCTGATCGCATCAAGGACAAAGTTTACACTCTGGACTTACCCAAGACCTTCGATGAGTTGGTCGACCTCGCCATTCGAGTGGACTTACATCTTCAACGTCACTCATGCTTGGCACCAGCTTCTTGTCCAGAGCACACTCCCAGTGTCTCTCCACCACCGAGGAGTACCAGTCTCCAAGGTGCGATCAGCCGGTTATCAGAAAGAGAACCCATGCAGGTGGGTGGAGCTCGGTTGACCCAGGAGGTGAGGGATTGACGATGCACTCATGGTCTCTGTCTGTATTGTGGAGCTGCTGGTCATATGTTACGTTTCTGCCCGTTAAAAGACAGAGCCCACCAGTAGTCCAGAGGTTACTGGTGGGTGGATCTTCTCTATGCAAACCCTCTTCTTCTACTCTCCTCCCGGTACGGCTGCAGTGGGATTCCCTTCATCATCCCTGTCACGCCCTGGTGGACTCCGGAGCAGAATCCAATCTCATTGATGCATCCCTGATCAAATCTCTCAAGATTCCTACTTCCACACTCAAGCACAAGGTTACGGTCAATTCCCTCTGTAACACACAACTCACCGAAATCACCCAGGTCACCACCACCATCAGACTCATCGTTTCTGGTAACCACACAGAACTCACCTCATTCTATGTTATAGACTCTCCCCTGGCTCCAGTCGTCTTGGGTCACTCCTGGTTATCCTCACACAATCCCCACATCAACTGGTCCAAAGACAAGATATTGGCTGCTTCTTCCCCTGTGTCTTGTTCTGTGTTGCAGGATGAGTCGGTGGATGTTTTTTGTGTTCCTGTGGAGTACCATGACCTGAGAGAGGTGTTCAGTAAGTCCCGTGCTGCTGCTCTTCCTCCGCATCATCCCTACAATTGCGTTATTGAGCTTAAGTCAGGTATGTGTCCCCCTAAGGGTGGTTTATACTCGTTCTCAGCTCCTGAGAGGGAAGCCATGGAGAAATACATTTCTGATTCTCTGGCAGCTAAGATCATTAGGCCCTCTTCTTCCCCTGCTGGTGCGGGATTCTTTTTTGTGGAAAAGGAGGATGGTTCACTTCATCCCTGTATTGACTATTGTAAGCTGAACGACATCATGGTGAAGAATACTTACCCTTTGCCATTGATGTCCTCGGTGTTCGAGCGTCTGCAGGGAGCTAACTTTTTCACGAAATTGGATCTCCGCAACGCCTATCATTTGGTCCGCATAAGGGAGGGCGATGAGTGGAAGACTGCTTTTAACACCCCTAGGGGGCACTTTGAATACTTGGTGATGCCTATTGGTCTAGCCAACGCCCCCGCAGTCTTCCAGGCTCTTGTTAATGATGTGCTAAGAGATATGGATGATCACTTTATTTTTGTCTACCTGGATGACATTTTGATTTTTTCCCATTCTCTCCAGGAACATGTTCAGCACGTCAGACGTGTGCTCCAACGGCTGCTAGAGAATGGGCTGTATGTCAAGGCTGAGAAGTGCGATTGTGTCACCGGAGGGAATTTAGGTAGATCCAGCCAAGGTTAAGGCTGTGTTGGATTGGCCAACCCCGGATTCTCGCAAGTCCCTGCAGAGATTCCTGAGTTTCACCAATTTCTACTGGCGTTTTAATCGCAATTACAGCCAACTAGCCGCACCTCTGACTTGTCTTACCTCTGCCAAGAATGAGTTTCGGTGGTCTCAGGAGGCCAAATTAGCCTTCACCAAACTCAAAGGCCGCTTTGTTTCGGCCCCTATACTCATCACCCTGATCCTTCTCTTTAGTTTGTGGTAGAGGTCAGATGTGGGGGTAGGTGCGGTACTCTCCCAACGAAGTCCCTCTGATGAAAAGATGCATCCACGCGCTTTTTACTCCCATCGTCTTTCTCCCACTGAACGAAATTATGATACTAGCAATCGTGAGCTGCTGACTATCAAGTTAGCCTTGGAGGAATGGTGCCATTGGTTAGAGGGGTCTGGGGTACATTTCGTCGTCTGGACCGATTATATAAACCTTGAATACATCCGTTCTGCTAAACGTCTGAATTCCAGGCAGGCTCGGTGGGCTCTTTTTTTCGGTCGTTTTGACTTTACCATCTCTTACCGTCTGGGTTCCAAGAACATCAAACCGGACGCCCTGTCTCGTATTTTTGATCGTTCTGAGCGAACGACCTCCCCAGATTCCATTGTTCCTTCCGAAATGGTGTTAGCGGCGGTTTCTTGGGAGATTGAGTAGAAGGTCTGCATGGCCTTACATGGGGTAACGCCCCCATCTAAAACCCCACCAAGTTGGTTGTTCGTGCCGGAATCAGTTCGCTCAGACATTATCCATTGGGGCCATTCATCCAAGTTAGCCTGCCATCCCGGAGTCGGACGTAACCTAGCTCTAGTCAAGCAGAGGTTTTGGTGGCCATCCATGGCCCGTGATGTTTACCTATTTGTTGGTTCCTGCTCTGTCTGTGCTGTTTATGAGTCTTCCTGTACCCCTCCAGCTGGACTCCTCCAACCGCTGTCGGTGTCTTCGAGACCCTGGTCCCACATAGCCCTTGATTTTGTTACCGCCCTCCCCCTCTTGCAGTTGATCACATCTTTCGAATCCATGGCCTCCCACTGACGTGGTCTCCGACAGGGGGCCCCAATTTGTTTCCAAATTTTGGAAAGAGTTTTGTAAACTGCTGGGGGCTACAGTTAGTCTTACTTCTGGTTTTCATCCCCAGAGCAACGGACAGGCCGAGCGGGCTAACTAGGATATAGAGAGAGCTTTACTGTGTTTGGCCTCTCACAACTCCATGTCTTGGAGCCAGCAGCTCACGTGGGTGGAGTACGCACACAACTCTTTGCCAGTATCATCCATGGGCCTTTCTCCGTTTCAGGTTAGTTTAGGCTACCAACCACCTTTGTTTTCAACACTGGAACCCGAAGTCGCAGTCCCCTCTGCACATGCGTTCATCCAGAGGTGTCGTCGCACTTGGATCAGAGCCAGACGGACTCTCATCCAGGTGGGACGACGCACTAAGGCCCAAGCTGATCGCCACCGGTCTAAGCCTCCCGTGTACGTTGTAGGTCAAAAAGTATGGCTTTCTTCTAAGGATATTCCTGTGCGTTCTCTTTCCAATAAACTCGCTTCCAAATTTATTGGCCCTTTTACTGTTACCAAGATCATTAGTCCAGTAGCAGTTCGTCTCAAATTACCCCCAGCGTACAGGAGGGTTCACCCCACTTTCCACATTTCCAAAATTAAACATGCATGCTCCATGTCATGTCACAGCAACACCTGAGTCCGTCACAATAATGCCTCAGTCTGCTTCACACCATGTCACAACCGAACCTCAGTCTGCTCCATGCCATGTCACAAGCAAGTCTTTGCTCCATGGTCCAGGCCCGCCTCTGCTCCACGGTCCAGCGCTCACGCCTGCCACGGCCAACAAGTCAGCATCCACACACTACCATGTTACCATGTCATGCCATGTAACCACGTCAAGTCGCCACGTCCCCCCCCCCCAGTTCCCTCTTGAACTCTGTGTTTTTCTTTTAGGGCGTCAGGAGCCGCCCCTAGTGGGGGGGATATGTCATGGTTTTATGTGTTTTTGTTCAAGTTTTGTGTTAATGTCTTTTTATTTTGGAAGTTTAGTTCCTGTTTTATAGTCATGTGTTCCATGTCATGTTATTTCCTGTTTCCCTGCCAGGTCATGTGATTCCCTGTTTCATGTCATGTGGTCCCCTGTTCATGTGATTTCATGTTTCCCTCCATGTTCATGTGTCTTGCTTTCATTGGTTAATTGTCTTGTTACCTTGTTATCAGTTCTGTCTTGTCATTGGTTATCATTGTCATGTTTCTCCCTTGTCCATGTATTTAAGCCTCATGTTTGCCACTGTCCATTGTCAGGTATTGTAAGTGTGACATTGTTGGATTGGTCAAGCCAAGTTTATGTTTTGTTTCACGTTTGGATTTACGGTTGTTGGATTTCACTTATGTAAATAAACTGCACCTGGGTTCAAACTTCACCATCGTCTTCGTCAGCCTGTCTTTACCAGCAACGTTACAGTTTAATACTTCTTTAATAAGTCAGGCACTCCTTTGTCTAAAACGGTTCTCAAAACTTTACCCCCAAAACCCATCTATAAATAATCTTCTACACAGGGTATGATCCCCTGATGGGACAGTGACAGAATGCTTAGTATTTAACATGGTGATAAGCTGTTTTAGTAAAGCGGTTATTAAAATGCAGTTGGGTTGAGTGGAACTCACAATTTTCGGGCAGGTCTCTTCTAGACCTCCCTTTTGATGCTTCTGAACTAAGAGCATCTATCCACTTCCTTAAACCCATATAACCCTCCCTTCTTGGGCAGGCTTCCAGAGCGGTGATGCCCTGCCTTAGGTTGCCCCCCCCCCCTTTTGCCATTGGAGAGTCTTACCCGTAATTGGTCATCACCTCTTGCCACTGGTCTCGATACCACTCAGTCCTATTAGCCAATCCTTAATAATTTGGTAGCAGTAAACAGATATTTTCTTTTCAGGGAGTATCACCTGAGAACTGTCACAGCCAATGGAACCATCTACAACTGCTTAAATATGGGGACAGTTCAAAACATGGTTAAATTCACAAAGCATTATTCAAAATTCAACAATCTATTAAAATTGTCCAAATTAAAAGTAAAAATGCTCAAATTGATCTCATTTACAGATCACTAATTTCCCTTCAGGTTGTATTTCTGCTACTTTTAGCAAACGTCACAAAAGACCTTGTATCACGGTGGGGATTAACATCAGAACAAAACAAAAGGAAGCTTAATTTAAAAACATCACCTTAATTCAATAATAGTCTCTAGATTGTTTTGAACCTACATTAAGTGTGTCAGATCATCTTTCAACTGAATCGTTTGTCTTTAGTATAAACCCTTAACTTCAACTTGCCCTCTACATATAAAAATCTTTAATCATGATGAGGAAAGCTGTTTGAACTTTTCCCTCATATCACTGTATCTAACATTATTGTCAAGTCACATCATTTTCCATATAAAATAAAATTAAAAGAAATTAAAACAATTTAGAGATGTGCCTTTAGCACACTTCAGAATCTGCTCTCTGTTTCAAGCAGATACTTATCAAACTTAGACTGAGAGTGAGAGAGAGAAAGTAGGGCAGGGAGAAATTCAGAGTGGGACATTCCACTCTCTCACACTGTTTGTAATCTCATTACAGCTATTCCATCTTTTTTATTTTAGAATCTCACAATAATATATTTAAGTTATTCTTCAACAGTAAAAATAATGATAATTATAATAATTCATTATATTAACTGCTTTCAAACTTTCCCATCTTAAACCATCTTCAAGAAAACCTCTTCCAGAACTTTCAACCTACTCATTTCCTACTTTCTTTTGTCCATTCAAACAACATACATAGAACCTTCAAATCTTTAATAAAACACAAGCTTTACCTTTCTTTTTCGACATTCTCTTTACATTCAATACAACTTACTTTAGCCTTCTGTTCAAGCAGAGCTTTACATTTACAATACCTACCTTGTAGTCCTGTCATCTTATTATTAATATATTATAATCCTTTTTTTATTGAAGTAATAATTTATTATGACTACTTTCTCTATTTCTTACTCTTTCTCAGGTGAAGGAACTTCCATTCTATCTAATATAATAACATAAATCATGTTTTTAAACTAAAAGAAAAGTAAAATGTTAAACAGGATAAAGTAGTAAAGAGGCACAATGGAAATTCAAACAAGTCTCTTTTCTTGTGTTTTGAAAAAAATGATCAGTAAAATATACTACATCCTTTTAATTTCTCATGTCTCTTATTTTTTATTATTTCCTAATGTTTCAGCATTAACAATAAGATTTTTCGCTTATGCCTCCTGTTGGCTGGAGTATTATTTGTGGAGTATTTTCATTGGACATTGGAATGATTACGTCATCTGCTGCACTCATCAGCTGGCTCACTGAAGATTTGTTTGTCTGACCGAGGAAACTGAACAGCTTTATATCCGCTGGAATTTGTTTTGTGAAGGAACACACCTTCGAGACAGTTCTGTGAATGAGTCTACACGTTCTTTGTGTTTATTCTGCCTATTGGCTGGGGTTTGTTTTACAAAATATTTGATGTTATGTAATTTTGCCTTACAAATTTGTGAGGCAAAATTGAGCAATCCGATGGCAAAGTTGTCGCAGGGGCTCTCGTAGGCATACATGTACTCTTTGAATTTAGAGGGATTGACGCTGGTTGGCGCTGTCGTGCGCGGGGTTAATATGCACGTTTTTCTTTTTTCAGTTTGTTTTGTTCGGGGTTTTATTGTTGCATTAATGTTGAAATGTGGTCTTCATAATTTTGTTTTTGGCACACAATTTATTTTTTCTATTATATCAAAATGTCAAATGTTAATATGAGTGTACTATCTCTCTCCACATGGAATGTGAATGGGTTGGGGCACCCCATAAAAAGAAGGAAGGTTATTTCTTTTCTTAAACTTAAGAAATATGATATAGTGTTTCTTCAAGAAACGCATCTTTCCCTGCAGGAAGCTGAAAATTTTGGGAAGATATGGGGTGGACATGTTTTCTTTAGCGCTGGCTCAAGTAAGAGCAAGGGAGTCATTATATTGGTAAATAAACATTTACAATTCAAATGTCTCAAACAGTTTAATAATAAATTAGGAAGAGTCATTATTTGTTTTAGCAGAAATTCAGGGGCAAAGTCTGATTTTGGCTAATATTTACGCACCTAACGCTGATGATCAGGGCTTTTTTATAGATCTTGAAGGGATGTTGCAAGTCGCTGGCACCCCACATGATATGATTTTGGGAGGAGACTTTATTCTTTTGATGGACTCAGTCTTTGATCATAGTGAAGCAAAATTGTGCAAGCCCCCTAGAGCAGCACTGACGCTTCACAGGATGTGTAAAAATCTCGGTCTTACAGATATTTGGAGACTTTTGAACCCATCTGCTAGAGACTATAAATTTTTTGCATCAGTCCATAAGATTTATTCTAGAATAGATTTTTTTTTAATATACAAATCCCTCATTTCATCTGTTGTTGTTTGCTCACTTGGAAATATCTTAGTCTCAGATCACGCCCTGGTGAGTTTAGAGGTGTTGCCATATACAGAGAAAAAGAAATCATATAGTTGGCACCTTAATGTATCCCTTTTGCAAAATCCTGATTTCCGACAAATGTTAAAAACTGAAATCAATATTTATATGGAGACCAACTGGTCCTCAGTATCCTCTGTGGGCGTGGCTTGGGAGGCACTTAAGGTGGTTCTTAGGGGTCGGATCATACAGTATGCCTCATTTACCAAAAAATCCAAAGCACAAGAACTCGTGGAGTTGGAAGGAAATATTAAAAGTACAGAGGCAGAGCTGAAGCGCCGTTTGTCATCTGATGGCCTCAGAGAATTGACCCGATTGAAATATAGACATAATATTATTTTGTCGCAGAAAGTGGAGTTTTGGTTATTCAGGGCAAGACAGTCATACTTTGAGTCAGGGGACAAAGCAGGGAAGCTTTTGGCTAGATATATAACGCAGAGAGTGTCTCTTTCTATCATTCCCTCAGTGAAATCTGCTGGTGGTGAAATTTTTACCTCAGCCATTGATATTAATAATGCCTTTAAAGTGTTCTATCTTGATCTTTATAGTTCCACGTCTTCGTCTACTGATGAAGATATTAGAAACTTAGTGGAACCATTAGATCTTCCTAAACTGAAGACTGAGCAAAAAAACTCTCTTGATTCTGAGATAATCTTGGAGGAGCTTGACGAGGTAATAAAGTCCCTACCTACTGGCAAGGCTCCGGGGCCAGATGGTTTTGCCACAGAATTTTTTAGATCCTATGCTACAGAACTAGCTCCACTTTTGTTAGAAATTTATACTGAATCATTAAAGAATGGAAAGCTTCCTCCAACCATGACACAAGCCCGGATCAGTCTGATTATTAAAAAGGACAAAGATCCAAGCGAGTGTAAAAGTTACCATCCAATCTCCCTGATCCAACTAAATGTAAAAATGTTGTCAAAAATTTGGCTAACCGATTAAGTAAGGTTATGACATCTTATGCCTATAGATCAGATGGGGTTTATTCGGGGTAGTAGCTCTTCTGATAATATTAGGCGTCTCATCAATATCATGTGGTCAGTAGCGAATGATCAGTCTCCGGTCGCTGCCATCTCACTTGACGCTGAAAAGGCGTTTGATATGGTATAAAGGGATTATCTTTTTAAAACTTTGGAAATGTATGGGTTCGGGAGTACATTTATTGGTTGGATTAAGTTACTTTATCGACACCCTGTAGCAGTGGTACAAACAAATGGATTAATTTCAGATTATTTTACTCTGGATAGCGGCACTCAGCAGGGTTGCCCTCTTTCCCCATTATTGTTCTGTCTTGCCCTGGAACCATTAGCAGCCGCGATAAGAAAGGAGGATGATTTTCCAGGGGTGGTTGCGGGAGGTGTGGCGCATAAGCTTCTGCTTTACGCAGATGATATTTTATTATTCATCTCTGACCCCACAGAATTATTAATTCCTTTTCCAAGTTCTCAGGATACAAAGTCAGTTGGTCTAAATCCGAAGCTTTGGCTCTGACAGCGTACTGTCTAATAACGGCTTTCCAGCCGGGTGCCTTCCAGTGGCCCAAACAGGGCATTATGTATTTGGGTATTTTATTCCCAGCAAATTTGTCTGATTTAGTTAGTGTTAATTTTGACCCTTTAATAAAAAGGTTTTCGAGCGATGTGGGCAGGTGGGCTTCATTACATTTATCGATGATTGGAAAGGTTAATATTATTAAAATGAATTGTATTCCAAAATTTAACTACCTGCTACAGTCTCTCCCTGTAGATGTCCCTCTCTTATTTCAAGCAATTTGATAGCATAGCGAAGTCCATCATCTGGAATGGTAAACGTCCCAGATTGCATTTTAATAAGTTACATAGGCTGATAGACAAAGGTGGGCTAGGCCTACACAAGATTTTGTTTTATTACAATGTGTTCAGTCTCAGACATTTGGCTCATTGGTCACTTCCACCTGAGAGAGCCCCTCCCTGGTTTGTTATTGAACAGGCAGTTCTTGCCCCTATTTTGCTATTACAAAGCATCTCTATCAAACTAAACGGAAAAATTAAGTTACACCCCATTATTTTGCATTTACACTCGGTATGGACTAAAGTGTCCAGATTGTTTAAATTGGACACTTTTTTAAATGTTGCCTCGAGCATATGGCAGAACCCAAGATTGTGTATTGGCAAGTCCCCTTTCTGCTGGCCAGAGTGGATTGTGAGGGGGGTTGCTACACTTGGTGACCTATATGAAAGTGGAGTGTTGAGATTGTTTGAAAACTTGGTCCAACATTTTGGGATCCCCAGACCTCAGTTTTATAGGTATTTACAACTGTGCCACCTGCTTTGTACTATTTTTGGGAGTAGCACACACCTCCCTAAGGAGGCAGATGCTTTGGGAGAGGTGATTGTGGCTTTTGGAAAAGGTAATGAAGCATCAGTGTATTACTCCTTGTTAGTTCAGAGTCTGGGGGACGGAGCCTTAACTTCTCTCAAGAGAGTATGGGAGAAAGATTTCAACTTGGCATTGGAGGAAGGAGTGTGGGCTATGATTCTTAAAAACATTAAGTCTGCATCTAGAGATGCAAGGGTGCGTCTTATACAATTCAAAATTTTGCATAGATTTTACTGGACCCCCTCTAGACTCTATAGGCTTGGTCTTAAAGACACACCCACCTGCTGGAGATGCCAATCGGAGGATGGAGACATGGCCCATGTTTTTTGGTTTTGTGTCGAGATCCAGAAATTCTGGTCAAAGGTTCAGAATTTTGTGTGCGACGTGCTGGGCACTCAGGTTTTGTTTTGCCCCAGACTTTGTGTGCTGGGCTATGGTGCGGTCATCGATGTGGGGGATGGCCATATAGAGAACTGGGTTCTGACCTGTGTGATGATCGCCAGGCAGGTTATTTTGAGGGGTTGGAGGTCAGCTGGTGCGCCCCCATATCCGAAGTGGTGCACGGAGGTGGGGAGGGTAGCAGCTTATGAGGAGGTGTCATCGGGAAGACGGGGTGGCTTGGATATGTTTATACGGAAATGGGGCTGGTATTTAGAGTTTTTGGAGAGAGTAGTGTAATATAGTTAGTATGATTATTATGTGTGTGTATGTATGTATGTATGTATGTGTATATATATGTGTATGTATGTATGTTTGTATATGTATGTATATATATACTGTATGTATATATTTTTTATATATATATATATATATATATATATATATATATATATATATATATATATATATGTATATATGTGTGTCTGTTTGATTTTTATTTCTATATATTTACTTATGTTTGGGGGGGGTTGAGGAGGGGGAGGGGGGATGTGGGGTTTAAATGTTGATTTTATATATATATATATGTTTTGCATTTCATTGTTATTGTATGATTTAATAAAACATTTTAATTACAATAATAATAATAATAATAATAATAATAATAATAAAATAAAGAAATAGATTTTTCAGTTATTATTCTTATACTTATCAGTATTCCCTGTCAGCAGAACCAAAATTCACAGTGCAGAAACTGTATGCCTCTAAAGTGAAACTTTCATAGATTATTCTCAAAATAGAAATAGTAGTACTATAAAAAGACGCTCAATCAACTCTTTGTAGAATTATGACGAACATTGAGTGAACTGGCAAGTCTTTCTTATTCTTATTAGTTGTTGTTTTTTCCCCTCCTTTATATATATTTTATTTGTATTATTTAACATTTTACCTTATTTGTCAAGTATACATTGTATATTTCTTTTTTTGTCTTATTATGTACATTGTTTTACACTGTCTTCGTTTTGCTGTCTTATTTGTATATGCAGCTCAGCTGTAAATTTGGCAGTACGAATGTACAAATATTTGTCATGCCAATATAGAACCTTAAAACTGAAAGAGAGAGAGAGAAAGAGAGATTGTGTAGTTAAAGCAATTTTTTTTTGTTAATTTCCAGGTACGAGTTCTTTTGTCTCCTTCTCTAACACAAATCACATGGGTCCATCTAGCGGTGAGTTACTGTCATTGCATAATGAAGTGGACTAGTGGCCAAACTTATGTTTTCAATTCCCTGTTGATCAGGAAAAACCAAATAAATACTAAAGGGGTGAAAAAAAGAATCACAGCATGAGAAAGAATTGCAATTTTAATATCAGTTTAAATAATGTGGGGTATTGTGCCCCTTTTATTTTTTTTATCTAAGAGGAAGTTTATTGAAGGTCACATAAATAATCGCTGGATAGCCTGTAAATATCTGAAGCTTGGAAAATCCACTTCACAAACAGCAGGGAACTTTTTTTTCATGAATTTTTTTTTTTTTTTTTTTAACAAATAGCCATATCAAATCCAGACAAACAGCATAAATATCCCTGAACTTGGTCTTTTGCAGAACATACACTGTTAAATATCTCTCATACAATGTTGATAAAGAATTAAAGACATTTATGTATAGAAAATTATGTAAAAATATAACTTGAAAAAAGGAAAATAAAGAAAACAGGGTATACAGTGCATCTGGAAAGTATTCACAGCACTTCACTTTTTCCACATTATGTTATGATACAGCCTTATTCCAAAATCGGTTAAATTCATTATTTTCCTCAAAATTCTACAAACAATACCCCATGATGACAATGTGAAAGAAGTTTTTGAAATCTTTGCAAATTTATTAAAAAAAAATAAATAAATAAAAAATAAATAAATAAACACATGTACATAAGTATTCACAGTCTTTGCTCAATACTTTGTTGAAGCACCTTTGGCACCAGATACAGCCTCAAGTCTTTTTGAGTATGATGCTACAAGCTTGGCACACCTATTTTTGGGCAGTTTCTCCCATTCTTCTTTGCAGGACCTCTCAAGCTCCATCAGGTTGGATGGGGAGCATCGGTGCACAGCCATTTTCAGATCTCTCCAGAGATGTTCAATCGGGTTCAAGTCTGGGCTCTGGCTGGGCCACTCAAGGACATTCACAGAGTTGTCCCGTAGCCACTCCTTTGTTATCTTGGCTGTGTGCTTAGGGTCGTTGTCCTGTTGGAAGATGAACCTTCGCCCCAGTCTGAGGTCCAGAGCGCTCTGGAGCAGGTTTTCATCAAGGATGTCTCTGTACATTGCTGCATTCATCTTTCTCTTGATCCTGACTAGTCTCCCAGTTCCTGCCACTGAAAAACATCCCCACAGCATGATGCTGCCACCACCATGCTTCACTATAGGGATGGTATTGGCCAGGTGATGAGCGGTGCCTGGATTCCTCCAGACATGACGCTTGCCATTCAGGCCAAAGAGTTCAATCTTTGTTTCTCATGGTCTGAGAGTCCTTCAGGTGCCTTTTGGCAAACTCCAGGCGGGCTGTCATGTGCCTTTTACTGAGGAGTGGCTTCCGTCTGGCCACTCTACCATATAGGCCTGATTGGTGGAGTGCTGCAGAGATGGTTGTTCTTCTGGAAGGTTCTCCTCTCTCCACAGAGAAATGCTGGAGCTCTGTCAGAGTGACCATCGGGTTCTTGGTCACCTCCCTGACTAAGGCCCTTCTCCCCCGATCGCTCAGTTTGGCCAGGCGGCCAGCTCTAGGAAGAATCCTGGTGGTTCCAAACTTCTTCCATTTACGGGTGATGGAGGCCACTGTGCTCATTGGGACCTTCAATGCTACAGACATTTTTCTGTACCCTTCCCCAGATCTGTGCATCGATACAATCCTGTCTCAGCGGTCTACAGACAATTTCTTGGACTTAATGGCTTGGTTTGTGCTCTGACATGCACTGTTAACTGTGGGACCTTATATAGACAGGTGTGTGCCTTTCCAAATCATGTCCAATCAACTGAATTTACCACAGGTGGACTCCAATCAAGTTGTAGAAACATCTCAAAGATGATCAGTGGAAACAGGATGCACCTGAGCTAAATTTTGAGTGTCATGGCAAAGGCTGTGAATACTTATGTACATGTGATTTTTTTCGTTTTTTATTTTTAATACATTTGCAAAGATTTCAAACAAACTCCTTTCACATTGTCATTATGGGGTATTGTTTGTAGAATTTTGAGGAAAATAATGAATTTAATCCATTTTGGAATAAGGCTGTAACATAACAAAATGTGGAAAAAGTGAAGCACTGTGAATACTTTCCGGATGCACTGTACAATAGAAACCTTTTATTCTTATCTCTTTCTCATTCATCGAGGTTTGGAAGAGATATGTTTAAGCAATATATATCCAACTTAATAAATACATAAATAAAAATAGGACAATTAAATTAAAAACAACCCTAATTCTAAAACTTGTATTTATTGATTGATTTTTTAAATGCGATTCATTTGTATTCTTCTTGTCCTTGGTATTTTAAACGTTTTCTTTTAATTTAGAAGAAAACATAATTATTTCTGCATTCAAAATATATGTATAAGAAACAAGTTTCTTGATAGTTTCAATAGTTCATCCAAAAATTAACATACTTTCATCATTTACTCACCCTCATGTCATTCCAGATGTGTATGACTTTCTTTCTTCTGCTGAACACAAAAGAAGATTTTTAGAAGAATATCTCAGCTCTGTAGTTCCATAAAATACAAGTGAATGGTGGCCAGAGCTCTGAAGGTAAAAAACAAAACACATAAAGGCAGCATAAAAGTAATTCATAAGACTCCAGTGGTTAAATCAGTATCTTCAGAATCGATATGATAGGTGTGGGTGAGAAACAGATCAGTATTGAAGCAATTATTCACTATAAGTTCTCCTTCTTGCCCAGTAGGTGGCGATATTCACATAGAAAACAAATTGCCGAAAACAAAAGAAAAATCATTTGAAAGTGAAATGGAGATTTAAAGTAAACAGAGAACACCTATCATGTCTCTTCTGAAGATATGGATTTAACTACTGGAGTCTTATGGATTACTTTTATGCTGCCTTCATGTGCATTTTGGACTTTCAAAGTTCTGGCCACAATTCACTTGCATTGTATGGACCTACAGATCTTCATTTGTGTTCAGCAGAAGAAAGAAAGTCATACACATCTGGGATGGCATGAGGGTGAGTAAATGATCAGAGAATTTTTATTTTTGGGTGAACTATCCCTTTAAAACAAGAATACATTTCCTGTCCAGGGGGTGGCACTGTACACCAGCCTCTTACTGTTCTGTCACATTTTCTACATCTCATAACTTAAAAAAAAAACAAAAAACAATCCACTTATATTCACTGAATGACATACTATGCAGCTTTTGAAAGGTTTATAGCTCCCACCCAGGCATGACTTTAATTTTCCAAGTACACCCAGCTGTTGCTTGCTTTAAGATAAAGCCTGAGAACATAAAATTTACTTTGAATACTAGCCAAGAATGATGCATGGAATACCACCTAGTTCTGTTTAGGATCTAAACACAGTTAAGTCATTTTGTCATTGTTTTGCATCAATTTGGTCGCCCACAGAAGAGTACATACTTCACAAATGGGTCAAAGAGGGTCAGGGTCTATTTCAATGATCCAATAGAGCTTAACATAATATATGAGTCAGTGATTAATGCAAATGTGCATAATCCTTTTTAAATTCACCATTTTATTATCTTTTTTTATTTTTTATTATTATTTCCTTGTTTTATTTGGTGCACTGGGTAGATTTAAATGTGCTTACATATAGTCATTTCTGTATATTAAGCTGGAAGACATGGTATTTTAACACAGAAAAATTACACACTTTACATTTGACTGTCAAAAAATACTTTGACACTATCAGTTCAAATTGGAGAAGCTAAACCCTTACAATTTAAATGGGGATAAAAATGCTTGTTAACGGGGGGGGGGGGGGGGGGGGTTGAAATTCTTCATCTAAATGACATCTGAACACATTGAGAGGTCAAGACAAGAAACACACAGTCACCGTGTGATGTGGTATTTGGGGACACCCATGCCTGACAAGTCTTTCGGGAAGATGTGCAGCTTGCAGATGTTGTTGATGGGTAACAGCATTCTGGCTATGTGGAGCATCTGGGAGTAGCATAGCAGGGATGTCTGGCTGTCCACGTGCCCCAACATGTATCAGCCCTCATTCCTCATGCACCACTGGAAGAGAGGCTTGGGGGAGGTGAAAAAGCTCATTGTACATTGGGGTATAAATCCATTTAAACAAGCTATTCGTCTGACACAGTATGACAACCATGTATGCTTAATGACCTCCCCTCCCCTAGGCATCTGTGACAGTCTGTACATTTAACTGCTTGTGAAACTCACCCAGCACAAGATTTGACCACCAATTTGAGTGAAGCAGAATTTTTTATTATTATTATTATGCTAAAGAGAGCCATTGAGATTTGTCTTGATTTTTTGAGTCACTGTGTTTCAGTGGATTATTATGCCATTCTACATCAAAACACACACATCAAGACTTCCATTAAAGTAAGCATGAATTCTCATTTCCAAACAATTTTTACTTCCGTAATGCAACATATTTATGAGTGAAACAGGATATTTCTTTAACCAATAGTCCGTGCAGATTAAGCAGTCATTGAGTTCACTCGGCGGCCATATTGGTAATAACTTCAGGCAGCTAGTTCAAGTACAGGACATCTACGTGAATAATTAACAGTCAAGATTACATCCAATGACATATTTTAAATCAGGAATACAATCTGACAACAGTGGCATCATAAAACACACTTTTTTTTCTTTTTCTTTCTTTTTTTTTTTTTTTTTACATTTTATTATTATTATTAATTCTTAATTTGAGTGTATGGTCAAGTACTTACGAAAAAGTTGTGTCTTTAGCCGTTTTTTGAAGACAGGGAGTCTGCTTCACGGATGGAGTTGGTAAGGTCGTTCCACCATCGAGGTACAGTAAAGTGGAAAGTCATTTGGTGCCTCTTTGTGTTGGTCCACAAGGTGGCGCTCATCTGCAGACCACAGTTTGCAGACTTCAACCTTCTGCAGAAGACTATGAATGAAGTCTACCATTCATTATAGGGTTGGAAACCATTCTTTTCAAATACTGGAACTGAATGATTTTCCTTACTTTTGGTTTTTAATGGTTCTCAAACATGCATTCTCTCCCTTTGTGGTAAAATGCTCTGACAGTGTTTCCTGCCACCACTCAGTGCACTGCAACAATGCTATTAAATCAGCAGCATGAAACATATAGGGCGACCAGCATAGTCCAATTCCTGAACAAATGACTCTTATGAGCCTGTTCTTTTGAATCTAGAGCGCGAAACATACAGCACGACTAGTATAGTCTGATTCCCAAATGAATGATTTTATTAGCCAGTTCTTTTTAATCTACAGCGCAAGACATACAACGTGACCAGTGTAGTTCAATTCCTGAATGAATGACTCCTCTGAGACAGTTTTTTTTATTCATCAGTGCAAAAATCACAGTGTGACTAGAGTAGTATGATTCCCGAATGAATGACTCTTATGAGCCGGTTCTTTTGAATCTAGAACGCAAAACATAGAGTGCAACTAGTATAGTCAGCTTCCAAAATAAATTACTTTTATAAGCCAGTTCTTTTGAATCTACAGCGCAAAACAACAATGTGACTGTAATGATGAGTCAACGGAGTTGAGATCCAAGTGCAGCTTTTAATAACAATAAACGTAGTAATTCAGACAGGCAGGGGTAAATCACCAGCAGCAGTAATATCAAAGGCAGTCCAGAGGGGTATTCATTAAATAGGCAATAGATGGGGCAGGCGGCAGACAATCACAGGTTATATCCAGGTAAACAAGGCAGTAACAGTAGGCAGGCAGCAATGGGTCAAAACAGGGTAAACAGTCCAGGATCATACAAAGGAAATACAATAAACTCAGAGAACGCTCAGAAATGTCAGCCAGGGCAAAACAAGACTTCGCAATGATAGCGAGTGAGAGTGAGACTTAAATAGCTGAGTAGATGAGGAACAGGTGAGCAGGTAATCAGTGCCAGGTACGGGTATTTTGGGAAATGGAGTTCAGAGAGTTAAAGTCAATCCCCAGGTGATGAATCCCTCTGGTGGTGAGCGGGAGGAACAACAAAGTCAGAATTCATGACAGAGCCCCCCCCCGGGAGCAGCTCCTAAAGCGAGGAGGCAGGCAACACCGGGGTCCAAAGAAACCAGGGCAGATCAGGTAGACGACCAGGGAACCAAGGAAACCAGAGCAGACCAGGGCAGGTCCCGGGGGGGGGCTCTGCCATGAGACCAGGGATACCAGAGCACGTCAGGTGGACGGCCAGGAGACCAAGGGAACCAGAGCAGACCAGGTGGATGACCATGAGACCAGGGATACCAGAGCAGATCAGGTGGATGACCAGGAGACCCAGAAGACCAGAGTGGATCAGGTGGACGGCCATGAGACCAAGGGGACCAGAGCAGATCAGGCAGATGGCCAGGAGATCCAGAAGACCAGAACAGATCAGGTGGACGACCAGGAGACCCAGAAGACCACAGCGGATCAGGTGGACGGCCATGAGACCCAGAGGACCAGAGCAGATCAGGTGGTTGGCCAGGAGACCCAGGAGGCCACCTCAGGGTAGGGATTGGATCAGGAGGCCTGGTTGACGGCCCCCGAGCTGAAACAGGGTCAGAAGAACTGGGTGGTGATCACAGACTAGAGACTGGAGCCGAGAAGCAGAGCCATTGAAGGAAGAGCCGTTTCAGGCTCGAGGGGTGGAGCCGTGGCAGGCGGAGCCATGGGAGGCTCGAGTGGTGAAGCCGTAGAAGGCGGAGCCGTGATAGGCTCGAAGGGCGAAGCCATAGAAGCAGAGCCATGGGAAGTTTGAGGAGCAGTGCCATGGAAGGCGGAGCCATTGCAGGCTCGAGGGGCAAAGTTGTAGAAGGCAGAGCCATGGCAGGCTCAAGGCTAAGAGTCCAGGATGACTGGGAAATTACCTCAGTGGTCGTGAACATGAACAGAGTCTCGGGAGCAACCTCTGTGTTCGTGGGCATGAACAGAGTCTCGGGAGCGACCTCTGTAGTCATGGGCATGGACAGAGTCTCGGGAGAGACCTCTGTGGCCGTGGGCATGGACTGAGACTTGGGAACGTCCTCTGTGGTCGTGGGCGTAGACTGAGACTCGGGAACGACCTCTGTGGTCGTGGGCGTAGACAGAGACTCGGATACAACCTCTGTGGTCGTGGGCATGGACTGAGACTCAGGAATGACCTCTGTGGTCATGGGCATAGACAGAGACTCGGGAACGACCTCTGTGGTCGTGGGCATAGGCAGAGACTCTGAGATGACCTCTATGGTCGTGCACATGGGCATAGTCTCAGGAATGACCTCTGTGGTTGTGAACACTGGCAGAGACTCGGAAACAACCTCTGTGGTCGTAAACACTGGTAGAGACTTGGAAACGACCTCTGTGGTCGTGGACATGAGCAGAGACTTGGAAACGACCTCTGTGGTCGTGAACACTGGCAGAGACTTGGAAATCACCTCTGTGGTCGAGAACACTGGCAGAGACTTGGAAATGACCTCTGTGGTCGTGAACATTGGCAGAGACTTGGAAAGTCCTCTGTGGTCGTGAACACTGGCAGAGACTTGGAAACAACCTCTGTGGTCGTGAACACTGGCAGAGACTTGGAAATGACCTCTGTGGTCGTGAACATGGGCAGAGACTTGGAAACGACTTCTGTGGTCGTGAACATAGGCTGAGACTCGGAGACAATCTCTGTGGTCGTGAACACTGGCAGAGACTTGGAAATGACCTCTGTGGTCGTGAACACTGGCAGAGACTTGGAAAGTCCTCTGTGGTCGTGAACACTGGCAGAGACTTGGAAACAACCTCTGTGGTCGTGAACACTGGCAGAGACTTGGAAATGACCTCTGTGGTCGTGAACATGGGCAGAGACTTGGAAACGACTTCTGTGGTCGTGAACATAGGCTGAGACTCGGAGACAATCTCTGTGGTCGTGAACACTGGCAGAGACTTGGAAACGGAAGCCTTTCCTCTCCTCCTTCTCCGGACGGCCGAAGTTGGCAACGCAGGCTCTGGGGCGGATGAGGCTGGCAACGCTGGCTCTGGGGCAGATGAGGCTGGCAACACTGGGTCTGGGACGGACGAGCTGACAACGCTGGCTCTGGGATGGACGAGGCTTCCAGCTCGTTGACAGTGGCAGGCATGGGCATTGGCTTGTTGGCCGTGGCAGGCATGGGCGTTGGCTCTTTGGCCGTGGCAGGCGTGGGTGTTGGCTCATTGGTCGTGGCAGGCAAGGGCACTGACAATTTGTGGAAAAGAGTCTTCGTGGCCCTACACACCAATATCAGTGGCAGATAATTCAACTTGTAGACAAAGGCCGTGAAGGCCTTCGAGCAATGAGACGCGGAAGGCTGGACTGTGGCATGGCGTGGAGCAGATTCAGACGTGGCTGTGACATGGCATGGAGCAGGCTGAGGTTTGGCTGTGACATGGCATGGAACAGGCTGAGGCGTGGCTGTGACATGGCATGGAGCAGATTGAGACGTGGCTGTGACATGGCATGGAGCAGGCTGAGGTTTGAATGTGACATGGCATGGAGCAGGCTGTGGTTTGGCTGTGACATGGCATGGAGTAGGTTGAGGCGTGGCTGTGACATGGCATGGAGCAGGTTGAGGCGTGGCTGTGACATAGCATGGAGCAGGCTGAGGCGTGGCAGTGACATGGCATGGAGCAGACTCAGACGTGGCTGTGACATGGCATGGAGCAGGCTGAGGCGCTGCTGTGACATGGCATGGTGCAGGCTGAGGTTTGGCTGTGACATGGCATGGAGCAGGCTGAGGCATGGCTGTGACATGGTATGGAGCAGGCTGAGGTTTGAATGTGACATGGTATGGAGCAGGCTGAGGAGTTGCTGTGACATGGCATGGAGCAGGCTGTGGTTTGGCTGTGACATGGCATGGAGTAGGTTGAGGCGTGGCTGTGACATGGCATGGAGCAGGTTGAGGCATGGCTGTGACATAGCATGGAGCAGGCTGAGGCGTGGCAGTGACATGGCATGGAGCAGACTCAGACGTGGCTGTGACATGGCATGGAGCAGGCTGAGGCGCTGCTGTGACATGGCATGGTGCAGGCTGAGGTTTGGCTGTGACATGGCATGGAGCAGGCTGAGGCATGGCTGTGACATGGCATGGAGCAGGCTGAGGCGTGGCTGTGACATGGCATGGAGCAGGCTGAGGCGTGGCTGTGACATGGCATGGAGCAGGCTGAGGCATGGCTGTGACATGGAGTAGGCTGAGGCGTGGCTGTGACATGGCATGAAGCAGGATGAGGTGTCGCTGTGACATGGCATGAAGCAGGCTGAGGTGTCGCTGTGACATGGCATGAAGCAGGCTGAGGCATTGCTGTGACATGGCATGAAGCAGGCTGAGGCATGGCTGTGACATGGCATGGAGCAGGCTGAAGCGTGGCTGTGACATGGCATGACGCAGACTCAGGCTTGGCTGTGACATGGCATGGAGCAGGCTGAAGATTGGCTGTGACATGGCATGGAGCAGACTCAGACATGGATGTGACAAAGCGTGGAGCAAGTTGAGGTTTGGCTGTGATACGGCATGGGACAGGCTGAGGTGTTGCTGTGACATGGCATGGAGCAGACTCAGACTCAGACGTGGATGTGACATGGCGTGGAGCGGACTCAGATCTGACTGTGACATGGTGTGGAACAGACTCAGATGTGGCTGTGACGCAGACTCAGGCGTGGCTGTGACATGACATGGAGCAGACTCAGACATGGATGTGACAAGGCGTGGAGCATGTTGAGGTTTGGTTGTGATACGGCATGAGACAGGCTGAGGTGTTGCTGTGACATGGCATGGAGCAGACTCAGAAGTGGATGTGACATGGCGTGGAGCGGACTCAGATCTGACTGTGACATGGAGTGGAACAGACTCAGACGTGGCTGTGACATGGTGTGGAGCAGACTCAGACGTGGCTATGACATGGCGTGGGAAGGCTTCAGACGTAGTAGACTTAGAATCCGGGATAGGGATTGAGAGAGGAGGCTCCCCCAAAGCGAGTGTTTCGAGTACTAGCATCACATATACCTCCCACATGTAGTCTCCAGAGTCTGGCAATTCCCTCCACTGGCGTGCTGCGAGTCCGATCCACTATATGGATTTCAAAGCGGCATCATCAAAACCAGTATAGGCGGCAACGGTGGAAAAGAAATGGGAGTACTCCCTTATTGATAAGTCTGCCTGGCTTAATTGAACGAAGAATGCTGCTATATCCGTGGTGCGGTGAATAGTTCTAGCTGAGGCCGGGTGTGCCGCTGGGTTTGATGAAGGAGCTGAGACCTCGGTGGTTAGTGGAAAAAAACCGCTGGATCGGTTTTTGGCGAAGTCTTCTGTAATGATGAGTCAAAGGAGTTGAGATCCAAGTGCAGCTTTTAATAACAATAAACATAGTAATTCAGACAGGCAGGGGTAAATCACCAGCAGCAGTAATATCAAAGGCAGTCCAGGTTATACCCATGTAAACAAGGCAATAATAGTAGGCAGGCAGCAACGGGTCAAAACAGGGTAAACAGTCCAGGATAATACACAGGAAATACAATAAACTCAGAGAACACTCAGAAATGTCAGCCAGGGCAAAGACTTCGCAATGATAGCGAGTGAGAGTGAGACTTAAATAGCTGAGTAGATGAGGAACAGGTAAGCAGGTAATCAGTGCCAGGTACGGGGATTATGGGAAATGAAGTTCAGAGAGTTAGTCAATCCCCAGGTGATGGAGCCCTCTGGCAGTGAGCGGGAGGAACAACAAAGGTGGAATTCATGACAGTGACCAGTGTAATCCTATTCCTGAACGAATGACTCTTCTGAGACAGTTCTTTTGATTCTACAGCACAAAACATACAGCGCGACTAGTATAGTCAGCTTCCAAAATTAATTACTTTTATAAGCCGGTTCTTTCGAATCTACAGCGCAAAACATACAGCGCGACTAGTATAGTCACCTTCCAAAATAAATTACTTTTATAAGCCGGTTCTTTTGAATCTACAGTGCAAAACATACAATGTGACCAGTGTATATTCCTGAAATAATGACTCTTATGAGCCGGTGCTTTTGAATCTAGAGCACGAAACATACAACTATCATAGTCTGATTCCCAAATAAATTACTTTTATAAGCTGGTACTTTTGAATCTACAGCGCAAAACATACAGCGTGACTAGTATAGTCAGATTCCAAAATTAATGACTTTTATAAGCCGGTTCTTTTGAATCTACAGCGCAAAACATACAGCGCGACTAGTATAGTCCGATTCCCAAATAAATTACTTTTATAAGCCGGTTCTTTTGAATCTACAGTGCAAAACATACAACTTGGCCAGTGTAGTTCAATTCCTGAACAAATTACTCTCCTGAGACAGTTCTTTTGATTCTACAGCACAAATATTACAGTGTGACCAGTGTAGTCCGATTCTCGAACAAATGACTCTTATGAACTGGTTCTTTTGAAGTGTGAAACATACATGTTGACCAGTGTAGTACGATTCCTAAACTATTGACTCTTATGAGTGGGTTCTTTTAAATCTGCACCACAAAACATACTTTCTACCGAACAATTTACTTTTATAAGCCCGTTCTTTTTAGTGAATCAAAAACTTACTGGAATGCAAATCATTCAATTCGACATTTAGAATTTAGAGTAATTACTAGATGGTTAAGTCATATCGACAGTATATTTGAAGATGCACATTATGAGTTTTGTTATAATTAGTGTTTTTTTTTTATAAAAATCAATGAATGAATAAAATAATTAAAAAGTCTGTGTAAACACCATTTGCAAGAATCTGCTCTGTTAAAATCTGAAATCATCTCATCATTTGGTAACAGACTGTTGAAGGCAGTAAATACAATAAGAATTGCATTTCTTGTTTCCAAATATTTCTTCTTCAAAAGTACTAAAATAATTGTTAATGGAACTGTTAAGGACACGGAATCGTTAACAGGAACTGGAACCAGAATTAAATTACTTACGATTCCCATCCCTATCCATACATATAACAAATGGTCCTTATAACGTCTCTGGCTTTAGTGAAGTAATTACGCTTTGAATAAAGATTAAGAACACAACAATTTTTCTTTGGAATAACATGCACCAATGAATTGTTCACAAGATCAGAAATGTGTATTATGAAAGTAAATAGAATACATTTTGATATCACATTGACTAATGAAATGAAGTTGTGCTTGGAAAATACATTCGTCAAACCATTGTTGGCCAACGGATACACCTTACCGATTAACAATTGACACAAAGATTGATGCCAATCAGTAAGCAGAATAGCTCCTGAGTAGCAGCGGAGGAAGGAGAACTCTGTGTGTGTGTGTCCTGTGAGGCCTAGCATGTTGTGTGGGGGTTGAGTTGAGACAGTGCCAGCGTAAACAGTCCCAGACCACATGTTCTCTCAGGGCAAAGCGCCTGGCCACTCTCCAAGCACATCTGCACACAATCCCCCCGGCTACACCATCTATAGTGCTGAAGTCTGAGCCGGGTACAATGGGGGTTTGGGGGGGGGGGGGGAATGATCTGCTTTCCCAGACTCCACTAACCTGCTGTAGACACTCAAGTGTACAAGAGACGAAATTAAAAAAGATCCGCATAATGATTTATTGAATTTATACACTCCCAGATAATGCAGTTCTCATGTTATTTTGTGTGTGTGTATTTGCCATTTTGCCACATGTGCATTATCTGGTTAAAGGGTTTTTAACCAGATAATGAAGTCATTCATTATCTGGTTAAAAGGAAAAGACCTTTTCTCCAGTGTGCATTTGTGTCAGAGAGTATGTGTGTGTATGCATGAGAACATTGAGTAAATTACATCACACAGCTTGGACTGTGGGATGTCTGCTAGTCCAACATTACTCTGGCCCTCAGCCTTGAGCGAAGATGGATAGTTGCATAAATCAGGCTTGTGAATCTCCCAGCCCTGCACTGCAGATGTCACAGAGCGTAGCCCATGTTTGCATTCACCAAAGGTGACACACAAGGAAAAGATATCATTGCAACATTCTGACTTGGTGTGGTGTCCTGTTTGTCCAAGCATTTGCATCACAAAATAGTCAAGTAAAATACTTTATTGTAATTAAACAGGTTTTATATTTTATATTGAACAAATATTTTGAAGAATGGTAACACTGTTCTTTTTTTTTCTTCTTCTCCATATAATGTAAGTTAGTCAGTCCCTAACATTCTACATCCCCTTTTGGGTTCCACATTAAAAGGAAGTAAAATGGGTTTGGAACAACATGAGGGTGAGTGCATTTTTGAGTGAACTATTCCTTATATAGTTTAGTGAATAAAAAGAAGTCTATAAAGAAATTATAAATTAAAGATTTATATGTAAAAAGACATAAGAGATATGCAAAAGAACATACAAAAGTTATTTTTAATTTCCATCTCTTGTATTAAAAAAATTACTTGCAACAAAATATAAAATCTTGAAGCACTCTAGACGTCATGTAAAACACACATAACAATGCATGATCTTTCTGTCCAATTATGTTTGTAAAGGTATGTCCTTCAAAGGAAGACATCCTAAGCAGCAGGTAAGGAAGTATGTCTGGCTTCCACGGGGGTGGTAATTATGGTAAGGACCATGCTGACAACACCTGTGGAATTCAAAATATGCAGAAACAGCAAAGATATACCCCACCCCATCAAAACTTCATCCTCCATCTGTGCAGGATACAAACCCTCTTTCAGTGCCTGTAGGAGATTTTGCACATTTATTTGCTTTAGGGATGTTGAAAAAAACATCAAAGCAATGTATTTAATTTATGAAGTGCATCATGCTGCCATAATTTATTACAGTATATTTGTTTCTATTTTCAAGTTCCATACATATTGATGTGACATAATAGGCTTATTCTGTAATCCAAAGTATATTTCTGGAGTTACATTTTCACTGTGGAAGGCCAAAGTGTTTATCTTCTTAAGTACATATTCAAGTCAATAACTCAGTGACACTGATTTGTCCAGGAAAGCACACAGAATGAGAGACTCTTACTATTCACTTCACAGAGTTTTTATATGCCTAATCTGAAATGCTGATATATCCAGTGAACTGCAGGTATAAATTGAGAGGTACCACAGGGGGCTGTTAAGGTAAATCTTGACATATAAATCAGCTCTGAATATATATATATATATATACACACACACACACACTGGTGGCCAAAAGTTTGGAATAATGTACAGATTTTGCTGTTTCGGAAGGAAATTGGTACTTCAATTCACCACAGTGGCATTCAACTGATCACAAAGTATAGTCAGGACATTACTGATGTAAAAAACAGCACCATCACTATTTGAAATGTTTTTTTTTTTTTTAATCAAATCTAGACAGGACCCATTTCCAGCAGCCAACACTTCAACACCTTTTCCTTGAGTATTCATGCTAAATTGCTAATTTGGTACTAAAAATCACTTGCCATTATATCAAACACAGTTGAAAGCTATTTGGTTCGTTAAATGAAGCTTAACATTGTCTTTGTGTTTGTTTTTTTAGTTGCCACAGTATGCAATAGACTGGCATGTCTTAAGGACAATATTAGGTCAAAAATGGCAAAAAAAGAAACAGCTTTCTCTAGAAACTCATCAGTCAATCATTGTTTTGAGGAATGAAGGCTATACAATGCTTGAAATTGCCAAAAAACTGAAGATTTCCTACAAAGGTGTACACAACAGTCTTCAAAGACAAAGGACAACTGGCTCTAACAAGGACAGAAAGAGATGTGGAAGGCCAGATGTGCAACTAAACAAGAGGATAAGTACATCAGAGTCTCTAGTTTGAGAAATAGACGCCTCACATGTCCTCAGCTGACAGATTCATTGAATTCTACCCACTCAACACCAGTTTCATGTACAACAGTAAAGAGAAGACTCAGGGGTGCAGGCCTTATGGGAAGAATTACAAAGAAAAAGCCACTTTTGAAACAGAAAAACAAAAAGAAAAGGTTAGAGTGGGCAAAGAAACAGACATTGGACAACAGATAATTGGCAAAAAAGTGTTATGGATCTTAACCCCATTGAGCTTTTGTGGGATCAGCTAGATTGTAAGGTGCATGAGAAGTGCCCGACAAGACAGCTACATCTATGGCAAGTGCTACAGGAAGCATGGGGTGAAATGTCACCTGAGTATCTGGACAAACTGACAGCTAGATTGCCAAGGATCTGCAAAGCTGTCATTGCTGCACGTGGAGGATTTTTTGATGAGAACTCTGAAACAGTTTAAGAAGTTCTGAACATTTTTTTTCAAATTGTAATAATAATTTTTCTCATTATTAATATCCTGACTATACATTGTGATCAGTTGAATGCCACTTTGGTGAATAAAAGTACCAATTTCTTTCCAAAAGAGCAAAATCTGTACATTATTCCAAACTTCTGGCTGACAGTGTACCACCTTTCAGTCTAGCTGATCCCACAAAAGCTCAATGGGGTTAAGATCCATAACACTCTTTTCCAATTATCTGTTGTCCAATGTCCGTAACCTTTTCTTTTTGTTTTTCTGTTTCAAAAGTGGCTTTTTCTTTGCAATTCTTCCCATAAGACCTGCACCCCTGAGTCTTCTCTTTACTGTTGTACATGAAACTGGTGTTGAGCGGGTAGAATTCAATGAAGCAGTCAGCTGAGGACATGTATGTATGTGTGTGTGTGTGTGTGTGTGTGTGTGTGTGTGTGTGTGTATATATATATATATATATATATATATATATATATATATATATATATACACACACACACATACACACACACACACATTTTCGTTACTAGCTGTGTCTTAATTCACCCCAGGAATTTGATAACATTTTTCAGTAAGGATGTAAATGTTTACATTCATTAAAGGAATTTTCCTGCTTCAAGTTAAGCTCAATCGACAGCATTTGTGACATATTACATTTTACACTTACATTTATTCATTTGGTCGACGCTTTTATCCAAAGCGACTTACAAAAGAGGAATAATACATCATAAGCGATTCATCTTAAGGAGACATTGGTACGAAAAGTGCTGCATTACAAAGTTTCACTAGCATCAGAATAGTAGTATTCAAGACAGATTAAAGTGCAACAAGAATATATATATATATATATATTTTTATTTTTTTTTTTTTTTTTGGTATTCAGTACATTTTGATTTGCCCCTCCTTTTCTTTAAAAAACCACAAATCTGGGATACAGTGAGGCACTTACAATGGAAGTGAATTTGGGTCAATCCGTAAACATTAAAATCAGAATCAGAATCAGCTTTATTGCCAAGTATGCTTACACATACAAGGAATTTGTCTTGGTGACAGGAGCTTCGAGTACACAAAAATACAAAAACAATACAAAAACAGCAGCAAGACATAGATAATAATAATAATAAAAAAAATTGTTATACACAAATGTACATACACACACAGACACACACACACATACACATACGTAGTGTTTGAAAAGTATAGTCACAAGATATAAACAATATGCACGTTAACATGATTTTAGTGTGATAAAATTGCTTACTAACCGTATCTGTGTAAAGTTATAGCCAATTTTACAACTTCGTTGCCTTGATGATGTAATGTCAACAAAACCTAAAACGACTGTTAAAATGATGATTTAGCCTAAATAACTTTACAGCTAAAATAATACATGAGTTTTAACTGAAGAATTAATGTATGTGCTTTAATAAAATTATAAGCTTCACATTTCTGCCTAAAACATTCCAAAAATTGGCCCCATTCACTTCCATTGTAAGTGCCTCACTGTAACCTCGATCTTTTCTTTTTTCTTTTTTTAAGAAAAAGAGGGACGAGTCGAAATTATTTTTTTGTTGTAATCAACATATGTCACAAATGCTGTCGACTGAGCTCAACTTGTATTGAACCCGGAATATTCCTTTAAAAGTTAACATGAACTAACAATGACCAATAATTTTACATCATTTAATAATCTTGGTTGATGTTAATTTCTAAATATGCTATTACATTAAAACATTAAAAGTTGTACATGTTAACATATTCAGTTAGGAACTAACATGAACTAACAATGAACAATATTATATTTACGAATTAACATTAACCAGTATGATGAACTGTACGTGTAATATCAGGAATATGGCATGTTTAGCTCTTAGTAAACATGCAAATTGCCAGAGACCCCTAGACGGAACAACCTGTAAGCAACAACATTTCATCTGCATCCATACATCTGCAGAGGCCTAACTAAGAAATCATAGTTTGAACCAGCTATCCACCCACATAAGACACTTGTTTGACTTCAGATAAACACTATATTGGCTCTTCTGTTGCTGTAATGCCGGGAAAGATGAGTTTATGGTCTATGATTCGTTTCTGCTGTGGGCTGATTCATGATCCAAAGTGTCTTTGGGGTTCTTCACCCCTTTCTCACCCCGGATGTGGTGTTGCCTTCTCATCACTTTCACTTGCTAATGCTTTTATCGAGTGTCACAATATGAGATCATCATAAACCTGACAGAAAACCATTTTGTATGTAGGTGTATGTGTGAATTTATATTAGGTTATAAAAAATGTCCATTGGCTCCAGGACGTACATATATTACCAGTGAATATCATTTTATGCTTGTGTTTTTGCAGCTGGAAGAATTCAGCATAGATTTTCAAGCAAGGTCCAGAGAGGGCTGTTAGTTACATATCTCCATTGGGATCCTTGTATATAAAAAAAGAAAAAGCTATGTTCAAACAAAATAACATGAGCAAGATTACTGTTGGGCTGTGATTTGGCCTTAATGGTCGTGTTGATATTCAAAGCAACAGCGTGATATTGCTTTTACACAACAGTTCAACAAACAATTAAATAATACTGATTAACTTAGGCTTCAGGCAAAAAATGGTCAGTTGGTTGGTGCATTTCTCCCCAGCGGAAATATTTCCATATTAGCCAAGATGTCATGTATTTTGGCTGAAATGGTGACATCCCATAGCGGACTTGTATTGTTAAACACTGTATTTTAGCGTAGAAACGCACATGCCAAAAAGTTGGCAACCCTAATCCAAAGAATTAAGTACAACTCCACTCTCTGCACTGCTCTCACACTAGTAGTGTTTCATTCGTAATCAAGTTAGTGTTTTTTAATGAATCTTTAAAGTGAATGAATCATTCTCACTTACTTCCATTGTTTCGGTCATGAACTACTCTGTGCTTTTAATGAGTCAGTTGAGTCAATAACAAAATGGCTCACTCAGGTTTCCTGGCCAAATTCCCCCCATTGGCCCTAATCTATCATGGCCTCCTAATAATCTCCATCCCTGAACTGACTACATCACTCTACTCTCCTCTCCACCAATAGCTAGTGTGCGGTGGGCCTTCTGGCGCACTATGGCTGTCGTCGTATCATCCAGGTGGATGCTGCACACTGGTGGTGGTTGAGGAGATTCCCCATATACTATCTAAAGCGCTTTGAGTGCCTAGAAAAGCGCTATATAAATGTAAGGAATTATTATTATTATTTATAACATAAAAGACGCTCATTTGTCACCACCTACTGGTGTAAATATGCAATCTTACCGAATCAGTGGCTGCATCCGTATATCCATACTTCCCTACTACATATTGTAGTATGCCAAAAACAGTAAGCCAATGGAGTAATATGTCCGAATCCTCGGTAATCATAAAACAGTAAGTGAGAAATATATGGATGACCTACTATTTCCAGCGAGATTCTGAAGTGTGGATTGACTGGACACTTTATGTTCCCATAATCTTTTGGGAGCTGAGGAGACGTCATGTTCAAAACGCTGGATTTAAAAAAACAGCGGTGAACCACAAGTTGGACAGCCAGGACAGTTTCTGAGCATATGCCCCCACCCAGGCATATCCAAGAATGACACCACAATGACTACATTTACATGGACACCAGAAACCGTCTTATTGTGAGAAAGCGGCGTACTGTGAGAAAGTAGCGTTCCAGTTTACATGCACTGTATAAGCGGCATACTCTTTTCTCCTGTATACATGCGGCTCGGTCAGTGAGCAGCTTTCTCCACAGCAATGTAATTTCCCTGCAACGCTTGTGTAAATAACAAAAATGCTTTCCGAGGAAGACTTTGTTATTTTATTCCCCGTTGCTTTGCTTTATTTCCAGATATTCCAGATATGAAAATCCCAGGAGATTAGCAGTTACAGAAATATTCAAATCAGCCCATCTGGCACCAACAATCATGCCATGTTCCAAATCACTGAGATCACATTTTTTCCCCATTCTGATGGTTGATGTGAACATTAACTGAAACTCCTGACCCATATCTGCATGATTTTATGCACTGCACTGCTGCCATATGATTTGCTGATTAGATAATCGCATGGATGATTGTTGGTGCCAGATGGGCTGGTTTGAGTATTTCTGTAACTGCTGATCTCCCGTGATTTTCACACACAACAGTCCTTAGAATTTACTCCGAATGGTGCCAAAAACAAAAAACATCCAGTGAGCGGCAGTTCTGTGGATGGAAATGCCTTGTTGATGAGAGAGGTCAACAGAGAATGACCAGACTGGTTTGAACTGACAAAGTCTACGGTAACTCAGATGCTGTTTTGGCGACACGAGGGGGACCTACACAATATTAGGCAGGTGGTTTTAATGTTGTGGCTGATCGGTGTATGGACCAAGAACATTGTTCCTTGTGCTTCTGAGTGTGTGTGGCTCAATCTCTTCCCCAGACTCCAGGCTGAATTTCCCTGGCTGACGTCAGTTGACTGTTTTGGCTGCACTAAGCGCTCCGGACACAGCGCTGCCGCTGCTGTAAAAATGCTGCTCTCCGTGCCGCCAAGGACAGGAATCAACGCATATAACGGCTATACCGGCAGAACCAGTAAAAAGGTAAAGCGATGTACATATGCGGAGACGTCAGTTGTTCGGGCCGTTAGAAAAGGCTCATTTATCTCGCTTATCTCTCTTGTCTGTGTAATTGCATGACTGCGAGCTGCAGTGTCCTTGAAAGTGGAAGCTAGAAAAAAAAAAAAAAAAAAAAAAAAAAAACCCTGTATCATCGTGCAATCGTGTCGGATAATGTAGCGCTATATAGAGTGAGGTAGGCTACTAAAGTGAACGTGCATTTAAATAAAAAGTGTTGATTGATGTACTCTATTAACTGGCTGGGTGAGAAGTCACAGACTGTAGGCAACTGAACTTGTGATCCGGAATGCTCGTTGATACACGCAGTTTATAGGGATTAGATATTTGTGTTATGAGCGGTACTATAGTCGCTCATCGTTGCACCATATTATGGAGGAGGACTATCAATTGAGATTTTCGAGGAAAATATCTTTGGGAAAAAATGAAAATGAGTTTAACCAAGTTTTACGTGGAGTGATACGCCCCACCCCTTAAAATCTTACTACTGTGACGGGAAACATAATAGTTTCGAATTGACTTTGCGGATGAAGAGGCAAAAAGTCAATGCGCGAGCATCCGTGTTCGGGATACGAGGTCTATGCGAGAGTGCCTTTGAACTACTAGTGCATTTACTTACAAAGAGATAAGGTCAAAATAAGATTTTAAAATCATACTGACTGCCTTTTCACAGATTATTCACATTTGATAGTTACGTGCATTTATTTATTAAGTAGCTATAGAAAACCCGAATCTTGATCTTTTATACTGATAAACAAATGTCACAATAACTTTAAATCGTAAATTCACCTGTGTAATAGTTCCAAATGCAGTGTTTATTCCTGTGCAGATCACTGTATAAACAGGCAACAAGGTATGCACTATGCACATAACATGCATAATATTGACACTTGACATATGGGATACTATACACAATGATTTTGACTGAAATTATTAAAGGTGGTCACTATGCACTTTTAGTTGTCTACCATTCACTTTTAAGATTATAAGTGAAGGTGACTGAATCAGGGGTGCTTGCTTGTAGGTTTATGCAAAGCACTCCATCTTCATCATCTGCAATCTTCAATGCCCTTACAAGGTCATCATCAATAAAGTGACAGTTAATATGACAGTTTAAAAGAATTGGTTTAATACAAGTTAAGCTCAATCTACAGCATTTGCCGCATAATGTTGATTACCACAAAAAAATATTTTGAGTCGTCCCTCCTTTTCATAAAATAAAAGCAGAAATCGAGGTTACATTGAGGCACTTACAATGGAAGTGAATGGGGCCAATTTGTAGAGGGTTTAAAGGCAGAAATATGGCACTTACAATTTTATGAAAGCACTTACATTATTTCCTCTGTTAAAACCCATGCATTATTTGAGCTGTAAAGTTGTTAAAATAGTAGTTTTTACGGTCTTTTTAGGGTTATGGCGTTACGTTTTCACATCAACAAATGTTCTAAAATTGGATATAACTTTACACAGTAAAGGTTAGTAAGCGATTTTATCACACTAAATCATGTTAACATACATTGTTTACATCTTGTGGCTATACTTATGAAACAGTATTTTAACATATACAGATTGGCCCCATTTACTTCCATTGTATTTGCCACGATTTTTTTGGGAACAGTTGGAATTATTTTTTGTGGTAATCAACATTATGCCACAAATGCTGTCGATTGAGCTTAACATGTATTGAACCCGGAATAATCCTTTAAAGTGATTTCATTTAATGATGTAATGAATTATTTCCCCATTACTGTTTTTACCTAAGAGATGAGTTAAATGAGTAGTAGTATAGCAGTTTCTGACACTGACTTAAAAGTATAATGCATTCTCTACTCATCAACAGTTTCATGAGCGTACACTCTGTGTACTTGATCCAGCTTGGCTCTCCAAAAGTTACTTTAGCTGAGAGCTTTACACCCATGCCCTCTACAAAATTCAAGAACAACTCATAGATACAAGCAGTTGTCAGACCTCATTCCGTTGTAAGTGAGGTTTGTTGTGGTCACTGATTTCATATTACACTGCAGTTTTTTTGATGAAATAGGAGAGGAGCTATTGAGTTCCACAGTTAGATGTGTGTTTAACCTCTGTGTTTGACCTCATTGAGCAACAATGTAACCACCAAGTCTTAACAGAAGAAGATTCAGGTAAAGACTATAGTTCTAATGCATTCTAGTAATCACAAAGCTGTTCTATAGTAGTTTGTAACAATGGTAGGAAACATGGTGGAGGGTAATGCGGAGTGCTTGCAGTTGTATTAGACTTGGTCACAATGACCAGTCAATACATCCTATTTTATTGCTTCCAAAATGCTTCCATCTAAAATGACCAGAACTCACAACATGTATGCACATTTAATATTAATTTACTGCTTATTTTACAAAAGATCACATTTTCATTTATTTATTTATTTATTTATTTTTTACCATAAACTGAATGCCTTTGTTAGTAAAGCTATCTGTGGGATCGATTTTAATGAAACCAACAACATTCTCAGAGTGGATTTTTTCTTGGACACTTACTATATGTTTCAAAGCAAGTTTACTTCTAAGATGTAAAGACAGAATAAGTTGTTATGTCAACGTTGAAATACTGTAAGAAAACGTTGAATTAACTGTTGGCACAACTGCTATCAATCCTGCCATAAGCTTAGCCGCTGAGTAGGCAGGTGTCCAGGCCCATGGTGCATCCTTTCTCAATAACTCACACAGTGGGGATGTGGTTGCTGTGTGCTGGAGAAGGAAGCGTAGGTAGTAGGCTAGATAGGAAGCAAGCTGAGCTGGGCAGGTGGTACAACTGTAGTAACAAAGTACAACCCACATGTTTGATTGAAGATGGCCAAGTCCCTCAGCCATTAAACGAAACCCCAACATAAAAAAAGATGTGCTTGTATTTGGCAGGAGGTTGCCAAAGAATGCAGACATCATGCCAACTTGCTGAAGTTTATCACCACTCTAGGGATGCCAGTGAAGATGGTTTATTCAATCTTGTGGCAGCTTGGTACAGAAGTGAACCCAAAGGGCATCTGCTTATGTAAAGCCTGGCAAGGGTGATGATGGGTTGCCTCTTCACCTGCTAGAAAGGGGCTGGACAATCCAGTGTTTTTTGGGTTTGAGTAGATGCAATTAGGCAAAGCCTAGAGGCCGACTTGTCACTTGAGCAGGAAAGGCCATTGTTGCTGCCACTGTAGCTAAAATGGAGGAGGACAAGCCCAGGGTGCACAACAAGATCAGGTGTTTGACGGAAGAGTCTTACAGCAGTGGTGCTCTGTAAAGCTTACGCCTACTATATCGTTTTTTTTGTGTTGCAATAACTATGTAAAAAGCAGAGGCTACTTCCACACTAATATGTTTTCTTTTGAAAACGCATTCATTTTGCTACATTTACACCTCTCATCCACACTTCCTTCACAGAAAACGGAGAGTTTCAAAAACACTCTCCATTGCCGCATACCATGCTAATTTAAAAATAGTCTAACTTTAAAAAAAAATCATCCTGAGACCTCTGCACTATGTTCCATTATGTCATACTCCATCTAGCTTTTATGGAATGTGAAAACTTATTTTTTGTAAACGCCACATAAACACATCCATTCAGGGTCAACTGAAATCAGCTTACCGACTAGTTGATTTGGAATATGCTGTATTTAGTTGCACATTTCTAATACAAGCATTCCTTTCATATGCTTAAATGCAAGATATCGCATCGTCAATTGTCACCCGCTTTAGTGAAAAACACAACCCATTTGATAATACAATTTTTTTTACTTGCATTTGTGAAAAATATTCACATTTGGTGTGAATAAGCCTCAACTCTGCAGAAAACTCTAACTGAAACACTATTTCTTGAACCTGAGTATAAGGCATCAGGGGACATTATTAATTTTTCCAGAATTTCTGGATTATGAGTGTTCAGCCACTGGTCTCTAATATCCTCCTTATGTGCTTCAAACATAGATAGCCTTGCTAAGCTCTGCAGGTCTGCTAAGCACTATTGCACTGACTCAACCAACTGCTGTCAGCTCTGGCAGAGTAAAATCTGGTGGAGAATGACACTCTGTTAGGCGGCACAATGTTGCAAGTAATTTTACACACTATGAATATTTGGGAGCTCATTTAGTGTTCCAGATATTCTTTGCCCTTCAGTACAAAGGCAATGCAGTAAGCTTTTTTTCTGTGCATCACTCACTTTTCACTGTAAAGTTGAGAGCTATGTTTAAACCATTGGCTCATTGGTTTAAATCACCAACCCCAAGTATAAGCAATACAGTGATACTACTAAAATAATAATTTTTAAAATTTTATTTAATCATACATCAGTGGAATAGCCATGGGTGTGCCAGGATGTACAGCTGCCACCCAAAACATCAGCTTGCACACCCAAAAGAAATCACTTTTTGATGCTTAATAATAGTATGTAGGGGTGTACAAATGCATTGATACGATGCTAAAACTTCAGTACATCAATTACGGAATTGAATAATCAATTGTAATAACTATAGTAAAACCCAGTGTGTTACAGAGGCCATCTCTGATTACATGTGCGCTCTCATAACAGGAGCAGAGCTTGAGACTGAGGAAACAAGTGTGCCCTTAAATTAAGAGAGTTTATGCTAGCGAGATTGAATTTTTTCATCATTATTTATAATTGCGTGTGCCCATATGAGCAAAATAAGTTAATTGTTGTTCTTTGCTTCCCCAATTACAATATATTATGTATATTATGTAATATTTGGAGACTACACTTTGAAAGGTACAATAACATGCCTTTATTTGTGAAGTTTATTTCTTCAAAACATGTTATAAGATTACGTCATTATTACATTTTTAATTCTTTGACCCTGCTTGATTTAAAGGTGGGACTTATCTGCCTATATAGGTGACATATTTCATTTATTATTTCAATTACTGGTTCAATAGCTACAATAAATGTTGCCTTAAGTAATATGCAAATCTATGCAGAAAAGGACAACGATTACCCCCCCCCCCCTCGCCGATTTCTCTTCCCAGTCCACCCGTCTACAGTTTGTTCAGAACACTTTTTATTTTGTGAGATAAAATATTCAAATGAAGTCAATAAAACTCACAAAATCCCATGCAAACAAAACCACTAAAAATAATGAGTTGAATCAACAATTTTTTTTACAGTGTTCATATTGGCTCAATAATTAATGTAACATTAGTATTATTTTTTTTGTTTGTTTACATTTGCAGTCACACATGAACCAAACCTTCCTGTACACCAGGGTTGGGAGGGTTACTTTTAAAAAGTATTCCATCAAAGATTACAGAATACATGCTGTAAAATTTAATTTGTAACATATTCCGTTAGATTATTCAACATCAGTAATCTAATACTTTGGATTACATCTTTTGCACTGTCAGATTTTTTTTTACCTGTTTTGACTATAAACAAGTAAATAAATTAAGAAAATACACTTCCAGGGCGTGCTGAGTAACTCCAGTTATGCTTGTTAAGCAACCATTGGCCCGTTTGCTAGGGTGGGTAGAGTCACATGGGGTAACCTCCTCGTGGTTGCTATAATGTGGTTCTTGCTCTCGGTGGGGCGCGTGGTGAGTTGTGCGTGGATGCCGCAGAGAATAGCTTGAAGCCTCCACATGCACTACGTCTCACTATGCCACCACGAGGACTTAGAGCACATTGGGAATTGGGCATTCCAAATTGTGGAGAAAAGGGGAGAAAATCCCACCAAAAAAAGAAAATACACTTCACTATTAAAATTAGGGCTGCAACTAATGATTATTTTGATAATCAATAAATCTAACGATTATTAGACCGATTATTCGAGGATTATTGCAACGATTATTCATTAGCTCTCAACCGATTATTCAGCTTGTGCTCCGACTTAAAAGGTTGTATGAAACATGCTTACTAACAATAAAGAGGACAAAATCATCTTTTAAAAATACCTTTAAATGACATTCACTGAATTAAAGGGAAAAAAATACTTTTTATTAAGTTGAATTCAGTAAAGTTCACTGCAAAAAATCCTATTGTTATCAAGTGTTTTTGTCTTGTTTGCCTTTTAAAATGGTCTAAAAATCCTTAAAACAAGATACATTTACTTGAAAAGCAACATATAAGATATTTAGACATGCTTTGAATATCTCTTAAATATAAGTGTATTTTGTATATAAGTGTATTTTTTCACTTGGTTATACTTCTGCGAGTGCAGTAAAGACAAAATATACTTATATTCAAGATCTATTCTGTAAAAGCAAGTCTAAACATCTTATATGCTGCTTCTCAGGTGAATGCATCTTTTTTAAAGGATTTTTATTTTTAATATTATATTCAACATTCTCAGGTAACAATTTTTCTTCTGCAGTATAGCTGCTAAAGAAAACGTACATTGTTTTAAAGCAGTTTTAGATATTTATATTGGAAAACAAGCCAAAACAAATAAAAAAGTATTTTACTGCAGTGTATAATGGGGCGAAGACTACCCTCTCTCACCTTCTGTTCACTTCAATCCATCTTTAACTCACAAAAAAAAAAAAAAAAACTCTCTGATTAATAAAGCTGCGAATTGCCAATTTTCTTCATGATAAGAAACACACAGTGACATATATATTATGATTCAATAAGTCACAAGCCATCACGTTATAACCTAGCTGCATTAAGCGTGTGCGCTCGATGGATGAGCGTCCCCGTGACAGAGTGTGCCTCAGCCGGGTGCAGTTTCAATCTCTCCCCCTTAGATCGGGACACTTCGCAACTCATAGAAGTGGCGCTGACTGCACAGAGAAATGGCAGTTTCGGAATTTTGTAGTTATTTACATGATCTGCTTCCGTATTACTTGAACTTTAATAAAGCTATAACGCATTAAATATAACTGCATTAAAGATGTAACGCCGGGGTGTTTCCTTTAAAGAGCTCTGGCTCCGCTTATTCCACATTGAAAGTGCTTCTGTATTTACTTATTTTGTATTTTTGTATAATTCCCTCATAGTTTGCGATCTACATCACCTGAAGCTGTGAAAGTTTATAAAGTTTAAATAAACGACTGTTCGACAATGAAAATTTTTGTTGACAATTTGTTATTGTTGATAACGTCGAATAATTGTTTCAGCCATAGTTAAAATACATTCTCTGAAAAAAAGCCTAAATATCTTATCTTATTAAAAATTTTGCAGTATATCTTTGCCCCAATATTTTAAATGATCTTACTATAGAAAAAAAAAAACGGTATGCTCTAAATGGAATTTTCTTCATATAATTTATTAAAAAATATAATCGCATATGGTAACAGATGCATGTAAAGGCAAGAAATAGCATTTCATCTTAGCATAAAGTTAAATGTTCACATGACAATTTACACAAGGTTAACTATTTTTGCTGCTCCAAATGTCAAAACCCCACTGAGTGTACACAATCTTAACATGAGACAGGAAATATATTATTTGTAGCTTTCTATTTGATGTTAAAGGATACACAGGTTAGCATTTCTTGTAAAAATACTCTAATCACATAAAAAACATTGACAAGTTATGTAATAGTGTATTTTTTGGATTTATGTTTCATCTGTCAAAGTGTTTCTAACTGTTTTTTGTTGAGCTGTAGAAACACGATTTAGCTACTCTATTAAGCTCCCAAGAGAAAGTTCCTCAATTACGTCATATCCACCTTTTCATTCACAACTGTGTGAAACCACTAATATGAATGAAGCAAATCATTAGAAATTCTTTCACCATTGTTCAAAAGCTCCTCGGATCACATCATTTATATGAATAAATGCAGTTACTTATATTTAACATTTTAAATATGTAATCCCGTTACATGTATTCCATTACTCCCCAACCCTGCTGTACACCCTAAATGCAAAGAAAGAATTAAAATCATTTCTAATTCATAATGAAGTTTTAGAATCGGCGAATGTAAAACCTGGTGTATTTTTGTATAGTGCAAATTGTCCCTCCATTTTCATTCATCCTCAGCATGTGTTGGAAATTAATTCTTAACCATCCCAAAATAATTTAATCCAATTTTATGACTAAATATGAGGCCTAATATTTGGAAACATGAATAGGCCTACCTACTAAATTGATAAAAGTATCATACATTTTTTAATGTTAAGTAATTATAATATAACACAGGGCTAAAAAGAAATGAATGTGCTTAGTTCTTCTACACCTAGTTTTCCCTTGGCACACCCAGAACCTTGTTTCTGGCTACGCCACTGTCGTACACTTGATACTGCCATAGAAATGTGTGTTCACGCAATGCAGAACTCAGTTACTTAGAATTCTCCTTCTCGAGATGGATCAGTTTATCACTGCTGAAAGGCACAGTTTTGAAAACCAAGCAGCCTTTTTGGAGAATCAATCCCCTCCTTCTCGCTTTCTTGGCAAGGATGCAGATTGCTCAGATAAATTACCTGGAATTCCTGGAATTCCCATCTCAAACACTGTGCATGTGTTACTGAGATTCTGGCTCTGGCAATGTAATTTTTTTTATTTCTTTCTACCAAAAAAGTGATATTCAGACATTTTTGATTAGCCAAAAGACAAACATATACACAGAATGGTTGAGAAAATGCCTGACAAGATGTAATCCTGATTTATGAGAAAACATGAAAAAGGTTGGAGGACTGTGAGAAATGAATGGATTTTTTTTTTTTCTGTTTTTCTCTGCCCCTGGTTGTGGTTTTGAGCATGGGCAGAGACTGGGGAGGAGGAGTCCTTTTCCTTCTCCTCCTCTTCCGGCCAGCAGGGAACATGGATACGGGGACAGTCAAGGCTACAGGCACTGGCTCTGGGATGATCGAGGCTACAGGCACTGGCTCTGGGATGGTCGAGGCTACAGGCACTGGCTCTGGGATGGTCGAGGCTACAGGCACTGGCTCACTAACCGTGGCACGCATGGGCACTGGCTCGTTAACCGTGGCACGCATGGGCACTGGCTCGTTAACCGTGGCACGCATGGGCACTGGCTTGTTAACCGTGGCACGCATGGGCACTGGCTCGTTAACCGTGGCCGGCATGGGCATGTGTTGTAGTCCGGGGTTCCTGCCATAATTCACAGCATATGGGGGAAATGGAACTTCCATGGTTGCTACCACTGACTGCAGCAGGGAATCGACCACCAGAACCTGGAGAGGATGAGCCCGCCCTGCAAAAAATAATTTAAGGGAATTGTATGGAGAGGAGTTACCTTGGAGACAGGGGCCGTGGAAGGGGCAAAGACAGGGGCTGTGGAGGGCGCGGAGACAGGGGCCATGGAAGGCTGCGAGGGAGGAGTCGTGGAAGGCTTGGAGCTAGAAGGTGGCACGGGGTTCCCCCATAATCCACAATTATAGGGGAAAATGCTGGGAGAGGTGTCACCTTATCTGTCATACATGTCGATGCAACTGAAGGGTAATGGAGGATCAGCGTGGCTCTGACATATTCCAAAAAGGAAAGATTCTCCACTTGTGGAAGGGCTGCTGAACAGTGAAAGTTCAAACCCATTCCGTAGATGGAGATAGGGGTCTGAAATAGTGGAGGAAGTGATGAGTTTACAGAACTTGCTGGAGTAATCCTGGAGAGGAAGGTCTTGATGAAATAAATCCATTAGGGGACCGGTCAGCTCCATGACTCATGTGGGTCTGGATGAGTGGGAGAGGATTAGAGGGATTGCTGGAGTAGAGGTGGACGTTTGGAAGAAGTATATACGTAATTTTTTGGGTCAGTCCTTCTGTAACGTTGGGTATCTAGGAGTGGAGGAGGAAGAGAGGAGAAGCAGGAGTAGATTCTTTAAATCTTTTAATAATAATCGCTGGAGTGGAAACAAATGCTGGAGTAGAAACAAACAATAAAGCTCAACATGCTAACATATCACAACGTAACACTTCAAGGACTGACAAATGATGAACAAAACTAGAGGGTATATATACACACAGGGAAACTAATGAGGGAATGGAAGGCAGGTGCAGATGATGATGAACGATGGAAGTGATTAGGGCAGTGAACTATGGGAGATGTAGTCCAGTGGAAAATGAGGGAGACAATGAGTTCTTGAAGAAAATAAGGCTGACTGTGACAGTATCAGTCAAATGCTGACCATTAAAATAAAGAATAAATAAAAATAAATAAATAGCTAAATAAACATCAGTAGTACTGTTTGGTAACAGTCAAATGCTGACTATTTTAGTGCACTTGCTTGTTTCTCCTATCACCAAAACAATTCCTTGTGTACGTGAGCACACTTGGCAATAAAGTTAATTCTGATTCTGATTCTGAAATTATGAGAGTTGTGCTTTCTCTGAGACATTAGGAGTTACACGATAGTGCTTAGGGCTTTGTATACAAGCTATTTTAGCCATGCAGTATCCCTTTTATTGTCTTATTCATTACGCCTTAAAGTTGATGTGCAGTCATTAGACTGACATTGTATTATGTCATGCCTCATTTAAAAAAATAAAAAAATATGCATATCAAATAGTGCTGGCCTATATAGAAAAATACTTTAATCAGCCTGTTGATGATATCCTATATATGTCTCAATACTAGGGCTGGGCGATATGGCAAAAAAATTAAATCTCGATTTTTATCAAACTTATGGACGATTCATGATTAGATTTTTTCAACTTTTAAATGTACTCTAACATGATTTAAATTGTATGTTCTTTATTAGAATGCAAGGCAACCTGGTTAGAGAAATCCAAGTTCTTTTCATTATTCACCTTATTCAGCCCCGCCCCTTTTCCGTGCTCTGCTCTTCGGAATTTTGTCATCTAACTTCCTGTTTGTACTGAAGTGCACTGAGAAGAGTTGATCAAAATGGATTATATGTGGGAGCACAGAAAGTATTTTTCCCTAAGAATTGATGGTTTGACTCCACCCCTTTAATACGTGAAAATGCTAGTGAGGTGTTTAGCTGTCACTCTAAATGTTCGGGGGTTTTTCCCGACACCTGCAGAGGTAAATTGGACCTGGCAGATCACATTTAGACAGCTATGACACACTGCACTTTTTCATGATACAAGAGTTTAATTGTTATACGTGTAATTCTGCTTAATTTATAGGTTTCAACTTGTTAATAATTTGTGGTAAAATGTGTAGTTGAAATGAAATTTCCAACAGTGATGTCTCGTATTATAACACATGCAAGATCATAACATTAAAGAAAATGACAATTGTACTTTTTAAAAATAATTTGTCACCCTACATTTTTAGAGGCTTAAATGTGATTAAATGGTTGTAAACGTAACATAAAATAAAACATACACTTTCACATGTATATGTGTGTATAAATATAGTTGCACCCCTCCCCCGTCCCGGTTTAACACTCAAAAAATATATTCACCTTAACTATAACACGATGGGTGAATGAAACGAGAAGATGGTCAGAGGTGTTGTACAGACATATTTTTAATGACTTTGTGTTGTCTCTTGGAGTTTCATGAGCACTGAGGCAAATCAGTAGATCCACAGCTTGAAGGAAGGATCTTGTGTATTTATGAAGTACTCTTGTTTTAAAATCTCCCTGCTCAGCTTCCAGTTGTTATGACATCACTTGAACACTTTAAAATACTAATGATAGCTTTTGACAACTCCGTAACCTGTAAATCCACTTCGCTAGCTAATTACATTTTGATATCAACACCACAGATATCTATATAGAACCGCTAGAACGGAAGTTACGAGACAAAATGTTCAATATGGCTGCGCGCTAGTGTCTCTGGCGCATAAGGTGAATAGGAAACAAAGGTGTGCAAGAAAAATTTACAAATGCACCACAGGGGGAAGTTGTCAACATGTGTAAATGTCAAATAAATTAAAATCTAATAAACCCAGATGTTCAGAAATAATAGAAAAAGAAAACAGCAAAATAATTCATAGCCAGTGTAGGTATTCATTTTATCTAAACCAAGTCTATCTAAAAAGTTATCTAGAAATCAATATCTATAAATTCTAAAGTTTATCTAGCAAGTCTGTGTATAATCATAAACCCCTGCAGATAGAGACGCACACTCTAGCAGTTCACGATGAGCAGCGCAGCAATATAAAACAATTTATTATTACAATTTAACTAGCATAGTTTGACGAAATGATCGCTTGCCAAATGTTGGCTGTAGATGCAGTACACTTGAAACACATCACAGAACAAAGAAATAATTAGCAATCTATCTGAATCATCATGGTAAAAGGAGCGGCGGATGTTTGATTCTCCCATATATAGCCTCTCCATGATTTGAAATGAAGCGCAATAACTGTCACGTAAAGGTAAATAGAAAAGAAAGACCATTCATCAACATGCGCATGCCGAGGACAGTTATGACCTTATGCCGGTATATACATGCATGATGAACGAAGGTGAGCTACAATCACATTGTGTACAATCGTATTGGAATTTTACCGGTGTCTTTTATATCAGTCTCCGTGTTGTTAACTTGTCACGTTTATTTGGAGCATGCCACACACGTGCAGCTGATCAGATCGGGAGCAGCATTAAGACAAGCGCTATGAATTATTTTTCTCTTCCTTATTCAGCCTTTGGTGGATTTACAATGTATCTATTGCTGCGTTCCATTCAACTCGGAAAGTGTTCCTACTAGGAAAAGTGCAATGGAACGCCTCTTGAAGTTGGAATTCCAACTTGGAAAGTCGTGCGGAAATTTTAAACTACGATTTCACCGAGATGCAGGTGTGTGACATCACACAATCATGTCGGCACCCAGGAAGATGTACAAAATAAGTGATAAACATTCACTTGTATTAAACAGTATCGATAAATGGGGCAAAGTTCCTACATTACATGATATTGAAGCTTGTTTAACAAATGTTAGCAGAGTAGCAGGTGTTCAAAACAAGGTAATTATTCTCTTTTGATAATCGTACACCTGTAGCACAAATGCTAGTGTTGCAGCATTGTTTATCAATTGGGTTGTTAGGACACATCTCTGATGACAGTCAAACACCTGCTAAGCTAACGGGAGCGTTGCAGTTTTGTTTCCTTACACGTCATCTTCCGAGCATCTGACATTGGAATGCATTTATGGTTGGAGATTGGAGATATCAAGTAGGAATATCCCACATCCAACTTGAATGGAACGCAGCATAACGATCCACAATATTTTCAGCGAGTCCACTGTATTTTGACAGGTGGGTGGAACTTCCGGTTGGCTAGCGGAAGTATTGTTTTGTGTACAGTCGTAAGCAGTTAACTAGCGTTTCTTACTTTTAAAACATTGTAAAATGTCTTTCAAAATTTCTCGGACAATATTTATAGTTAATCACTGTCCTAACAGTCAAGCAAAACTAAAGTTTGGGCTAAAACAATAATGTTATGATCAGAAACCACCCGCAAAAATAGCGCTCCACCCAATGCTTCTCCATCCACCCGGCTGCATACAGGACTGACTTCAGAACATCTGTTTGGAAAAACCACGGAATAATTTGTTTACGTACTCTTTTCACAAGAAGTCAGCAGTGGACAATACGTATCCTATCCTCCGTCATGGCTCGGCTGTGATAGACGTTAAGAAACGGAGCGCTGTGAACTATAAATATAACAACAAAATAGCATAATTCTGGCAACAGGTGTGTGTGTGTGTACATGTGCTGAAAGTTCATTAGGAACTTTAAATGTGTTTATTTCTATTCAGCGTTGGCCTTTGCAGACGCTTCGCATGTTTTGAAGACATTGATTTGAAATAAAAATGTGGATGTTATTTCATATAAATGAAATGTATTTGTAAAGTGCTTTTAATAATACGTATTGTTCCAAAGTTGCTGTACAAAGAATATTGATCTTTTGTGAGCAGTGTTAATAATGTATGTCCAAATAAATATATTTATTTATATTACATGTGGTTCTTTCTGTATGGCACAGTTTACTGTGTGACTGCAAGTGCATCTTTATTTCCCTGAAAAGAAAAATAAAGTTAATCTGTCTCTGAACAGGATCAGTCGTTCTGGCAACACCAAACATTTCATATTGGTTTAGGCTATAAAATACGGAGATTATGTGCGTTAACTAACAGAGATAACGCTAGAATGAGCATACTACACCCTCATCTCCCACAAAATAACTGTATTTTATCCAAACAATAACAGCAGCATGAGCGTATCATCTCGTGAGTCTGTAATGAATGAGGATCCTGCTGTCTCTGTAAGTACACAAGCTCGCTAGAACGGACTCTTCGGGTTCTGACTACAATCAATATCTGATTTAAAATACACAGAATTATCTACAGTCCTCATTAAAATATGTTTTATCCTTTAAAGCTATGAATAACACTGACAGGTGTTGGAGCTTTTCAGGTTAGCCTGTTCATAGTTTATTCATCACTACACTCAACAATCAACAATTGACTAAAATGCTTCTAATGCATGATATTTTCATCTTCCCACTGATCATTAATAACAGATGGATGGGGAAGAACAATATTACATCGCTTTAGTTATGTTTTCGATTGTTTCCAGGTTTCTGTCATCTTTAAAGTTGTGCTGGTACATTGGTTTGTGTTTGTTTATACTCTTGGCCGGAAGTCCCACCTACAGGAATATTGTGGATAGCTTTTGCAATATTTTTGGCAAAAATCTCAATTTCTTGAAAAGAGTGTATTTTAATCAAGTACATTCAAAATGTTTTATGTAGTTAGGCTAAATATAGGTAAAAAATAATCAAGGCATGTTTTCTACACTGTTTTTTTTTTTTTACTAAATTAACAGAGAATAGAACTATATTTAATCCTTTTCATTTATATTCCCCAATTTAACAATAGGTATTAATTAGCTATATTAACCTATACATTTTTGTACTGTAACATTTAAATCTATTAAAAATGCCACTTGGGGACTTCATGAATATTTTGAGTGATGACGCAAACAAAAGGTTAAATCAGACTTTTGAATCGATTCACTGAAACTGACAGTTTAACTGATTCACGAAAATTAATCAAACTTACCAGTTATGCCGTTTTTGCTAATGATGTTTTTGCATCAAAACAGTCATAATTTAGTAATATGCTATAAGATAATTTACCACCCTGTGCAGCCCTTCGAATACAGCCATATTTGAAACTCAATCAGAAGAGAATGAACAAGCTCCACAAAATTATAAAACTACATATAAGGGTTTACACATAAAGCACATGACACATTGCATCCGAAAATATTAAACTGTTCACTCAAGCACAGCAGCACCATAAACTTTCAAACAATCATGACATTTGAAATATCATAAATGAAACTTATGGTTTACTTATGGTTTTTCCATCGAGTCCAATAGGTTTTTTTGCCCCATCCTTCAATAACAATTCCTTTGCAAAGCTTTAATTGTATTACGACTGGTTCACAAACAATCCACAGTGATATGAGCCCAAAAAACAAAATGATACAATCCATGCTGAAATACTCTGAAGACACATCCACCACATGACGCACAAACTGTATCATCCTGCACTGAGGCGCACATCGCCACCCCTAGAGTCACGAGTTCGAATCCAGGGCGTGCTGAGTGACTCCAGCCAGGTCTCCTAAGCAACCAAATTGGCCCAGTTGCTAGGGAGGGTGGAGTCACATAGGCTAACCTCCTCGTGGTCACCATAATGTGGTTCTCGCTCTCAGTGGGGCGTGAGGTGAGTTGTGCATGGATGCCGCGGAGAACAGCATGAAGCCTCCACATGCACTAGGTCTCCGCGGTAATGCGCTCAACAAGCCGCGTGATAAGATACGCGGATTGGCTGTCTCAGACACGGAGGCAACTGAGATTCGTCCTCCGCCACCCAGATTGAGGCGAGTCACTATGCCACCACGAGGACTTAGAGCGCATTAGGAATTGGGCATTCAAAATTGGGGGAAAAAAAAGACGTCCATCTAGTGCCTGTTAAAAATAGTGCAGATGGGCTCAAGAAGTTTGTGCTTAAAACAGCAAGACGCAGTACAGTTGAATGAAACAGAATGGGGCTGCTTTTTAGAGTTGTAACTAATCTTTTAAAAGCAGTGCAAGATGCATGACAATGGATAGAGATGTCTGTCTAGTGCATGTTTATATACAAAACTAATTCAAAATAGTTCAGATGGGTCCCCTTTGGTGTTCAGGAATAGTTAGTAGGCCACACTAGGCCTGTCTGTTCTGCTCTCTCTTTGTTTATGAACTGAGCACCAGTGGGCATGAGTACCATGACGATGATGCATGTTGTGGGGCTTATCAATGCAAATGAGCAATGTCTTGTGATGTCATGAACACACAGATTTAAAAAATGAGATGTTTCAGCAGGGTGGTAACTATAAATGCTCTTTTTAGACTGGGGAGGATGTTTTGAGTTCTGAACTTACAGTATGTTTTAATAGTAGTTACCTCATACTGTATGTCTAAATATCAAGGAAAATTTGATTCTCCATTTCATTTAAATCTTTACACTCTCATTTTGAGTGAGTTGCGACGAGACAAGGAGGAATCACAAAACTAGTCTAATGTCTTTTGGAATCTTAATCAAATAAAAAGTGCATTCAAATCATTGCGAATCGATTTTCGATTGTCAGCAAAATCAATGCAAATATACATTATAGTGAATATCTACTATAATATTCAGTCACACTGTAGTGTGTTGTTTTTCAGGGATAATGGTGGTAGGTTGTAAAATATTCTACTACAAAATCCAAATCACACATCCGAATACTGTAACCCAGGGCTCTTCAACTACTTTATTTCGGGGGTCAAATTATCCAGATTTTTTTTCAGTATTCATCTTAGCTAGCACTTTCATTGCAAGCAGTGTTGGGTAAAGTTACTTTTGCGTTATTTTTGCATTACTTTTTTCTCACAGCCACTTTCTCTTCTGCTATACTATGCATTCCATACAAATAAGCCATGCATTGCATACAAGAGACATTACAGGTCATGCTAGTTACTGTACAACACTCATGTCAAAACAACATAGTAAACAAACAGATATTTAGAATGTAGGCCTTCACGTCATATTTATAATAAAGAATCAATAACATGAATATGCATGATTTGTTTTTCCATCAACATGGCAGCCAATATGAATAATGAAGAATAACCACTGTCTTACTTAAAGCAGCAAAGTCCAACACTTGAACCTGCATCATATATGTCATGTATGTGGTGTGCCCATCGACAATGTCAGAGTTCCAAGAGTTCAACTTAAGATGTTTTTCAAAAGTCAGGATAAAATTCAGTGGGGAATGCCAGCCTAACATGTTCAAGGAATCATCTCAGTGCACGCTTGTTTTGAGTTGATCCACGGTGCATACAGACGCCACTGGTTGATCACATACAACTTCAAAGACGCATGTTGATACATCTTGAATGGAATAGTTTTTAATGCTACCAAAATGTCATAAAAATGGTTTGTTCATGAATCAAACTACTTGTTTATTATAAAACAAAAATGTAGAATCATTTTAGAAACGAAGACATTTTCTCTGTGTACACAATCGATGTAGAATGTTACTCGAAACCACTGATCCAGAGTCAGCTTTTCTCATCCCATTCTCCCAGATACGGGGAGATGTAACACAGAGCAGTTCGGCTGCATAAGTCTTTATTGAATGAGTAATTCACCCTGTGTATCATGTCGTGGCCAGTGGAAGACTAGTCTTATAATCCCTCTGCCTAAACGCGTTTACTGATTTTTTTTAACGCAGTGTGTATTAACACATGAATCAGTCACGTTTCACTCAACTGAATGTTGACCTCATATTACACTAAAACATGCAATTTTCCCGGCTTGTATAGCTAATGCACATGCATGTTAGCGAGTTGATTGACAGGCGATGTCTGTATCTAAAAGGTGATTGGCTATTTTACCTGCAAGGCGGGACTTCCTTTCTACATCTATTGACTGTTGGGTGCTAGAGCTTCTTGACTGGGCATTCCAGTTTCTCCCATCATTTAAATAGAAGTGACTCATATCTGCTAAATAGTCTCTTGCCTCACACTCTATAGAACTACAATGCCCATCATGCACTACATCTCCTCCCCGAAGTTTGCACACTTTCACTCCTAATTTTTTGCAATACAGGGAAAGTAGAGGTGTACAAAAGCAACGCATTACTTTATTTAAAAAGTAACTCCAATATTATGGTCTAAAATAAAAAAATATTGCGTTACTTTACTCGTTACATGAAAAAGTAATCTGATTATGTAACACGTTACTTGTAAAGCATTACACTCAACACTGTTTGCAAGTAACATTTTACTTACGAATCCCCTTTAATACAGTACATTTATTCATATTAAAATAGTCACAGTGTATACTGTATATTGAATTATAATTTGTTGAGGTCTGGCCATAAATTCCTTCAGAAGATCTAGCTGAAAAACAAACATGACTTAACTAACAAATAATTTTTGATAAACTTTACTATGAAAAAACAAATTATGAAAACTGAGGAGAAACGTTTAGATTTGCTAAAGCCCTGTCACATTATCAACCCACATATGAAAACAATGGTCATAAAGAAATGTCATGTTTTCTTAAGAATGCATATAAATTTAATTTTCTTTTTGGAAAAAAAAAAAAGATACAATTTCTATTCTTCCATTTTCTCTATAAAGTATCATCCTATTCGGTGAGGAAATAAATTGTCCTGCAAATATTGTGAATTTGCACACAATAGCCAGTGCAGGAGCCATAGTTTTGTGCAGATAATCATTGGCAAAAGAATAACAAACTGAGTTGATGCTGTTCATGATTGAGATGTTTCACTCACAGCTGTATAGAACCAAATAGAATCATGATATTTGCAGGTTCCGTTTCACATTATCACTTTTTCCATGAGCCCTACAGACCCTGAACAGAACCCAGAACCCTGAATCTGTATATCTGACCGCACTCCACACAACTAAGCAATTTATGTAAATAGATTTTATTGAAAAAGACGCGATCAAATGCTCACCTAAATGGTGCGATCCATATTTAGCAAAGCAGTGTAACTAAACTATCACCAGAAAAGCTTAAACGCATGCTCCGGTCTGGACAATTGATGATAGCTGAACGCTGTTGCATGCACCATTGAGCATTGTTAAACTCACCGCTGATTGCTGAGGTTCACGCTTATGAACGCTGAGTTCAGCAAAGAGAGCACTCTGGTATTTCAGATGGCGAGGCAGTTTTATCAAAAATCAGTCGGAGGGCCAGACAAAAATGATTGGTGGGTCAGATTTGGCCCGCGGGCCACCAGTTGACTTGCCCTGCTGTAACCTATGCACATGGTAGACAGACCATTTATTTCCAGTCACAGTCACACCTACCCAGATCCCCTGCTAACCATCCAGAGCTTCTTACTGCCTCCCGTGACCCCTATTTCTGCAAGCTCCAGCACCTGGCCTTCCCTAGAGTCTGCCCTAGTGCCACTGCAGTGGAGTAATCAAGAGAGGTGCAAACCGTGCCATGCTCTCATTACCACACTGCGCATATCTATGGAAATGAAGATGCCGTCTTTAGCTTGTTCCACTGCAGTGCCGTCTTGAATTGCAAATAAGGGGAAACTCCCTGATTTCAGTAAGCAGCCAGTGCGATGTTCAAGGGCAGGTTTGGTGGTATTGATTAGTTGTTGACAGGGATTTGTTCTGCATTCAGGTACATTGAGCACAACCTGAAGTAAACGGAGTACGGTAGTCGCACCAGATGGAACACATGAAGATGGCTATGATGCAGGAGTCTCTGCAGACTCTGAGGAATGTCTCCAAGTAATATATAACATGCATTGCATGAACAAGAATTAAAGCTATAGGATTAACAGATGTGCCTGAATAGTAGGCATTTGTATAGAGTCCTTGAGAAGTCTTGAAAGGAATATAATGCACTTACATTTAGATAAAACAAGCCCTTTAAACCCTGAATGCCCCCTAGAATGTGTGCATAACATGACTCTATAACACTACTTGTTTTGTGAATAAAAATAATTTATACTGTGTGTGGCTCAGTTTTTACCAACATTAGGGGAACAAATGTCCTCACAAGGAAAACCTGAAATCACCTACAATGTATCAGGAAAACAGATTATTAAACATACTAAATAATATTTTAAATGTAAAAATGCAAACAATTTCTGGGAGGGTTCGGTTTAGGGGATAGAAAATATATTTTGCTTCGTATAAAGCCATTGGAAGTTGATGAAAAGTCTCCACAAAGATAAAAAACAACGTATGTGTGTGTGTACCTAACCTTTGGTTCACTGTAATAAGTTTACTGCAAATCGCTATGGATATAAGCCTCTGCTAAATGACAGCTTGCTATTTACCTTCTTATTAAAAATAAATCTGAACATGAACAATGATATTCAACATTGCCTATATTAATTTGCATACTGTATTTAGATGGAAGATTAAAAAAATCAATGCATTACCATTGTAAATGTGCAATAACTTTGAAGGCAAAAAACAAAATTTTTGACCGTTATGTGTTTAAGGCATATTATGAAAAAAATGCCAACTACTGTAAATGTAAAAAAATGTCAATTGAAAAGACCATTTCATGTGAAAAATACAGCAATACAAATAATTACTTTTTTTTTTTTTTTTTTTTTTAGGAATAACTAAATACTTAGAAGAAATTAAAACTATTTGAAAATTAAGAATAGGTGTTTGCATGATTGCAACAACACATCTGTCTCTACTGATGTCATCAAGGGGGTTTTGCTATTTTTAGCATGTAATGTTTTTGACTGTGTTGTTAGGTGTGCAGCTCTGCTCAACCTTGAACAGGGATGCAGGGCAGATGGGCTTAGTGGGGGGCAGTGGTTCGGTCATCTTTTGTTTTTGCGGAGGCAGAGTTAGCCGAGTAGAGCGCTCTTAATGAGACAGTGCGCTCTGACTGCACCCAGCACATGAGAGGGATTAGCGCTCAACGCTAACAAGCTCAGATCTCAATTAGACAGCCTTCTATAGCCAGGTTCAACCGGCTCAACCGTAGAGAAGAGGAGAAAAGTAATTTATATCAGTAGTTCTCAACTAGTGGGTCACGACCCAAAAATGGGCAGCAGGTCTGTTGTCATATGGTCGTGGACGGTATGAAAAAAAAAATGCTTTATACATAAAAATAAATAGACTTCTTTACTTTTGAAAGGAAGGAGAACATAACAAAATACATTTTATTTACATCAAAGCCTGTGGATCCAAATTAAATTCTAAGACGTTTTTTTTTTTTTTTTTCCCTAGCAAATTCATTTGTCACTTGATAATATAACTAATACTAATACAACATTTAGCTCAATGTTTATTCTAGGTGTTAGGCTGGTAAATCACATCTGCTGTTTGTTATGCATTTACCAAATTATCAATTTTCCTGTTCAGCCATTTTAAAGATTTTTCATATTTGGGACCTATGGAGCTCATGGTAATTTTAAGAAAAATTTGATGTAAGGACATTTTTGTTATAGTTTTTTATGATAATCTATAGTATTTTGGTTCTGTGACATGTCGCCAATTGATGTCCAATGTAAAATCTGGGTCCTGAAGCAAACCCATTTGCTTTATATGACATAATGTGATGTGCCCCACTCCCTTTGAAACAGTCTCAGCCAAACCAGTGAACCTGTGGCATGTATTAAACTAGCCCATTGTTCGCCTTCTAAGATTTTATTTCACAGCCTTGACTAATGAAAAACATTATTCTTGCCTGGCCCTCTGACTGATGAGTTAATTAGAAAACTAACAGAACCTCTCAAGAGGGGAAAAGCCCCAGGCTTCGGACACAAGAACATTTGCAGGCTGTTTCTTATGCAGGATCTGTTTGCATCTAGTAACACAAATCACATTTTAAGGTGAAGTCTATTGTAGTCTCTCTTAATCTACTGCAGCATATTGAGATTGCCATGTTTTGCTGTTTGTTGTGGTGTTGTTCATTTGTGACTTGGTAGAACTAAGTCACCAATGGTTCTCAAGTTCTTTCTGACTCTTATCAGTGAATATCAGTGTTTTTTCTTCAAATAAAGCTATTGAATGGGTTCACAAGAGTTGAAATACAGTGCACACTTTACTATTTTTAGCATCTTTTATGGTGCTTTTGCATTCTTTTTTTTTTTTAAGCATAAAAGCTTCAGTTGCAATTTATGACCTGTATTTTCTTTTCTAAATTTTGCCTTAAATGTTCAACGGTAGAAAGTCATACAGGTTTGGAACAACATGAGTGAGTAAGAATGAGTAAATAATAAGTAAATATCATTTGTGGGTAAACTAACCCTTTAAAAGCCATGTAGGAAATGATCATATGGTCATGTCCTTTTTGAAAGATCAAAGGAAAACTCCTATGAATTGTATCATGTCTTATCTCTGTTTTCACAGCAGGCATATGCATCCTCCACCCAGCAGATGGCCCTGCCCAGTCCTAACACCACCACCACCAGCTGTAATGGAAGCAGTAGCAGTGGGGACCAGCTGAGCAAAACCAACCTGTACATCCGTGGTCTGCATCCAGGAACCACAGACCACGACTTGGTCAAACTATGTCAACCGTGAGTGTACTTTAGCCATCCCTGCTTCATATGGAAACAAATTAGAGATTAAGTGTCACAGAGGAGATTAAGGTCAGGTTCATAGTCATAAGAAGAGAAGTGACTCGGAGTGTATTATGAGACCAAATATTGAAAAACAGGAGTGCGTGGGAGAAAAAAAGATTTGTAGCATCCTTATTTGACCCTTCACAAGGAGGTTAGAAATGTACTGCTGGCAGATCGTGCTGAAATGTTTTTGGATAGGCCTGTGCAGCATCTTTGGTGGAATGTGGGACTAGAGCGACACAAACTTGAGACAAAGTCAACAGAGGTTTGGATTTCAAACAAAGCTCTTTTTCGTTGACCATATCATGATGGTTCCCCCTGCTTGCCTCTCTCTCCCCACACCTTACTTCCTTTTAGGGTTGATGAAAGGAAGGAATGGTTTGAAAAAAGATCAATGCTATTGCTTCTACCAGAAGTTCCAAGTACACTGAAAATGAATGTTATTAAAACATCTGTATTCATTTGTTTAACTTGATATGATACTTTCTTATAAGCTCAGAGTTTCAACTAAATTTTCTTCATCAGAAAATTAAAAGTAGTTGAAACAACTACTTTTTCTTAACACCACTGATTTTAGTTCAAATTTTACGTTTTCAAATTTAGTGGGTTTAAAATACAATAGAATTAAAAAAACAAATTGGCCCCATTCACTTCCATTGTAATTGCCTCACTGTAACTTCGATTTTTGCTTAAAGTTAAAATAATTTTTTTTGTGATAAATCAACATTATTCCAAAAATGCTGTCGATTGAGCTCAACTTGTATCGAACCCGGAGTATTCACACAGTCACACTGCAAATTATTTTAAATCATTTTATCATATACCTAAAGAAAAATCCTCAGTGCATTTTTGATATCCAGTTTGATGTGATTTTGATTGGACAAAAAATATGATACAGTTTCTTTAGCTTTATTAACGTTATTGTCAAATTTCAAGGTCATATATAAGTTGGTGTACAAAGAAAGTGCAGAGATTTGAGAATTTTTACTATAGAGGTGGAAGGAGAGAAAAAGAAAGCAAGAGAGAGGGCCCCTCAATCCGAGCATTCTGGAAGAAACTGCTGAGATGAGGCTGCCCAGCCCTACAGGAAACTCTGAGCCCAGGGGGAAAGAGAAAGACAAACAAGGGCAACAGCTGGGAGGGAGAGGAGATGAGAAGTTGGTTGTGGTGGGGGCTTATGGAGATAAAACAGTATCAAATCATCTCACAAATGCACACGACGATCCACAAATACATGCAACAGATCCACACATGCACAGGGCAATCCACAAATGCACGTAACAGATCCACAGAGGCACAAGGCAATCCACAAGTGCACGCAACTGGTCCACACACACTGCAATCCACACGTACACACAACGGATCAGCACACGCACAAGGCAAGCCATACATTGGCTCGATTCACAAATGCACGCAACAGAATGCATGAATATAAGCTATACAATGATGTCTCTGCTAACCTTACAGTCCTCAAATGTGCACACAAATACTGAGACCTTTACCACTGGTATTCTGCCTCAATGACGTCCATGAATGGGCTTTTGCATTTGTGGATTGTTTTGAGAATCTTGTTCCAGGGCCTTGGTTCACAAATTTAAGCAAGCTGATATCCAGTGTATGTGGATCGGCTTTCTGCTTCTTACTTTTTAAACAGCGGATCGTAAACTATTATGGTTCATTATCGCCACCTGCTGTTAGCTTAGACCAGATACATCCTATTTTCTTTTCTCTATTTATTTCCCCTGGTTTCAGCCGACACTTCGTGTTCAGCTCCTCCAGCTTCCAGAGCCCCTCAAAGTCTGGATCATCAGAGGGATAGTGTGTGTGCGAGTAGTTTAGTAAATTTTTTACTTTATTTTCATTTAAAAACATCCTGTAATTATCAAAAAAAGTACAATAAACATATGAAAAAAATTCTATTAAAGTACTATTGTACTTTTATTTATTTTCTTTTTTCCCCCTTTCCTTTTTTGACAGGCTATAGGCAGCACTGCCTACCTTGTACTGTTTGACATATCATTACACTGATATAATTTAGGTATTTTGATTTTCAAGTATATTTAAATCATAATGTATGTTCTTGTATATACATTATCATTGCCACTTAATATTCTCATGTGTAAATATAAACATCAGCATTATACAGGTATATTGAAAATCAACCTATGAATGGCTATATAGTTGTCTCTGCATATTAAGCTGGGCTAACAGGGTATCCGCAGGTCCTTAAAAAGTCTTAAAAAGTCATACATTTCCTTTTTTTAAATTTAAGGCCATAAAAAGTCTTAAATATCTTAAATAAATTATAAGATGTCTTAAATTTAGTTTGCTGAGGTCTTAAATTTTGGGGCGTGAATAGAGACGCTTAAAACAGCAGAATCTGCATGAGTCAAAATCATCTCTCTCTCTCTCTCTCTCTCTCTCGTGGATCCATCATTTAGCAGCTGACGCTTGAGTTCAGTGTGAGCGCGTGCAGGGAAGCACATTTTTACTGAACTTACGAAGTTACACATGTATAAACCTTAATAAACCCGTTAATCTGAAATGCAAATGCCGTTGTTTTGCGTCTCTAACATGCCGCTCCTGCTTATAATCGACAGAACGGTCAACGTTACAATTTGCAAGCGTTGGAGCGGTCTTTTGATGCCTTCCTTATTTTACACTACCTTTGACGATAATTGTAAAGCTAACAGAACTACTCAGCTGCAGAGTTACACCTGTTATATCTCTCATCTCCATCTCTCTAGATCTAGGGCTGCCAGTGCAATTGACACTGTTCTCACGCTCTCACGCCACATGTCCCTTTTCTCACGCAGTGATAACGTCGCGGAGCAAAGAGGACACTGACAGCGCACGGACAGACAAGACAGAGCAGCCTGCATGATGCTGCGAGTTATTCAGACCAATCAGGGGGAAAACACAGCAAAGCGTCTCTCCCTCTCTTTCTCTTTCATAATTTAATCTGTTAACATTTTCAATACATCTTGTCAACTTTAAACGGCCATTTTTAAGGTAACTGATGAGTTTTTATTTGAGATATTTCACTCAAAAATTAAAATTGTCATCACTTACCTTCATGCTGTTGCAAACCTGTATGACTTTATTTCAGTGGATATCAAAAGGAGATTTTAGGGAGTTTCAGTCACCATTCACTTTCATTGAATGAAAAAAAGATGCAGTGACAGTGAATTGAGACTGAGACTACGTTTTGCTTAACATCTCCTTTTTTGTTCCATGGCAGAGAAAAGTTCATTCAGACTTAAGGGTGAGCAGTGATGACAGAAATTTCATTTTTAAATGAACTGCCCTTTAACTACCTGTTAAAGTATCTGGTAAAGGTATCTGCCAAGAAAAAAATATAAATGTTATTCAGCACATGCTAGACCTTATTCACAGCAGCGGTATCTTTGATTTTTAATGGGAATGACAACATGGCTGTGCAGGATAGACGTACAGTCTCTTCGATGAGATCTACTGCAGTTTAAAGTGTTTTTGGATCGTTCCGTGTACAAAACATTGAAAAAATATATTTTCAAGGACACTCAGTAGATAAAAAACTCCAGACAACATGAGTTGTGGAAAATCAGATGGGATATTGGAGCATTTTACAGATTTACACCATGCATGCCATTGAAGAAATGGTAAGTCTATCCCTCACAGCCTCGTTTCCATTCCCATTAAAAATCAAACATGGTGCTACTGTGAATAAGGTCTATAGACCAGTCCTCTTATTTACAAAAATGTCAGTGCATGCGCAGTAAGTGGTGGCAGAAAGCCCACTGACTGTTGTGTTAGATTTGACAGATTAGAGGATTAAACGAAAGTATGACACAAAACCATCATAAATACAAACATATTCTTAGCGATACAATTACTATAATGATGAGTTAATAACAAACATGTAAACATGTTCACTATAAATGTATGCTGCAAAGTTGTGTGTTGAAATGATCTCAGTCTAGTCAGCTGTGTTAATGATCTTGAAGCCACAGCAGTCAATGAGAGCCCTCGGAATAATTTTTCAACAACGTAATCCAATAAAAGTTTAGTTTTTGCACGTGGTTTTTGCCACCACTTCCGTGTTTGACATAAGTGATGATGTTGCCAAAGCATTGGTCTAATGTGTCATGTCTTGCTAGAAAGCAAGTGACTAAAGAGAAGGGTCACAATATAGGCTACATACTTTAGGCTACATGCATTCTTAATGATTTCATTTAGAGTTTTAATTTTGAATTAACTTATTAACACATAAATGCACATTAAATTATAAAGAAAAACATGTCCAGAGGCATTCAAGTAGCCTCAGTGGTTTTGCATTTACCAGCTAATGAATTAATGTGTTTTTGTTTATTGCGAAAATGGTCTTAAATTTTTCTATTATTTGACCTTAAAAAGTCTTAAATTTCATTCCTTCGAACCTGCAGATACCCTGGCTAAACATTGCTTAATAAAGTTTCTGTTCTTATTGTGCATGATTCATTAATGCACGTTATTAAAAAAAAATAAAAATAAATTATGTAATAGCTTTCTCTGCCTCTGTAATGACCATCCTTTTCCGCTGATGTCACCTTAATGTTGAATACTGTTTCATGATGACTTTGAAAGTTAATGTTAACTGCCCTGTAAATCCTCTAACACAGGTCAATATGAGTTCAGTATGAGTAGTTTCTTCTAGCACAAGGGTCAGTCTACCTCACACACAAATCCCTGCAATCCATCTCATGGTGCTTGTTTGACCATGACTCTTGGCTCTCATATATGATTAGCTGTCCCTCCACCCCTGGCCTGCACTGGTGGAAAGCAGGCTTTATTTCCAAGAGGGATTCCTTTTAGAAAAAAAATAAATAAATAATCAAAAATGTTTGTGAAATAATAGACATTTACAGACCAATTCTTGTACATTTCTGTGTGCATATATGTCAGACAGACATCTCTATCTAATGCATTGCATCTCGTTGTTGTTCCAGTGTCTTGCATATTCATTATTATAGGCTTTTTTAACATAGTCTGTTACAGAAAGTACAAAAGATTGCTTAATCAAAATATAATGCCTTATATTTTCTCATTATGTGAAGACTCTCTGGCCAACTCAATAAAAGACTGCTCAGAAAGCGTGTCTCTCTGCTCTTCCTTCAGGTTACCGTAATAATCTTAATAAGCACGCACCACTGTTTTCGTCATGGCTGGCTGAACTGTGTATTTTCAGACCGTGGTTGGCTTGAACGGAGACGACATAACCATCACATTTTCATGCAAGTTTAAGTTGAAAATAGTTTTGAAGACTATTCTGTTCTGTTCAGCAGCGCTCCGTCTAGCTGTTTGAAAGAAAGAACTGGATGCTGAGGCTGGTTGCATAAACATAGCCATTAACTTAAGACTAAGTCTAATGATTAGTCAGACAAACTAAAGATGCCAAAAAAAGCCTGTAGCATAAAACAAGCTCACAGCTGTCTTTAGTAAGACAGTCTGATTCACATTGCATTGTGGGAAAAGTAATACACTGAACGACTTAAAAACAAAATGGACGACAGTGGACCTACTAATTCTGGCGAGATTCTGAAGTGCCTATCGATTGGATGATTGGAGCTGAGGAGACAGGTTTAAAATAATGCCAGTGAACCATGAATCGGATGGCTGTTCTCAACTGTGATAAATATACCACGAAAGTTGTTACTTGTGCATAAATGGTACTTGTTTAACAAAACAAAGTAGATGATTTTTGCAGTTGTTTTTATTACGTCATATATTTGGGTCACAGGTCAATACCCACATCCCCGGATTAAGTATGTCCGGAATCTATTCATACTACTTGCATGCATAAAGAACGTACTGTTTTACCTGCTGATAAGTGTGTCTTTCATCAAATACAGTGCATCCTCTGAGAGTACGTGATTTTGGATGCAGGGACAGTCTTCTACAATGTCTCAATTTAAGCCTCTTTTAGCCATCAACTTAAGCCCCCACTAGCTTAGCTGAAAGTTATTTTCCATGGCAACACAGAATGTAAACAAAAGTCTTAATTTATACTTACTGGGCAAACAGTCTTCTTTTAGTTCACCTAACAATGATGACAAAATGCAGTGACTTTTTCTTTTCTGCCAAGGTGACCGTTTGGTGATATTTCTCCTGTTCATGCACATTTTGACCTAGGATTATATAATTTTTTTTAACTTTTTATATAATTCACAACATAAACTCCACAAAGATAGCTTGACCACGACAAATGAGTGGAGAGAGATTGCGGTTTTTATGAAGTCAGGTCAAATAACTTGTCGCCAAAAGTGGAAGGGGCTCCGTGACATGTTTAATAAGGGAATAAGTGCCAAAAGCAGCGGAGGGAAAGACCTGAATGATTGGCATTACTTCCGTGGCTAGAACAGTTCTTTAAAAAGCATGACATCACCCTCAACAAAATAATTTTAAAATTACGAGCATAGTATAAGCGCCGTCTTAGTGTAGGTTGCTTTAGTTCATCCAGGAGAAAAAAGTTTGACTTCTTCCTTAGTATAAATTAGGTTTTAGATTTTCATCTTAAATTAGCCAAAACAAATAAATAATGAACGAAGGCAAAAGCAAAGTTTTTATGCAGTTGACTCAAAAAGTTAAGACCAGATTTAAATAAAAGTCACAGTGCACTGTGTTTGAGCACGTTGTAATAATCATACCGCAAAGTATCCGCCGAAAATCATGACATAATCAATTTCAAAATTAAAAATACGGCCTCTCTTTTACATGTTTGTGTATAGTTATCACTGAATTTTGAATTTAGTGTAAAATCATGTAACTCATGATCATTATCCATCATCATTTTCATGATTGAGCATTGCTGTCACTGTGCCCATACCTAATGGTGACTGAAGCTAATATTCTGCCAAACATCATCTTTGTGTTTCACAGAAGAAAGAAACTCATATGGGTTTGGAACAACATAAGGGGGAGTATGTAATGACAGAATTTAAATTTTTTAATTTACTAGCCTAATTAAAAAAAAAAAAAAAAAAAAAAAAAAACTGAAAACGGATTCCATTTTATCCCAGCATACAGTTTTCCATTACATAAAGTGCATCCATTTAGTCATTAATGTTAGTGTAGTATACTTTGCACAGGCAGTAGGACCCAGATAAGGAGTAGAGTGGTAGAGGGCATTGTTGGTCGATTGTTATGGATCTTAGCCAGAACTGCACAGGGCAGACAAGGAGAACTCTCAGGTTATACTGCAAGCACATGCCTGGAGAGAACCCCCAACCCCCTCTCATATCACAAACTACCGCAAGCCTTCACTAATCCATAGATACATACACAGACCAGCTTCCTGTATCATGCTGCGAAAATGCCTCTCAAGATATGCAAAATAGTGTGAACATGGTATGTCATCCATTATTCAAAGAGCATTTCCATTTGATCACGGTTTCTCCACCACACCACCTAATGCAACCTCATGAAGATTTCATGCAAATGATCGCTGGATATGTGGGCCCATTGAGCACTGCATTGTGAACGGACTGGCATTGGTGCCCTGCGTTCATGAGTTTATACGCCCCCGCTGCTCAGCTGTTTCCAGCTTAAATTACTTTGGCTCTTCCAAACTGTGTTTAACCTTATAAAATAACAGATAAACATCAACCGGTCTTATGAGCTTTGTTATATTTGTTATTGAGCTATTACATGGTAATTACATTTTTATAGACAAATTAAGGGGTTTGTAAATTGAAATAAATTTTTTTCTCTTTTTTCTCCTTTTAATAATGTAAAGCTATGGAAAAATAGTGTCTACCAAGGCCATCCTTGACAAGACCACCAACAAGTGCAAAGGTAAGATGCTCAATGTGTGATCAAAACCATTTCATTAAAAGGTGCATTCAGTATTTTTTTCCCAACACATAAAGAAATGAACAGTATAATAGCCTATATGAGTATCTGTACCAGCCAAATACTACTTGCTAGTCTAGTTGAGTCCAGTCACTTTGATTTATATAGTGATTTTCACAATTCATATAGTTTCAAAGCAACTTCAACAGAAAATCATGCCAAGTTTTAAACATTGCCTTACTAACATATTGGAAATTTGCATTGACTTAACCTATTCGAATAATGCATGACTTGTATTACACATACTATAGTGAAATACATGCATTTAGTGTAAAGACAGATGAGGATGGTTCTGAGTCTGATTCCTCTCAAGGTTTTTTTTCTTTAAACATTTATGGAGATTTTTCCTTTGCCACAGTCGCCTTTGGCTTGATCTCTAGGGGCTTAAAGACAAAGCCATTAAGGCATGATTTTCTATAAAGCAGTTAACTAGGGGTTAAGACATTTAAGACATTGCAGTATGTTTTTCTTTAAAGCTGCTCTTGTGAAGAGTGATTTTGAAAAGTGCTATACAAATAAAACTGACTTGACTTAATGTCTTAAAGCTCTCATTGAGCATGCCAAAAGCACCTGTGGCATTATAAAAAGCATCACAATAAAGTCAACGTCCACACTGATATGTTTTCGGTTTAAAGTTCTGTTTTCCATTGCCTTACGTCAACATTTTCCAAAGTATTCGGTACTAGAGAGCATTTTCAAAAGTCATCATGTTCGGTGGAAGAAGTTCACACCATTTCAGTGTAGATGAAAGGCGCGTGTACCAAAATCAATACATCAAAATATTAGTGTGGACATGGCCTAAGTCTAGTTGTCAGTAAGACTAAGATTACCTATATTGGCCATATTGGCAAAATATACTTGAAAAATTACTTGAGTGCACCTTTAACATGCAAGTGCTCTCAAAAGATACTTTTGTCTGTTTTATCTCAACAAATGCATGCTGATGTAACAGCAATGGGTTTGTTATTGCATAACCTTACATCTGTCGGGTGGACCAGTGTTATTGCATTTGTGTGTGTGTGTGTGTGTGTGTGTGTGTGTGTGTGTGTGTGTGTGTGTGTGTGTGTGTGTGTGTGTGTGTGTGTGTGTGTGTGTGTGTGTGTGTGTGTGTGCTCAGGCTATGGCTTTGTGGATTTCGACAGCCCGGCCTCAGCGCAAAAAGCAGTGACAGCGTTAAAGGCCAGTGGAGTTCAAGCTCAGATGGCAAAGGTAAGAGGCAGTGGCACTAAACATCCTGTTCATTAATGGCACATACTTTCTGTAAACCTTATACGCATAGTGACTTTGAAACAGTTTAGAGAAAGCGGCTCCTCTGCCATACACTTAAGTTTCAGAGGCATTGCATTTCTTTTGTAGTTAGTGGTGTTTGCCATAACCCCAAACCCCAAGAAGTGGACTTCGGGGTGTAACTTGTTCTGCACTGTTAGAGCTACGGACATGAATGATACATCAAATTGTGCAGCTTGTTGAGGAAATGCATACTGTTGTTTTTCTAAGCAATTAGACTTAAGGCCTGATATACTTCAAGCGAAATCAAAAAACGAACGAGACATAATTTCGGAAAGGTCCGAAAAGGTGCGAGTTCATTTCAGTGTTTCGAAACAGCTCGCCTGCACGAACTCTCAGGAAAACTTTGTACGGGCTGCTAAACACTTTCATATGTCACCTTCATACACGTCATCGGTGGGTGTGACCCGGTGCTCAACCTACTTTAAGGCCGACAGCAAATTCTGGTTCTTCAGTCAGTGAAGATCAATCACCATGAACATACCGGCATGCAGTGTTACCAACCTGGTGCAATCTTACCAATACTTGTACGATCGTTCATGTAGAGGCATTTTCCAAGACCATGTTGTGTGATTTAAACATCTACAAAAGGAACCAAATCTACTCAAATACTCTTAACTGCCTATTCATGCTGTTGTTTTAGCCGAAAGCCACTCAAACAATCACATTAGAGATACACTGATCAGCCACAACATTAAAACCACCTGACTAATATTGTGTAGGTCCCCCTCGTGCCACCAAAACAGCTCTGACCCATGTAGGCATGGACTCCACAAGGCCTCTGAAGGTGTCCTGTGGTATCTGGCACCAAGAAGTTAGCAGCAGATCCTTTAAGTCCTGTAAGCTGCAAGGTTGGGCCTCAATGGATCTGACTTGTTGGTCCAGCACATCCCATAGATTCTCAATCAGATTGAGATCTGGGAAATTTGGAGGCCAAGTCAACACCTTGAACTCTTTGTCATGTTCCTCAAACCATTCCTGAACAATTTTTGCAGTGTGGCAGGGTACATTATCCTGCTGAAAGAGCCATCAGGGAATACCATTGCCATGTAGGGGTGTACATGGTCTGCAACAATCTTTAGGTAGGTGGTACGTGTCAAAGTAACATTCACATGAATTCCAGGACCCAAGGTTTCCCAGCAGAACATTGCCCATAGCATCACACTGCCTCCGCCGGCCTGCCTTCTTCCCATAGTGCATCCTTCTGCCATCTCTTACCCAGGTAAATGACGCACACACACCCAGCCATTCACTTGATCTAAAAGAAAACATGATTCATCAGACCAGACCACCTTCTTCCATTGCTCCATGTTCCGGTTCTGACGCTCACGTGCCCATTGTAGGTGCTTTCACAGGTGGACAGGGGTCAGCATGGGCACTCTGACCGGTCTGCGGCTACGCAGCCCCATATGCAGCAAGCTGTGATGCACTGTGTGTTCTGACACCTTTCTATCATGGCCAGCATTAAGTTTTTCAGCAATTTGTGCCACAGTAGCTCTTCTGTGGGATTGGACCAGACGGGCTAACCTGCGCTCCCCACGTGCATCAATGAGCCTTGGGCACCCATGACCCTGTTGCCGGTTCACCGGTTGTCCTTCCTTGGATCACTTTTGGTGGGTACTAACCACTGCATACCAGAAACACCCCACAAGACCTGCTGTTTTGGAGATGCTCTGACCCAGTCATCTAGCCATCACAATTTGGCCCTTGTCAAAGTCGCTCAGATCCTTACGCTTGCCCATTTTTCTATATATATTTTTTTGTAATGAGTGAATGGTTAATTGCTCATGGAAAAGATGTGTTTAGTCATTTTTTGAAGACAGAGAGTGAGTCTGCTTCACAGATGGAGTTGGGAAGGTCATTCCACTAACGAGGTACAGTCAAACCGAAAGTCCGGTAAAGTGTTTTGGTGCCTCTTTGTGTTGGTACAACAAGGGGCCGCTCATTAGCCGACCGCAGGCTTCTGGTGGGAACGTAGCTGTGCAGAAATGATTTTAGGTATGTTGGAGCAGACCCAGTGACTGTTATGTATGCCAGCATCAGAGCCTTGAATTTGATACGTGCATGAACCGGCAGCCAGTGAAGAGAGACAAGGAGTGGTGTAACATGCGCTCTCTTTGGTTCATTAAAGACCAGACGTGCTGCCGCATTCTGGATCTTTTGCAGTGGCCTAATTGCACATGCAGGGAGGCCTGCAATAAGAGCGTTACAGTAGTCCAGTTTAGTTATGACAAGTGACTGAAAAAGAAGTTGTTTTCAGAGAGGAAGGGTCTTATTTTCTTGATATTGTAGAGTGTAAATATACATGATCGTGCTGTCTTTGAGATGTGGTCTGTGAAATTTAGTTGGTTATCGATGGTTACCCCAAGATTTCAGACTGTTTTGGAAAGCGTTACTGTAGTTGAACCCAGCTGTATGGTGATGTTGTGTTCAACAGCAGGGTTGGCTGGAAAGACGAGGAGATCAGTCTTCACTGGGTTAAGTTGCAGGTGGTTTTCCTTCAACCAGGCCAAGATGTCTGCCAAACAGGCCGAGATTCGAGCAGTCACCGTGGTGTTGTTGGGCTGGAAAGACAATTAGAGCTGTGTGTCATCAGCGTAGCAGTGGTAAGAGAAACTGTGTGCCTGAACGATGGGTCCCAGTGATGTTGTGTATATATAAAATAGAGGTGGCCCAAGCACTGAGCCCTGAGGTACCCCAGTAAGTAGCTGATGTGACTTGGACACCTCAACTCTCCAGGCTACCTTGAAGGACCTACCTGAGAGATAGGAATTAAACCAGTCAAGCACAGTTCCTGTGATGCCCAGAGTAGAGAGGGTGGAGAGTAGGATCTGATGGTTGTCTGTGTCAAAGGCTGCAGAAAGGTCCAGTAGAATCAGGACGGATGATCTGGATCCAGCTCTCGCCTGTCTCAGTGACTCAGTGACAGACAGCAGGGCAGTCTCGGTGGAGTGTCCACTTTTGAAGCCTGACTGATTGTCATCCAGCAGCTTGTTCTGCAAGAGATAGGCAGAGCTCTGATTGAAAACTGCCCTTTCAAGTGTTTTCACCATGAATGGGATGAGAGAGACTGGTCTGTAGTGTTCTACTTGTGTGGGGTTAAGTGCAGGTTTTTTAAGCAGCGGGGCTACTCGAGCCTGCTTAAATGTAGTGGGAAAAATGCCTGTAAGTAGAGATGTGTTAATTATGTCTGTGAGTGCAGGTAGGATGGATGGAGAGATGGCTTGGAGAAGGTGGGAAGGAATGGGGTCAAGGGAACAGGAGGTGGGGTGGTTGGAGAGGAGGAGTTTAGAGACCTCAGTGTCAGTCAGAGGAGAGAACAGAGACAGAAGAGCTAGATACAGGAGGCGGGTGTTTGAGAGGGTGTGGTGCTGAGAAAGTATTGCTGATGGCTGTAACCTTATTAGTAAAAAATGTGGCGAAGACATCTGCTGTCACTGAGGTGTCAGGCGGTGGAATGGGAGGACAGAGAAGTGTGTTGAATGTTCTAAATAAGCTGTGAGTGTCTGTGGTGCTGTTGATCTTGTCCTGGTAATAGGAAGTTTTTGCAGATTTAACGGTATCTGAAAAAGATGCAAGCAGAGATTGATACTTACCCAGATTTGCTGGATCTTTAGATTTCCGCCATCTCCTCTCAGCCGCCCTGAGGTCAGTCCGATGTTCACGAAGAATGTCAGAGAGCCAGGGGCTGGGCGGTGTCATATGTGCTGGCCTAGAGGAGAGAGGACAGATGCTGTCTAAACAGGTTGTTAAAGCAGAGCTTAGTGTGTCTGTGGCAGTGTTTACATCCAGGGTGGAAAATAAGTTCTGTGTGGGAAGAGAGGTAGAGACAGCAGTGGAAAGGTGTGTGGGTGAAAGAGAACAGAGGTTACGGCAAAAGGAAACCAAAGGCGGAGTCTGTTTTAATATAGATGAGAGAGTCATGTTGAATTGAACAAAGTAGTGATCAGAGACATTTAAAGGAGTAACAAGAATATTTGTGTTGGTTCAGTTACATTTAAAAATGAGGTCCAGCAGGTTGCCCGATCTGTGAGTTGCTGTAGTGCTTAGTCTTTCCAAGCCAAGCGAGGTCAGAAGAGCATGAAGTTTAGTGGCCTGGGGCTTGTCTTGGTGTATGTTGAAATCTCCATACTGTATATATTACTTTAAACCATCATTGAGTGGTTAAATGGCTTCTTTTACTGATCTCATGTGAATTCTACTCAGAAAATGAGGCATATAGTCATTCATAACACGTTTTAATGTCATATTAGTTGATATTATGTGCGTCCTCACATTTAAATGCTCCTGTAAATGCCTGCCCCAGCAGCTTGGCCGGTGTCTGAATGTTCGCAAACAGTATACCGTTACTCGACTGTTTTGAACTTAGAAGCTCTAAGTGAAGAACGAAGAAGATATATTGTAAGAGTGTATATTGGAGCCTTTAAAATTTTCACCTAGCAGATGAAAAAATGGTCCAATAGACTTATATTGAAGAAGGGGCCAGAACCATATCTAGTCAAATGTAAAAATGTTTTAGTATGTAGTCATCTATGTCTTGGATAAGTTGTTCTTAAATGACCTGGAATTGACTACTGCAGTGGTTCTCAACCAGGGGGTCAGGACCCACTAGGGGGCCTCAGCACACTTCCAGGGGGGCCTCAAGATCTCTTAAAATTATTTAAAATATGATAGATTATTATAATTTTTATATAATTATTATAATTCGACTTACTGAAAATGATTAAAATGTAATAACTCCCTTCAACAGCTTGCTTTTTATGAAGAATAAATAGTTCTAGACATTTCTGGAATCACTAGTTTTAAGGAAATATATTATAATAGATATATCTTATAATATAAATATCTAATAGCCTTCATGGGGGGCCTTTGAATATTTTCTCTGACAATGGGGGGCCTTGGATTCAAAAAGGCTGAGAACCACTGGACTACTGTATTCCCAGACTGCACACAACATCTACGGCTCTCTGATCCAAGGGAAACTAATTAATGTGGAAAGTAAATGCAGCCAATCACTTAGGTATAGGACAGCATGATTATTTTCCCTAACACTTGCCCTGTCTGTGGGTGTTAAGCCATGAAAATGGAGCTGGTGTCCCTATTAGGCTAATGCAAGCCTGCCATTCAGAGCAGTTCAAAGTAAGTGCCTGAGGAGTATTTGTCCTGTCTCTGCTCCTGCCTGGTGCTTCAGCTTTACAAAGAGGTTATGTGTTCTCTCTCTCACCCATGGCTGAGTCACTGTCTGAGCAGCTTGGCTGGCAGAGCTGCACGCCCTCTGTAGAGTACTGTGGCCCTGCAGGCCAGCTCTGCTCCTACCCTAGCCAGCTACTCACACAGATCCTGGCCTTGTAGAGAAAAGCTATTCTCAATGATTTTACATTCTTTTAATGGCTTCTCTTGAAGTTTATATGTAGGATTTAAGCTCCAGATCAGAGTGAAAGGGCAACCTCTAGCTCTTCCACTCTGCACAAAAACATCATCAGCCAGCAATTTTAATAACCATAGCCATTTTTTAGTCTTTTAGCGGCCTAACCAATTTAAGAGTCAGTTGAGTCAGTTTCTGTGGAGAATGCTGTGAATTTTTCTTTTCCCTTTCACTTTGTCAAAAAAGGTATACCATGTGAATCTCACAAAAGCATGTCTAGGTCACATTTTACCCCAAAATCAAAAGAAAAAACAATAAGAATACATATTTTGCATGAAGAAAGTGAAGACTTTTATGACCATTAAGATTTTTTGCATTGTGCCATTACTTTCATGACAATTAAGCACATTTCACCTCCAAATTATCATTATCATTACAGTAATGCATCCAGACATTTTACTTCTGAGCATTTTAAAAATTTCTATAATTCTCAGTGGTGATTCTCATTAGATTTACATTACTGTAAAAAAAAAAAAAAAAAAGATGAAAAAAAGACTAATTTTTTTTTCTTTTTACAATATTGAAGTAAATATTACTGTGATTCAATTATTATTTTTTTTTAAATCAGCATAAATGAAAGGAAGTACAACCATTATTTATAAATTAGAGCTGTCAATCGATTAATATTTTTAAAATAATTAATTACATGACATGCCGATTAATCACAATTAATCGCATATATCAGTAACAATATTTGCTGAGAAAGGCCCCCAAATAAAAATTATATAATATAGATAATACATAATAATTCATATAATTCAATAATTATAAATATAATATGTGGGGCCTATAAAAAAATATAATAATTCAGATATTCATATTGAAATATATTGCAATATTGTGGCAGACGAGTAAAACATTGAGTAGACAATATAAAGTGGCTTTAGAGTGGCTTTAGAAGTCAACTTATTTTTTGTTTTATTTGCATATTATTTAACAAGCCTACAGTCGGGAGAGCCACGTGACGCCATTCGAAGGGCAGACGTGTGAGAGACAGCTCTGCGCACTTTGCTAATTTTTTTAATTCTTTTCATGATATAATCCGGTGAAATTCGATACACCCAATTACACATTTACTGTTTGAGGTAAACATGGCAAAGAAGTCAAAATCCTCGGGCTCTTGAGACATTAAAAGACACTTACGGGTTCAAGATGAAAGCCCAGACGGCCTGTGGACTGGGGACTCGATTTGGAAGGAATCCAGCGTCAACTGTCCAACATGTCGGTGATGTTGACGTAGGTACTTGCGGACTTGGAGGATCTCGCTGTAATATGGCGATCGATTACGGCGATGGAAAAAATTCTCTGAGCTAGTCACAAAAGTGACAGATGTTGAAAAAATTAATCGATTATTTGGAGGCATCAGAGAGGGAATTAGCCACTAATCTGCCCGTGACCAAAGTTGATTTGGAACATGTTCTTGAAAAGTTTGAAGATCTTGAGAATAGAAGCCGCAGGAATAACGTTCAAATTGTTGGAATTCCTGAGCATGAGGAGGGCAGAGATATGGCTAAATTCCTAGATGAGCTTTTCCCGAGTCTGCTCGACATAACAGGCCACAAGCTGGAAATCGAGCGAGCTCACAGAGTCCCAGCTCACAGATCTGCTGAGGGAGAAAGGCCCCGATCGATTCTGGCCAAAATTTTGAGATCATCCGATAAAGATCTTGTGTTGCGCCAGGCGAGGAGCAAAGGAAAGCTTTCTTGGAAGAATAACAATATTTTCTTGTTCCCGGACTTTGCGAACTCGACAAGAGAGAAACACGATCGTTTAAGGAATGCAAGAAACTCTTACATCAGCGGAAGATCACTTTTGCTCTGATGTTTCCGGCCAGACTGAGAATAAACACCAAGGACGGCAGCAAAGTATTTACATGTCCCAATCAGGCAATGTCTTTTATTGAAGCAATGGGTGAGTAACCATTGGGTGTTTTTCTTGTGAGTGGACTGACTCACTGTACATACTCTGGCTTTCGGAGGAAGCTGGGCGCCATTTTTGTTTCTTTTTGCGTTGGCTCTGCCGAGTGGTTGGAGTTTGTTTTGTTTTGTGGATTAACACTTTTCCTTAAAGAAACTTTTGCATTGACGGAAGATCACTTTTACAATTAAGTACAGATTGAGAATAGACACTACGGATGACCGCAAAATATCTACATGTCCACACAAAGGATGTCTTTTATAAAGTTGGTGGACTGTGTAAATCATGGGATATACTTTTATGCGGCCTCCAAGTGAATTGACTCTTGACCATCCGAGGAACCGGGATACGCGTTTCGTTTCCTTTTGTGCTGGTCCTGCCTAGCAGTTGGAGCTTGTTTTTTAAAATAACACTACTTCGGGACAGTTATGGATGAATCTGTGAGTTCCTTGTGCTTATGCTTCCTGTTGGCTGGAGTATGATTTGTGGAGTATTTTCGTGGGACATTGCAATGATTATGTCATCTGCTGCACTCATCAGCTGGCTCACTGAAGTTTAAGGAAACTGAACGGCTTTATATCGGCTGGAATTTGTTTGTGAAGGAACACACCTTCGAGACAGTTCTGTGAATGAGTCTACACGTTCTTTGTGTTTATTCTGCCTATTGGCTGGGGTTTGTTTTACAAAATATTTGATGTTATGTAATTTTGCCTTACAAATTTGTGAGGCAAAATTGAGCAATCCGATGGCAAAGTTGTCGCAGGGGCTCTCGTAGGCATACATGTACTCTTTGAATTTAGAGGGATTGACGCTGGTTGGCGCTGTTGTGCGCGGGGTTAATATGCACGTTTTTCTTTTTTCTGTTTGTTTTGTTCGGGGGAATTTCGGGGTTTTATTGTTGCATTAATGTTGAAATGTGGTCTTCATAATTTTGTCTTTGGCACACAATTTATTTTTTCTATTATATCAAAATGTCAAATGTTAATATGAGTGTACTATCTCTCTCCACATGGAATGTGAATGGGTTGGGGCACCCCATAAAAAGAAGGAAGGTTATTTCTTTTCTTAAACTTAAGAAATATGATATAGTGTTTCTTCAAGAAATGCATCTTTCCCTGCAGGAAGCTGAAAAATTTGGGAAGATATGGGGTGGACATGTTTTCTTTAGTGTTGGCTCAAGTAAGAGCAAGGGAGTCATTATATTGGTAAATAAACATTTACAATTCAAATGTCTCAAATAGTTTAATGATAAAATAGGAAGCGTTATTATTGTTTTAGCAGAAATTCAGGGGCAAAGTCTGATTTTGGCTAATATTTACGCACCTAACGCTGATGATCAGGGCTTTTTTTATAGATCTTGAAGGGATGTTGCAAGCTGCTGGCACCCCACATGATATGATTTTGGGAGGAGACTTTAATCTTTTGATGGACTCAGTCTTTGATCATAGTGAAGCAAAAGTGTGTAAGCCCCCTAGAGCAACATTGACGCTTCACAGGATGTGTAAAAATCTTGGTCTTACAGATATTTGGAGACTTTTGAACCCATCTGGTAGAGACTATACATTTTTTCATCAGTCCATAAGATTTATTCTGGAATAGATTTTTTTTTTAATATCCAAATCCCTCATTTCATCTGTTGTTGATTGCTCAATTGGAAACATTTTAGTCTCGGATCACGCCATGGTGAGTTTAGAGGTGTTGCCACATATGGAGAAAAATAAATCATATAGTTGGCGCCTTAATGTATCCCTTTTGCAAAATCCTGATTTCCAACAAAAGTTAAAAACTGAAATCAATATTTATATGGAGACCAACTGGTCCTCGGTATCCTCCGTGGGTGTGGCTTGGGAGGCACTTAAGGTGGTTCTTAGGGGTCAGATCATACAGTATGCCTCATTCATCAAAAAATCCAAAGCACGAGAGCTCGTGGAGTTGGAAGGAAATATTAAAAGTGCAGAGGCAGAGCTGAAGCGCCGTATGTCATCTGATGGCCTCAGAGAATTGACCCGATTGTAATATAGATATAATACTATTTTGTCGCAGAAAGTGGAGTTTTGGTTATTCAGGGCAAGATAGTCATATTTTGAGTCAGGGGACAAAGCAGGGACGCTTTTGGCTAGATATATAAAGCAGAGAGAGTCTCTTTCTATCATTCCCTCAGTGAAATCTGCTGGTGGTGAAATTTTTACCTCAGCCATTGATATTAATAATGCCTTTAAAAAGTTCTATCTTGATCTTTATAGTTCCACGTCTTCGTCTACTGATGAAGATATTAAAAACTTTGTGGAACCATTAGATCTTCCTAAACTGAAGACTGAGCAAAAAAACGCTCTTGATTCTGAGATAATCTTGGAGGAGCTTGATGAGGTAATAAAGTCCCTACCTACTGGCAAGGCTCCAGGGCCAGATGGTTTTGCCACAGAATTTTTTAGATCCTATGCTACAGAACTGGCTCCACTTTTGTTAGAATTTTATACTGAATCATTAAAGAATGGAAAGCTTCCTTCCACCATGACACAAGCCCGGATCAGTCTGATTCTTAAAAATGGACAAAGATCCAAGCGAGTGTAAAAGTTATCGTCCAATCTCCCTGATCCAACTAGATGTAAAAATGTTGTCAAAAATTTTGGCTAACCGATTAAGTAAGGTTATGACATCTCTTATGCCTATAGATCAGGTGGGGTTTATTCGGGCCGCAGCTCTTCTGATAACATCAGGTGTCTCATCAATATCATGTGGTCAGTAGCGAATGATCAGTCTCCGGTCGCTGCCATCTTACTTGACGCCGAAAAGGCGTTTGATATGGTAGAATGGGATTATCTTTTTAAGATTTTGGAAATGTATGGGTTCGGGAGTACATTTATTGGTTGGATTAAGTTACTTTATAGACACCCTGTAGCAGCAGTACAAACAAATGGATTAATTTCAGATTATTTTACTCTGGATAGGGGCACTCGGCAGGGTTGCCCTCTTTCCACATTATTGTTCTGTCTTGCCCTGGAACCATTAGCAGCCGCGATAAGAAAAGTGGATGATTTTCCAGGGGTGGTTGCGGGAGGTGTGGCACATAAGCTTCTGCTTTACGCAGATGATATTTTATTATTTGTCTCTGAACCTACTAGATCTATGCCTTGCCTCCACAGAATTATTAATTCCTTTTCCAAGTTCTCAGGATACAAAGACAGTTGGTCTTAATCCGAAGCTTTGGCTCTGACAGCGTACTGTCCAGTAACGGCTTTCCAGCTGGGCGCCTTCCAGTGGCCCAAACGGCATTAAGTATTTGGGGATTTTATTCCCAGCAAATTTGTCTGATTTAGTTAGTGTTAATTTTGACCCTTTAATAAAAAGGTTTGAGCGATGTGGGTAGGTGGGCTTCATTACATTTATCGATGATTGGGAAGGTTAATGTTATTAAAATGAATTGTATTCCAAAATTTAACTACCTGCTACAATCTCTCCCTGTAGATGTCCCCCTCTCTTATTTCAAGCAATTTGATAGCATAGTGAAGTCCTTCATTTCGAATAGTAAACGTCCCAGATTGCATTTTAATAAGTTACATAGGCTGATAGACAAAGGTGGGCTAGGCCTACCCAAGATTTTGTTTTATTACTATGCGTTCAGTCTCAGACATGTGGCTCATTGGCCACTTCCACCTGAGAGAGCCCTTCCCTGGTTTGTTATTGAACAGGCAGTTCTTGCCCCTATTTCGATATTACAAAGCATCTCTATCAAACTAATCTGAAAAGTTAAGTTACACCCCGTTATTTCGCATTTACACTCGGTATGGACTAAAGTGTCCAGATTGTTTAAATTGGACACTTATTTAAATGTTGCCTCGAGCATATGGCAGAACCCAAGATTGTGTATTGGCCAGTCCCCTTTCTGCTGGTCAGAGTGGATTGTGAGGGTGGTTGCTATTAGGGATGTGCGAGACTAGTCGACTAAACGGTTCTGATGCTGCTGGTCGACACTGGAATTACTAGTCGGTTAATATTTCCCCCCATTAAATTGATCCTAATTTTTTACAGAGGCTGCACTTAAATTACTGTCATATTAATGTTACATATTTTAAATATAATTAATAATACAAATATTATTTTAAAAAAGAGGATATCTAGAGCAGATACAGAGTTTAATTTCACCTCAGGCTGCGCATGCTTCTTCCCTCTCTCACTCGTGGCGCGCGCAGGAAAATGTCCTCTCGCTAGACAAGCAAACTCAGCAAAGTAGTTATGAAATCATTTCGGTGGTGGGGGAATCGGCTTTCCAAACGTTTGAAAGTCCCTATGGATGTTTTCACATTTGAGTCTTCTTTAAATCTGTGCATGCTTGGATGTTATTTTTCCGCTGAGCGGGCTTTTTCAAGCGCAGGATAGACGCCTCGGGTGAGTCAAGTCCCGTCTTTCACCGGACCATGTCGACGGGTTAATTTTGCTCATCCAAAAAATTATGCTTTTGAGTAAGTAGCCTAGAAAATAACTGTTTTAGGCTAGGTATGCCATTTTTTAATCTGCTGATTAAGAAGGCTATTTTCAACAAAGTGCCGACTACTGAATGGGTTAAACAATATTTTATTCTGTGTACACGTCATGTTTAGAATATATTAGGTTTTTTGGGTGGGGTGTGGAGACAGTAGTGTAATATAGTTAGTATGATTATTATGTGTGTATGTATGTATGTTTGTATATGTATGTGTATATATATATGTGTATATATATTTTATATATGTATATATGTGTGTCTGTTTGATTTTTATTTCTATATATTTACTTATGTTTGACCACAGGGTTGTTTTTTGGGGGGTTGGGGTTGTGGTTGTGGGGTTTAAATGTTGATTTTATATATATATATATATAAAAAATCAACAAGTCATTTTAAGTCATAAATGTTGCATTTTTAGGACGCAGTGTTAAGTTAAAATTAGTTAAAACTTTTAAAATCACGTCTCGAGTTGCATTCTGTTGTGCTTCATCCTGCTACCAAGAATGCATCCTGTGTTACCGGCAGGAGAGTAGATTCTGGGGGGGATGAGGGGGAGGTAGCCCTCCAATAATCAAAACTAGCAAGTACAATCCCCCACCCCCACCCCTGCTTCACAATACAGCCCCCCAATGTTCAAACCAAATCTACGCCCTTGGTTACTGGGTCTCAGTCTGAGGCATGCGTATTACCCCCTGTTGACGCAGCTTGTAAATACATGAAGTTACATGTACTTGAATTGCTCCGTTAATAGGAAAATACTTACTTTACAGGTCAGGGGGCATGGTTTATTGCATACATTTTTTAACACGTTATTTTTTATAATTAATCACACTTAATGAACTCGTTAAATCGACAGCCCTAATATACACAGATCAGCCACAACGTTAAAACCACCTGCCTAATATTGTGTAGGTCCCCCCCGTGCTGCCAAAACAGTGCCAACCCGCATCTCAGAATAGCATTCTGAGATACTATTCTTCTCATCACAATTGTACAGAGTGGTTATCTGAGTTACCATAGACTTTGTCAGTTCGAACCAGTCTGGCCATTCTCTGTTGACCTCTCATCAACAAGGCGTTTCCATCCACAGAACTGGCATCACTGGATGTTTTTCTAGAGACTGTTGTGTGTGAAAATCCCAGGAGATCAGCAGTTACAGAAATACTCAAACCAGCCCATCTGGAACCAACAATCATGCCACGGACCAAATCACTGAGATAAAAAAAATTTCCCCATTCTAATGGTTGATGTGAACATTAACTGAAGCTCCTGACCCGTATCTGCATGATTTTATGTACTGCTGCCACACGACTGGCTGATTAGATAATCGTATGGATGATTGTTGGTGCCAGATGGGCTGGTTTGAGTATTTCTGTAACTGCTGATCTCCTGGGATTTTCACGCACAACAGTCTCTAGAATTTACTCCGAATGGTGCCAAAAACAAAAAACATCCAGTGAGCGGCAGTTCTGTGCACGGAAATGGCCAGACTGGTTTGAACTGACAAAGTCTACAGTAACTCATATAACCACTCTGTACAATTGTGGTGAGAAGAATAGTATCTCAGAATGCTATTCTGAGATGCTGGTTGGCACTGTTTTGGCAGCACGAGGGGGACCTAGACAATATTAGGCAGGTGGATTTAATGTTGTGGCTGATCAGTGTAAATACAATACTTTTATTATTTAATTTAGATTACAGCGACGAGAATGTGATTTTTGGCATTGCTGCATAAAATGTGGGGGGTTTAATTCTCCAAGTAAAAATTAATTATTTTGATTTTGGGGTGAAATATGACCTGGACACACTCTTGACAGGTTTCATGAGATTCAGCCACCCATCTCAAGATGTGATTAGATCAGTGCAAAAATCACCTTGATCGCAGGTCACTGCAATTAGACATCCGCTAATTATGATGGTGAGATGAACTGGTAAAACATTTACAGCTCACATTTTAATCTCATCTGCACACCAGAGCAATGAATATGCAAAACAGCTGCGGGGTGAATTGGAGGTTTGCTATCTCGCAGCTATCTTTACGGTCTTTCTGATTTTTTTTAGGCAATGTTAATGAACCAAATTAATTTGAGCTGCATAATATGATTAAGGGGTTTCGAGATCCTAAACTAAACCCTCCTGCTTGTGCTTCACATGGGAACCGAGTAAACCATCGAAGACATGCAAGCTCACGTTTTGTGTATCTGTTTATTTGAGGTTCAAAAAGGTGCCACTTTGTACAGTATGCATATTTGTTGTCATTCTTGCTGCTTCAAATGAAGATAATAAGGTGTTTATATGGTAATGAGCTGACTCAATGCTGGCCTTGTAAACGGTCACTTTGATACATTTTCCTAAACAAATAAAAATAATAATAAAAATTCTAAAACTCCAGCCTGTTTAGGCTAAAGGTAAAAGACCTTTTGTTTTGGAAAATAAAAGGCCAAAGTTTTATGTTGAGTTAGCTTTCAGTGTGGTAATGTGTGTACCACCGTTACAAGACAATATCTAATATTTCATAGTTGAACTCATGTGCAGGATTCAACAGGAGCAGAACCAGTTTTATCTCCCCAATCTCCCGCTACACACAAAATCTGCTGCATTAGCAGTTCATCCTCCCTGTAATCTTCTAAATTCCTGCATAGACTTTCCTTTGTTCCTTTTGTTTTCCAGGATATTCCATATTTTTAATGACAGATTCTACTTTTAAAGGAATAGTTCACCCAAAACAAAGCATCATAAAAGTTTTCTTTATGACTTGTGTGCTATATTCCAAAGCTTCTGAAGCCGTCCGATAGTGATGAGACTGAAATTTATGTTTTTATTCTCTAAAAATATTGACATCTGCCAGTTCATGAGAGAAGTTTCAGATCTTTTCATTTAATTGATTGTTCTAGTTCACAAAACCAGTCTTAATGATTTGTTCGTTCACGAATCAGACTTATCTGTTTCTTGAGTGCTCAACTTACTGCCTCAATGATCCGGTCACAAGAGTTCACTTGAGGGAAAGATTTTAATTGGAAACTACTTACATTTTATGTTCCTCACACAAGTGCTATCTTATTGCTTCAGATTTAGAATATAATGCACTTTGAAGTTTTTTTTTTTTTTTTTTTTTTGCTATTTTGGAGCTTGACAGTAGTGTTTGGGAAACATTTTTTTTTTACAAATTATCTGAGAAGCATAATTGCATAATATATATTCTCTGTACACTAGTCTTATTAATATACAATTCTCAAGTAATTTGATCTTGTTTAAAGGATTTTTAGATATTTTTACACTACAACAAGAGCAGCAGCGTCTGTTCACATGCAACATGTAGGCTTCTGTCTGTACTATCATCTTTTCCTAGGTACTCATACCGTGTCAGGATAGCAATATGCATATGTAAATTATATGCAGATGAGGTTATGTATAGTAGTAAAACAGGTGTTGTAAGCTCCATACATGTTTCTTTCGGGAAGGAGACAGGGTGGGGAACAACGCATGTGCATTAACACACACAATCTTCCGCTAACTGGGATTTATAAAGTGACCTTTGCGCTAGTTCTGGCGTACATTTTAAAAATGTATGCCAAGTTTTATACATGAGTCCCCTGGACTTGTGTTACTGACAAAATTCCTGTGGGTGGAGTCTGCAGAACTGCAGATTTTTTTGTTTTTACAGACAAAGTGTTTTAAGACAAATACTAATTTCAACCCTTTAGTGCTTGCATGCTTGGCTTCCATTTTCATCCATTTTGAATGTATAAGGTAACACATTTACTGTTTGTTTTTACAAATTGTGTAACAAATAAAAATTATTTTCTGTGGTAAATAACAGCATTCCAAAGATGCTCTCCACAGACATTTAAGGAGTCATGAAGTGCCTTTTTTTTATCATTTTATTATCTTCTCTGAGGTACAATGATAATGTTATAAACGTTTTTTTGCACCAAAACAGTCACAATTTAGTAATATATGATCATTTTTCACCCTGTTTTTGGCCCTCTGTCTGAAACGCTCGGTTTTGGCCTAAGCGCCGCCTTAAAACTTCAAAGTAAACGCCCACTGTTCTGATTGGATAACATCATGCAGCCTCTCAAATTCAACAAACTCAATGGGAAGAGTATGAACCTCGACATTCAGGGTTTACACATAATGCACATCCAACACATTGCATCTAAATATATAAAACTCTTCATCTCAAGCACAACTGTTAACACTCAGCACCATAAAATATCAAACAGTCATGATATTTGAAATATTCATGAATGAAATGCTTTACTTATGATTTTGAAGTGTTTTCAACTGCCCCATCCTTCAATAACAGTTCCTTTGCAAAGCTTGAATCGTATTAAGACTGTTCACAAGTAATCCATGCTGACATGAGACAGAAAAAAACAAACACATCATAGTCCAAAGAACAGTGAAATGACACACACACATACTGTAGGCGCACTGAGGTGCACATCGCGGAATTGCGTCCATCGTCAAAGACGTCCTATGTTTACATACACCAACAATTAAAAATAGTGCAGATGGATGAAAGAACCAGTCCATGATGCGTTTGTGCTCAAAACAACAAGAGGGAGCAGCTGAATGAAAGAGAATTGCTTCTCCTCTTCAGAGTTGTAACTTTACACCACGTCTTTTAAAAGCAGCCCAAAATATGTATCAAATGGTCAAAGAGTCTGAGTAGTTCATGTTTATATACAAAATAATTCGAAATAGTCCAAATTGGTCCCCTTTGGTGTTATGTTAGGAATAGTTAGCCATGGAAGGCCTGCTCTCTTGACTTGATCTGCATGCCAGTGGGCGGGGCCAAGGGTGCGATGACGTATATTGCGGGATGTGTAAATACAAATAAGCAATGCGTCGTGACCTCACGAACACAGATTTCAAAACGAGACATTTCAGCAGGGTGGCAACTATAAATGCTCTTTTTAGACTGGGGAGGAAGTTTTGAGTTCTGAAATTTACAGTAGGTTTTTATAGTACAGTTACTGCTTATATGTCTAAATATCAAGGTAAATTTGATTCTCCATTTCATGACCCCTTTAAGGCTCGGGATATTATAACCTTATTCTTTCTTTCTATATCTCCCCCTCTCTTCCCTGACCTCTGCAGCAACAGGAACAGGACCCTACCAATCTGTACATCTCCAACCTGCCTCTATCTATGGACGAGCAAGAGTTAGAGAGCATGCTCAAGCCCTTCAGTCAAGTCATCTCCACACGCATCTTACGCGATGCTAATGGCACCAGTCGTGGAGTGGGATTCGCCAGGTATGCCTCACTGTCTCTGGCACCTCATGTGACATTATTATCATCAATATTCAATTAATAAGCATTTGCAATCTCTGTAAGGATGGAATCGACTGAGAAATGTGAGGCCATCATTCAACATTTCAATGGCAAATACATCAAGTCTCCTCCTGGAGTAGCAGGTAATACTCTACATCTTCCATGCTGTATTTTTTTAAATTATTTTTGTGGATTGACAATGTTTAAGACAGTTAAAATATATTAGAGCTTTTGGCTAAAATTATCTTTATGTTTAGTGCCTACAGAACCCTTACTGTGTAAATTTGCCGATGGTGGACAGAAGAAGCGTCAGATTCAGGGGAAATATCACCAGAATGGGCGACAATGGCCAAGAGATGGCGAGACTGTGAGAAAGCAGCTTTTCTTAACTGCTAATTAACACAAGGGATGAATTCACTAGTTGTGCCATTTTTGAATGTGGTATTTCAGGGCAAAAACGTGTAACCACACTGTTTAACCAGGCGCTAAATGCACTGAAATATCAATGAATTTAAATTAAGTAATTTACATTCTTTTCAACTCAAACCACATTTCTGTGTAAATCAGGATTAGAAAAAATGTGTCTGGTGCAATTAACATTGCAGTACCACTGCCACAGAAAACAGGCAGTAATTATAATAAAAGAGAAGTTTGTGTACTAAGCCTAAATTTTTGCCCGTGTTTGCACCATTGACTGATTTCTAGGTTTGGGATCTATGCCTTTTTCTCGATTTTTTTCAGGAATAAATAGGGCTGCTCCTTGCACAGTAGTCTTTGTCTCTTCAGACATATTTCTCAACAGAACTTTAATAAAGCGGCAGGGTAAATTAAAGGGGGTCGCACACCAGACGTGTCTGGCAGATGTCATGGCTCGTTCTAAAATTAGAAACAATTATTTATTTTCTACAAAATGTACGCACATACCACCAACGCTCAGCGTCAACATTCTGCAGCACCACGGAGAGAAACTCGCATAGTTTTCCATTAAATTCGACCCAAATCATTATCAGAGGACAAATATTATTTACTCTGGCCATCACTGGATGATCTATTGTGAACATCTTTCATATAGCACAATGTATTTTCAGTTACAAGTATGTCTTTTTGTTGTTTGACAGCTTGATTGAAAGACCTATTCAAGGCTACATACAGAGAAATTGCATAAACATTGCCATTTCTAATTGTTCATTTTGCACAGTTACAACAGTTTCACTAACCTGCAAACTCATCAACGTCACTTTGTTCATTCTTGAAGTAGAACAAAATCTTCATAACTTTGGACTACCACGTGCTGCTTCAGCTCGTCTTGTGTGTGTGCACTTCAGTAAATGGTATATCGCCCTCTTGTGGTCTCCCAATGCTATTACACCAGACTGTTAAACAGAGGCCAACTGAGTGTATTGGAAAGCACACCAGTTGGGGTTCTAATTTAAATGTCGGTACATTTTAAAATTTCGATGCCTCAAAAATATATTGATAAAATAACGTGATGATCAATAATCAATATATCGATATTTCATGACACCCCTACTGATTTCCATAATTTCTTTAGCAAACTGTGTGCCAAATCAATGCAGACAGCATGTGCAAATAAACCTCTCTATCAGCAACCACAATTAATTCTAAGTGAATTCCCCTCTTTATGTTGGATTTAATTATTCTCTAGGCTAATTTTTGACTGTCTCTCTCTTTTTCTCATACACAGTGTGGGATGACGCTAACATATGACCCTACCCCTGCTTTACAAAATGGGTGGGTTCAGAGTTTCTCTCTCAACACAGGAAATATTGCTTCACAGCTGTACTCTGTGCCTTCTTTGTAACAAATATGTGCATCTATGTCACCCCCTGCAGGTTTTTCTCTCCTTCCTACAGCATTGGTCCAAACAGAATTATTGCACAGACTTCTATCTCTCCATACATGCACTCACCTGTATCCACCTATCAGGTATGATTCCTTTGGTGGTACCCTATATTACTACTTTGATGTGTATACCTCTAGTACTGCATGAAACCTGCAATATCAGACACTTCTGATGACCTATGAAATCCCCTCTTTTGTGGCTTTTAGGTTCACAATCCGTCCTGGATACATCATCATCAATCTTACGTCATGCATCCCACAGTAAGTAACATGACTGTTGCTCCATTTCCTCAGCACAACCTCCTAAAACATCTGTATATGTCAAACGTTCTTCATCCTTCCCCTGTGCACAGGGTACCGTCCTCACACCCACAGTGGATCACACCATGACCATCCAGCCCACTGCCATAATGCCTCTTACACAGCAGCTCAGCCATCTAACCCTTGGCAGCACTGGCACAGTATGTTCTCAACAAGGAATTTATTGCAAACATCATTTGAGTGGAAAATATTATACCACGTTAAAATATTTGTCAGATAAATAGTTATTATTAGACTATGTCTAAAAATGTGTCTATCTGTCCTCAGTATATGCCTGCAAACACAGCTATGCAAGGGACCTACATACCACAATACGCCCAAGTGCCTCCCTCAAGTGTTACTGAGGTACGAAACATTACAGTGATTAATTTTTTGAAGTGTGTCCAAGCTTGATTCACTGTGATTTATTGTCAGTAACACTAACCTCATGAAACTGCAGGAGAATAGCGTCCAACAGCAGCAGGTTGCCATGGAGACGCCCACAGACCACACAACATACTCTTACCAGCAGGGCAAGTGAAGAGGAGGTGGGCTACTTAATGTTGCTTTGGAAATGTTGTGGCCTCTAACGGACAGATGGACAGAGACAAAATATTCTAAATATATATATTAATATTCTCTGTTTTAAAGATTGCGTTCACTGGGGCTTTAAAATGTGCGTACCTCTGTATCAAGTGCCGGTACAATTGTTTTTCTATGTAAACATGCGCCAGACGGGCATCTTTGACCGTTGCGCCACGCCTTGCTGTTTGTTGTTTTTCGGCGTCTCGTGCGGGAACTTTTAAGACGCTTTTTCAAGTTAAAAATAACTTTAACTGTCAAAACGCGTCTCAAGACACCCGTGGTTTGCTCTATTTGTGCGCCGCATCTCGCTTTTTAGCGTAAATACGTGTTCGGTGTGAATTACCTCTTAATTTGGTACCCACGCTCTGCTTTACAGCCTGTGACTGACAGATAATAGAACTGTTCAGCCGTGACGTCAATTTGTAGGTGAACCCGGAAGTGTAATTCGCTATGCGTTCCCTCAGGAGTTATCCTATGGGGTTTTGAACTTGAGTAAAATAAGGTCTGTGGTAAACATTACTTTATGATACGTGGATGTTTTGTTCTACAACATAAATGACACATTTTCATACCTCAAACGTGATTTTTTTTAAAAGTATGTAACTCAATACGCCTTCAAATTTCACATTTGAGGTATGAAATTGTTTACCATAGACCTTATTTTACTCATTCGTTGAAAAACCCATTGGAAAACCCCATAGGAAAATCGCGAGGGAATCCATGGCGAATTCTCTTCCGGGTTTTTGGACTACACGCTAAATGCTTTTGACTTGGTCAAAATGTGCGTCATTTATGTACTGTTAATGTAAACACACGGGACAAAAAAAAAAAAAAAAAAAAAAAAAGGATTTCAAAATGTCTGATGTGTAGGTCTGCCATTAAGAAACTCACTGCTCATATTCCTTCGTTCTTTATTACTGATTGTTTACCTGAGTAATTCCTTTAAAACTTGAAGCAGTGTTTAACTGAGAAATAATTGAAGGCTAGCTGCCATTTTTTATGTTAATATGTTGGCTATATTAATATTTAACTTTTTAAGTAAAAAGTGTTCATTAGCATATTAGTGTTTGCTGATGTATCGAATTTGGTATGGTATTGGAAGCTAACTATCAACTATCCTACTGAAATTTTGGTATGACAACCCCAGTGTTCACAGATCTCTAAACAATCAAAGTATAAAAGTAATTCTTCTGCACTAGAGTGATTTTAAATTCACCCAAAAATTTAAATTCTCTCATCATTTACTCACCCTCATGCCATCCCAGATGTGTATGACTTTCTTCTGCTGAACTCAAATGAAGATTTTTATAGGAATATTTCAATAGGTCCATACAATGCAAGTGAATAGTGGCCAGAATTTTAAAGGTCCAAAAGCACATAAAGGCCACATAAAAGTATTCCATAAGACTGCAGTGGTTTAATCTGTGTTATCAGCAGTGATATGATAGGTGTTGGTGAGAATTAGATCATTATTTAAGTCCTTTTTTTTCTATAAATTCTCCTCCCTGCCCAGTAGGTAGCGATATGCACGAAGAATGTGAATCACACACACACACACACACACACACAAAACGCACACAAAAGAAGAATGTGAAAGTGGAGATTTCTTGTAAAAAAGGACTTAAATATTTATCTGTTTCTCACCCACACTTATATCACATCTGAAGACATGTATTTAACCACTGGAATCTTGTGGATTTATTTTATGTTTCTTTTATGTGCTTTTTGGACCTTCAAATTTCTGGCCACCATTCACTTGCATTGTACGGACCCACAGAGCTGAGATATTCTTCAAAATCTTTGTGTTCAGCAGAAGAAAGAAAGCCATACACATCTGGGATGGTATGAGGGTGAGTAAATGAGATAATTTTCATTTTTGAGTGAACTATCCCTTTAATCATTCTATGATGACACTTACGTGAGTAAGTAGTGTTTTCTCTTTACTTGTATGTTGACTGTATGATCTTTCTTACTACATTCTAAAGAGAGATGGAGGACGCTGGATATTGAATAACCTCTGCTGGCATGAAAAGAATTGGACATTATGAAAAGGAATTGAGAAGCTTATCTCCTTCCAATTAAAGGAAGAGGACATTTATTGTGACTATTTTTGGAGAACACCCGCTGATGCTAAACTTAATTTAGTAACAGAAAGAAAGACTTGGATGGAGAAGGCTGTGACTACAAAACGTCATAAGTTCACAAGCAAGTAAGCTATTTTTAACACAAAGACTTATGTATATGTATATATGTATATATATATATATATATATATATATATATATATATATATATATATATATATATATACACACACACACACACACACACACACACACACTCCAACACACTTGAGAAATATTATTTTTCTGCAGCTTTATTTTCTAAAATATTCTGCAAAGCCAGAATGAAACAAAGACAATGTTACAGCACCAAGGGTCATTTTAATTTGATGTAATATCTTTTTGTAAAAAACAAAAAAGATTTGTTGACTGCTTTTAAAATGTTTGCTGCAGGAGGGATTTTGTACATAAAAAAATGTTTTTGCAAAGATCTTGCTGCATTTTTCTTGCATATCAGTTTTAAGGAAATGTCAAGGAACCTGCTTAAATGAGCAGTTAAGTCATTGTTTTAATAGATCTACAGAAACAAAATGTGCTGTATTAAAGTTGTAAATGCACTCATTATTTCAAGCAGTTTGTGTCCAGCCAAAGGAGATTGAATTCTGAAGACCTTGTATCCCCTTAAGCCCCTTAAAAAAAATGTCCTTTTTTTCCCTTTCAAAATGCTGCTTTATCTTGTAAGTTAGGTCATGCTCTGTTTAAATGCTGAGATTTATTTTTGTATTTGAAGATAATTTTTTTTAAGAAACTTTCAAAGAGAAGCTATTTGGGTGATAAACCTTTTTTATGGGTTTGTTTTCATGTCAACGGTTCTGTCACATATGTGGTATGTATTTTCTTTTATGCATTGTAAGGAGTGCTCCATTGTAATGTAGGCCTGTAAATTAATTTCTTGCCTTGGTGAACTTTAATAATGAGGAGTGTGTGTTCTTTGGTCTTGGGCCCCTGAGATATAAAATGGCAACATAATGAAAACCACAACAGTTCTTTCCTAATTAGTGGAACACTCCTTCAGTTTGTTGCCTTTATGAGGTACAAGATTCAAGAATGGAATAGTGATTACTTGTAGAAAAAATAAAATGCTGAAATGCAAATGTAAATTCACTGGACAATAGCTCACAGATGTATATAGTCAAACATACATTTAAAGACATTAGTATAAAGTAAGGCTTATTCTATCATGTTAACTAGTGAAATTATTAAAATTCTTTAATCAGCGGTCACTTTAAAAACAGCATGTACAATATATTCATACAAGACACCTAAAGTATTTAAAGAAAACTTCCAATCAGCAAACCTAGCCAATTAGAAACACTGCCTTGGAATAATTTAGCACGTTTGGGTTTGCAGAATGTCGTTGATGGGCAGAATTTTGGAGAGACGGGGTGTGGTTGAAGTGATGGGAGCGGTTTAATTCAGTGACAAAGGCTGTGTCTCGTTTGGAAGGCTGCGTCCTCCGGAGGTCGCATTTGTCGGCCACATATGTCATGGAGGCTGTCTCGTTTCAGAATATGGCGTGCCAAACGGTTCAAAAATATGACTAATGACTTAACGAGGGAAGCCACTCAGCTATTGAGAGCAGCTATTGAGTCGCTCACTGATAGAATGGCGCTGACTACTGAGAAGCCGGCGGTGCATCTGGATAGGCTACTCACTCTCCTCACCCAGCGGAGGACTCACTCTCCTCACGCAGCCAGCGACCCACACATCTAACGCAGCCGGTGACTCACTCTCCTCGAGCAGCTGAGGACTCACTCTCCTCAAGCAGTGGAGGACTCACTCTCCTCATGCAGCCGGCGACCCACACACCTGCAGCTGGTGTCTCACTCTCCTCAAGCAGCGGAGGACTCACTCTCCTCATGCAGCCGGAGACCCACACACCTGCAGCCGGTGACTCACTCTCCTCAAGCAGCGGAGGACTCACTCTCCTCATGCAGCAGATGAAATGAATGGTTGACAATCCGAGAAACATTTAAAATGACCCAAATATCAGTTATTTGTTAAAAAATAAAAAAAAATACAAAAAAATACAAAAAATAATATTTTCAAGAAATCTCAATCCCCCTCACTCCGGTATGTTAAGCAACTACATTAAAGTTGGTATTCAAGTTTATATTACATATATGACAATATGAGTAGAGTAACATAGCTGTACCAATGTACTTATAAAATTAAGAAGCTAAGGCTTCTTTTTGCACCATGTAATATAATGACAGCCATAAATGCACACTTGAAAATGAACGAGGAAAAAAAAAAACTGTTTAACTTGCCAATATGATTCACGCCATTTCGTTTTCATGCAAACAAAAAACACTGCTACTGCAGCTTTCTGACCCATTTTCTAGTTTCCAATCAACTATATAGTTGAATATGCTACATCATTTCTTATTTTTACTTCAGGGAGTTTAATATTATGCATCATCACATAGTAAATCATTCCTAAATGACAGCAAAAACCATATTTGTGATTTCTAAATACAGTTAGCCTGCTATTACTACAAATAGTTAGACTATCTCAACAGATTAGCCAACTTTTATTTTATTTTTAAGATGACACGTCAAAATACAAAGCAAATGACTGGCAAATTTAATTTAACATAATTTTAAACTCTGACAATAGTTTATGAAATTCCACTTACTATTTTTTAGTTCGAGAATACCAAATACAGAAACTGACGGCGGGAAATGTGTGGCGTTGGATACTCTGTAGTGTTTGCGAGTCGAGTCGACTCCTTGACTCTAAATAGTGTTGAAGTCGACTCTAGTACATAAACGCCATTTCTGTGTGTGTCTGAATCGCTCACTCATTCATTCATAGTTATATAGTGCATGGATGTTGAGTGCATTATATCAGCAAGGAGTTAATGAAATAAAGTGCTAAATTCGGACGCTGATGTTCGCTGATTTGCGAAGAATCGAAGGTTTCCTCTCAACTGCATCATAAGGTTTCATACGTTACTCAAAGCTTTTCAACATTGTGTACGCTGCGGCCATCTGGTGGTCAAAGCGATGAATAACACCTAAGAAACTGCTGTGTCTCTTTACAGATGCAGGTTTCACATCTGGTTCTGCAACTGATTCTTGTTTTAAATAACTAAAAGTAATTTGTTTTAGTGCTTAAGTTGTTTGGTTGTATTGGAACTAAAATAAGTCAAATAAATAAAACAAATTCATAAAAAGAAAATCTGCGATCCGTCTATTTAACCATGCCTCAGTCCTTCTTCTTCGTCTGTTATTTCATAGGCTCATATAGGCTTCATACATGAATTATAATATTAAACAAAACATAATGGGTTAGAGTAAGGAAGACCACCCTGGGGTTGCTTGAACCAGATACTGAAGCAGTCACGTGGTTTTCAGGTGTCGGACGTCGTAGATCATGCTTTTGGTACAAAAAAAATAAAATAAAATAAAAAAAATAAAAAATAAAAAAAAAAATTAATAAAGCTCTGATACAGCGTTTCAGTAAAAAATGTGGTTGTTTTTTTGGTGGTCAATGTAACAATTTAAGAAAAGGGGAGGGGATATAATTAGTGGATATTAGGTTTTCTATTAGCCAATTTCTGCTTATGAATGTGATATTTCCCATAAATCATATATTTATTACGATTGTAGTATTATGGTCAGTGTTTGAACCGACAGATGAACGAGAAGTGACGTCACACAACTGGCAACTGCGCTTCCAGACAAGCAATTTTTAATGATAAAAGACTGAGCAGCATTAATAAACAGCTTAGCATTTCACCATGTAATATTTAATTGTAATGTAAATAAAATGCATTATTAGGGTGATACCTTTAGTTTATAGTGCAGAAGTAAAAGTAGGTTCTTTGAAGAACATACACATTTTTTTTAACTTTATTATAATCTACAGAATTTAATTTTAAACAGCTATTGTCTTGCCTTTAGAACTCAGGGGTGTTTCCTCAAAGCATTTGTTTGTTTAAATGAACATTTATTTAAGGGACATCATAAAACAACCCAATTGCATCGCCGGCTGCGTGAGGAGAGTGAGTCCTCCGCTGCGTGAGGAGAGTGAGTCGCCTATCCAGATGCACCACCGGCTTCTCAGTAGTCAGCGCCATTCTATCAGTGAGCGACTCAATAGCTGCTCTCAATAGCTGAGTGGCTTCCTTTGGCAAGTCATCAGTCTTATTTTTGAACCGTTTGGCACGCCATATCACAAAAGCGAGTAGGCCACTTGGAATGCAGCCCTCAAATGCGACCTTCTTTCACGGGAATTCGGAGAATGCATGAGGTGTATCCTTCGTGGGCACTCATAACCCACAATTCTTTGCTTCAACGGAAATGTCTAAAAAAACAAATAAATAACGCCAATTTGTCCGTAAATATGATGTTCAAACGCAAGGAATGTTAATTCCCAAATTGAAGTACCTCAGTAGATGGGTGCAGAGTATATAATATGTATAATGATATGAATATATAATTAAAGTATTAGACTAAAAGTACACCTGTAAAATATATTTTCTTTTCTCCACATCATTATAACTCTCCTAAAATGTACCTCATGCATTCCCTTCTACAGGGACTTTGTTCCCGTCTCACTCGAAGCGCTCGCGCTTGTTAAAGAGTGGCTTGCTGTCATAGCAACCATGTTACGTTCTGTTTCCGTTTGTCCTACGAAGACCATCTCGTTTAAACGAGATTTGTTTAAAGGAGGACACTCGGTATACTGCAGCCTTCAAAGGATGCGTCCTACATAGCACTCAGCTTTCGAAACGAGACACAGCCTAAGCCTGGCAGAAGTTAAAAAGACAGACCAAATAGTTTATAGCACCTCTAAGCTCTAAAAAAAATGTCAAAAAGCTCTCTACCCCTTAATTTTCTATTTGTTCCATATTTTGTTTTGCCAAAGCTCAAGTTCCATTCATTTAGTTTAGTGTGACAACCAGTGTTGGGTCTGTCCAGGGGCATAGATTCTGGGGAGATAGGGGGAGGTAACCCCCAATAATCAAGACTAGCAAGCACAACCCACCCCCAACTTCACAATACAATCACCCCAATGTTCAAACCAAATCTACACCCTTGGGTGTATCCAATTACAAAATGATTAGTTACTGTAGTCAAAAAAAAAAAAGTAATGTAACACATTACATTTAATCCCCATCCATTAATTGATTAGTTAGTTATTAGTTCAAGAAGATTAAACCAACTGAAAATTCATTCGAAATGATCATTTATCATCTGATACACACATAACCTCAGGGGTTTATTTCTGGTAAGATCCAGTCCACATACAAAAACAGATAATAAAAGGTACAAAATGAGTATTAAATATGTGTTCAATTTTGCTGTATAGTCACTGTATATACAAATGTCAATATCCTTGAGAAAAATCTAGAAACAATTGCAGGTAGCCAAAAATAGTTAACTTTTCTTACACAAAAAAGAACAGATCAAAAGAACAAGATCTATGACACTGCTGGGTTGTGAGGATTATGTAAATCAAAAAGGTGTCGTATGTCTCTGAGATGGCCAAATATGTCAGAGGACTCTTAATAAATCAAAGAGTCATAAAATATTGGTAAAAACAAATATATGCCGCTGGCAGAAGAACTCTCATATATCCCAAACCATACTGAAATCAAAAGCATTGCAGCTCAAGAGAGTTTGAACACCTTCAGAAAAAGGGAAATCACGAAACTCAAATCACAAATTTAATCTGAAAAATTATTTTTTAAAAGAGGAAGACATGTTCAGGACCTCTAGTTGGGTCTCCGGTATTATTCAAAAGAAAAACTAGTTAATTGCCTTTTGACAGTTTCTGTATAAAACATACAGGTATCAAACATTACAAATATTACGTAAACTGCTATTTTCCATTACAAAAGCAAGTGAGTCTGTGATTGTCAATTTCAGCTGTTTTGCTAGTATTAAGTGTGAAATATTATGGTCCTATTTTCTGAAGTAGCAGCGATGCTTTTCTATCAGAACACAGAAAAGCACTTGTCTGCACGAACACCATCTCTCTTTTTACCATAACATTTATGACTTCAGATGACTGGAGATCAAGCAAACTTCCTGCCAAATAACAGAAATGGCTGGTGCAAAGGGAAATCCATTGAAGTCATCTTAAGACAGGACTTACACTGACAGTTAATGCAGATGAATGGCAGCACAAGAAAAGTCTGAAATATGAAAATAAACTTTCATAGTCAGTCAAAGCTTATTTGCTTGCTAAGCAAAAATACATAAAGTTATAGGGAGCTATAAAGGGGCATCAAACCACTGCCCTGACCCTTACTGACTGAGACAGAGACCTGTAGGTGCACCAAGGTCTCCCAACTTTTCGTTTGACAGCATTAAATCAACCGGTGAGCTAAGCATATGCAAACCGATCCACCAGCTAAGGTTGAGAGCATCTCATTTTTGTCTCTGGTTAACCGTCCTGAAATTCCTGAAGTGCACAAGAGCCCTCTTATCCATACAAAAGAACAAATATGTCCTGTACAAAAGAAAGTGTCCCGTCACAACAGTTTCTGGTTCAGGATCTCCCAAACCATTCGTCTTCTGAAATAGGGCATGTGTTTCTGTTTGGGATAAGAAAATGAAATTCAAAGTCAATAAAAATTCAATCCAAACACAAGTGTTACCAATATATATATATATATATATATATATATTATAAGGGCTCTTGCGAAGTGGAGTTGAGGTTCCCACACATTTTGACAAAGGCTATACAATCACACATCACAATACTTTTTGTCACAATATTGTTTCAGTACTCTTCCGATTAACATTTTTTAATTGATTCATATAGATAAAGAAAAGCAAAACATATATACACAGAATCAACATTTAACCTCCACTATTACCCCTACCCCTCCCAATCCCCAACCTGACCCTCAACAACATTCCTGTGGTCACACATGATTAAAGAAAGAAAGGAAGGAAGGAAGGAATACATACATGCACATATATATATATACACATACATGCACATACACATACACATACACATATATATATATATATATATATATATATATATATATATAAAAATCACACACAAATTTAAAACTAAACTTCTCTCTCCACTGCCCCTCCCCGAGAACCCTCTAAAAACGGCAAATAGCTGCCCCATTTCCCATTAAACGAATCCCAATTCCCCAGCCATCTACATAACACTTCCTCGAAAGCCACCACCCTCCCCATCTCTGTGCACCATTCTTGAAATGAGGGCGCTCCAGCTGACTTACATCCCCTTAAAGCAATTTGCCTGCCGATCATAACAGCGCTGTCCCCCAGACTCTGAATTAGCAGGGAGTAATACACTGATGCCTCATGGCCTTTTTCAGAAGCAGTAATCACCACTTCCGAAGTATCTACCGCTTTAGGGGGTTGTATGCTACTCCCAAAAATATTACAAAACAGGTGGCGCAGCTGTAAATACCTAAAAAATTGAGACCTGGGAATCCCAAAATGTTGAACCAGATTTTCAAACGATCTCAACACTCCACTCTCATATAGGTCACCGAGCGTATTAACCTCCCTCACAATCCACTCTGACCAACAGAAAGGGGACTTATTAATACATAACTTTAGGTTCAGCCATGTGCTCGAAGTAACACTTAAATAAATGTCCGAATTAAACACTCTGGACACTTCTGTCCATTCCACGTGCAAATGCGAAATAACGGGGTGTAACTTAACTTCTCCGGTTAGTTTGATAGAAAGGCTTTGCAATGGCGAAATAGGGGCAAGAACTTCCTGTTCAATACAAAACCAGGGAGGGGCTCTCTCAGGTGGAAGCGACCAATGAGCCAAATGTCTGAGACCGAATGCATAATAATAAAACAAAATCTTGGGTAGGCCTAGCCCACCTTTGTCAATTGGCCTATGCAATTTACTGAAATGTAATCTGGGACTTCAACCATTCCAAATGAAGGACTTCGCTACGCTATCAAATTGCTTGAAATAAGAGAGGGGGACATCTATAGGGAGAGATTGTAGCAGGTAGTTGAGTTTTGGAATGCAATTCATTAGTAACATTAACCTTCCCAATCATAGATAAATGTAATGAAGCCCAACTCGCTCTAAAATCTTTTTAATAAAGGGTCAAAATTAACTAACTAAATCACACAAATTTGCTGGGAATAAAATACCCAAATACTTAATGCCCTGTTTGGGCCACTGGAAGGTGCCCGGCTGAAAAGTTGTTACCGGGCAGTACACTGTCAGAGCCAAAGCATCGGATTTAGACCAATTAACTATGTATCTTGAGAACTTAGAAAAGGAATTAATAATTCTGTGGAGGCAAGGCACAGATCTAGTAGGGTCAAAGATGAATAATAAAATATAATCTGTGTAAAGCAAAAGCTTATGTGCCACACCTCCCGCCACCACCCCAGGAAAATCATCCTCCTTTCTTATCGCGGCTGCTAATGGTTCCAGGGCAAGACAGAACAATAATGGGGAAAGAGGGCAACCCTGCTGGGTGCCCCTATCCAGAGTAAAATAATCTGAAATTAATACATTTGTTTGTACTGCCACAACCGGGTGTCTATAATGTAAATTAATCCATCCAATAAAAGTATTCCTGAACCCGTACATTTCCAAAGTCTTAAAAAGATAATCGCATTCTACCATAACAATGGCAGCTAATGGAGTCGGATCATTCGCCACTGACCACATGATATTGATGAAACGCCTAATGTTATCAGAAGAGCTATGGCCCCGAATAAACCCCACCTGATCTATATGTATAAGAGATGTCATAACCTTACTTAATCGGTTCGCCCGAATTTTTTACAATATTTTAACGTCTAGCTGGATCAGGGAAATTGGACGGTAACTCTTACACTCGCTTGGATCTTTGTCCTTTTTAAGAATCAGACTGATCCGAGCTTGTGTCATGGCTGGCGGAAGCTTTCCATTCTTTAATGATTCCGTATAAACTTCTAGCAAAAGTGGAGCCAGGTCTTTTGCATAAGATCTAAAAAAATTCAGTGGCAAAGCCATCTGGCCCCAGAGTCTTGCCTGTTGATAAGGCCTTATTTACCTCACCAAGCTCCTCCAAGGTTATCTCAGAATCAAGTTTAGGAAGTTCTAATGGTTCCACAAAGTTTCTAATATCTTCATCAGTAGATGAAGACGTGGAACTATAGAGATCAAGGTAGAATTCTTTAAAAGCATTATTAATATCAATGGCCGAGGTCAATATTTCACCACCAGCAGATTTCACTGAGGGAATGGTAGAAAAAGACTCTGTTTTATATATCTAGCCAGAGGTTTCCCTGCCTTGTCCCCCGACTCAAAGTATGACTGTCTTGCCCTGAATAGCCAAAACTCCACCTATATCTGTATTTCAATCGGGTCAATTCTCTGAGGCCATTAGACGACATTCGGCACTTCAGCTCTGCCTCAGCACTTTTAATATTCCCTTCCAAGTTCTTCTGCTTTGGATTTTTTGGTGAATGAGGCATACTGTACGATCCGGCCCCTAAGAACCGCCTTAAGTGCCTCCCAAGCCATGCCCACAGAGGATACTCAGGACCAGTTGGTCTCCATATAGACATTGATTTCAGCCTTTAGCATTTGTTGGAATTCAGGATTTTGCAAAAGGGCTACATTAAAGCGCCAACTATATGATTTCTTTTTCTCCTTATGTGGCAACACCTCTAAATATACCAGGGCATGATCTGAGACCAAAAAGTTTTCAATTGAGCAAATCAACAACAGATGGAAAAAAAAATCTATTCTAGAGTGAATCTTATGGACTGATGAAAAAAAAATGTACAGTCCCTACCAGATGGGTTCAAAAGTCTCCAAATATCTGTAAGATTTTTACACATCCTGTGAAGCATCACTGTTGCTCTAGGAGGCTTGCACACTTTTGCTTCACTATGATCAAGGACTGAGTCCATCAAAAGATTAAAGTCTCCTTCCAATATTATATCATGAGGGGTGTCAGCGGCTTGCAACATCCCTTCAAGATCTATAAAAAAAAAAGCCCCGATCATCAACGTTAGGTGCATAAATATTAGCCAAAATAAGACTGTCCCTGAATTTCAGCTAAAACAATAATGACTCTTCCTAATTTATCTTTACTCTGTTTGAGACATTTGAATCGTAGATGTTTTCTTATCAGTGTAGTGTCTCCTCTGCTCTTACTTGAGCCAGCACTATAAAAAAAAATGCCCACCCCCTATCTTTCCAACTTTTTTAGCTTCCTGCAGAGAAAGGAAAATGCGCAGGTTCCTCAAACTGTCAAGCGAATGTTTAGTGAGCCGGTCCACTTGGCTGCAACATGAGTGCAAGCAAAGGACTTACTCCAATGACTTTACAAGAAATACTCCACAAAATAAACTCCAGCCGATAGGTGGACCAAGCACAAAGAGTGTGTAGATTCATCCACAAAACCATCCTGAAGGTGTGCTGCTCCACAAAAACTCCAGCCACTAGGCGGAACCCACACAAAAAGAGCATGCAGATTCTTCAAACAGTCAAGCGAATGTTCAGCGAGGCGGTCCACTCAGCTGCATCGTGAGTACCACAAGATGACTTACTCCATTGACTTTATGAAAGACATCGCTTGCTGTGGGCATGTGAATGTTTTACGGACATCCTTAGCATCTATTCTCAATTTGGCTGGGAATATCAGTGCAAAAGTGACCTTCCGCTGATGTAAAATTTTCTTGCATTCCTTGAATCAATCACGTTTCTCTCGTCGAGTTCGCAAAGTCTGGGAACAAGAAAATTCTGTGGTTCTTCCAAGAAAGCCTTGCGTAAAACAAGATCTTTATCAGATGATCTCAGAAATGTGGCCAGAATTGATCAGGTCCTGTCTCCCTCTGCGGATCGCCGTGCCAGAACCCTTTGAGCTCACTCGATTTCCAGCTCATGACCTGCCATGTTGAGCAGACTCGGAAAGAGCCCATCCATGAATTCCACCATATCTTGTCCCTCCACTCCCTCCGGGACTCCCACGATACGGACGTTATTCCGCCGGCTACGGTTTTCCATGTCCTCCAAATTCACCTTGGTAGTTAGCGGATTAGCAAATAATTCCCTCTCCGATGACTCCAGGTAATCGATCCGTTTCTCGACATCCCCCACTCTTGTAATCAAATCAGTAAACTTCGCTTCCATGGTGGTGATCGACTGACGTATCACAGCAAGATCCTCCAAGTCAGCAACGACCTTCGTCAGCATTGCCGACATGTTCAGCATCTCCCACCGCATTTCCTAAATCAACTCCCAGGCCCGCGGCCTGCTCAGGGGTGTCAACTTGAGCACGTAAGTGTTTTTCTTTTTTTTTCACCTAATTTGGAATGCCCAATTCCCAGTGTGCTTTTAAGTCATCGTGGTGGCGTAGTGATTCGCCTCAATCCGGATGGCGGAGGATGAATCCCAGTTGCCTCCATGTCTGAGACCATCAACCCGCGCATCTTATCACGTGGCTTGTTGAGCGCATTTCCACGGAGACATAGCACGTGTGGAGGCTTCACGCCATCCACCGCGGCATCCGCGCTTAACTCACCACAAGCCACACCGAGAACGAACCACATTATTGCGACCACGAGGTGGTTACCCCAGGTGACTCTACCCACCCTTGCAACCGGGCCAATTTGGTTGCTTAGGAGACCTGGCTGAAGTCACTCAGCACACCCTGGGATTCGAACTATCGAACTCCAGGGGTGGTAGCCAGCGTCTTTTACCACTGAGCTACCCAGGCCCCAACTTAAGTGTCTTTTAATGTCTCCAGAGCCCGAGGATTTTGAATTCTTTGACATATTGTCCTCCTAGAACAGTTAGGGAACAGAGTGTATCGAATCTCACCTGTTTATGTCATAAAAAGTATTAAAACTAGCAAAGTGGGGGGCCTGGGTAGCTCAGCGTGTATAGATGCTGACTACCACCCCTGGAGTCACGAGTTAGAATCCAGGGTGTGCTGAGTGACTCCAGCCAGGTTTCCTAAGCAACCAAATTGGCCCGGTTGCTAGGGTGTGTAAAGTCATGCTGGGTTAACCTCCTCGTGGTCACTATAATGTGGTTCTCGCTCTCGGTGGGGCTTGTGGAGAGTTGTGCGTGGATGCCGCAGAGAATGGCGAGCTCTGCGCACCATGCTAGTCACATGTCCGATTCACGCATGGCGTCACGTGACCCCTTTTAAGCAATATTAACTGGTGAAAACTGTAATAGTTTTGTTGGTTAAACTGTGCTGGGAGGGCAGGATGTTGAAAAATTTGAAATCTTCAGCCTGTGGGGACATTAAAAAGCACTTATGTTCTAACTCGTCGGACACCTCGCAGGATCAGGAGGGCGGAGATCCCGCCTGCTACCAAAGCTGATGTGGAACACATGTGGGAAAACTAGAGGATTTGGAAAATCGGAGCAGGGGTAATAATGTTCATTTAGTTGGAATCCCCGAGGGAAAGGAAGAGATATGGTGAAGTTTTTGGACGGGCTTATTTCAAATTTGATCGAAACAGGGGACCGCTGGCTCGAAATTGAGCGCGCCCACAGAGTTTTCGGTCAGCTTCCCGCAGCGGGTGAGAGACCCCCATCTATACTGGCAAGATTTTTGCGGTCAGTTGACAGAGACTTGTTTCTACGAGCAGTGAGGAATAAAGGCAAGTTGTGCTGGGAGAACCACAACATCATGGTTTTTCCGGACTTAGCTAGATCGACTCAAGCGAAGCGTGACAGATTTAAAGAGTGTAAAAAATTGCTCCACCAACAGAAAGTGGGTTTCACACTGCTTTTTCCTGCTAAGTTGAGAATTGACGCCAAGGGTGGTCGCAAGACTTTGACATGCCCACGACAAGCTATGGCCTTCATTAAATCAATGGTGTGATTAATTTTGCCTACACTCAGTCAACAATACAGACTACACATCGTGCATTTTACTGATGCAGCCTGAGAGGGTATGTTATTATGTTGGCTGCCCACTGACTCTCGCTCTTTTTTTTTCTCTTTCTCCCTTTATTGACTTATTGTTGAGTTTATTTGTTAATTTTGTGGGTTCGATGTTATTATTTACTGGGGCTTATTTTATGGAATACATTTTTGTGCAATATAATGGCACGGTTTATGTAAAAAAATAAAAATAAAAAAAACAAAAACAAAAAACACTGGACTTGAGCAATCTGGTAGCAATAGTGTTTTGGAAAATCTCGTGAGCGTGCATGGACTGTCGGATTTCCGGGGGCTGGATGCCAGTTAGGACTGTTGTGCATGGGGTTGAAGCGTTCTGTGGGTTGTTCAGGATTTTATTGTTACATCAATGTTGGAAAGTGGTCTATATACTTTTGCCTTGGGTACACAATTTATCTTTACAAGTCAATATGTCACACTTTAAAATAGGTCAAATGTTACTCACCACATGGAATGTTAATGAGCTGGGACACCCTATAAAAAGAAGGTTGTATCTTTCCTTAAGCGTAAAAAATATGATATAGTGTTCCTTCAAGAAATGCACCTTTCTTCACAGAAAGCTGAAAATGTTGGTAGGGCATGAGGTGGACATGTGTTTTGCAGTGCTGTTTCAAGTAAGAGCAAGGGAATGTCATCATATAAGTAAGTATTTACAAATCAAATGTCTTAAACAGATCAAAGATAATTTAGGAAGAGTCATTATTGTTTCGTGTTTAGAGATGTTGCTGCATATAAAGAAAAAAATATCAAATAGATGGTGCTTTAATACATCCCTTCTTCAAGACCCTGAATTTCAACAAATGTTAAGGACAGAAGTCAATGTTTATGTAGAAACCAACTGGTCCACAGTGCCCTCTGTGGGTGTGGCATGGGAGGCGCTTAAGGCAGTTCTTAGGGGGCGAATCATACAATATGCCTCATTCATTAAAAAGATCAAAGCACAAGAATTAATAGAATTGGAAAAGAGTATTAAAAGTGCTGAAACAGAGCTGAAGCGCCGAATGTCATCCAATGGTCTTAGAGAGTTGACCCAGCTAAAAAATAGGTACAATACTATTCTGTCACAGAAGGCTGAGTTTTGGTTATTCAGGGCAAAACAGACATTTTTTGAGTCGGGGGACAAAGCAGGGAAACCTCTTGCCAGATCCATAAAAAAGAGAGAGACTTTTTCACTGAAGGAATGGTGGAAGTCTTCTGGAGGCAATACATTTACTTCTGCCACAGATATTAATAAAGCCTTTAAAGAATTCTATTTCGATCTTTATAGTTCCACGTCTTCATCTACTGATAAGGATATTATCAACTTCGTAGAGCCATTAGATCTTTCTAAATTGACGAGTGATCAAAAAAACTCTCTTGACTCAGATATTACTTTTGAGGAGCCTGTTGAGGTAATTAAAGCCTTGCCAACAGGTAAGGCCAGATGGTTTTGCCGCAGAATTTTTTAGATATTATGTCACAGAACTGGCTCCACTTATGTTGGAAGTTTACACAGAAAGGTGAACTAACACAAACCATGACGCAAGCCCTGATCAGTCTCATTCTTAAAAAAGGTAAGGACCCAAATGAATGTAAAAGTTATAGTCCAACTTCCCTGACCCAGTTAGATGTAAAATTGTGTCTAAAATTCTGGCTAATCAATTAAGTAATTACATCTATTATACATATAGATCAAGTGGGGTTTATTCATGGTGGTAGTTCTTCTGATAATTTTAGACTTTAAACTAATGGATTAATTTCAGATTATTTTTCTCTTGGTAGGGAAACCCGGCAAGGCTGTCCTCTCTCCCCTTTATTGTTCTGTCTTGCCCTGGAACCATTAGCAGCCACAATAAGATGAGGATTTTCCTGGTGTTGTAGCAGGAGGTGTGGTTCATAAACTTCTAATCTATGCAGATGATATATTATTATTATTATTTGTCTCCGACCCTAGTAGATACAGTTGTGCTCAAAAGTTTGCATACCCTGGTAGAAATAGTGAAATTTTCTGTCTTATTTAAGGATAGTGACCATATGAAGCCATTTATTATCACATAGTTGTTTGGCTCCTTTTTAAATCATAATGATAACAGAAATCACCCAAATGGCCCTGATCAAAAGTTTACATACCCTTGAATGTTTGGCCTTGTTACAGACATACAAGGTGACACACACAGGTTTAAATGACAATTAAAGGTTAATTTCCCACACCTCTGGCTTTTTAAATTGCAATTAGTGTCTGTGTATAAATAGTCAATGAGTTTGTTAGCTCTCACATGGATGCACTGAGCAGGCTAGATACTGAGCCATGGGTAGCAGAAAAGAACTGTCAAAAGACCTGCGTAACAAGGTAATGGAACTTTATAAAGATGGAAAAGGATATAAAAAGATATCCAAAGCCTTGAAAATGCCAGTCAGTACTGTTCAATCACTTATTAAGAAGTGGAAAATTCAGGGATCTCTTGATACCAAACCAAGGTCAGGTAGACCAAGAAAGATTTCAGCCACAACTGCCAGAAGAATTGTTCGGGATACAAAGAAAAACCCACAGGTAACCTCAGGAGAAATACAGGCTGCTCTGGAAAAAGGCAGTGTGGTTGTTTCAAGGAACACAATACAACGATACTTGAACAAAAATGAGCTGCATGGTTGAGTTGCCAGAAAGAAGCCTTTACTGTGCCAATGCCACAAAAAAGCCCGGTTACAATATGCTCGACAACACCTTGACACGCCTCACAGCTTTTGGCACACTGTAATTTGGAGTGACGAGACCAAAATAGAGCTTTATGGTCACAACCATAAGCGCTATGTTTGGAGAGGGGTCAACAAGGCCTATAGTGAAAAGAACACCATCCCCACTGTGAAGCATGGTGGTGGATCACTGATGTTTTGGGGGGGAGCTCTAAAGGACGGGGAATCTTGTGAAAATTGATGGCAAGATGAATGAAGCATGTGATCAGAAAATACTGGCAGACAATTTGCATTCTTCTGCACGAAAGCTGCGCATGGGACTATCTTGGACTTTCCAGCATGACAAAGCACAAGGCCAAGTTGACCCTCCAGTGGTTACAGCAGAAAAAGGTGAAGGTTCTGGAGTGGCAATCACAGTCTCCTGGCCTTAATATCATCGAGCCACTCTGGGGAGATCTCAAACGTGCGGTTCATGCAAGACAACCAAAGACTTTGCATGACCTGGAGGCATTTTGCCAAGATGAATGGGCAGCTATACCACCTGCAAGAATTTGGGGCCTCATAGACAACTATTACAAAAGACTGCAAACTGTCATTGATGCTAAAGGGGGCAATACACAGTATTAAGAACTAAGGGTATGCAGACTTTTGAATGGGTCATTTCATTATTATTTATTTTTTTGCCATGTTTTGTTTTATGATTGTGCCATTCTGTTATAACCTACAGTTGAATATGAATCCCATAAGAAATAAAAGAAATGTGTTTTACCTGCTCACTCATGTTTTCTTTAAAAATGGTACATACTGTATATTACCAATTCTCCAAGGGTATGCAAACTTTTGAGCACAACTGTATATGCCTAGCCTCCATAAAATTATTAATTCCTTCTCCAAATTTACAGGATACAGGGTGAATTGGTCTAAATTGGAAGCTCTTGCTCTGACAGCATATTGCCCTGCCACGGCTTTCCAACCTGGCACCTTTCAATGGCCCAAGCAAGGCAGTAAGTACTTAGGCATTTTATTTCCAGCAAATCTGAGAGATTTATTTAGTTAATTTTGACCCATTAATAAAAAGGATCTTGTGTGATGTGGATAGGTGGGATTCACTACATTTGTCTATGGCTGAGAAGGTCAATGTTATACAAATAAATTGCATCCCAAAATTATCTACTACAGTCTCTACCCTAGAAGTTCCTCTTTCTTATTTTAAACAATTTCCTGTTCAATTTTGATATTTACCTAAATGTTTCCTCAAGCATATGGCTTAACCCCAAATTGTGTATTAACAAGTCCCCTTTTGCTGGAAAGAATGGATTGAGAGGGGTGTTGCCACACTTGGTGACCTTTATGAAAACAGAGCTTTGAGATCATTTGAAAATATAACAGCAATTTGGGTGCAGAATTTAATTTTTTTGGTGGCAGTACACAGCCCCCTAAAGCACCCTCTGTATGGTGCTTACAGCCTTTGGAAAGGGGCACGAAGCGTCAGTATATTTTTCCTCGTTGATTCAGAGTCATGGTGATGGGGCCTTAACATCTCTTAAGAGGTTATGGGAAAGAGATCTGAACTTGGTATTGGAGAATGGGGAGTACAAAAGAATAATTTTTTTTTTTAAAAACTATATCTAGGGATGCAAGGGTACGCCTTATTCAGATATTTAAGATTTTGCATCATTTGTACTGGACTTCCTCTAGATTGTTTAGGCTTGGTTTAAAAGACACACCTACCTGCTGGCAATGTCAGTTGGAGGATGGAGACATGGCCCATGCTCTGTGGTTCTGCGCTAAGATCCAAGAATTCTGGTTAAGAGTCCAGAATTTTATCTGTCAGGTTTTAGATACTCAAATTTCATTCTGCCCCAGACTATGTATATTGGGTGATGGGGTGGTTATTAAAGTTGGTGACAAATATACAAAAAGCTGGGTCCTAACTAGTGTACTGATTGGCAGACAAATAATTCTTAGAGGATGGAAGTCAATTGGTGCTCCCTCATTTCAAGTATGGTTCACCGAATTGGGCAGGGTGGCGGCATTTGAAAGATGTCATACAAACAGCTTGGTAGATTAGATGGATATGGTAAGAAATGGGACAAATACTTAACCTTTCTGGAAGGCTCTCGGTGAGGGCCATGTGGAGTGAAATCCCTTTTTGATTTATTTTTTCTCTTTGTGTTTATATGTGTATACTTAGGATTGGACCACAGGAATATGTTGGGGGTTGGGGATTGGGAGGGATAGGGAATTAATGGGGGTTAAGGGGGATAATGGTTGATTCTGTGCATGTATATTTTTTACATGCTTTTGTGTTATGTTTAAGAATCAACTAATAAAAATGTTAATCTGAATAAAAAAAAAATAAAAAAAAGATACATACAAAGAAATTGCATAATTTCTAATCATTCAGTCTGCGCAGTTAAACCGGTTTCATACACTAACCTGCAAACTCATGAATGACACTTTCATTCTTGAAGTAGAAACATTTTTGTTTTCCTTTAATGCCAGACATAAAACAGGACCACAACTAAGTAAATTGGAAAGCATGCAAATTAGGCTTCTAATTTAAACGTCGGCTAATGTTAATGTATGGTTCCCTTTAAAATATATAGTTAAAGAACGTGACGATCAATAATCGATATATCAATATTTTATGACATGCCTAATCGCTATACGTATTCTATCGCAAAGGGGTTGGCAATACCAAAGTCCCTTTAATGCAAGTCAGGTCAATCTGCGACCCTGTTCGTAGCGCTGGTTGTTCCTGTCTCTCTATTTGACACATGTAAATAGGGATACAAGTAAAGCTCCTTTCTACCTGAATGGGGAAATGCATGAAATCTTCAAAATTGTTGGTCAAGATTACGATCAATTAACATTTGAACTCTGCAATAAAATCTGACAACAATGGTGTCACTAATTGAGCTTCTTTAGTTCAAATCATGCAAAAAACTATTTTTCAGGCTGGTCCAGCTAATGCATATGCGCTTTCTCAAAGAAAATTACAGGTAATGTCTCTATAAAAAAAAAATGAATGGCTCTTTTAACTGCAAGGCAGGACTTTCATTCCTTTAGCTGTCATATTTTTCATTACAATTTCTCCCATTTATGAGTATACAAGTGACACGTATCCTATACGGTCTCTGGTGATACCCAGCATACTTTTGCCAAATTAATTCCCATAACTTTTCCAGTCAATTGTGATTAATGGAGGATTTTTAACAATTATTTTATAAAGATTGCACTCACAAAAATCAAATAAATATTTTAAGTGAACTGGACAACAAAAATGTATATTATTTGTTATAGAAATTAATATTTATTTTAAGGACTTTGTTCATTTCCATGAATTTTGAAGGTGTGGAAATGAACTTTTGGAAATCAATGATTTTGTTTTTAACTCCCTGATATTTCTAGTTTTTTTTTTTTTTTTTTTTTTATGTATGTGGGAACCCCGATGAGTTTTCCATACATACCTGTGTGAATGTGATTGGCCGGTCTTTGGTAATGTATTCAGCATATTTGCATGTGAACATTCCGCAGTCACTTCCATTCATCTGCTGAGGGATCTCCTGAGGATTCAGAAGAAAAAGCCTTTGAGCTTTTGATGATGCTGAAGCTTTTTGGTCAACTCAAACTAGACCACAGGAAGCCCTCAATGATGTTTGTGTCGATGTAACTCACATTGCGTTTTTTACTTTTAAGAGTCCATTCTGAGGTATCCAAGTCCTGAGCCCTCTTGTCATCACTTTCTTGTTTCAGATATTTTCTGTTTCACAGAGACAAATTAAGGCACTTTTTGACAATGTCTCTACATAATTCATTACGGTAATTTCTGAAGGGTTTATCAAGGGAATTAATTTGAAAATACACTTATTGCAGCCCAGTTTCATCATCAAATCCTCAGGCAGCACTCACAGTAAAATTCTGCAGGCCTCGTCATTGCTTCCTCCCATTGAATCAAAGTAAGTGATGCTCTTCTTCCGTAAATCCACCACCTATCACAAGACAACAAAAAGAGAAACAGCTGCATTACAAAAGAGCCCACAATAAAGATATTAATTTTATACAATGCAAATCCAGATTGTCTCAATTGATTCCCCCTCATGTCATTTCAAACCTGTATGACTTTCTTATGCAGAACACAGAAATAAAAAATAAATAAATATCCTGGTCCGTCTTCTCAATACAATGGCAGTTGAGAGTGACTCTACTAGTGTCTAGTGACTTTACAGCCTTGACGTCTGTTGTGCATTCATGTGTGCTATGTGAGAAGCTCGTTCAAGGTGGTTCACATGTTCAGGTGAGAACCTGCATTGATTTTAGCGTTAACTGTGAGTGAGCCAATGTAAACAAGCTTCATTAACATAACGGACATCAAGATTTTCACTGAAAAATGACTTAAATTTCAGGTCGTTTCTTGCTAAAAACCTATTGTATGCTTATATCGTATAACTGCATGGACTACTTTTATGATACTGTTGGGTGAAGTTTTAAGCTTTAAAGTGAGTCACTATCAACTGCCATTGTATTGAGAAGATGGACCGAAATGTACATTGTTGTTTTCCCCCATTTGAATTCTGCATAAGAAATAAGTCATATGAGTTAAGTAAATTATGACTGAAATTTTCATTTTCGGGTGACCCATTCCTTTAACTACAAGGGTTGTTTAATAGCAAACTGATCTAATTTTAACTGTACATGTATTTACTGAAATGTAATACAATACCAGGTCTCCTGACCAATGAATTTCCATGATTTTGCCATGAACTTTCCAGTCATTTGTGATTACTAGATAAGGTTCTATAAAATAGTTTTAAATCAGATCAATTCTAACTTAAGACATTACTAACTTCAAGACACCATCCCCCTCAACACTGCAGGGAATCAACAACTGGCTGACGACCTGAATGTGTTTTACTGTAGATTTGAAAAGCCCAGTCTCACACCCGAACCCGCTCTGACCTTCACTTCACAAAAACACCTCCTGCAACCACCCTCCCCATGAAATCGGACATCAGAAGACTACAAAGGACAGTTCGGACTGCTGAGTGGATTATTGGTTGCCCCTTGCCCTCCCTTCAAGAACTGTACACTTCCAGAGTGAGGAAAAGGACTGGTAAAATCACTTTGGACCCCACACACCCAGCCCACTACCTTTTCGATCTGTTGCCTTCTGGCCGAATCAACAAAGCACTGAGCACCAGAACCGTCAGGCACAAGAACAGTTTTTTCCCCTAGGCTATCCATCTCATGAACAGTTAAAAACTATACTATAATTACGTGCAATACACAGCCTAGTCAATTATATTATTTATATCCTACCTCTTATGCATTACATTCCCTTTCACTATATATAACAGATTTGTTTTTGTACATACCATATATATATATTTTGTCTTATTGAATATTTTTATATATACTTATATTTCTATTTGCTTTTTATTTTGATTCTATTTTTATTATCATCTCTGTCTTGTTGTATGGTTTGTGCACTGGAAGCTTCTGTCACCAAGAAAAATTATTGTATGTGGAAGCATACTAGGCAATAAGCTCATTCTGATTCTGATTCACTAATGATTCATTCAGACAGATTAATTAACCAGTTAATTGAATAGAACAGACTAAAAAATGGATTCACTCACAAATCAACAATCACTATGCTTTATAAGAAAGATTTACATAAAAAAAAAAAAAAAAAAAAAAAAAAAAAAAACTCAAAATAAGCGCAATATATAGCCAATTTATTATTTTAGAGCAGAATACAACTAGAAAAACTGACATTTCTATAGTGAATATACATAACTTTTAAGATTTTATTAATTTCCATGACTTTGCCAGGCCTGGAAAACACAATAAATAAAAAAAAAGGTTTCTATGACACTGGGAACCCTGCAATGCTATTATGAATTGCTTATAAAAGGTCAGGAAACTCTGCATCTTCCCTTTGCATCTCCTCAATGTGACCTTGGTGCTGGTTACTTACAGACAAGCACCAGTGCACCCCCAGGTGGACAGGCACCAGAATGATGTCTACAGAGAAGATGTCGACTTTCTTGGTCCAGCGGCGGACAGCAGAGTAACCAGAGCTGCGCAGCTTGGGAAAGAAGAAGGTGTTGAAAGTGTAAACGGAGGGCAGATTGGGCTGCTTACTGCGCTCCACCAGCATATTCATGTAGAAATTGATGACCTGGAATAGAGGAATGGATTTAATGAATAATTAAAAATCTGTGTATCAGTCAGGCTGATTAATCTGTCAATATTCGGCTATTTTGAGGCAACAAACATTAGCAAACTCATATCTGCTGACCACAAACTATTATATGTTAGCCACACATGCTTGATTTGATTATGCTCATCACTAGGGCTGGGTATTGATACAGATTTCCTGATATGATTTGATTCCGTTTCACAAGCTTCATTTGGGTACATTTCAGTTATATTGTCCCTTTTGCTTATATATGAAATAAAGAAATTTCTTCCAGCTAATGCTGTTAATTATACAGGGGACCTTCTAGCTAGGTATATTACGAAAATATTAATTTGACTAATTATATTTTAATAATTTTTCATCATTTGTCACATTTTAGCTTTTTACATGTTTGTTTAATTACATAGTTTGTACTTTTTAAAGGTATTTACATTGTTGAACACATACAAATAACCAGTACTGTCTCTTTAAGAAAACCAGTTGTTCTGTAAAGAGTGTCTGTGAATGAGTGCATGTTAATGAGAGAAGTTTATTTTTTGTTGTTTTTAATACCCAGAAAGGGTATTAAGTGAGACATTATTCAATGACAAATGGGTCACGTGGATCTTGTCTTTGTACACACATTATACGGAACAAATTTTACTCTCAAAACGCAGTGAAAGGATCTCGCTGTTGAATATTTCACCACTATACTACACAATTACTTGTGAGTGAAATGTAAACATTTACCAGCCAGTTGCCAAATCTATACATTTTAGTCACATAGTGCGAAATTTTGTTGTTAATGCGAGTGATTTCCTCTCACTGTAGAGAATTGTGTATAGAGTATAAGATTGATCTTAGGATTTAAGAATCGATATTGAGATTGTTTAAATGAAGATCGCGATGCATCTGAGAATCGATATTTCTTCCCACCCCTACTTATCACTCTCACAAAATGATTAAGATTGGAAACATTTAAAAAATACTTGCATATTACTGAGGAATTACTCTCAGTACTGCTATAGCTGCAAGGCTAGTCACTGAGATGCTGTAAACCGCATAACATAATTGCGAATGTAGTGAAGCTCTGACCTCATCGTTGAGCCAGTTGAGGTGGTTGAGAGTTTGCAGGTCCTTCCTGGTGATGGTGAGGCGGAAGCCCTCACTGAGCACCTCATCCTGACTGCCCCCTCTCAAAGCTCTGCTCACATCCCTCCCCATGTCCTGTGAAGAAAAACAAATCAACATGCTGGTCTAATATTTTCTTCTATTACATCTTATTTAAGCTTGATAAAAACTTACATAAAAATAAAAACTTCAAAAGTTCATGATGGTTAAATTTTTAAAAAAAGTTTTACTCCTTAAGAAATTAATAGTAATTTTGAAACATATAAATCGTGAGCACTCATATGAGTTGAAGACTACAGTCATATCAGTACCTTATAAAAACCATTTTTTTCTACATGGGGGCAGCCATATTAGGATCACACGACCAGCTAAATACTACTTGCTTAATCTCAGTAACCACCCTATTATTGGACACTTTTGCTTATAGATTCAATTAATCATGGCTAACTGTGAATTGTGGATTTCTACAATGGACTAGGTAACTGAAAACCATTGTGTATAAATGATGCTGCATTATTGCCCCTAGGTGTCAGTGTAAGTCCAAGACGACATGTTCAAACAATTACTTAGTGCAACTTTTAAAAAAACTTTAGTCAAACTGATGAACTTAGGAGCATTTACCTCTGTTAGCTCTGGGAATTCTGGCTCCTCTTTGATAGGCTGAGGCTTTTTGATAACAGATGCAACAGGAACCTCCTTCTCTAGAGGCACTCGAACCTTAAACTCAATGCTTGTAGGGGCAGCTCGACCCTCTCCAGAGAGGCGCTAATACAACAAATGAGAGGATGAGAGAACTGGTCATATTAAACAGAGGTGTAGAGCAGTCTTAGATTGATATATTAGATTGAATGTTTGGTCATTTTGAGATTACTGGCATAGCCTGATTAACTGTGCCCAATTGGTTGATTAACAGAAGTGTGTATAGTGTAAATTCCAATTTACAGTGCATCCGGAAAGTATTCACAGCGCTTCACTTTTTCCACATTTTGTTATGTTACAGCCTTATTCCAAAATGGATTAAATTCATTAATTTCCTCAACTCTACAAACAATACTCCATAATGACAAGGTGAAAGAAGTTTGTTTGAAATCTTTTCAAATTTATAAAAAAAAAAAAAGAAAAAACACATGTACATAAGTATTCACAGTCTTTGCTCAATACTTTGTTGAAGCACCTTTGGCACCAATTACAGCCTCAAGTCTTTTTTGAGTATGATGCTACAAGCTTGGCACACCTATTTTTGGGCAGTTTCTCCCATTCTTCTTTGCAGGACCTCTCAAGCTCCACCAGGTTGGATGGGGAGCGTCGGTGCACAGCCATTTTCAGATCTCTCCAGAGATGTTCAATCGGGTTCAAGTTTGGGCTCTGGCTGGGCCACTCAATGACATTCACAGAGTTGTCCCGTAGCCACTCCTTTGTTATCTTGGCTGTGTGCTTAGGGTCGTTGTCCTGTTGTAAGATGAACCTTCGCCCCAGTCTGAGGTCCAGAGTGCTCTGGAACAGGTTTTCATCAAGGATGTCTCCCAGTTCCTGCCACTGAAAATATCCCCACAGCATGATGCTGCCACCACCATGCTTCACTGTAGGGATGGTATTGGCCAGGTGATGAGCAGTGCCTGGTTTCCTCCAGACATGATGCTTGCCATTTAGGCCAAAGAGTTCAATCTTTGTTTCTCATGGTCTGAGAGTCCTTCAGGTGCCTTTTGGCAAACTCCAGGCGGGCTGTCATGTGCCTTTTACTGAGGAGTGGCTTCCGTCTGGCCACTCTACCATACAGGCCTGATTGGTGGAGTGCTGCAGAGATGGTTGTTCTTCTGGAAGGTTCTCCTCTCTCCACAGAGAAATGCTGGAGCTCTGTCAGAGCGACCATCGGGTTCTTGGTCACTTCCCTGACTAAGGCCCTTCTCCCCCCATCGCTCAGTTTGGCCAGGCGGCCAGCTCTAGGAAGAGTCCTGGTGGTTCCAAACTTCTTCCATTTACGGATGATGGAGGCCACTGTGCTCATTGGGACCTTCGATGCTGCAGAAATTTTTCTGTACCCTTCCCCAGATCTGTGCCTCGATACAATCCTGTCTCAGAGGTCTACAGACAATTTCTTGGTCTTCATGGCTTGGTTTGTGCTCTGACATGCACTGTTAACTGTGGGACCTTATATAGACAGGTATGTGCCTTTCCAAATTGTGTCCAATCAACTGAATTTACCACAGGTGGACTCCAATCAAGTTGTAGAAACATCTCAAGGATGATCAGTGGAAACAGGATGCACCTGAGCTCAATTTTGAGTGTCATGGCAAAGGCTGTGAATACTTATGTACATGTGATTTTTTTGGTTTTTTATTTTTAATACATTTGCAAAGATTTCAAACAAACTTCTTTCACATTGTCATTATGGGGTATTGTCTGTAGAATTTTGAGGAAAATAATGAATTTAATCCATTTTGGAATAAGGCTGTAACATAACAAAATGTGGAAAAAGTGAAGCGCTGTGAATACTTTCCGGATGCACTGTATACAGACATTCTTGTCAATGTGTAATGCACATATTTTGTTTTAAAATACTTCTTAATGAATTTAAAGTAAATAATGTAAAATAAGTGTTCATGTCAATTAAAATTGTGTGCATCTTAACTGCTCTCATTAAATTATAGTATACATGTCAGCATAAAATCTAGATAAGGAAAAACCCCATATTGCTCGACCACTAGTGTAGAGAGAAGAACGAGTGGAAACTAACTCACCTGGCGCAGGAGCTGAGAAGCCAGAGCCTCCTGTTCTTCAATCAACCTCCGTCGCTCCCGAGCACGAGAGTCATAAAGGCTAGTTCTGAAAATATGTAGTAAACATGCCCCAATATTAGGAACCATTCACTATAACAACTCCAAAAGCACTTGTTACCAAATAGCTCAAAGACTTAAGGGTACTGTTAAATCCCTGCATAAATGAAAAACAAAGAGCTACTCACAGCTCTTTGATCCAAAGTTCGGCCTGGAAGCATGGCACGCTGAAAATAGCAAGACAAATTACAAATGACAAAAAGAAATAAGAGATGAAAAGATGAAAGGCAATTTAAAGTTCTCACTTACCTTGAGCTCTCAGACTTCCTGCCCTGCTGCTCCTTCACAAAAATCACTGAATCCCCATCATGAGCTGAAGAAATTGAAACAAACATCCCAACCTTTGAGTCAGGATTAATTTACATACATGAAAGAGAAATAAAGAAATAGGATCTGCATTTTCACCTGATGACTGGGTGTCCTGAGAGGAGGTATCCTGAAGGGCAGCTGGTGAGGATACTGGTGAGTCATGGCCCCAAAGCAGGGGCTCTGGAATGCTAGAGCCTGCACCAGGACTGGGCAGGGCACTGGAATTCTGGCTGGACTCAGGTTGGGGACTGGGGGGTAGACTGGATAAATCATAGGAGGACACACCAGCACCAGAGCCTGCTGGAGAGGCACATTGAAGAAGTCTTCGGTTGGACGACAGGAAACTAGAGCTGAAACACCACAAAAGGTTATGTTATATTATCTGTTAATGGCTACGATTTAGCTATGACATGGACCTAAAGACTAGACTGTAAAAGAGCTTTATAGAGCAGGGGTTTACAAAATGTTTAATGCCAATGGCCTCCAAATATGACCACTGCTTTGCAAGTGACCCCCTTGCTAAAAGGCAGGTATATAGAGAGAAACAATAACCGTGATAGTATAAAGACAATATGATTAAGCTAATGGTTTTTGTAGTAACACATATGTCTAAGAGTTGGGATTAGTAATTCGTGTAGATGACTCTTGTAAAGTGTTAGAAAATAAACAAATTTAGCATTCCATTTTCACACCTGCACAAGGTGCAGCGCTATGACAGCATGCTACGTCTGATCTAATTTTTGTGAGAATAATAATAATAATGATACAATAGATTTTGGTTTGTTTTTACCAAATCTAATCCTATTCCTTCAGAACAAGACACGAGTCACATACATTAATTTACTAGACTTCTGAATTATACTTTTGTGTCCTTTTGAAGCTTGAAGAGGTGGTCACCATAAACAGCCATTGTATAATAAAACATTTTCACAATTTCTCCCTTAGTGTTAAAAAAAAGAAAAAGTCATATATGGTTATAACAAAACAGGGGTGAGTAAACAATGACTAAATTTTCATTTTTGGATTAATCCTTTAAGATGTCTGAGAACTACGTTTATACATCAGTTGAAAGTCTAAACTCAGTTTTTAGATTCCACCAACAGGGGATAAAATCTTGTTCAAATGTTCAAACTCTAGAACTACAATGGAACATAAATTTAATGTCACTGACAATTACATTTAATACATGATGTTGTGTCAGTAGAACGATATGATAAAATATACTTTCTATATAATTTAACAGAGCCTACATCCAATAAGTCCCGACAAACACTGCCTTGTCCATGCGTATGAAGACAGTGTCATACAGAAGAGGTATACATAAGGACATAGTTTCTGTTCGGACAGTCAGTCAGTTTTTTCATAGTCTAATATAGAAGAATATTTCTGTCTGTGCTTTATGTGCTTTGTGTTATCAGTTGCTGTTCATTTCCAGTGTTTCTGAAATGCAGCACCTTGATGATTTACTGCATCTTTACTCTCTCCTTTCTTCATGAACAAGTAGGCCTAACCTTTTTATTTCATTCTTAAATTCTCCTCTTACCAGTCATAAAAACGTTAAAGTATTCTCCTTCACTATTCAGAAGGTATCGAATCTTGGTTCCTCTTGATTGTTCAAGGCATCCAGCTGCAAGAACATAAATTGGTGCCTATGCATTCAACCCATTATGAATGGGCTGTATTCATTTATCTCCAACCCACTTGCGGCTAGACTTATTGCATACTTGCACGTAAACACCAAAACTTCATGGCCATACCTACTATCTTTGCATGTATGACTTATATCGTATAGCACTGCAGAGGAGTGGGCGATATACCGGTAGACATGATAAACCGATAGAAATTTGCCAACCATTTGCCATACATTTTGGATTATTGTCTCTATCGCGGTAACGCAAAATTGCCACAAGAGAGTTGTGTACAGCACATAACACGTATGCATTACACACTCTTAAGTATAAATGGAGGAAGGCGTAGGGCTCGTTCTTCAAATTCATTTGAATGAGAAGATGAGAGGAGATTCTTAAGGAAAATGCATCCTCCGTGGTGTGGAATTGGTTTGGCTTTAGAAAATGTGATACCGAGCAGAAAACAGTGATTTGCAAGGTTTGTACATTGTGTATGTCGATATACCCATGTGCACATATATCAGTAATCAGGGCTTTACGAGAGACTGATAGAAAAAACGAAAAGCAGTTTTTCACTGACAGCTGCACGTGTCATCAGATGAAAATCTTGTCTAGAACGCGAGAAAAAATTACACTGAATCTGCTTCTGCGGCATGAAATTTAGCTTGAGCCACCGTCAAAGCAAATTCAATGACATTCATCCAGCGCTCCAAACATGCCTTCCATCCAAACATGCGCAGCTGTGTTTTCTGCAAGTGTTGCACACGCAGTATGAAACACAAGTGCAAGCGAATATTGAAGGCATCCCAGTCCCTTCATTTGTGCTCCTGTGACAGAAAAAGCACAGATCACACTCGTTACTCATTCTGGTTTCTCTCGATGTCAAGTGGGTTTTTAAAATACACATCAAAACCCTTTCTAAAATTATCGTGATATAAAATAACTCATATCGTGATACAGGATTCTGGTCATATCGCCCACCCCTAGCACAGCACTTAAAATGCAGTGGTCTTAAAATGGAGCTCTTAATCTCTTAAATTAATGGCAACTTTGACAGCCCTAAAAACACGTTTTATAACAATTTCTTATTTTATCTAAAATTTTCCATGGACCCCAAGTTTGAATGGGGATCAATGCACCCCAGTTTGAAAACACTTTTTAACTCTTTTTAAAGCAATGCAATTCAGATACTCACAAATCTCGATGTGAGCGAATGCTGGAGTGAGAGCCTCCGTCATGAATGAAAGTTGACTGGCCACCAGATACCACGGCTAGGAGCTGCCTGTAAACTTCCTTTTCCTCCTCTCGCACTGACTAGAAAAATCAAATAGATAAAAACAAATGCAATGCTTTATATCAAATTATAATAAAGAAAAATCTATTTTGATATGGTTTGTTTTATTCCACCAATGCCTGACCTCCTGTGCCGTACAGCGTACTCTGGCCCGGAAGTGACGATTCAAGCTGCCATGTGATGGATTCTGGACCACTCGGATGGGAAAGGTCTTCTCATACAGGCTAGTATAAGAGGATTTTCCTGAACTTGCCTCAGGAGATGAAAGGAAGCTACAACAACAACAACAAAAACTGTATGTCAGTTTCATAACCTTGCATTTACAACTAAAGGTTAACTGTTAAGCAGCACAACATAAGCCAGATTCTGATTTTGTGCAACATGAGAAAATTAATTTCAGGTTAGCAGCAAAACATTTTAATGCAGAAATTTCATAGCATTCTTTTTATTCAAGGTGACCTGTGTGGTTGGTAGTAGAGGGACCTGCCCAGGCGGGGAGAGGGGGGTGGTTTTGGCGTGGATGCAGAATGTCCATTAGCTTTGTGCGTCTCGTGGGGTGGATGGTCCATACAAACTTGTCTTCTGCTGACCTTTGATATAATCACTGACTGCTCAATCCTCAAGGAGTCTGTCCAAAAAAAAAAAAAGATGATACGTGTCTGTATATGGCAGGAAGAAACAAATAAATGCTAAAACAGTAGAAGTAACCTATTTATATCAGGTAATTTTTTATCTATACCAGATTTTGTTATGGTCTTCCACTTGACTTCACTAGATGGAGCCACAAATGTGTCCTCTAGTCTATCATGTGTCCTCTCCTCAAACTGCAAGAAAAGACCAAACTGAAGTAAATAAAATGTATAACACAGATGCTTAAAATAAAAATAAGACATTTTGTACTTTACAGTTGTTGCTCTTCTCTGTCTGGGGCCTCAATTATAAAGATTTTCGTAAAACAATCGTACAATAATTTCCTAAATGTTCCAACAAACGATTTATAAAATGTCCGTATGCAAAAATAATTTTTTGTAAATACGTGAATGAGCGCATGAACTCCACCTACAGAATGCCCACAAATATCCTTATATGGTGAGACAGAATACAATAAAAGCACATGTGCAAGTTATTATTTTTCCATTCATTCAAATGGAATGATCTTGTGCAGTTGACAAGGTTTTCTAAAAAAGTGAGTGCAGCTTACCAGTTTCTGCGCATATAATGTAGCATATTCAACAACTCATCATTAGTTATTCATTTCATTATAAATACAAATATTAATTGACCGTGTTTACTGTAAATCCACACCATACTTCAAACAATGTCTAAGTTCTTGCTAAATGTTAATTTCAAAAAGAGTTTTACATGCTCTTTTACATATAATAAAATATGCATAGTCTGCATGGAAATCACATAAGAACACTTTCACGTCAGTTTCTGCCTTTATAAATCCCTCACTTTTGACGTAGGATCAAATCTGATCGTACTTATGTTTTATAAATGAGGCCCCTGGTCTTAAGGATATGACGTTAACCCACAGAACTGAGAAATCTTGACGATCAAACAGGCACCTTGTTTTCCACCCACGAAGATGCTGATGCAGCTGCATTGGTAGCAGGTTCTGATGGATTTCCTGTTTGAGGTGAACCCGGCATAGACGGTAGCATGTTCCTCAGGGTAGGTTGGACATTGTTTTGCACCCAAACCGCAACACTCGAACCATGGGTCTTCACTCCCTCGGCTGCATTTTTCACGGTGTCCATGAAATCTCCTAAAAGACAAGCAGCAAAATGTTCGAGTTATGGACCTAGAAGGTAAAGCTCAGATTTATAAAGAGTTCACAGTGTAATATGACTTACCCATTCTGAATTTCTTGACCACCCTCTCCTCCTCCTGATCAACTGCATCTCCATCTTCCAAACTATTCAGAAACGGATTATATCAGAGCTATATATCCGCATTTTTCCTAGAGATTAATAAATCTGACAAACTCCGATTTGAATAATCACTATGTTGAGATATCTTATTAAATACAATATGATTTACTTCCTAAACAAAAACAAAGAGCTTCCAAACTATTCAGAAACCTCATATTTGAGAGATGGTTGTCAAATATTGTCCTAAAGACTCTAAAACCTGCAAAGCCTCATCTTTAAATAAAGTAAAAAAAATTCACAAACAAAAATACAGAGCTCAACGTCATAAAGAAGAGGTTTTCCTCAGCTGGTGTTGATGCGTCGCGCGCATGGTTTTCACGTCATCCTATGAGAACAGTTCGCGGTTTAATGGCCAGACCAAAACATTCGTATTTATGACACGTCAACATACAACCAAAACACCTGAAACTTTAACTTGAGTCCAAACAATAAAGAAATCACAAGCCTTTGCACAACTACACATATCTTACCAGTCTAACGGTCTTTTTCTCCGTACTATCCCGTCTTGATCCACGCTCACTGAACCGGCATGAACAGCACCAGCTGGGTCTCCGTTTCTCAGACTGGCGATCCCAGTTCCGATCCATTCGTAGAACTTATTAAACATTGTGAAAGACAAAGTCTCGACTGTAACAGGATTTGTCCTCGGGGCTGTCAGCCCAAACGAGCGCTCCCCCAGCCCTTCATTCGCGTGCCACTGCTAACCAGCTTTGTTAGATCAAAGAAGCCGGATCCTTCGCCAACAGACTTATACACGACTAAACCAGTCCAGATAAACCCACACCGCTGATCTTTAGCTCAACCAGCTAACCTGCTGCTAACGATCGCAGATTAAAGCCTAGCAATAATTGTATCTGAGGTTAACGGGGCTCAAACCAGCTGCTCGCGTGCTATCGTAACTGTTGTGGTTAATTTTTACAAACTGACTCGTAATTATCAGAACTCGTAAGCCACACTGTGAATGAGATATTGAGTACACAAAGTTGTATTAACGCCTCCCGCTTCTTCCTTATTTAAAAGCAGAACATGGCCGAAGCAGTGAAGCGCACATGTTAAAATTGCCATTTGCCATTGGACGAGCGAGGCGGAAGCGCGTCATCGGTGTGCAGTGTTTCGTAAGAGGACTGGTTGAAACGTGGGTAAAGCGCTTCACACGCTCGCACTTCAAATGAATGTAGATTGTTAACAGTGGGGTTACGCTTTGTTTTCTATATATATATATCGTTTTGAGTGCATTTCTCAGAACTCTGTTATAAATATAAGTTATTTATACACTCAACTGAGGATTCATAGCGAAGTAGTGTGGCAAATGTACTGAGCTACCGTCAACACTAGATTTACAAATGAATTGCCCAGTACAGTGGTTCACACTTTTAGATGCAAAGGACAACCACATATTATGATATCCTTGCGAGGGACCCTTTTCCTAAAGCCAGCTTTAAATTTTAATGTATAAAGACCCAATTTTACTGTGTGAGAAAAACAGTGTGATAATATATTAAGAAAACATGTTAGCTATATTCAATAATTGGCTTTTATATTGTCATTGTACTTAAGCCAAAAGACATGAGTAAAATATTATCTGTAAAATTTTATCTCCGAAAACATTTATTTTGTATTTTAAAAACTTTTTTATTACCATCTTATTTTCACTATTAATGTGTGTAAACCTAACTAGAAAAATGTTTAAATTACATTCAGATGCATTTTTTTAAAGCGCTTTCACAATAAATATTTTTTCAAAGCAGCTTTACAGAGAATATGGCCTTACAACCCCAAGGTTCAAGATTTCTAAACCTATCTAAAAACAGGCTATATATATATATATATATATATATATATATATATATATATATATATATATATAGTATATATAAAATTATGGCTGCCAATAACATAAATAATGATTTCCAACCTGTCTATATAAAGCAGAATGAAACAGTAATAATGTAAAATTAGTTAATATATATATATATATATATATATATATATATATATATATATATATATATATATATATATATATATATATAATTCTTCTAAATTTTTGCACTTTTATTTATTTATTTTCCACGGACCCCATAGAACCCCTTTGCTGCCCACTGGAGGTCCCCGGACCCCAGTTTGAAAACCCCTATCAGAAAGCATAAAACACTGGCACCAGTAGTGTAGTCTAGGGCATTGGTTTCCAACCCTGTTCCTAGAGGCCCCCCAACACTGCACATTTTGTATATCTCCCTGATCTGACACATCCATTTCAGGTCGTGGAGTCTCTACTAATGAGCTAATGAGTTGAATCAAGTGTGTTTGATTAGGGAGATATCCAAAATGTGTTGTGTTGGGGGGCCTCCAGGAAAAGGGTTGGGAACCACTGGTCTAGGGCATATGCAGGTATACGCCAAATGCCCACCTATCTTATTTTGCTTTAAAATAAGTGATGATACGTATACGCTGCCAGTACAACAAGTAGTCTTTTGACCTGGAACTTTATTGATCTACTAACGTGATGCCTCAGCACCGGTAAGTGAACTGTGTGGGGGTTTTTATTATTTTTATTATTATTATTTTAAAAAGTGTACAAAGGTTGTCTCTAAACGCGCACGGAGCGGCGGGAGGCAGGAGCGCAACTGATGGCACTGGCAAGACAGACAGTCCGACTAATCTGATCCACCAATCAGAACGTTCATTTCAGACGCGGTTGGATATTTGCTAACCAATCATATTTTCCGTTTCAGTAAGGGGCGGGACATTTCCAGCGTACATTGCTGATGCACAAGCATCTCTGGAGTAACCATAATTTGCGCTGTAAATTTATTTCCCTGCTAAACCTAAATATATACATTTATATATAAATTTAACTTATGCAGTTAAACTTTGTGAAAATACTGCATATTATTGCACCAGTGCTAATTTTTGATGCTCTTCGCAGTCTCAGATACAATTGTGTCCGGTTATTATATTAAATGTATTTTATGTACTGCTGTCGGTGGTGCCTTTGTTCGTGATATCAAATAATTTCAATTTATATTTCTAAGTAGGAAAACAATTTAACTATACACAGAAAAGCACATTATAGTACACAAATAAAACAAGTAACCATTCATTCGTATGTAATACAAGATAACGTGTTAACGTGAACATTACTACACTCATATTAGCTACAATGCTTAACAGTTTATTGCCTGTTATGTATGTATTAGTTGATTAATTAGAGCAATTATATAGTATTACAGTTTTCATAGTAGCCAAATTAAAGGAACATTAATTACACCTACTAATTTAAATACATATTTAACATCAAGTAACCATACCATTGTTCTTAGCAGTGTACTCTACACCATGCCAGCAAGAAACTTACCCTGATATACATTTTGTAAGTTCATGTGGGACTATAATTACAACAGCCATTTAAAAAAATATATATATTTCTTACACATTTTAAATATGTACTTGCATGTATAAAATGTATTTTATATGTATTTACATATTAATTTTAGAGACTGGGTGCATGTTTTATTTTATTTATTAAATATTCGGAGACTACTTCACCACTGATTGGCACCATTAAATAGCAAAAGTGCCCAAATTACACAAGACCTTAATTTCTTAGAAGATTAATAAAAAGACCCCCTTTTGTTTTGTTCTATTATTTTTTTCTTATTTCAGATTTGTTAATAACTTTGTATTAAGGTATATTGTTAACATTTTATGTCTGAATGTATGTGCCTTGCTTTACTGTCAGTTCATTCACATTTTTGCCTTTATAAATGTATATTTCTATTGTTGAATATAAAAAAAAGTAGCCAAAGTACCCACAACATATACAGTAGGTGCATTTATTTATTTGTTTCAGAGGAAATGCAAGAATGTTCACATTAATTTGCATTAGTAGCTAAAAAGTAAACAAACAAAGCCATTTTTGATGATTTTGCAATTTACAAGTGAAACATAAATTTTCATTATTTCACTTTATGAAACTATTTAAGACAATAAAAACTCTACTCTTACCATGATAAAAGCCACAAATAATGATGTAATATGCCTGCTGCATTCTGATTAATTCCAGTTAAAATGGTTTCATACTACTTTCTTAAACACTGTGTATCTATGTACACTTCAAAAATAATTTACAAACCATTTTCTTAAAAAAATGATTTGCCTTTTCTTCAAAAATACATTTAATCTCTCAGGAATGAAAAATGAGCTAAATAAATAATGTTAAATGAAGCGTATCACAATTAAATCAATGACTTTGAAAGGGCAGTGAAAATTACTGCAATGACATTTTTTATGGTAAATTCAAATAGAATTCAAATAGAAACATTGATTACCAAAGAAACTGCAATTTGGATAATCTCAATGTTAATTTGATATATACATGCACTCCTCAAATCAAGCCAGCCAGCCAGCTATTGACCTCATGAAATACTCAGTACAATATCTACTGTAGTTTCTATGTATGGTTTGTTCAAATGTTTAAAATGATAAAATGTCCTCATGCAGTGATTTCTAAACAGACTGATGATTTCTACTTAACATTTTCAACATATTATAATGCTTTTGTTTGAATCTCCTGATCTATGTTGACATATGTATCTGACAAAATTGTTCACTTTCTTGCAAAAGCATAATGCACTTTCACTACTACTGGTTCTGTCCATTAAAAGCATAAAAAACTTGTGTACGCATAGTGTATGTTAAACATTTAATATGCACTGAATTTTACAGATGTCGACACCTGTGTATTTAATATTTTCTTTTTTTCTGACAACATTTGTACAACTAGATGTATGTTGTCAGTTTTACCAATGCACATATGTTTGCATTTGAAATGGAAGACCTCCATCACGCTACAGGATGTGTGGCACATTGTAGCAGGAAAAGGTTGAGGTGAGGAGCTTGATACACAACAGCTTGAACTGGAGATCACATCATGCTGCAGAGGACAGGATCACACAGAGCAGGGAGACAATAGAAAGTCAGGAGCCTGTGCACATCAAGAGAGCTGTAACATCTTCAGGTTTAAAAGCACATTCAATCCCGATTAGAAGTTCCAAATAACTGGAGAAAGAAGGAGAAAATATAAACAATGTCCAGGTATATGCTGAGGGTGGCAAAGATGTATTCTTCTGGACTGATGGTGTATCGCTTGCTCCCCATCAGCATCTGTGTGTCAAAAGCCAAGAACTAAAAGACAAAAGATCAAAGTTGACAATAAATATTCAATTTCACTCAGAGTATTAAAAGGATAGTTCACCCAAAAAAGAACATTCACTCATCATTTACTCACCCTCATGCCGTCCCAGATGTGTATGACTTTCTTTCTTCTGCTGAATACAAACAAAGATTTTTAGAAGAATATCTCAACTCTGTGGGTCCTTTCAATGCAAGTGAATGGTGACCAGACCTTTGAAGCTCCAAAAATCACATAAAAGTGACTAAGTGCACTAAAAGTTACATAAAGGAAACATAAAAGTAATCCAGTGGTTAATTCCATGTCTTCTGAAGTGATATGATAGGTGTGGGTGAGAAAGAGATCAATATTGAAGTTTTTGTTTTTTAAATATCCACTTTCACTTGCTCACATGTGATGCCTATTTAGTTTCACTTTCACATCTGAAAGTGAAAGTGGAGATTTAGAGTTTCTCACCCACACCTATCAAATCACTTCAGAAGACATTAACCACTGGAGTCTTATGAATTACTTTTATGCTGCCTTTATGTGAATTTTGGAGCTTCAAAGGTCTGATTCACCATTCACTTGCATTGTATGGACCTACAGAGCTGAGATATTCTTCTAAAAATCTTTGTTTGTGAAAATCATACACATCTGGGATGGCATGAGTGTGAGTAAATGATAAGAGAATTGTAATTTTTGGGTGAACTATCATAACTTTCATAAGCATAACTTTCTTTGTTATTCTGTCAAAAAATGCAGCGAAACTGAAGGGTGACTGAGGCTGTTATTCTCTAAAATGCTGTTTAACATCTTTTCTGTGCCACAGAAAAATAAATGAAAGGGTTTGGAACAACATGAGGGAGAGTAAATGATGACAGAATTTTCATTTTTGGGGGTGAATTATCCCTCTAACTATTGTATTTGTTTAATTACTCAGTCATTGCTGTTATTCCTTTAACAAATATAATTCTATGTTATAAAATCAAAATATTGCATACACAGTACACAATCGAAAATATACATATTACAAGACAATGTAGCATTATTAGATATCACATAGTATTATGAGACTAACAGGGAGGAAATACTTTACCATGCAGAACAGTATTGCTCCTAAGGCAGCATAAACAACCTGCAACCATGGAACCTGCAAGAGAGAGAAAGCTTTGAGAAAGTACAGTATATTCTCATTTCTGATTTCAATTAAAAAGCCCAAAACCATGCATAATTAATCAAACAATCATCTGATCTATGGAATTGGTACTTACATATCCAAAGGGAAGGATGAATGCCAGGACAATCCCACAAAAGAACATAGCTGTGCAGAAGACTAATAGCACACCTTGACATGAAGTAATATCAATCTGTAAAATGAATAACATTTGTCTGATCTAGCATCTAAATAAATATATTCCTGGAAAAATTGAAAAGTATAAAATTCAATTGAAGTGGAAAGATGTCTGACTTTGCAAACAAATACTAACCTTGGTTAGAAAGCTAAGGATGGTAATAGCAAGACACACTAAGGCAGTAATACCCAGACAGATGATTACAGATGTTGTATTGTAGTAGCTAGACAGAAAGAGGGAGAGAAGAATTAGATAAATAGGACAAATGTACTGTATATCTTGGTAGAAGCAAAAAGATTAGATTTAAAAGGATCATTCTCCCGAAAATGAAATTTCTGTCATCATTCACTCACACACATGCTGTTCCAAACCCATGGGACTTTCTTTTTTCCATGGAACTTGGAAATGTTGAGCAGAATGTTAGAGACTGATAGCCTTAGTCTCCATTGACTGCCATGTCATGTCTTTGCTTGTGTTCCATGGAAGGAAGAAAGTCTTTAGAATGTTAATGTTTGGGTGAACTATCCCTTTAATATTCACCATTCCATGATATATGTAGTTATGATGAAAATATGTTATGTAAATGAACTGTGAAATGTCCATAATATAGGTGGCCATAATCAAAGTGTTGTTAGTGTGCATACAAATATGGTGCAGACACGTAGTGACACTTGACACACACACACACACACACACACACACACACACACACACACACACACACACAGGCTGTACCTGGACAACATTCCTGTCATGTAGGAAAGAGACAGAGTCTGGAACAGGAGAGATAAAATGTTTTAATAGATACATAATTCCTTTTATATGTACACTTTTTCTTGACCACTATCAACTAAATTAAACTAGCCTTTAATAATCTTTATAACACATAGGATTGGTCAAAAACTTCCATTTGAATAGACAAAAACAGAGTAATAATACATTGTATGCTGTAACTTAAACCTCTGCCTATTGGACGATTATTACATCTTAATGTATTTGAAGGAACAAAAGACTTGTTGTTCTGGTTGTTTTAATACTCACGAAGATTATGAGCAGAATCAGGTTCCATGGAAACTGCCTCCTTTTGATGTGAAAACAAGGATAGAAATTCATGAGCATGTTGAATATGATTGAACACCCATAGGTCAAACATGTTGAGTTTATAGTACAAGCTGTCATCCAGTTCCAGCTTTTCCCCCTCATTATTGATGTACAATGCAAGAGCCTGTCTATTCTATATAGATACACTCACCGAGGTCCACGGCAGCAGGACAGGGTCAGATATGTTACAAAAAACACGACACTATTGAGAGAAAAAGACACAATCAAGCCATTATACAGTTACAGTGCATAACAATGTATAACAATATATGAAAGACTACAGTACCACTTTATATTAGGTGTCTTTAACTACTATGTACTAACATTAAAGTACAAACCATAAAATGTAATTATTGTGTAATTACATGTTCTGACAAGATTCACATTAGCTGCAACTGAGGTCGAGGAACAGGCAGGTTTAGAAGTAGGGTTAGGGTTTAGGGTAAGGGTTGGGGTAAGGTTAACAGTGCAATTACATTTGTAATTAAATGCAGGTACTTCAAATGTAAGTACAATGGTTCCTTTTCACGATGAAGCGTTTCCGCCTTATTTAGCATTTTCATTTTCTTAAGTATTTAGTGTAAATTTCTAACATTAAACTTGTATTTTGTTACCCTGGAATTAGATTTAGAACACAAGTTACCACAGCTCCGATGGGATTTCTAATATAGCTGCTGAGGAACTGACACTAAATTTGGCATCTTTGTCTCTTCTCACTGCCGTATTCCACCACTCTGTATTTTATTTGTATTTTTACCTTTTTTTGCATAGTCGTTGAAACATAGTAGTGAAGTGTTTATCTTTTTCAGTTGGAGCAAATGGCTAAGCAAGAATTATTTTTGTTGTGGTCTCCCATACACTGCTATAGAAGTTTACCCTGCTATTGTTTACTTCAGCGTTTCAAACCCAGATGTGAGAAAAGGATCCATGCAACAACACGTGTGTACATTATAAGTACACTGTATCAAATTCTTTAGCACATAGTAGTTAAAGATACGTACCTAATATAAAGTGGGTCCAAGACTCATTTAAATATTACCTGGCTCCACCACTACATTACAATTTGATGTATTTCAATTTTCTACATTGTCTAAATTCAAAGTAAAATAATTTTTAAGATTTACATTTTAAAAAGTCTACTCAAAGTAATTAATTTTACTTACTATGATGCCCAGTACCAGCCAGGGTTGGCTTGGATGTAATCTTTCACTGGTTCACTGCAACACAGATAAGACATATTTGTAATTTAAGTAAAAAACAAAACCAAAAAAGTGCATTATGAAGGTTTGTTATCCTCTTGGAAGGGCAAGCATACAAACTCACCAGAAAATGAAAATGGCCACAAAGGCAGCTGTTACAGTGAGCTGGAGCATCAGGATGCTGTACACCTACAATAAATATTATTACATTAATTCTCCCCATATCGTCCACAGCAGATCAGGATCACTCAACAGAACTTGGCAACGATACCTTGCGGATGAATATCCTCCTGATGTTTTTGTCATCCCAGCTGAACTCTGTGAGCATCTCACCATCACCAGTGTAGGCTTCACTATAACATGGACTTCCATCTTCTAACAAAAAAGGAAAATATCATTTCTCACAAGTGTTCTTGAAAACATCCTTAATGATGTACAGTGTATCTTACTGGTTTGGCAAACTTTGTGCTGCAGTTTAATCTCAAACCATATGGGTGGCATAAGGAAATGCATAAATGATTTAATCATGGTTTTGATTACACTGCTCTCTGAAATACTCGATTGATCATCTAGTGATATGATATTTCTGAATATTCGAAAAAAATAAACCATTTCAAGGTGATTCAAGACCCCGACGGGAACTCTGTCGGGCCTTATTTTGCTATATACCCTGCATAGTGAGCAAATTTCATTTGTATTCACTGAATTGATAGTTATTCTAGTAAAGTATAAGATCAGTTTCAACATTTTACATCAAGGGAAAAAAGATAGAAATTACCAGCAGTCGCCTCTGCATAACTTGGAGGAGCTGGGGGCATTGTCTGGACATCTGAGCCATTGTTCGACTTGTTTGTTACTGGAACCTGTAAACATATTTAAAATCATATGTCTTAATTATTTACCTTATTCGATTGGCTTGACATTTATAAAACATGTGTAGATAGATGCTCAAAATAAGCATTTGTCTAGTCTTTCATCATATACTCATGCTTTCACAAGTTTCACACGTTATCTGCATACTCTAGCCTAGGCCTACTTCTAATTCAGAGGTATAGTTAAAGGTCTTATTTATGCTGAACTGAAGTTACTTTAAATGCATTATCTGATTTTAAATTCCACATATCCATCATAATGAGTCTGATTGTTTGTGAGTATAAATGGCTTATTGTGCATCCACTGGCGAATCGCTGTACATTCAAGACTCTAGGTAGTAATTTATCTGGCCATTACTTATGAATGACTGAGTCACTGTAATCGGAGAGAGTAGATCTACTGCATCACAACAATTAAGCCACCTTAAAAGAGGATTTCCTCCTTAATATCCAGATCCACTTAACGCTATAGCAGCTGAGAACACACCTTATTAACAGCAAATTAAAAGATCTCTTTACGTGCAGTTAAACAGAACCAAAGCTTGGCCTAAAATAACCTTGGGAAGTATGGGTGCTGTCAGTGATGCAGCCAAAGTCAAAGTAGTGTATGCATGTATTTAAAAATAAGAATAATACGGAGAATTCATTGTTATTTAAAAACAGTCGGATTCTGTTCTACAGTATTCTTGTTAACGACGTGTAGGCTAATAAATGACCAAAATAATCAGGGGTGTAAACACGTCCTATAACTGTACAAGCCTATCAGCTGTAGCTACAACTAAAACGTTATATTACAACTTACATTTGCACAATTAAGCAAAGACATGCGTAAACTTGAGCATGCTAGTCAGAATGCGCCCTGAACACGCTGTTTCAGTAAAAACGTACTACAGTGCAACAGATCCTAAACTGTTAAAACACTGAAAATTAATAACAGTCCCTAAAGGGATTTAAAATACCATAACTTCTAAAAAGCTAATAGCCTACTAGTTAATAGGCTACTTAGGCTGCTCTAGATAGGCTAATATTATTACAGGAGCTCAGGTTTTCAAAAGGACATTTGCATGTTGTATAGCCTATTTTATGATCAATAGAAATCATAAATATAAATCTTCTAAATGTTTGAATATTTGTTTTATATGTTTGACTGACACATTTGTTATTTTTCACATAATTGTCAACTAAAATGATTTCTTCAGCGTTTATTTTTTTTCAGTCAGGGACTAAATCTTAAAAATGAAGATCATTTTCCGAGACGATGGGGCAAGGCGACACGTATAAACCAATTAAATTAGATGTGGGCGGAGCTAAAGTGTCGCCACGCCCCATCGTCCAGACTGCAGTCTGGAGTACTTGAAAAGTGCGCAGCTTTGAACCAACACACCCCCCTTCCGCAGCACCCCCGGCGGCAATCTTTGTAGTTTGTATTTTATGGCTGATCACTGCCATGTAACAGCAAGACATATGAAATAATAATAATAATATATAAATAAACTATATCTAAATTTAGGATCCACACAGTTCAACTCCATCAGACACGAATCCAAAACATGACAAAGCTTTTTTCAGTCCCACTGGATTTTGTCATTAAAACAGAAATTATGTGACAGTTAACAGCATTACTGCAAATACTGACAATATAATTACAACTGACAATATAATTACAAAATCTTAAACACAGGGAACAATGAAAGCTTACCTTTCCCTGGGTCATTGTAACAATATAGAATCTAATTTGGTTTACTAAGAAAACTCCTTTTTGTCAGTCAAGATGTGCCTCTGTGTTTAGTCTCTCTGCACCTGTCTGGGAAGCTCTACGCAGACTGTGAAGATGATGCTGCCGTTTTCTGCTTCTTAGAACAAACCCCTCCAATGCTGTAATAAACCAATCCTTCAGCTTAGCAGGTCTATGAAGACAAACTCCCTCCCTTACTGTAAAAGGCACATTCTAGCAACATCTAGGTATTAAAGCACCATTGACTGAGGCATGGACTGTACCAATCACACTGGCAGAGCAGGGGCATCTGCCTTTCACCCATGATGTGTATTAAACTGTGAATCGGTGCTGCAACATTTGTCCAGAGAGATCCAGAATTTTTGCATAGCACCAAAACGGGGAGAAGTGTGGAGGAATGAAAGAGGGAGGAACAATTTTAGCAAGATATTTCATTCAGTTTAAAAAATCTTACTTTGAGATTGTACAGAAAACTTTGAATTTAGGTGATTTGCAATCGAACATTATGAAATAAGGCAAAATGTTTCCTAAAGGTCCTTAGTTCAAAGTTTATTCATCCAAACAATATAATTTCACCTAAAAGATTCATCTTAGTGATGTGTTGCTATACTAACAAAGCCTACATACTCTGTCATCATATTCAGTTCGAATGGAAACAGTACAATAATGATTTGCAACTACATGTTGATTTTTGTTCCTTTAGAATACTTACAATAAAATTGTGTTATTGCTTTTATAAAAACTGATTGATGAAATAGCTAATGAATGTGTCCTCCATAGAATTAATTTACGTTTAATTTGCATTGTTCCTCAAACCTGTAAGAAATATTATCAACTAACCAAACATTCTGGATTTTGCAAGCAAAGGGTTTACTCTGAAACAGTTCAATAACAGTAAGGTCCCCCATTACAATACATTAGATTGCTATAATATTCCAAATAGGATGAAATGCAAAAAGTTCAAAGATAATAGGTGGTGCCAGTTTTCCTGTGGTAAATATCACAGCCTTTTAACACTCATCTGTGACATAAAGAATGACAGTGTTGGAAGTCAATGAATCACCAACATAATTTATGTCTTATCTAAGAATGGCACATATTAATGAACAGCTTGGCTTTCAGACAGATTATAAAAACATATGGGAACTGCTCCATCATTTTGTCACTTTGAACCAGAAACAAATTTTGAGTTATGCACTAAAATAAAAAGTCATGTATGAACCAACATTTAAATGATTACATTATGGCAACAGTTTGGATAAGCAACATATTAAAATAATATAGTTATATAATTACTAACATAATAATATGAAAAATAATATATCATTAGAAAGCAGAGAATCCTTTTGCTTTTAAAAGTGACCAAAATGATAGCATGTCACATGTAAAATGGTTTTGTTAAAACTCAATACAAGTATATAGCATAAATTCATTACACTGCATCTTAAAAATTCTCTGACCTCCAATTTTGTCAAACCGAATCACCACATTTTGTTTAAAATTAATAAATAAATATGACATGTTTGTGTAAAGGGAAAAACAAATCTACCAAATATTAAAGGGATAGTTCACCCAAAAATATGAAAATTCTCTAATCATTTACTCCCCTCAAGCCATCCAAGATGTGTATGACTTTCTTTGCAAGTAAATGGTGATCAGGCTTTTGAAGCTCCAAAAAGCAGATAAAGTCAGAATAAAAGTAATCCATCAGACAGTAGTGATTTAATCAATGTCTTCTGAAGAGATCCAGTTGGTTTTGGTGGAGAAATCATGATTTCAAGCTTGATTACACTTCCTATAGCGCCATCTAGTGCTCTGCATGTGTCATCACTAGGAAGTGTAATCGAGCTTGAAATCATGATTGTGTCTAGTGACTGCAATGGCAAGATGTACAGTGAAAAAGGAGTTACATTTTGGTCTGTTCTCAACCAAAACCAACTGGATCAATTTAGAAGACATTGATTAAACCACTGGAGTCGTATGGATTACTTTTATGCTGACTTTATGTCCTTTTTGGGGCTTCAAAGTTCTGGCTACCATTCACTTGCATTTTATGGACCTACAGAGCTGAGATATTCTTCTAAAAATCTTTGTTTGTGTTCTGCAAAAGAAAGGAAGTCATCCATATCTGCGATGGCATGAGAGTGAGTAAATGATGAGAGAATTTTCCTTTTTGGGTGAATGATCCCTTTAAATGTCAAAAGGCAGCTAAGTTGATGATTGCAGGTTGATTACAAAACAGCAGCAGCAGACTACTCTTGCATAAGCAAAATTTACTGTTACTATTCCACCTCTGTGTAAAGTCACAGAACTTTTGAAGGCAACAATGAGGATCAGTAGATGTGACCTCACTATATGGGCATACCATAACCATTCATAACATTTCTTTCAGATTACAGAATGTCATTTTAGGAACACCAGCTCCCTACCACCTCACACATACTGCCATCATAACGTTCTATCTGACATTTCAATGGGACAGACAAATAAAAACAGTGCAGATATGTGAGGATTGTTGTAGTGTGTAACTTGCACTTGTAGCAATGATTGCATGGTCTATGTCGGTATTTAGTTCTCATACTAAGCATGTTGTTTCTGCTCACTGTGTTGTGGAGGGAGCCCTGGAGAATAGGGCCTTGGGTACCAAACAAAATATGTTACATACCACCCTAATATTCCACATGAGGTCCCCAGTAGCTTGTCAATAATATGATGAAAATACACTGACGTACATCCGAACATCCATATCCAGATGGCCACAATCACATTGAGTGCCACATAAAGACAATCAAGAGGGGTGTTTCTGTAAACATGTGTTAAGTGTAAAATAGGCACCATTTCTTCCACAATCACAAGAGAAGAGTAAGCCAAGATGAAAGAATGTCCTGATATGTCAAAGCCATCCCACATGAATCCGGCTTTCTTGCACACTGCCTTTGTGTTTATTTCACCACGGATGACTTGCATGGTGTTAGACTCATAGCATGAACCTGAAATGTCTTCAATGTAGAAAAAAGTCTCAGTGCAGGTATACCAAATGAGTGTGGCCACCACCAATGACGTCAGTCGCCTCAAAACAAATGTAAGTCTTCTGTTGTAAGAGTTGGAGAGACAGATGAAAGGCAGAAGCAAAACGATGGTCCATCCCCATGAAACTTTCACAAAATATCTTAAGGTAAAAAAGTGAAGTAAAAAAAGAAGAAATGACTTTTAAGCCAAACATCAATGTCATATGAAGTTGTCAATGACATGCACTGCTTTTGTAGCCTATTGCTCAGCATGTAACTAATGACAGTGAGGAGAACAAAAAAGCCTATAGGTAATTTTTGAGGTTAGACAAATTATTACCTTTTCTGATAAATAAGAGATTTCTACTCAAATCAATAAGTCTTTCAATAAGTTCTGGTTAGATAATCTAGCAGCCACATAGGCTTGTACTTACACATTTAAAAGGTTCCTACTATTACTAAAGTAGCTCTCCCGCACAAGGTCCATTTTTTTCAAAATCGATCCTATAAAAGAAATACAAATGAACAAATGCGGTAAATAAGTACGGGTACATGGCTGTCTCCAAAAACACGCCAGATTGTTCACTAAACTGCCTACAGCAGCCATGTTGCTCGGTGTGTTCTGTGTGTGATAGCGGCCGGTGAGTGTACGAATCCTACCAGAGATGTTCTATAGCGAGATCTCAACCTCCACGCTTTTAGCATTGTAGAGCGTAACGGTCAACTTGAATCACGCGAGTCTTCTCTGGCCAATCATATAACGGCTGACGTCAATGGACCGCGTTCAGAGTTTTACGACAGTTTTTAATTTATTTAATTTTTCACAGTTTTCGTTGCACTTTTTCTTGTGGTAGATTTTCAGATATATCTATGTTAGTTAACGTATTTTGGGAATGTAATGTTTGTGGAATACGTTTCAGTGAGAGGGAAAAAGAGCACAGATTTCGGCATGAGAGTCATAATCAATAATATATATATATATATATATATATATATATATATATATATATATATATATATATATATATATATATATATATATATTGGGCACATACAGCAGTCATAATAGTCATTACATTAATATAATTACATATATAATATATTTATCATATTAAATATTTATATTTTTATTAAATAATATACAACATTGTACAAAATGTAGCATATTTTAATACTAAACACTTATTTTAATTAATCGATGCAATTTTTGCAAGCTGGAGACAGTAAATAAAAGAATCTCTGTATGTTGGTTTTAATGCCGTAAATGAGTCCTCTCTGTCGCTCCATTCTATACTCCGACATCTCTTATAAAACAGCAATTTTATCGTAGTAAACTCCACACAATGTTAATCTCAAAAGGACTGTTTAGTGTAAAACATGTTGAAGATTAGTGGACAGGCGGTCAATTCAATAAATGATGAGCTGTTTCCTCACAAAAGCAGTTAATTCAGCACGCTGAAGCATCTCCTCCATAGACATCCATTAAAATAAAATAAAAACAGCCTCTTGTCTCCTCGCCAGTGTACCACTGCGTTATGCGTTTTGATGCTATCGTTGTAGGCACGAGTTTAGAAAGGCTCAGATCCTACTATGGAAAGGGAATGGCTGTGCCTCGTTTCGAAGGCTGCAGTATACCGAGTGTCCTCCTTTGAACAAATCTCGTTTAAACGAGACGGCCTTCATAGGACAAACGGAAACAGAACGTATCATGGTTGCTATGACAGCACGCCACTCTTTAACAAGCGCGAGCGCTTTGAGTGAGACGGTAACAAAGTCCCTTTAGACGGGAATGTATAATGTCAATATTAGGAGAGTTATAATGATGTAAAGAGAAAAGAAAATAGATTTTACAGGTGTGCTTTTAGCCTTAATACTTTATTTTAATTATATATTAATATAATTATACATATTATATACTCTGCACCCATCTACTGAGGTACTTCAACTTGGGAATTAACATTCCTTGCGTTTGAACATCATATTTACGGGCAAATTGGCGTGATTTTTTTTTATAGACATTTCCGTTAAAGCAAATAATTGTGGGTTGTGAGTGCCCACGAAGGATACACCTCATGCATCCTCCGAATTCCCGTGAAAGGTTGCATTCGAAGTGTCCTAGTCGATTTTCTGAAACGAGACAGCCTCGATGACGTATGCGGCCGACAAATGCGACCTCCAGAGGACGCAGCCTTCCAAACGAGACACATCTGTTGTCTCTTAACATTCATAAGCGAAGCCTTCGCCATTGGAAGGCTACTAAGCAACGTCACCATGACCTAATTAATATCCAAGAGACAGATCACCGCCATAGAAAGGTTAACAAATGACATCGCACGAACTAATTAATAAGCATGACCAAACCTTCGCCATAGTTGGTGCAAGGGGGAGTACATGTATTTCTGGGCGCGTTGCTGCTCCTCCTTCCGAGTTGAACACACTACTAGGCTTGCACTCTCCAATAGGTGGCACTATTAAATAGGTATGAAAAATCATGCTGAGTAAAACATGCTGAATTGTGTGTTTTGAGAGTTAAAGCCAGAGACTAGGGCTGCGTTACATTTCAATTTTTTATCCCCTTCCCTCGCAAACTTCACTCCGTCTCATAAACTACGTTCCCATCGAAGGATTTTTTGCGAAAAAGTTTTAGCGCTTCAAAATTAATCTTTACCTCGGATCGCATTTGCTGAGCTTCTTCAGAAAATGTCAATTGCATTATGACACTAAAATTAATTTGAGATGACAATCAAGTTCAGTTGGTCATTAAAAGTTGCTGGACAAATATACGGGACATAATGCAGTTGTGATGGCGATGCTTTAGATTAGATGACTGTTCAAAATAGCCTATTGAATATCAGGAATGTATCATGTAAACCCTGATATTACACCGCATCGATTTTTCATTAATAGTTGTGCACACAGCATATACACATCGATGGATGGTCCTGATACTAAGACTGAAAGTTTCCCCACTACTTGGTGCAGGTTGCCAGCTTGAACAAGACCATGACGATTTGTTTTCGGGTCGGAACCGATGGCAGCTTCAATAGGCGCAACATTAGGACCAATATTACAGTCCTATCAGAAGGGCAACTGCTCACATTTGATTGCAATTCCTTGTCTTCTGATTGAATTTATTTGTGAATTAAAATGACAGTAAGCTGGATAATTTCAATGAATTGTCTCAGTACTCTCCCCATTTTAGAAAAAAAAAAATTAGGGACATCTCATTGCAATAACTGCATTTCTCCCCAATATTACAAAAAATAACTGGGCTTAGGTGGTTGGGAAAAGAAGATATTGCTATTTTATTTTGTGTGGTACAAAAGTGCTGACCTAGAAACTTAAAGTTTGTCCAGACAAACTATAATGTTGGTTTGACAAAACCTTGTCTGAATGTTTAAAGTAGTTTTAAATGCTTAAAGTTGGAAATATGTAGAGGTCTTACAGTAAGAGAAAGAAAGAAAGAAAGAGAGCATCTTAAAATAGATTAAAGGGCTTGTTTGTAAGTTTTGACCGCTGAAGTTTGAAATCATGAACATTCAAAAACAGACTCTAAGATCATTAAAAAATTCTGTTAATATAATCTACTCTAAGGGATTTTGGCTTACATGATGCGTTCACAGGACTTTTCGATGGGAGAATAATAATGGTAGCCAAGCTGTAGGGTCATTGCTAACAGAATTTACAACAAAATGACCAAATAACCACTATTTTTAAGCCCCACACCTTTCAGCCCTTCAAAGCTCTCATGGAGGGTAAAGTCTTTAAAGGAAATAGGGTGTAGGGATGATCACTTCTGAATGGAACGCACCTCATTATTCAGATGAGTTAGAAAAGATATAGCAGCATGAGCCAGAACTGCTTGAACTTTTTGTCAAGTTTCACCAAACCCATATGTACATGCTGTAGGAGTCTATTTGTTAAATTCTTTATATTTAAAGTGTTTGATGAAGTTAAAATATGTCATAATGTATTATTGCCCCTTTAAATATATGCATGTTTACACATTTATTCACATTTTGTTACATTCTTGTTTTTTTTTTTTTTTTGTATGCATAATTTGTAGTATTTACAAGTATTTACATTGAGTTTACATTATGTATAACGGGGTATTCATTTAAAGTTCCAAGATGTCCGATCTCTAGATTTCCTTCCCAGCAAAGGTCCGGACAATAACTTGCATGGTGTCAGTAGTAAGTATACTGTAGCTATGAAATGGCATAAAGAATCTAATAAATTTTATGAAATAATTATTATAAATTTACAAGTTGGCAACAATAGTACTTTATAAAAGAAAAAAGAAAAAATCATAAAGTCAAAACAGTCTCTTTAAAACTGGGCAAAGATTATGACATTGGGGCCCCAGAGACAAAGCCAAAGTAGTGGGGTTTGGGGGATCTCCTATCAAAAGATTCAAATATTTCAATAAGTTAATCAATCGAGTGCACTTTGATATGTATATTAAAAGATAAAATCAACTGTTTGTTTTGATGCTGAATCAGAGCAGTCCAGGATTTGTGTTTGAATATTTTTAGATACCTAAGGGGCATAGCAGGCCTTGTGACTAAAGAAAGATACATTATGGGGGTTCTGAATGGACCGTTTTTATATTTTCCTTAAAGTGACAACAAACAATGTACATCACAATAGTAAAGTTGAAAATACTGTTATGTAAAGTTAAGTAGGTCTATAAATGGAATATAAATATCAAATAATGGAAACATTCTCTTGAGAACACCACTACATTACTAGTAATATCAAATATCTGGTTGTTTTACCTTGCCACCTATGCCAGAGATGATGACATCTTTGATTAATTTTAATAAAAATAATCTGTTTGTGAAAGACTTTAAACATGCTGATCATAATAAAGGCAATTTTAGATGGAAAAAAACGTAATTGTTTAAAAGCGCTCTGGAAGCACGTTGTCCTGTCACCAGTGTTGGGTAAGTTACTTTAAAAAAGTAATTCATTACTAACTACTAATTACATCATCTACAGTGTAATTAGATTACTGTACTAATTACTCTGTCTGAAAAGTAACTGTATTACTTATTATTAATTACTTTCTAAAAACCTTATCAACCTCGACCAGATGAAAAATACATAGATGGACATGAAACTGTTCTTTAAATTCTTTCAAATAAATCATATAAAATCAAATAAATTATTCATGAACTGGCCAAAGAATTTAAGGGGGCAGCATTAAATTAGAAAACATATATTTTAACATTAGACATTAAATTTCGATTTTAAATTCACTATTGTTTTATATAGAATTATTCTATAGTCTATACAGTATTTAACGCAATTACATCAGAAGTAACTGTAATTAAATTACTGAAGAATTAAGAGTAATCCCTTATGTTTTTCAATGAAAAAAGTAATTAATTACTTAGTAATGCATGACACCCAACACTGCCTTTTACAAACCTGGTTTTGCTGAACGGTCGGATTGATTTCAGACACATGAAGTTCAATTTGCTTCATTCTTGCTTTCTGAAGTGTGTTTTAGCGAAAGATGCCAGTATCTACAGTATATTGCTGCTCACTGTATTTTTCTGCTACTGCCTAATGCACGCAATTGGATAGGACACGGATCTTGTCACGAGACTCATTTTCATAAATTCACATGATTGGATAGGATGCGGCCCCGGGCTGGTGTTTCTTCACCATTGCAATTGGCCCTGGGGCCCATGCTAGTCATAATCCACCCCTGGATCTATACACATCTAAATTTTGCAAACATCATGCTCTTGATTTTTTTTATTCCTTAGCTTCCTTTAACCAGTTAAGTTCTACTGATCAGGCTTTGTGTGACGCCGCCATAACCTTAAAAGAAATTGATGAAGCAATTAAATCTTTAAAAACAAATAAATCGGGTCACGTGATGCCATGCAAGGATCGGACGTGTAAATGGCGAGCTCTACACACTTTGCTAGTTTTAAAGGAATAGTTCACCCAAAAATGAAAATTTGCTGATAATTTACTCACCCTCAGGCCATCCAAGATGTATCTGAGTTTTTTCTTCATCAAAACAGAATTTAAGACTTTTAGGATTTCATTTCAGGCCTCCTCCTCTAAACAATGCAAGTGAATGTACTCCATTTTTTTGACGGTCCAAAATGCATATTTAGGGTGCATCAAAATAATCCACACGACTCCAGTCGACAAATAAAGTTCTTCTGAATGCAAACGATTGATTATTTTGAGAAACAAAACAATACTTATATACTTTTTAACTTCAAATGTTCGCTTCCGTACATCTCTGTTACGTGCGCTCATGAGAGGGATGACGTAAGCTCGTTGGTAAGGTCACGCGTCACGTGGAGGAGGAGGCAGGAAGAGCGTCATTGTTTACAAGAGAAACTTGCACAGACCACAGACCAAGCACCATTCACAAACCAAAACAGTCCAAAACAATTTCAAAATAATATAAAATAAAAAAATAATTATTTCCAAATAATAATAATAAAAAAACAATGTAAACAATGACGCGCTTCCTGACTCCTCCTCCACGTGATGCGTGACCTTACCAGCGAGCTTACGTCATTCCTCTCATGAGCACACGTATCAGAGATGTACCGAAGCGAACATTTGAAGTTAAAAAGTATATAAGTATTGTTTTGTTTCTCAAAATAATCAATCGTTTGCGTTCAGAAGAACTTTATTTGTCGACTGGAGTCGTGTGGATTATTTTGATGCACCCTAAATATGCATTTTGGACCGTCAAAAAATGGATTACATTCACTTGCATTGTTTAAAGGAGGAGGCCTGAAATGAAATCCTAAAAATCTTAAATTATTTTTTGATGAAGAAAGAAACTTAGATCTTACATCTTAGATGGCCTATGTGTGAGTAAATTATCAGAAAATTTTCATTTTTGGGTGAACTATTCCTTTAACACTTTTAATGATATAAACCGGTGAGATTCGATACACTCTGTTTCACAACTGTTCTAGGAGGACAATATGTCAAAGAATTCAAATTTGGAAAGATATGTGGTGGGCATTTTTTTTATAGTGCTGGCTCGAGTAAGAGCAAAGGAGTCATTACACTGATAAGTAAGCATCTACAATTCAAATGTCTCAAAAAGATTAATGAAAAATTAGGAAGAGTCATTATTGTTTCATCAGAAATTCAGGGGCAAAGTCTTATTTTGGCTAATATTTACGCACCTTACGCTGATGATCAGGGCTTTTTTATAGATCTTGAAGGGATGTTGCGAGCCGCTGGCACCCCGCGTGATATAATATTGGGAGGAGACTTTAATCTTTTGATGGACTTGATCATAGTGAAGCAAAAGTGTGCAAGCCCCCTAGAGCAACATTGACGCTTCACAGGATGCGTAAAAATCTTGGTCTTACAGATATTTGGAGACTTTTGAACCCGTCTGGTAGGGACTATACTTTTTCAGTCTGTAAGATTTATTCTAGAATAGAGTTTTTTTTTAAATATATTTAAGTCCCTCATTTCATCTGTTGTTGATTGCTCAATTGGAATCATTTTAGTCTCAGATCACACCCTGGTAAGTTTAGAGGTGTTGACACATTTGGAGAAAAGGAAATCATATAGTTGGCACTTTAATGTATCCCTTTTGCAAAATCCTGAATTCCAACAAATGTTAAAGGCCGAAATCAATGTCTATATGGAGACCAACTGGTCCTCAGTATCCTCTGTGGGTGTGGCTTTGGACCGGATCATACAGTATACCTCATTAACCAAAAAATCCAAAGCACGAGAACTCGTGCAGTTGGAAGGGAATATTAAAAGTGCCAAGGCAGAGCTGAAGTGCCGAATGTTGTCTGATGGCCTCAGAGAATTGACTTGATTGAAATACAGATTTAATAGTATTTTGTCACGGAAGGTGGAGTTTTGGCTATTCAGGGCAAGACAGTCATACTTAGAGTCGGGGGACAAGGCAGGAAAACTCCTGGCTAGATATATAAAACAGAGAGAGTCTTTTTCTACCATTCCCTCAGTGAAATCTGCTGGTGGTGAAATATTCACCTCAGCCATTGACATTAATAATGCTTTTAAATAATTCTATCTTGATTTCTATAGTTCCACGTCTTCGTCTACTGATGAAGATATTAGAAACTTTGTGGAACCATTAGAACTTCCTAAACTGAAGACTGAGCAAAAAAATTCTCTTGATTCTGAAATAACCTTGGAGGAGCTTGGCGAGGTAATTAAGGCCTTACCTACAGGCAAGGCTCCGGGGCCAGATGGCTTTGCCGCTGAGTGTTTTAAATCTTATGATACAGAATTGGCTCCACATATGCTAGAAATTTATACGGAATCATTAAAGAATGGAAAGCTTTTGCCAACCATGACGCAAACCTGGATCAGTCTGATTCTTAAAAAGGACAAAGATCCAAGCGAGTGTGAGAGTTATTGTCCAATTTCCCTAATCCAGCTAGACGTTAAAATATTGTAAAACATTTTGGGTAACCGATTAAGTAAAGTTATGACATCTCTTATACATATAGATCAGGTGGGGTTTATTCGGGGCCATAGCTCTTCTGATAACATTAGGCATTTCATCAATATCATGTGGTCAGTGGCGAATGATCAGACTCCGGTCGCTGCCATCTCACTTGACGCCGAAAAGGCATTTGATATGGTAGAATGGGATTATTTTTTTTAAGATTTTGGAAATGTACGGGTTCGGGAATACTTTTATTGGTTGGATTAGGTTAATTTATAGACACCTGGTAGTGGCGGTACAAATGAATGGATTAATTTCAGATTATTTTACTCTGGATAGGAGCACCCTGCAGGGTTGCCCTGTTTCCCCATTATTGTTCTGTCTTGTCCTGGAACCATTAGCAGCCACGATAAGAAAGGAGGATGTTTTTCCAGTGGTGGTGGCAGGAGATGTGGCGCATGAGCTTTTGCTTTACGCAGATGATATTTTATTATTCGTCTCCGACCCTACTAGATCTATGCCTTGTGTTGAGAGTGTTGAGATCCTTTAAAAATTTGGCTCAACATTTTGGGATTCCCAGATCTCAGTTCTTTAGGTATTTAACAGCTGTGTGGGGGTGGGATTTATGAAAGTGCGATCTGCTGTCACATCACGATCGAGTTGCTTTGTGGGATATGGAGATTTCTGACTGGCATGCACCTGCCGCTGATCACCGGTGATCGGTTCTGCGCAGAACTTGCTCATCTCGAACAAGCCTACTATTTAGCAGAGTTTGGCCCCTTATATTAAAATGAATGGGAGAAATGGGAACACCCAACCAGGTAAAAGAGCCAATCACCTTTTAGATACAGACATCGCCTGTCAATCAACCGGGAAAATTGAGTTTTTTAGCATAATCTTAGGTAAAGAAGCACAATTTATGATACTAGTGTTGTCAGAATTTACTGCTGATTTAAAATATGTTCTTTGATCGTAATCTTGACAAACTGTTTTGGAGATTTCGCTCTTTCCCCATTCAAGTAGATAGGAGCTACACTTGTATGCCGCTTGTTTACAGAAAAATAGCTGCAAAAGACTTTGTTAAAGCTGATGTAACTGTTTCAGTGTTAAAATACTGTATTATCTCTCAGCTAATTATGCAGAGACAACTATAAATAAGCCATTCATAGGATAATTTTCTCAAAAACTGTAAACATTAGGCTTGTTTCAAATGTCAAATGCCTCGCCTTGAAAGTAGACGATAATAGGCGGCTACAGTCAGGTGAGGAGTGAAATTAGTCGGATATTTCACTCCCATTCAGATGCATCAGAATGCAGCAGAGCGGAAACGCAAGCTCATGCAAAGAAATTTTGTACTCTTTCTAGCAAGTCAGTCCACTGTTGGTCATATTTGGAACGCACCTGGGAGGCTATTTCCAATCATGACAGTGCAGCTCCTATCTACTTGAATGGGGGAACACCGAAATCTCAAAAACAGTTGGTCAAGATTACGATCAAAGAACATATGCACAGAACTTGTAAGCAGAAGGTTTCCGGTTCGAACCCCACTGCCATTGTAACCGGTCCCACTCGACCCGTTCTGAACGGGACTCGAACCGGCGTCTCCAACATGGGAGGCGGGCGCGCTAACAAGGAGGCTAAAGGCTACACCCCTGTCAGTCGCTAGTGCACAGCTACCTACCAGCTGACTCCTGTTACTCCACCACCATTGTGTCCTTGAGCAAGGCACTTAACTCCAGGTTCCTCTGTGGGGACTGTCCCTGTAATAAGTGCACTGTAAGTCGTTTTGGATAAAAGCGTCTGCCAAATTCATAAATGTTAAATGTAAATGAAATGTCACATGCTGACCTCTTGGCTCAATTCAAATGATACTTATTTCAAAGCTGCGAGATTTATTGTTGCAGGAAAGTGAGTAGACAATATATTTTAATTTTTTTTTATATATTATTATTTGTTTTTTGTGATCTATTATTTACTTACATTAGAAGTCCTCCCGCATGACATCATATCCTGGTCTGTTGCATTGTATGAAAAAAATGTGCATGCTCATTGCCTAGTGTCACCGCCCCTTTAGACCGGCCCCAATAACTTTACTCAACCAATGGACCCATTTCACATATCTGGGTTGGAGAGAGAAGTAGACGCATAGCAGGGTAAACTTGAATGGTGGTGAATGGGAGACCACAGCAAATTAAATTTTTGCTTACCCATTTGCTCCAACAGCAAAAGAAAATATTCCACAATTATGCTTTCACAGCTTTGCAAAAGAAGATAAAAAAAATAGAGCGCTGGATAACAGCAGTAAGAAGAGAGAAATAGACCAAATTTTCTGTCACCCCCTCAACAGCTGTGTTAGAAGCCTCATTGCAGCTATGGTAACTGATTTTTAAAAACGTATTCCAGGATAATACAATACAAAGTGCAGTGTTATAAATGTACACTAAATACTTTTGAAATTGGAAATATAAAAATGCTTCATTTACGTTATTAAAGAACGTGGAAATGTGTCATCAACTGGTCTGTGGGGGTGGGACTATCTGACTGAACAACTGAAGATGAGGGTCGTATTCAGAAAGCTGTTTTGAAAACATTGTTTATTTTTGCAATTCATTCGATGGCACCTGTGTCACAGAAATTACATACTTGGTTTTTAATAAATGTTCTGAAACTCAAAAGATCCTCTTTGATCCACATTAAAAGCCATAGAACAAGGTCCAGTTAATTTAGTTCCATCTCTCAAAATCAAACAGTGCTTTAAAAATAGCCAAAACAGCCAATTGAATATAAAATTGATTGCAGGAGTTATGAATTATGAACTGTCCAAAATGTTCAAACAATTATAAATCCCTTATCAACCTGACTTGTTTGCAAGTAGGCATTGCTGTAGCCCAGAGATCTCCAAACAGGGGTGGAAAAAACTCTAGAAGGTTTAGGTTTAGAACTTTATTAATCCCTGTAGGGCAATTAAAGATAGGGCTACAGCTGTGCTTCATTGAAAAAAGAATATTAAAAGTACATTTAAAAAGACAAAAAAACAATGAGAAATCAATAACAGAGATTCAAGAGGAATAAGGGTAAAAGATTATTAATAGAAAATACTCACATGATAAAAATTATAACATGTACTGTATATATATATGTGTGTGTGTGTGTGTGTGTGTGTGGGTGTGTGTGTGGGTGTGTCAGGTGTATTCTGTTGATTCATGTCTTTTATTTTGAAATTCTAGTTCCTGTTTCATGTCATGTGTTCCTGTTTCCCTAGTCATGTGATTTCTGTTTTCCCTCCATGTTCATGTGTCATGTTTTCATTGGTTTATTGTTTAATTATCTTGTTATCAGTTCTGTTTGTTCATTGGTTTATGTTCTCACATGTCTTGTATTTAAGCCCTCATGTTTGCATTGTCTATTTGTGGAGTATTGTATGTGATGGTATGTGTTAGTCAAGTCAAGTCAAGTCAAGTCAAGTCAAGTCAAGTCCTTGTTAGATCACGTTTATGGTTAGGGTTTTTGGAGTTCACTTATAAAATAAACTGCACTTGGGTTCTTCATCTTCACGTCCTCGTCATCATTGTCAGCAGTTCCAGCATACGTTACAGTGTGTGTATGTATAAAAAAATTATATGCAGCAATGGATAAATACAGCTTTTCTATTACACAGGCAGATAGCTTCAGGCACAAAGGAAAATTTAAAACGGTTTGTAGAGCACTTAATACTAAATAGATGCCGCCCTAAGTGCAAGAGCTCAAACTGAGAGTGTAGGGGATGTGTATCATCTCCCGTAATGATATGAGACATTTTTATCACCTTCTGCTCATAGAATGGACCGTCATGGTTACTGGTGTAACCTCCGTTCCCTGATGGAGGGAACGAGACGTTGGGGTCGATGTAGTGACACTAGGGGTCACTCTTGGGAGCCCGAGACACCTCTGGTCTTTGATAAAAGGCCAATGAAAATTGGCGAGTGGTATTTGCATGCCACTCCCCCAAACATACGGGTATAAAAGGAGCTGGTATGCAACCACTCATTCAGGTTTTACGCTGAGGAGCCAATATAAGGTCCGGCCATTTCAGCGGGTAGTTCAGCGTTGTGGCAGGAGGGACCAACGTCTCATTCCCTCCATCAGGGAACGGAGGTTACACCAGTAACCATGACGTTCCCTATCTGTCACTCACTCGACGTTGGTGTCGATGTAGTGACACTAAGGGTCCCTATACAAAACGCCACAAGGCTGAACTGTGTTACGTGAACTGGCGGTGTGTGGTGGGCAGACTTGCTGTGTGCCTCATAGCCAGCGCACCAGGTCGACACGTAACCTCCCCCAACATAGTTATGAGTGTTGAACGGCCCTTTTTGGGGACAAGTCGACTACCCAGAGATAGAGACAGGCTTAACCCAGTCGTGGCCTCTTTCCCCTTCTCTTTTTCCACTCCCTAAAAAAGAAGGGGGATTATCCGACTGGGCCGCCAGGTCTAGTCGGAAGGTGTCCCTCCCAAGGGGAGGACACCGCGGAGACCACACCTCGCCCCAAGAGAGGGGGGGATATTTAAGTGGAAGAATACATCACATGGTCTTTCCAACCATGTGGAGAGCCTTCAAGGTAGATCCTGCCCAATGGGGGAGGAGTTACTACAACATGGAGACTGGGGCAGAGGGGCTCTGCCCAAGGAAGACGCAGTTTGCCAGCAGGGAAACGAACTAGCGGAAGATATAGATCGCATGGGGTTAGCCTTACAGAGAACCGCCACATGCGGAGCACCTACCCCAGAACCGGGCTCTTAGTTAGTGCGTGTACTGGGCCGGCAGCGAGTCTCCGAAAACTCGACTGCCACAGGGCTCGGAGGAAGTCAACCAGGGAACAACTTTTGTGAACACTACTGGGAATTAACAGCGCACGTCTTCAGCTCAAAAGGAGGTGGAAGGCGCTATGTGCAAGCGATACACCCGGCCAGCTATCCCGGGCTTATCCGCTTGTGTTGCGTGCCACTACCTGGGATGAAACCGGTTCCACCCGGAGGTTGTAGAACCTTGCAAAGGTGTTGGGTGTTGCCCAGCCCGCTGCTCTGCAAATGTCTGTTAGAGAGGCACCTCTGGCCAGGGCCCAAGAAGCCACTACACCACGGGTAGAATGGGCTCGTAGCCCTACTGGGGGCAGCATGTTTTGGGCGAGATATGCCATAGTTATGGCGTCAATGAGCCAGTGGGTGATCCTCTGCTTGGAGACAGCGCTTCCTTTCCGCTGTGCACCAAAGCAGACAAAGAGCTGCTCAGAGATTCTAAAGCTCTGCGTGCGATCCAAATAGATGCGTAAAGTGCGCACCGGACACAGCAAAGACAGGGCTGGGTCTGCCTCCTCCTGGGGCAGCTCTTGCTGGTTCACCACCTGGTCCCTAAAAGGAGTGGTGGGAACCTTGGGCACATAGCCCGGTCGGGGGTCTCAGGATCACGTGAGAATAGCCCGGACCAAACTCCAGGCACGTTTCGCTGACAGAGAACGCTTGCAGGTCACCTACCCTCTTGATGGAAGTGAGCGCAGTCAGGAGGGCAGTCTTCAAGGAGAGTGCCTTAAGCCCGGCTGACTGCAAAGCTCAAAGGGGGCTCTCTGTAGACCCTGAAAACTACAGAGGTCCAATGAGGGAACGAGGCGCGGCCTGGAGGGATTCAGCCTCCTGGCGCCTCTTAGGAACCTGATGATCAGATCATGCTTCCCTAAGGACTTACCGTCGACTGCGTCATGGTGTGCTGCTATGACAGCAACGTACACCTTCAAGGTGGAAGGGGACAGCCTCCCTTCCAACCTCTCTTGCAGGAAGGAAAGAACTGATCTGACTGCACACCTCTGGGGGTCTTCCTGACGGGAAGAACACCACTTAGCGAACAGACGCCACTTCAAGGCATACAGGCGCCTCATAGAGGGAGCCCTAGCCTGAGTGAACGCGTCCCGTCCAGGGGCCAGACATGGAGATTCCAGAGGTCTGGGCGCGGGTGCCGGATGGTGCCCCTTCCCTGAGAAAGAAGGGCCTTCCTCAGGGGAATTTGCCCGGGGGGAGCTGTCACGAGGAGCGTGAGGTCCGAGCACCACGTCTGGGCGGGCCAGTAGGGTGCTTACCAGGATGACCTTCTCCTCGTCCTCCCTGACCTTGCACATGGTCTGTGCGAGCAGGCTCACTGGGGGAAAACGCATATTTGCGAATGCCAGGGGACCAGCTGTGTGCCAGCGCGTCTATGCCGAGGAAAGCCTCGGTGAGGGTGTACCAGTGTGGGCAGTGGGAGGATTCTTGGGAGGCGAACAGGTGCACCTGTGCCTGACCAAATCGACTCCAAATCAGCTGGACCACCTGAAGGTGGAGTCTCCACTCTCCCTTGAGGGTAACCTGTTGTTACAGCGCGTCCGCCGAAGTGTTGAGGTTGCCCGGGATGTGAGTGGCTTGCAGCGACTTGGTGCTGCTAACTCCGTTGGAGGAGACGGCGGGCGAGTTATGACATACAGCGGGAGCGCAGACCGCCTTGGCGGTTGACATATGCTACCGCTGCCGTGATGTCTGTCCGAACTAGCACGTGCTTGCCCTGGATCAACGGCCGGAACCTCCGCAGGGCGAGCAGAATTGCCAGTAACTCGAGGCAGTTGATGTGCCAACGCAGCCGCGGACCCTTCCAGAGGCCAGCGGCTGCGTGCCCGTTGCCAACAGCGCCCAGCCCGTTTTGGAGGCGTCTGTCGTGACCACGACGCGCCTGGAGACCAGTTCTAGCGGAACACCTGCTCGTGGAAACGAGAGGTCGGTCCAAGGGCTGAAAAGACGGCGACAGACCAATGTAATGGCCACGCGGTGTGTCCTGTGGCGCCATGCCCGTCTCGGGACTCGAGTCTGGAGCCAGTGTTGAAGCGGCCTCATATGCATCAACCCGAGCGGGGTGGCCACCGCCAAGGATGCCATATGCCCCAGGAGCCTCTGAAAAAGTTTCAGTGGAACCGCTGTTTTCTGTTTGAACGCCTTCAAACAGGCCAGCACCGACCGGGCGTGCTCGTTCGTAAGGTGCACCGTCAAGGAGACTGAGTCCAACTCCAAACCGAGAAAAGAGATGCACTGAACCGGGAGGAGCTTGCTCTTTTCCCAGCTGACCCGAAGCCCTAGTCGGCTGAGGTGTGAGAGCACCAGGTCCCTGTGTGTGCATAACCCGTCTCGAGAGTGAGCTAAGATTAGCCAGTCATCGAGATAGTTGAGAATGCGAATGCCCACCTCCCTTAACGGGGCAAGGGCAGCCTCTGCGATCTTCGTAAAGACGCAAGGAGACAGGGATAGGCCGAAAGGGAGGACTTTGTACTGATACGCCTGACCCTCAAACGCGAACCGCAGGAAGGGTCTGTGTCGAGGAAGGATCGAGACGTGAAAGTACGCATCCTTCGGGTCTACCGCCGCGAACCAATCTTGATGCCGGACGCTCGCTAGAATGCGTCTTTGCGTCAGCATCTTGAACGGGAGTCTGTGTAAGGCCCGGTTCAATACTCGCAGGTCCAAGATTGGCCGCAACCCACTGCCTTTTTTCGGTACAATGAAGTAGGAGCTGTAAAACCCCTTCTTCATCTCGGCTGGAGGGACAGGTTCTATCGCGTCCTTCCGTAGGAGGGTAGCGATCTCCGCGCAAGGTCGCAGCGTTTCCGTCTTTCACCAAGGTGAAGTGGACACCGCTGGACCTGGGCGGATGCCCGGCGAAGTGAATCGCGCAGCCGAGTCGGACGGTCCGGACCAGCCATGCGTCCAAGTTCCGCGCAAGGGGGACCAAAGGGACAACGTCATCGGATGTACCGGCAGGTGGGGCCTCGCGGCGGGGCGGAGCTCGAGGTGCCACACCACATCGTGGCCGTGCTGAATCCGAGGACATCGAAGCACTTACCTGGCTCCTTGTGACCACCCCCGGAACAGCCTGGGACAGGGGAGGAAGAGACCTGTCCTCGTGACCCGTGGAGACTGTCACATCGGGGGTGGATTTGTGCCACAGCAGGGCGGGAGACCGCTGCTGGAGCGCCAACCTGCCAAATGGAGTGGTGGATGGTGGTCGTGATGCCAGCCGTACACACCGGATATGTGACCCAGGGAACAAGGAAACCACTCTTGATGAGCTCTTGAGTACTGCAGCCGCTTGGGCATGCAGCGCAATTAAATGCAAAAGGTAACAAAAAGACGAAGATCTGCTTACCAGCTCCAGAGCAGCGGGTTTCGTTGTCCCTGGGTCGCCCGTCTCAGGGGCGATTCGAAGACCTCCGTGGGTTCTTCGGTGCTGGCTGTGAGACAGGTGGCGTTGGCTTCCTGCGGTGGGCTCCACGCCGGGGCCAGGCCGGAGGGGCGGGCTGCGGCGGAGCCGGTGCAGTCACCGCAGGGGGACGCCCTCGGCGATGAGTAGATGGGGTGCAGGATCTTGAGCCGCGCCGGGGCAGGATAAGCCGGCTAGCATCCATCTACTGCTCTACCATCGAGAACTGCTGGGCAAAGTCCTCGACAGTGTCGCCGAATAGGCCCGCCTGGGAAATGGGGGCAGCAAGGAATCGTGTCCTGTCGACCTCACCCATCTCGACCAGGTTGAGCCAAAGGTGGCGCTCCTGGACCACTAGTGTGGCCATCGTCCGCCCAAGAGACCGCGCCGTGACCTCCGTCGCTCGGAGAGCGAGATCGGTCGCCGAGCACAGTTCCTGCATCAATCCCAGGGTGGAACTACCCTTGTGCAGTTCCTTTAGCGCCTTGGCAGACTTGCAGGAGAGCCATGGCGTGCAGGGCGGAGACGGCTTGTCCAGCGGCACCGTAGGCTTCGACCGTCAGAGATGACGTAAACCTACAGGCCTTGGACGGGGGCTTTGGGCACCCGCGCCAGGTGGCGGCGCTCTGCGGGCATAGGTGCACCGCGAGCGTCTTTATCCACCGGGGGATTGCCGAATAACCCTTGGCTGCCCCACCATCGAGGGTAGTGAGACCGGGGAAGCTGAAAAGATCGGGACTGGGCAGTAAAAAGTGCCTCCCGCGACCTTGTCAGCTCTTCATGCACTTCCGGGAAGAAAGGAACGGGGCGGGGCGTGGCTTTGAGCAGCGCCGCGAGCCCAGGAACCAATCACCGAGCCGCGAGGGTTCAGGGAAGAGCGGTGAAATGCACTCTAACCGACGCTAGCGGCTCTCCGGGAAAGCATGTCGTCATCTCCGCGTCAGCCTGTGACTGGGCGATCAACCCCGAAGGGAGGAGCCCAGCTGAGGCTTCCGACTGGACGAGCCCACTCTCCGATGCTGCGCTCGAGCTCATCACTTTCGCGGGCTCCGAATAAGAGGTCGAACTCGCCGTGAGACGAGCCGGCGGACTCACCCGGAAGCCCGCTCGGGGCAGACGAGCGTGCTGGGGAATGGGAGGTCCGCGGGGGGATACCCGGCGGAGGCGGTCCCATTGGGGTCCCCAAATCGCCCCCAGTGCTAGCCGCGCTGGCCTCAAACCCGTGGGTAAAAGGACCGAGGCGGGAGCCTCTGGGGTGGCTCGCTTTCTTACGAAGGCGAGCCGCGACTGCAGCGTTGCCATGGACATATTCTCGCAATGAGAACATGACCATCCACGAACGCTGTCTCCGCGTGAGCAGTGCCCAAACACGAAAGACAGTGATCGTGACCGTTAGAAGGCGAAAGATAACGAGCACAACCAGGAATAACACACAATCGGAAAAGCATCTTTAAAAAGACGCGTCTTTAAAAAGACGTTCCGTGTGTGCGCTCTTTTAGAGAAATATATACTCTTTTAGAGGGGAAAAATGCTCTTTCAGAAAATATACTCTCTAGTTTTTCTGCCGAAGCGCCCAGGGGCGTTCTCTGCAGTGCACCAGTGCAGAGGAGGGAGAAGCCGCTGAAATGCGCCGTCAGATCCAGCAGGTGAATGAACAGTAGTATTCAGCTCAGCGAGCATGACCGTCCGGCTCCGAAGAGAAAATCTGAATGAGTGGTTGCATACCAGCTCCTTTTATACCCGTATGTTCGGGGGAGTGGCATGCAAATGCCACTCGCCAATTTTCATTGGCCTTTTATCAAAGACCAGAGGTGTCTCGGGCTCCCAAGAGTGACCCCTAGTGTCACTACATCGACACCAACGTCGAGTGAGTGACAGATAGGGAACAATAATTTTTGAACATGTTTTAACAATAGTTTGAAGACGGATTTTGTTCTTAAGAGACACATAAGAAAACCAACATACAAAAGAAAAACATAAGATACTTTCAATTAATACGTTTTTAAAAGACGTAAGGATGGACACTGAATGAGTCCAGTTTTCTCAATACATACAGTCTTTGTTTTGATTTCCCAATGATGGCCTCAGTGTTTTGCTCAGACTTCAAGGATTGGTAAAAAACTTTCCCCAGATACTTATATTCTCCAACAATGTCCACATTTACCCCGTTGATGTACACCGGATGTAGCGTTGGGGACTTTTTCCTGTAATCGACCACCATTTATTTTGTCTTTAAGGCATTCATTTCCAGTTTTACACTGTCACACCAGGTGATAAACTGCTGTAGCGAAGCACCATGATCCTGTTCTGTGTTTGAAAGCAGGGAGAGGAGGACTGTATCGTCTGCATATTTCATATTCTTGCATATTCATTTTCAATAGAAGGGGGCGGGGTTACTCCAGAAGGGGGTGGGATACACCAAAAGGAGGCACTTCCACCCACGGTTAGGGTTAGTGTAAGGGTTGGGTTAGGGGCTCTGTATGCCTTTGCTAGCAGTTTGGAGGTCGCCCTTTTTGGATCTCGGCCTGCAGCTATACATCTCCTTGTTTGGGGCCCCCTGGAAATTTACTGAGGCCACCATGATGAAAGCCACTGCTTTAGAGCTTGATGAATCCACTTTATGGTCCAACTTGAAGATCTATAGATACATTTACACTAGAAATAAAATAGTTGATTTTTCAAATAGATTGGTCTAGATTGGTCTTAATTTAATAATGTTGGCCATTTGGAAAGTTCCACCGGTTTACCATAGTTACACTTTATATTGGCAAGAGTGTATTTATTCAATAGTCGAGTTTTCAAGAAGTGGTCGAGTTTATGTGCCAGTTGGTGATGTTGTCTCCCCATTCTACTTCCACATATTATGCCAGACAGTGCAGTCTGACAGGATATTATATACTGGTGTTTTAAAAGTGATTGCCATGAATTTTAAAATGGGCAAACTCTGGAACATTTGCAATTGGAAGTATCGCAGATGTATTTGGACCATTATATTAATCTAACTTAATACAAATTGGACACTGCTTGGACATAGTACAGGAAAATCAGTTATCATACAGTATAAGTTTATATGAAATTTACAGTGAATTAAAGAAAAACTATAATAAATGTATAATTGTCAATACAAGAACCATTGCCAAAGTTCATAAGTGATTAAAAACCTTTTATACACCACACTATCACATAAAACGCATGTGTTCTAGACTCAGACAAGATGATGTCATGTTGGAGGAAGTTGAATTGTTTCTAACCTGATTGTCTGGAGTTGTTCCACCCAAGCTTGACCCACTTAACACTGACTTGCACAGATGGAGGCCTCAATGAATTATGGCTTTGCTTGTTCTTCCTCAGTGCATTCCTGACAGTAAATCTGAAATGTTACAGGTCAACTTCATGAGCGCTTCATAAAATGTAGCTTTTTAGATCCCACATATACAGTATAGGAGAAAATGTAATAATTGTGTATAAAATTGCACATAATCTAGAATGATTTGAGGACATGTTCTATCTTATTTATTTGTTCTTTTATATTAATTTAGAAATATTTCCATCTTATTTATGATGTTAACTGTTCACAAGAGTTTTACAAAATTTTCTGCAATGATTGAGAAAATGCTTCAGAAAAAAGTAAGAGTAAATTTAAACATGCATTGCTGTCTTACTTTCAGGTCTTAGAATACTTCAATGTAGTAAATGTGCAGTGGCAAGAAATAGTATGTGAACCCTTTGGAATAACTGTTTTTTTTTTTTTTTGTTACATTTATTGGTCATAAAATGTGATCTCATCTTCATCAAAGTCACAAGTATAGACAAACACAATGTGCTTAAGCTAATAACACACAAACAATTATAATATTTAACGTCTTTATTCTACACATCCCTTTAGACATTCACAGTGCTGTTTGAAAAAGTAAACCCTTGGATTTAGTAACTGGTTGATCCTCCTTTGGAAGCAGTAACCTCAACCAAGCATTTCTGGTAGCTGCGTATTAGACCTGCACAATGTTCGGAAGGAATTTTAAATCATTCTTCTTTACAGAACTGCTTCAGCTCAGTCATATTCATAGGATGTCTGGTGTGAACGGCTCTCTTGAGGTCATTCCACAGCAACTCTATTGGTTAAGGTCTGGGCTCTGACTGGGCCACTCCAAAAGGTGAATTTTCTTTTTTTGAAGCCATTCTGTAGTGGATTTACTTCGATGTTTAGGGTCAATCTGCTGCATCACACAACTTCTACTGTCACACAGCAACCCTGACATTATCCTGTAGGATATCTTGATAAACTTGGGAATTAATTTTTCCATCGATGATGGCAATCGGTCTAGGCCCCGAAGCAGCAAAGCAGCCCAAAATCACGATGCTCCCTCCACCATACTTCACAGTTGGTATGTTTTCATGTTGGTATGCGGTGGCCTTTTTACACCATACGTAGTGCTGTGTCATCTTCCCAATAAATTCAGCCTTAGTTTCATCAGTCCACAAAGCATTTTCCCAGTAGTATTGTGGAGTGTCAAGGTGGTCTTTGGCAAACTTCAGGCGCACAGAAATGTCTTTATTGGAAAGCAGCGGCTTCCTCATGGTGTCCTGCCATGGACATCATGCCTGTTTAATGTTTCCTTATAGTAGACGTTAGATGTTGAGGGTTAACCAGTTTCAATGATTCCTTCAAGTCTTTAGCTGTTACCTTAGGGTTCTTTTTTACCTCACTGAGCATTCTGCGGTGTGCCTTTTGAGTCATCTTGGCTGGATGGCCACTTCTAGGGAGAGTAGCCATAGTACTAAATCGTCTCCATTTATAGACAGTTTGTCTAAATGTGGACAGATGAATATATCTAATTTCTTCTAGATAACTTTGTAACCCTTTGTAAATGTTTTAATAAAGCTTTATACAAAGCAACAATTCTTGATTGTAGGTCTTCTGAGATCTCTTTTTTGCGAGGCATGGTCCACGTCAGCGGATGTTTCTTGTGATTAGCAAACTCAAAATGTTTGAGTGCTTTTTATAAGTGAAAGTAGCTCTAACCCATACCTCCAATCTCATTCATTAATTGGATGCCAGGTTTGCCAACTCCTGACTGTAATTAGCTTTTGTTGACGTTATTAGCCTAGGGGTTCACATACTGTACTTTTTCCAACCTATACTGTGATTGTTTGAATGATGTATTCAATATGTACAAGAACAACACAATAATTTGTGTGTTTTTAGTTAAAAAAAAATTGTGTTTGTTCATTATTGTAACTTTATACATATATGCAGGTAATTCCAAAGAGTTCACATCCTTTCTCTTGACACTGTATGTGGTAAATCAATGAGTAAATGAGTGAGATATAATTATGGGAAAATATTTAATGATATGGTAATTCCTTTCCAGTAACTGGTGGTCAGAACAGGCCCATTGTCTCTGTTCCCCTCAAAACTATCCAACAGCATCACGAAACAAATTTGTTTTCTGCCTGCCAAAACAAAGTTTGGACTGCTGACATGAGAAATTGAGCATTAAACAACAGCAGGGAATGGGGAGCCCTGGATTTATAATAAATGACGTGCTTCATGCAAAGAAAGACCTGACTGCCCTTTTCATTGCTGCAGAGTGGACAATGGCACAGCTGTGCACCTTTTTAAGTCACACTTTCTCTCTCTCCATCCCACAATGCAGATAAGAAGCATGAATGAGGCGTAGCCAAGGTAACCATCATGTTACACCATGACAGACGGACAAATGGACAGAGAGATAGATAAATAAAGAAGACAATGAATAATGTATTACATTGAACATCGATTCATAGAAAGTATCAGTTGTAGGTCACATTTTATATTAGATGGCCTTAACTACTATGTACTAACATTAATACATACAAGACTATGTATTTACTGTGTAACTACATGTAGTTCTGCAAAATTCCCACATTTGCTGCTACTGAGGTTGAGGTACGGGTAGGTTTAAGAGTAAAGGAAGGGTTAGGGTTAGGATTAGGGGTTAGAGTTAGGTTTTGGGGTAAGGGTTGGGTTAGGGGTAGAGTTAACAGTGTAACTACAAATGAAATTAAATGCAAGTACTTTAAATGTAATTACAATGTAAAAACATGTATGTACATAAGTACATTGTATCAAATGGTTAAGTACATAGTAGTTAAGGCCACCTAATATAAAGTGGGTCCCAATTGTACATTATAACCCTTATAAAACATAAAACCATATGCAGTTATACCTGCTAGATTGTCCATGGACTGCTTCCACATGTTGTGAGTGATTCATTATTTATTCCTGCTCAACATTTATCACCTCCTTTGATATGTGATCACAGCACTATTAAGTATGTGACAGAATTGACAGAGAAATGCCTATAGCTATTTATAAATGTTACCCTTCACAAGGGCTCATTGTAGCTTGGAATTCTGCATCTGTCATATTAGCACATAGAGCTGTTACACATTTGACCCTGAGGATAATGTTTACAATATTGTCATGTCCATAAAATTACTAAACTTTTGAAAAATATATGCATGTTGTCTTCAAAGACAAAACTGCAACTCTAAAGGGCTGTAATGTCATGTGTGTTCAGAATGACATCATATGTGTGTCTAGAGAACAAGTTGCTGCTTTTTTTTGCAATCCACAGTAAGTCAACAGAAAATCTTCCAAAAAAGCCTCAAGCTGAACCTTAACCTGCCGACCTTGGCAGTTTGAGGATGACTGTTAACTTTAGAAGTTTCTATTGATGTTAAAAAGAAGCAAAGAAGAGGTATTCATTTTCAAGGCTTCATTGTTTTATTGTATTTTAAAATGATGTTATTGCACAATATTATAATTATTAAAATATATACATATATATTGCAATATGCAATATTTTCGCTAAATTGTTATAACACTGGACTATTCAATACTTACATTAGATGTAACCTGTAAAATAACTGTGCGGCATGGTACTAGCAAAAATGTAATCACCAGGAAGACTAAAACATGGTTATTTTCATAAAAGGATTACTGGACTTTTCTTCAACTCCAGAGACTTTCACTGTTAAATTTTTCTTAAAATGATAAGATTTTGTAAAATATAGGTCTAATTAAAATTAAGGGTGCCTCTCAATCGGAAGGCTGCAGCCTCGTTAGGCTGGATATCTCGGCTGCCACATCATCACCGTCAAAGGCCGTCTAAATTGTGAGGACCCCTGGAAGTCAGCCTCATTTTGCAGCCTTCCTTTGACATATTTTGGAGGATGCATCGGGTGTATCCTTCGTGGCCTTCAATTACCCACAATCCTTTGCACATGTTATTTTAAAAAGGGTGGAAAACTAGTCGTTTGACTGCGGATGCAGAAACCTTAATGACCAGCTTACTTTTCTTACTTTTTTGAAGCTTACTTCAGTTTTTATGCGCATTTGCAGCAATGACAGTAAGTAGAAAAAACAAATGCAAGTAGTTTAGACAATGCAACAAATTAGAAGATACAAATCACAATAAATAAATAAATAAAATTCATAAAAGGGCAATTACATAAATGTAAAAAGCTTTAAATATTTAAGCTATATTTTTTACAAGTCTAAGTTTCCGTTTAATCCTAAGATTAGTGTTGCAAAATGTATTATATAAAGGCTTTTTTTGAGTGACTCTAGCTTTGTGAATAAAACATTTTGCTAAAATAATTAAAGACAAAATAAACGCACAAGAACACCACGGTCTTTGCTTATGAAGAGGCTGTAGTCATTGAAATATTAGTGAGTAAAAGATAACCATATTTTAAAGTTTTAAATCACAATGCACTAAATATAAAGGAATAAAAAACACTTACTCATGCTGTGTTTCTCAAGATAACTGCATTCAAAAATATAAATAAACTCCAGAGGCATCCGAAGCATTGCATTCATTAGTGATCAGGCGTGAAATGTCTCGAACACAACCGCAAATTTGCCGTTATTTCTCCGCATTCGAAATGTAAATTCAAGCCAGCTGACCCGTAACCAAGGAAGTTTGGGTTAAGGAACAATAGTTTTGAAGGAAGTAGGGAACACCAACATGTGACTGAGGCTTCGTATAACTCACCGCCGATACTGGGTGTCTATAAAGTAAATTAATCCAACCAATAAAAGTATTCCCGAACCCATACATTTCCAAAATCTTAAAAAGATAACCCCATTCTACCATATCAAATGCCTTTTCGGCATCCACATGATATTGATGAAACGCCTAATGTTATCAGAAGAGCTGCAGCCCGAATAACACCCACCTGATCTGTATGTATAAGAGATGTCATAACTTTACTTAATCGGTTAGCCAAAATTTTTGATAATATTTTTACATCTAGCTGGATCAGGGAGATTGGACGGTAACCTTTACACTCGCTTGGATCTTTGTCCTTTTTAAGAATCAGACTGATCTGGGCTTGTGTCATGGTTGGTGGAAGCTTTCCATTCTTTAATGATTCCGTATAAATTTTTAACAAAAGTGTAGCCAGATCTGTAGAATAAGATCTAAAAAATTCAGCGGCAAAGCCATCTGGCCCTGGAGTCTTGCCTGTAGGCAAGGCCTTAATTACCTCGCCAAGCTCCTCCAAGGTTATCTCAGAATCAAGAGAATTTTTTTGCTCCTTCGTCAGTTTAGGGAGTTCTAATAGTTCCACAAAGTTTCTAATATCTTCATCAGTAGACGAAGACGTGGAACTATAAAGATCAAGATAGAACTCTTTAAAGGCATTATTAATATCAATGGCTGAGGTAAATATTTCACCACCAGCAGATTTCACTGAGGGAATGGTAGAAAAAGACTCTCTCTGCTTTATATATCTAGCCAAAAGCTTCCCTGCTTTGTCCCCCGACTCAAAGTACAACTGTCTTGCCATGAATAGCCAAAACTCCACCTTTTGCGACAAAATAGTATTATATCTGTATTTCAGTCCATCAGATGACATTCGGTGCTTCAGCTCTGCCTCTGCACTTTTAATATTCTCTTCCAACTCCACAAGTTCTCGTGCTTTGGATTTTTTGATGAATGAGGCACACTGTTTGATCCGACCCCTAAGAACCACCTTAATTGCCTCCCAAGCCACGCCCACAGAGGATACTGTGGACCAGTTGGTCTCCATATAAACGCTGATTTCGGCCTTTAACATTTGTTGAAATTCAGGATTTTGCAAAAGGGATACATTAAAGCGGCAACTATATGATTTCTTTTTCTCCGTATGTGGCAACACCTCTAAACTCACCAGGGCGTGATCTGAAACTAAGATGTTTCCAACTGAGCAATCAACAGATGAAATGAGGGACTTAGATATAAAAAAAAATAAAAATCCATTGTAGAATAAATCTTATGGACTGATGAAAAAAATGTATAGTCCCTACGTTCAATTTTATTTGGATATTTTTATTAGGCATCATTTTCAATCAAATGTGAAAACAATTTTTAATTGTGTGTATTTAAGATACATAAAATACTAGTTACAAATATACAGCTCTGGAAAAAAATTAAGAGACCACTGCAAAATTATCAGTTTTTCTGGATTTTTTACTATTTTTACTAATTTTACTATTTATAGGTATGTGTTTGAGTAAAATTAACATTTTTGTTTTATTCTATAAAGTGCAAATAAATTCCATATAAAAATATTGTCATTTAAATCATTTATTTGCAGAAAAATGACAACTGATCAAAATAAAAAAAAAGATGCAGTATTTTCAGACCTCGAATAATGCTAAGAAAACAAGTTCATATTAATTTTTAAACAACACAATACTAATGTTTTAACTTCAGGAAGAGTTTGGAAATCAATATTTGGTCATTTTTGCCACTCCTGGTGCAAAAAATCAAGCAGCTCGGCTTTGTTTGTTTGTTTGAAAACCTTGCATGCGATCAAGAGAAGATGGATGGCTTGTGACCATCCATCTTCTCTTGATCACATTCAAGGTTTTCAATGGGGTTCAGGCCTGGAGATTGGGATGGCCATGACCATTGATCCGGTGGTCCTCCATCCACACCTTGATTGACCTGGCTGTGTGGCATGGAGCGTTGTCCTGCTGGAAAAAACAATCCTCAGAGTTAGGGAACATTTTCAGAGCAGAAGGAAGCAAGTTTTCTTCCAGGATAACCTTGCACTTGACTTGATTCATGCGTCCTTCACAAAGACGAATTTGCCCGATTCCAGACTTGCTGAAGCACCCCCAGATCATCACCGATGCTCTACCAAATTTCACAGTGGGTGTGAGACACTGTCGCTTGAAGGCCTCTCCAGGTCTCTGTCTAACTATTAGACACCCAGGTGGAGGTGCTTCAGCAAGGCTGGAATCGGGCAGCTTCGTCTTTGCATGGGACTGGATGTGAAGAGGAAGTGTTATTTTATGAATTTTTTTTAATTCACATCAAGGAAAGCTATTGTACATTCATTTGACCTAATCCACCTACATTTTCTTGTCTCAGTGAAACTGACTTATTTAATTGTGTGTAAAAACTTTTTATAATTCAATTAAGTTATGGTAATGACATTTGAGTGTGTGCAAAATGTTTTAATGATACTTTAATTTCTTAAGGTACACAGGACTAGTCCAAAGTTGAAGAAACACCCAGCTATATTTCCATAGTTTTCCTTTATATTGCGGGTAAAACAAGCTATAACAATTGTGTGGTATATATAAAATTATATTACTGGGTAATAACACAAACTACTTTATTGACATATTTTGCTGAGGCAGATATTAAAAATAACTGTCCCATAGTACTGAATCTGAAACTCAGTGCTTTCAATGACCCTGTTCAGGAAAGTTGTGGCGTGTATATTGGCACTGCCCAGAGACTGGAGATATTACACATCCTTCATGGAATCCGACACAGCTGGGAAAATGTGCTGTCTTGACTATGACTTTATAAGTTGGCCTTTGATTAATGGAACAATTCCCTCCCTTTAACAATATCCTTGCCTGTGCTTTTTCAATTTGTTTTATTTAATAATATTTAATTTTGCAAGGAATATTAAGGCCCATGCCAACCAAAGCTTTAAAAGATTTAAAAGAACAATTAATAGTAAACTTTATGGACAAGTATCAACAATTTGTAAAAAGCCATATGTTTTGATTAAGATTTACCATTTGATGCCACTTCATGCATTCTGAATGACGTGTGCCATTTACAATGCACAAGCTTGAATATGAGGGGCCTTCAGCTAGCCAGAGTGCTAATAAATGGCATTCATCATTAATAAACTGATATGTAAATGTCTGATATGATTTCATTTCCATTCAATTTACCTGTACAAATACTGTATGGTATCTTGTTGTTAGCATATAACTTACTAGTATATGCTGCTGTTCAAAGGATGCTATATACCATAAGAAATGAAAACAGAGGTTCAAGCTGCTTAGACCAGCCTAAAGTGGTTTGATGGTCTTAGCTGGTTTAAGCTGAAGTAACCTTTTAAGCCTACCAAAGCTGGTGTTAAGATGGTCAGCCAACTTGGTCAGCCAACTGGTGTCCCAACCTGCCCAAGCTGGTTTGGCTGGTCTGTGTTAAAGGTTTTAAATGGGTTTTGGAGACTAGCTAGACCAGCTTGGAGACCAGCTGGCTGAACAGTTGACCTTTTAAGGCTGGGGGTAGAATAAGAGACAGGGGCTTTTCTTCTACGTCAAATAGCCTCAGAGAGTTGGTCCAGTTAAAGTTCCCTGCCACACATATCAATGAAGTTGTTTGCAAAGGCCAGAGTTTAAGTGGAGATCTATTCAGCTGTTCTCCGGGCTGTGCGAAAGTGCTGCAATCACTCGTCAAGGTTTGTGCTGTGAAGACCACTCCAGCTGAAGACTCCCACTTTCTTCAGACTGCATGAAAACATCCATAAGTATATACCATAATATTCTCTTGAAAAACTAAAAATGATGAGATTAGAAATAATTTGTAATGTTTTCAAATATAAGTTTATTTGACAGTCTTTGCTGATGCATTTTTTCTTCCAAAGTTAAGACAGTCATATAAATAATAACTTCGAAGTCTAGTGAGGGGATTAAATGGACTGTTATGACCTTGTATAAATCATTGTATGACAGTTAGTTACGTATGTTGAAATATTTATTTATTTATTTATTTATTTATTTTAAAGTGGCCTGTCTATTAGTTTGCTACTATATCCAGTCATATCATCGTGCATTGCTTCGGTTACAGCTTCAGATCTGTTATCGTTTAGCATAGATCAGAAATGGCATGATTAAGCTGCTATGTACCGCATTAAGCTGTAGTTTGCAGGGACCGTTTCATTACTAAGTTTTAGTAATATTTTACTGGCTTATAGTAATGCAGTGGGCAACTGATGACACCGAATACTTCTTTCACAAGTACAGCACCTGTAGCCAACCTGGCAGAAGGCTGAATGATGAATTTGGCATGGGCTCATTTGTTCTTTGCTGTCATCTTGTGGTCATTGCCGTGCACGACAGCATCACTGGCGGTCAACAGCTCACCAGATGATGTTTCCATTGTGGCTCCGCTGAACGTTAGGAACAGGAGCGACATCAGTGCACCTCGAGACCGATGGAAACGCTACATCTCCAGCAGAGATATGATGGCAATACTGGATTATCACAACCGCGTTCGCTCACAGGTCTTTCCATCCGCAGCCAATATGGAATACATGGTAGGAATTTTTTTGTTTGTTTGATTTTTGGCGTAATTAATTAGTATTTAAAATTTAATTTAAATAATTATTATTTATGTTACAAATACTACTACTACTACTACTACTAATTATTATTATTACTGCTAGTTTAATTAATTATAGTAATAATAATAATAATTATTATTATTGTGATTATTATTATTATCATTATTATTATTTGTCTAATTACCATCATCATTATCATCATCATCATTATAATTTATGTTTCTCTGTTTGTGTTGTTATTATTATTGTTCATTATTATCATTGTTGTCATTATTATTTGTTTAGTTATTATTATTATTATCAATTACAATTATTTATAATAATACAAATTATAATTATTATGATAATTATTATGATAATCATCATCATTATTTTTATTTATTTATTAAAATAAATATGTATTTATTTATTATTGTTATTATTATTATTATTATCATTATTATCGTTATTATTGTAGTTATAATAGTATTAATAATAATAATTATTATTATTATTTGTGTTTCTATGTTGAAAAAACAGTGTTTTTGTGTATGTACTGTACGTTGCATACTAAACGATTAAAGATAAACATTATTAGTTTTTTTTCCTGAATGCAACATTTCAGGACAGTCTGTGGTTGCCCCTCAATTTAACTGAATTAATTATTTTTATAATCCATTCTTTCTCCTTGGCGAGGTGTGGGATGAGAGACTGGCTAAATCTGCAGAGTCTTGGGCTTCTCAGTGCATGTGGGATCATGGACCACCCCATATTATGCGGCATACAGGACAGAACTTGTCCATCATCTCTGGAAGGTACATTACAAAAAAGTAATGCCATGGTGCTATCTTATATATATATATATATACTAGCCTAGGCTGCAAATTTTTCCATTTACTGTTAGCATGGAATGATTATTTAAGATCCCATCTGTCAATTCTACATCAAATCTATATGTAGTGTTATCATATTCTGAATATGCTTGTAATTATCGTTCTGATATCATGGGGAAGACAATTAATGGTACAATTTATTTCCTCTTGCAGATACAGATCAGTCATTGAGCTGGTACGATCCTGGTACGATGAAAGACACTCTTTCTCCCACCCCAACGGATGCAGTGGATTTGTCTGTTCACACTATACTCAGGTGTGTCTCCAAAATCAATAAGCATTTTACAAACCCTTTTGTCAGTGGACCTACGCTGGTGGCCAAAAGTTTGGAATAATGTACAGATTTTGCTTTTTCGGAAGGAAATTGGCACTTTAATTCACCAAAGTGGCATTCAACTGATCACAAATTATAGTCAGGACATTATTGATGTAAAAATCACTATTTGAAAAAAGTAATTTTTGATCAAATCTAGACAGGCCCATTTCCAGCAGCCATCACTCCAACACCTTATTCTTGAGTAATCATGCTAATTTGCTAATTTGGTACTAGAAAATCACTTGCCATTGTATACCAAACACAGTTGAAAGCTATTTGGTTCGTTAAATGAAGCTTAACATTGTTTTTGTGCTTGTTTTTGAGTTGCCACAGTATGCACTAGACTGGCATGTCTTAAGGTCTATATTAGGTAAAAATGGCAAAAAAAAGAAGCAGCTTTCTCTAGAAAGTTGTCAGTCAATCATTGGTTTGAGGAATGCAGGCTATACAATGCTTGAAATTGCCAAAAAAGTTTCATTACTTTCGTAACCTCTGTTCCCTGATGGAGGGAATGAGACACGAGTGTCCACGTCGGGGGGGGGGGGGGGGGGGGGGGGTACTTCAAGTGGAAATACATCACATGGTCTTACCGAGTCTTGTCGGAAGTATGTCATGTGGAGAGTCGCATGATAGGTCCTACCCAAGGGGGGAGGATTTTCTACAGGCATGGTGACGTAGTTTACCAAGAGGGAAATGATTTTACGGAAGATATAACACATGGGGTTACCTATGGAGAACCACCGCATGCGGAGCACCTACCTCAGTACAGGTACAGGTTTCTCCGCAAACTCGACTGCCACAGGGCTAAGGAGGACGTCATCCAGGGATCACAGTCTGTGAACACGACTGGGAGTCAAGAGTGCACGTCTTCCCCTCAAGGGAGGGGAAAGGCGCTATGCGCAAGCAGTACACCCGGCCAGCTGTCCCGGAACTTACCTGCTTGTGCCTGCCACTACACGGGACAAAACTGACTCAACCCGGAGATTGTAGAACCTCACAAAGGTGTTGGGTGTTGCCCAGCCCACTGCTCTGCAGATGTATGCCAAAGAGGCGCCACTGGCCAGGGCCCAGGAGGCCGCCACACTCCTGGTAGAGTGGACTCGTAACCCTGCAGGGGGTGGCACGTCCTGAGCTTGATATGCCATAGAGATTGCGTCAATGACCCAGTGGGCGATCCTCTGTTTGGAGAAAGCGCTTCCTTTCCGTTGTCCACCAAAGCAGACAAAGAGCTGATTGGAGCTTCTAAAGCTCTGTGTGCGATCCAAATAGATGCGTAAAGCTCGCACCGGACACAGCAATGCTAAGGCTGGGTCTGCCTCCTCCTGGGGCAGCACTTGCAGGTTCACCAACTGATCCCTAAAAGGGGTTGTGGGAACCTTGGGCACATAGCCCGGTCGGGGTCTCAAGATCACGTGAGAGTAACCCGGACCAAACTCCAAGCTGACAGAGAATGCTTGCAGGTCCCCTACCCTCTTGATGGAAGTAAGCGCAGTCAGGAGGGCAGTCTTGAAAGAGAGTGCCTTAAGCTCAGCTGACTCCAAGGGCTCAAAGGGAGCTCCCCGTAGACCCTGAAGGACTACAGAGAGGTCCAATGGGGGAATGAGGCGTGGTCTAGAGGGGTTCAACCTCCTAGCGCCTCTCAGGAACCTGATGATCAAGTCGTGCTTCCCCAAGTACTTACCATCTACTGCATCGTGATGAGCCGAAATAGTGGCTACATACACCTTCAAGGTGGAGGGGGACAGCCACCCCTCCAACCTCTCCTGCAGGAAGGAAAGCACCGATCCGGCTGCGCATCACTGGGGGTCTTCCTGTTGGGAAGTACACCACTTAGCGAACAGACGCCACTTCAAGGCATACAGGCGCCTCATAGAGGGAGACATAGCCTGAGTGATCATGTCTACCACCGCGGGCGGTAAGCCACTTAAGTCCGCCGCGTCCCGTCCAAAGGCCAGACGTGGAGATTTCAGAGGTCTGGTTGCTCCCAGTCCTCCCTGATCTTTCACAGGGTCTGTGGAGGAAACGCATACTTGCATAGTCCAGGGGGCCAGCTGTGTGCCAACGCATCTATACCGAGAGGTGCCTCGGTCAGGGCGTACCAAAGCGGGCAGTGGGAGGATTCCCGGGAAGCAAACAGGTCTACCAGTGCTCGACCGAATCGACTCCAAATCAGCTGGACCACCTGAGGGTGGAGACTCCACTCTCCCCTGAGGGTAACCTGGCGTGACAGCGCGTCCGCTGCGGTGTTGAGGTCGCCCGGGATGTGAGTGGCTCGTAGCGACTTGAAGCACTGCTGACTCCAGAGGAGGAGACAGCAGGCGAGTTTTGACATGCAATGGGAGCGTAGACCGCCTTGGCGGTTGATGTAAGCTACCGTCGCTGTGTTGTCTGTCCGGACCAACATGTGCTTGCCCTGGATCAAAACCTCCGCAAGGCAAGCAGTACTGCCAACAACTCTAGGCAGTTGATGTGCCAACGCAGCCACGGGCCAGTCCAAGAACCGGCGGCTGAGTGCCCATTGCATACAGCGCCCCAGCCTGTCTTGGGGGCATCTGTTGTAACCACGATGCGCCTGGAGACCTGCTCTAAGGGAACCCCTGCCCGTAGAAATGCCAGGTTGGTCCAAGGGCTGAAGAGGTGGCGACAGACTGGCGTGAAGGTCACGCGGTGTGTCCCGCAGCGCCATGCCCATCTCGGGACTCGAGTCCAAAGCCAGTGCTGAAGCGGTCTCTTTTGCATCAACCCGAGCGGTGTGGCCGCCGCTGAGGATGCCATATGCCCCAGGAGCCTCTGAAAGTGTTTCAGTGGAACCGCTGTTCATCTGAATGCCTTCAGACAGTTCAGCACCAACTGTGCTCGCTCATTCATGAGGTGCGCTGTCATCGAGACTGAGTCCAACTCCAGACCGAGAAAAGAGATGCTCTGAACCGGGGAGAGCTTGCTTTTTCCCAGTTGACCTGAAGCCCCAGTCAGCTGAGGTGCCAGAGCATGAGGTACCTGTGTGCGTATAGCAACTCTCGAGAGTGAGCTAAGATCAGCCAGTCGTCGAGATAGTTGAGAATGTGGATGCCCACTTCCCTTAGCGGGGCAAGGGCTGCCTCCGCGACCTTTGTGAAGACACAAGGGGACAAGGACAGGCCGAAGGGGAGGACCTTGTACTGGTACGCCTGGCCCTCGAAAGCAAACCGCAGGAAGGGTCTGTGTCAAGGTAGGGCCGAGACGTGGAAGTATGCGTCCTTCAGGTCTACTGCCGCGAACAAATCTAGATGTCGGACGCTCGCTAGAATACGTTTTTGCGTCAGCATCTTGAACGGGAGTCTGTGCAAGGCCCAGTTCAGTACTCGCAAGTCCAGGATTGGTTGCAACCCACCGCCTTTCTCTGGTACAATGAAGTAAGGGCTGTAGAACCCTTTCCTCATCTCGGCTGGAGGGACAGGCTCAATCGCGCCCTTGCGCAGGAGGGTCGTGATCTCTGCACGCAAGGTAGTGGTGTTGTCACCCTTCACCGAGGTGAAGTGGACTCGCTGAACCTGGGCAGGCGCCTGGCGAACTGAATCACGTAGCCGAGTCGGATGGTCCGGGTCAGCCATCGCAACGGGTTGGAAAGCGCTAGCCATGCGCCCAAACTCCGGGCGAGGGGGACAAAGGGAATGATCACGTTAGACGTACGGGCGGGTGGGGCCTCGTGGTGGGACGGAGCTTGAGGTGCCACTTGAGAGGACTCGAGCCCTGTGGCTGTGCTGAGTCCAGGGACATCGAAGCAGTTACCTGGCTCCTGCCGCCCACCATAAGATTGGTCGAGGAGGGGGGAGGAGGAATCTCGTCCTCGTAGTCCACTGGAACCAATCCCGTGTGGGCATGTTTGTGCCACAGCTGGGCGCACAGGGGCAGGGGGTCCACTGCTGGAGCGCCATACCTTCCAAAATGGGACGGTGGACATGACGACGGCCATGCGCACCGAATATGTGACCCAGGGGACAAGGGAACCATTCTTTTGTCAGGCTTTTGGGTGCCGCAGCCTCCTGGGCATGCGGCGACAAAAGATTCTCCTCCCGGCCCTCCACCGGGGGATGGAGTGTTCTGTTGACCAACCCCAGAGAAGTGGATCTCCTCGCCCCTGGGTCGCCTGTCTCGGGGGTGCTTCGAAGCCTTCCTCGGGTTCTTAGGGGCCGGCCGCGAGATGTGTGGCGTCTGCTTCCTGCGGATGGCTCAACGCCGGAGCTGGGCCACGGGGGTGGGCTGCGGCAGAGCCGGTGCTGCAGGAGGACTCCCTTGGCGACGAGCAGACAGGGTGTGGTGTCTCAAGCTGCGCCGGGGCAGGATGTGTTGTAAAACCTCTGTCTGCTTCTTCACTGCCGAGAACTGCTGGGCAAAGTCCTCAACGGCGTCGCCAAACAGGCCAACCTGGGAAATGGGGGCATCAAGGAACCATGCCTTGTTCGCTTCTCCCATCTCGACCAAGTTGAGCCAAAGGTGGTGCTCCTGGACCACCAGGGTGGACATCACCTGCCCGAGAGACCGCGGCGTGACCTTTGTCGCCCGGAGAGCGAGGTCGGTCGCCGAGCGCAGTTCCTGCATCAATCCCGGGTCAGAACTACCCTCGTGCAGTACTTTTAGTGCCTTGGCTTGGTGTACTTGCAGGAGAGCCATGGCGTGCAGGGCGGAGGTGGCTTGTCAAGCGGCACCATAGGCTCCAGCCATTAGGGATGACGTAAACCTACAGGCCTTGGATGGGAGCTTTGGGTGCCCACGCCAGGTGGCGGTGCTCTGCGGATACAAGTGCACCGCAAGTGCCTTGTCCACCTGGGGGATCACCGAATACCCCCTGGCCACTCCGCCATCGAGGGAAGCGAGAGCGGGGGAGCTGAAAGACCAGGACCGGGCAGTAAAAGGTGCCTCCCATGATCTTGTCAGCTCCTCATGCACTTCCAGGAAGAAAGGAACAGGGGCGGGGTGTGGCTGGCGCCCCATGCCCAGGAACCGATCATCAAGCCGCGAGGGTTCAGGGGAGAGTGGAGGGTTCCACTCTAGCCCAACGCTCGCGGCCACCCGGGAAAGCATGTCTGTCATTTCCGCGTCGGCATGAGGCTGGGCGACTGTTCCCGAAGGAGGAAGCCGAGCCGAAGCCTCTGCGTCAGACTGGACGAGCCCACTCTCCGATGCTGCACTCGATAACTCATTGTCTTCCGGAGCTCCGAACGAGAAGTCGAACTCACGCTGAGACGAGCCGCCGGTCTCGTGCGAGAGCCCGATCAGGGCAAGCAAGAGTGCTGGGGTATGGGAGGTCTGTGGGGGGATACCCGGCGGAGGTGGTCCCATTGATGTCCCCAAATCGCTCCCAGTGCTAACTGATGCGGCCTCAAACCTGTAGGTAGAAGGACCGGTGCGGGGAGCCGCTGGGGTGGCTTTCTTTCTTATGAAAGCAAGCCGCGACCGCAACGTTGCCATGGTCATGTTCTCGCAATGAGGACATGACTCATCCACACACAATATCTCCGCAAGGGCAGTGCCCAGACACGTAAGACAGCGATTGTGGCCATCGGAAGCAGAGGGATAACGACCGCAACCAGGAATAACACACAAACGGAAAGGCATCTTTAAAAAGACGTGTCTTTAAAAAGACATTACGTGTGTGCCGCTCTTTCAGAAAGAAAATATACTCTTTTAGAATATACTCTTTTAAATGTTCTGCCGAAGCACCCAGGGGCGTTCTCTGCAAACCACAGATGCAGAGGGGGAGAAGCCGCTGAAATGCGCCGTAAAATCCAGCAGAGAGAGGTGAATGATCTCGGCGGATGAATTCAGCTCAATGAATAGAACCGCTCGGCTCCGAAGAAAAAATCTGAATGAGTGGTTGCATACCAGCTCCTTTTATACCCGTATGTCCGGGGGTGTGGCATGCAAATTCCACTCGCCAATTCTCATTGGCCTTTTTTAAAAAAAGCAGAGGTGTTTGGGGCTCCCAAGTGTGACCCCTAGTGTCACTACATCGACACAACGTCGAGTGAGTGACAGATAGGGAACTGAAGATTTCATACAATGGTGTACACTACAGTCTTCAAAGACAAAGGACAACTGGCTCTAACAAGGATAGAAAGAGATGTGGAAGGCCCAGATGTACAACTAACAAGAGGATATGTACATTAGAGTCTCTAGTTTGAGAAATGCCTCACATGTCCTCCGTTGACAGCTTCATTGAATTCTACATGCTCAACACCAGTTTCATGTACAACAATAAAGAGAAGACTCAGGGGTGCAGGCCTTATGGGAAGAATTGCAAAGAAAAAGCCACTTTTGAAACAGAAAAACAAAAAGAAAAGGTTAGAGTGGGCAAAGAAACACGTACATTGGACAACAGATAATTGGAAAAAAGTGTTATGGATCTTAACCCCATTGAGATTTTGTGGGATCAGCTAGACTGTAAGGTGTGTGAGAAGTGCTCGACAAGACAGTCACATCTATGGCAAGAGCTACAAGAAGTGTGGGGTGAAATGTCACGTGAGTATCTGGACAAACTGACAGCTAGAATGCCAAGGATCTGCAAAGCTGTCATTGCTGCACGTGGAGGATTTTTTGATGAGAACTTTTTGAAGTAGTTCAATTGTTATAGTAATTTTTTCACATTATTAATGTCCTGACTATACATTGTGATCAGTTGAATGCCACTTTGGTGAATAAAAGTACCAATTTCTTTCCAAAAGAGCAAAATCTGTACATTATTCCAAACTTTTGGCCGCCAGTGTATCTGAGCAAAAAGAATTTTGTTTATCTCATAATATAAATGTAACATACATTATATTTCAATGATAACTCAGCGATATGTAGGACATTAATATTAGTAATGGCTGTGTTTCAGATGGTGTGGGCCAGCAGCAATAAGATTGGGTGTGCTACCAACAGGTGTTCAAACATATATGTATTTGGGAGTATGTGGAAACAAGCCACCTTATTGGTTTGCAACTATTCTATCAAGTAAGAATAATTCTGTATCAAAATCATTTTAAGGCATAATGCATAAGCAGAATGAAAGTAATCAAATCCCCTCATATTGGTACTTTTCTTCTAGGGGTAACTGGGTAGGAGAAGCTCCATATAAGTCAGGAAAACCATGCTCTGCATGTCCTTCAAGTTATGGAGGTTCATGCAATAAAAACCAGTGTGACTCTAGATCAAAATCCAGAAAAAATATAAATGGTTTCAAAAGCTTATAAATTGTTCACACTCAGCAGGAAACATTTACAAATTTTTTCTTCCATTATTATAAATCAAATAATTTTAAAGAAAAATATTTTACAAATGAGCTAACTATAAGGTACATATTTCACTTTATGGTGTAAGGTGTATGTATTTTTACTAAACATTTTCTTATATAATAGAAAACCACTAAAACATACATTTCATGATGCATTTCTTCAAGAAGCAAATTATTCAATGGATATCTTAAACAACTGAACAGCACTGAACTGCTGTAAAATGTGCAATGAATCAAAAGTTGGTCCAATTATCCCTAATGACCACATTGAGTCAACTGTTGTGTCATTAACCCTTATTTCTGACAAATTTTGTATATTTCTTTTTTATCTTCTTTGTGTTGTTTTTATGTTCATTGTTTTTCTTTTCCAATGCCATGGACTGTTTGCACTGTTTTACCTATCTTTTTTGTACTTAGCTGCATTGCAATGACAGTTCACATTGAGAGTTAAGCACTTTCTTTTATTCTGCCTTTCTGTGCAGGTAATAAATTTTCTTTAGATTGGGAAACGTATTGTGTTCACTGGTTTCCAAGTTACTATCTTTTCGAAATGTGTACTGCACTCATTTCATGCAGAGGACATGACTACATTGTCAACACATTTGTCCTCATAAAAACAGACCTTTTATTTACATTTTCACTCATAACACATACATGTCTCCTACAGGCTGTTGCCAACACCTTCACAGTAGGCACATAGCCAATGGCAAAATAAATAACCACCTATCAGAGAATCATTTATAATTTACAGCAATTTATTTTAGATTTAGGGGTATCTCCTGTAGGACAGTGCAATTATAGTCCTAGACCTCATTAATGTGCTCAGTTCACCTAAACAATCCAGATATGCTGTAAACCAGAACTAAAAAGGCGTATAAAGCCATAAACACAAGAGCAGGACCACTGTCTCCAATTCAATGTAAAGTATTGGGAATACTTAACGGCAATTGCAATCATTTGGATGAATAATAAAACATGGAATATATCTGAAATAGTGCAATATGCCACTAATCATTTAATTTGCAGTAATGTAGGGACATAGGGCCTCAATCAGTTGGCTCTTGAATATGCACATTGCAGTATAATAAGCCTAATGGATGCACATAATTAAGGACTGTGGCGACATTTTTACATAATGATATTTCATTGTTCATTACACATATAGCCAGTTCAGAGGGGAAATGCTGACTGTGTGGCGCTAAAAGCTAGTAAAATATTCTCCCAAACAGATGAGGTTTTTTAGGTAAATGGTCTATTGAGTTTTAAATAAACAAAAACCTACCTCTCTTCCCTAAACCTACTGTACCTAACCAATAGTGTCATATAAGCAAATGTGAAATGAAAAACAGATCAAAATTTTAAAGGGGTCATGACATATTCTTTTTCAATAACTGTATTATCTTCCCTGGGGTCCACTGATAATGTTAGTAAAGTTTTTTTCTCCACCAAAACAGTCATAATTTAGTAATATATAATCATTTTCCACCCTGTCTCTGGTCCTCTGTCTGAAACGCTCTGTTTTGGTACACGCCTACTGTTATGATTGGCTAACATCGTGCATCCCTTCAAATACAGCCATTTTTTAAACTCAACCGGAAAAGAATGAGCAAGCTCCACAAAATTATTAAACAAAAATTCTGGGTTTACATGGAACGAACATCCAAAACATTGCATCCAAATATATTAAACTATAAACTATCAAACATTTGAAAACATTTGAAACATTCATGAATAAAACTGTTTACTTACAGTTTTGCGATTGGGTCCAATAGTGCTTTTAACTGCCCCATCCTTCAATAACAGTTCCTTTGCAAAGCTTGAATCAAACTGTGACTGGTTCACAAGCAATCCATGATGATATGAGTCGAAACAAAAATACAGTCCACGCAGAAATAAAACGAAGACACATCTATATGACGCACACACATACAGTATCATCCTGCACTGATGTTCACATCAAAACAGTCAAAGAAGTCCATCTAGTGTAATGCATGTTTTCATATACCAACAATAAAAAAATCGCTCACATGGGCGCTAGCACTCATCCAAGATGCATCTGTGCTCAAAACAGCAAGATGCAGTGCAGCCAAATGAAACAGAATGGGGTCTCCTTTCCAGAGTTGTAACTTGATACTGCGTCTTTGAAAAGCGATGAAAAATACATGGCAATGGTCAAAGATGTTTGTCTAGTGCATGTTTATATACAAAAATAATGTAAAATAGTCCAGATGGGTCCCCTTTGGTGTTCAGGAATAGTTATGCCACACTAGGCTTGTCTGTCCTGCTCTTTCTCTCTGTTTACGAACTGAGCACTAGTGGACAGGGCCAAGGGTGTGATGATGTAAAGTAGGAGTTGATGTTGTTGCTTTAGAGGCGGTCATGAATTAATGAGCCTCCTAGTGACGTCATGAAGTTGCGGAAGTAAAGAACAAGGTGTTTTTGCAGCTTGGTTTCAATAAATGCTTTTATTGCATTGGGGATTAAGTTTTGAGCTCTGAAATTTACAGTATCTTATTAAAGTAGAATGACCTCTTATATGTCAAAATATCAAGAAAAAATGTATTCCTCATTACATGACCCCTTTAAAGTTAATGCTCTATCGAGTTTAAATCAACAAAACAACCACCCTACCTTAAACCTTGAACCTAAACCAAACCAATAGTGTCATAAAAAGCAAATGCGAGATGAAAAGTGCAATAGCTTCTATGACACTTTTGGTTCAGATCTTGACTCGCATGCTCTTCAGGACTCTTACCTCAGTCTTTTGCGTCGAAAGTGTAACGCTGAATCATTTGAGCTACCGCGCAATTTGATCGCACTTGAACAAGCTTGTAAATGTAGTTGGTTATGTAATGCAAACATTAAAATGTATTGCCTAGCAAGTCAAGCGCTATAGTAAAAGTGTTTTGTTGTCATAAGATAGCATTCTGTGAGAAACAGAGCGAAGAAACTGATAAACTGCTATTTTACATGTGAATTGTGTGAAAGTGAATAAAAGTAATTGTTGTTGTACCTCTAGTGTTCATTTCACCATGAAAGTGCAGAGTTGCGTACAACGAGCTATGTTTAAATCATTTTGCAAAATGTAGGGCTAGTAATGTGATTTTATGTGACCATGCCTGATGTCTTAGCAGTGTGACAAATGTGGGAAGAATATAAAATTTCAAAATAACCACTTTCCCATGAAGTTACTTGAAAGTGAAAGCAACAGTAGAGTAGTGTAATGCTATACTTCTGTCTGAAAGCATCACATTATATTCGTGGGAAAAGCTGTTGAATCTAACACACTGTATCCATTATTTTCGAAGAAAAAAGTCAGTTAATTTACTTATGCAGTTTATGACCCCATGTCTATACACAAGCTGTAAACAATTGAAATTGGTAGTGGTCTAATGGATAAGAATCTGATCTGCAAACAAAGGTTTCTAGTTTTATCACAACCAGGGATGGGATTACAATTACAATCAAGCCACTTTAGTGAGGCACCTAGATTATTCCAGAAGACTCACCATTAAATTATTGAACTGCAATTCAATTTCAGAAAGAAAAAGGCAAATGACAAATAATTACAGGAATCTATAGCATCTGATACGACTGTCTCAAGTTATTATCAAAGTAATGGGATTCTGACAAATCAGAATACATAAAAAAGTATGTGCAAACTCTCCACTCCTTTCTTTTCTCACACACCTTCCCCATTTCCTCTTGCCTAACTAAACAAAGCACTTCCTACCATTAATAATCCATTCCGAATATGACAATTGTTGAAAAATAGATGCAGACTTGGAGAAATGAAGAAAAAATTATAACAAACTGTCTATTTGAGTTTCTATCATCTTGTTACCATAGCTACAGCTGTCATATGGATTGGTCTCTATACAAGCTTGGTTACTGTTTAACCTCTCCACCCACATTTGCCCAGATTAGGAAAATCAATAAGATAACAGGAGTACCGGCCTTACCTTGCGCCAGCAACACCTTCCCCAGAAACACAGTGGGCTGTGCAAAACTTATATGTGTTTATTCCTCAATTTTTAAACATAATAGAGAAAAAACACTCAAATATAGTTGTGGGGAGCAGAGGAACCGACATGGTCAATGTTAACTCTCAGGTTAACACCCATATGGATCTACCATATGGTAAGTACTCCATCTCTTCCACTCTTTAGATAACAGCTTTCAGAAAAAAAATTGTGGAACGCTGCGGCGTCTTGCTGATGTTGAATGGACATTTTGTTCTCTGACATTTAATCCAATATGGTAGCTATCTTCGCCATTCGTGAGAGCTTTTCATGCACAACTGTAATTTGGGAGGTGTGGCAACTCCATGATGAGTGCTAAACAGGGCCTATTTGCAGGAGGGAGATTAATCGTGTGGACAGAGTGGCATAAGTTCCTCTTTTCTCGCTGTAGTTTAATGACTCAGTGTACTCTGGATAAAGTGCTGCACTGGAACAAAGCGAGCATTATAGATGATCTCTAAAGCTTTAGTCTTCACACCAAACCGGACATGATGTTGTCTTAAGGATACAGCTGTTTAATGTAGCTAGAAAATACAGCAAGATTTTCTGCATGTGTCAAGACAAAGTCTTCTGATTCTATCTCAGTTCTTAATTGCATGACAATGCATTTGTTTACATTCAAGAATTTGGCAGACACTTTTATCCAAAGTGACAGTAAATTCAAGCTATACATTTGATCAGTTTGTGATTGAATGAAAATACTATATGCTACTATTTATGTCAAGACCTTTTAAAAATCTTTGAAAATTGTAGATGAAAATGGCCCATAACTTATACATATAATTGAAAGTTAAATTAAGCATTCGGTTGCCTTTTTTACATTTTCAATTCATACATAGAAAAAAATATAAACACATACATTCAATAGGTCATCTGTGATTCTTTAGAATAAGAAGTTAACATGTCGTCATTAGTTTTAGGAATGAATGCACAATGCTTTGCATTTAGCAACATAGGATGCAAAACGTCTGAGTAAACTTGACATACCTTTGTTCAGTGTGTCACATATACCGACACCCGCTTCAGTCAACTCCTTGTGGCCAGCAACTGGTGGCTTGCTCACTTGAAATATACTTTCTAACAATCATATATTAAAGAAGTTGATGTCATAATTCAGCATCTCAAAGTGTCTTTTGATACATTTTGTTAAACAAGTATAGCATTATAATCATATGCCATCATTTGCATGAACTTAGTGGAGTATTTATGGCTACATGTTTGTCTCAGAGTAGCTCTAGTGTATTCTAAAACATTTATATTACAGTTGCATAGTCTTGGCATTGTCTTTTCTATCTGTCTTTTTGTGTAGACACAGAATGCTGTCAGGGACTGTTGAGGTAAATCCAAGTAGCAGCAGACACAGAATAATTTAGAATATGGCACAAGTATATTAGTATATTAGCATATTAGCATTTTTTTTTAAAATTATTATTATTTTGTTTACAGTTGGTAACATTTACAATGTGGTTGTAAACATTATCATTATAATATTCATTATAACTCAATAGTTAACATGAACTAACAATGACAAATAATTGTACAGCATATACAGTATTAATCTTGGTTAATGCTCATTTCTGCACATGCTAATAAATTCTGAATAACACTTTACAATAAGGTTTTATTTGTTAACATTAGTTAACTACAGTAATTAACATGGTCTAACAATGAACAATAATTTAACAGCATTTATTAATCGTATTCAATGTTAATTTTGACATATTGCTTCTATTTTTTTTTTTTTTTTTAATTAGAAGAAGTATATGTTAACATTTGGTTATGCATTATTTTCATAAATTACATTAACAAAGATTAATAAATGCTATAAAAAACAATTTTCATTGTTGGTTCATGATAACTAATGAATGTACTAATGTTAACAAATAGAACCTTATTGTAAAGAGTTACCTAACTATTTTAACATTAGTTAATGAATGCATTATAAACTAACAATGAACAACAGTATATTTATAAACAAACATTAATCAAGATTAATAAATGCTACAAAAATGATTGTTGTTGATTCATGATATCTTATGCACTACCTAATGTTAATGCATAAAATCTTATTATCATAATTTCCAATACTTTTTCTATGCAACCACAACAGCTAGCTTTAACCTTCCCTATTTATACAACAATGATATTGAAAAAAGAATTAATGAGAGGTTTCAGTGTGGTGTGACTCTCTCATAACTGAATCATTCACAATCACTATGCTTTTATAAAGGCCAAATACTGCAGGACTCTCTTGCATTGAGAATGATCATTAAGAAAATATAATATTACAGCTGAATAAATCTTGGAAGTATCTTGCATATGAGGACTGGGATGCATGAATTGCTTGACTGTTACAAACAGCACAAATAGTTTCCCTGCAAATTTAGAAGGATCTCCCTCGAAAGTAAAAACAACAAGCGCTCTTGAACACCTCATGCCCTCTGTTTGCCCTGAAATGCTAAATGAGTTTGTGGTGGAGGTCCAGTGGCTCCATTGTTGATTCAGAGGCTGTTCAAGGCTAAAACAAGCAGAAACCATATATAGTAAGTGGAATTTTGCTAAAAGGAGAACACCTTCAATAAACTTTTTTCTAAGTTTTAGAAAAATGTGTTCCTTATCCATAGTCATTTCAGAAGAGTTTCTTTCTCCTGCTCACAGAAAAACTGATCTCTATTTAGCATGCAGCAAGGTTTCGAGAGGTGTTCAGGCCTGGAATTAGGCAATTTCATCCAGATTTCCAGAATGTTTTATACTTTTAATCTTATCCTGCTCAAGTTTTTACCTCTCTTGGGATAAGAGTGGACAATCCATATAGGCTACAAGATATCATGGGGTCCAAAAATCCACTACTGAAAATTTAATTTAGCATTTTTCAAATGTAATACTATTTTTTCATTACAAAATATTTGATCAGCATAACAATTTGATTAAAAAGTAAAAAAATAAAATATATATTTTTTTTAAATTAACATGAATATCTGAATTTCATAGTATTTGGTACCCTTTTGCTTTAATGACAGCATGCACTTGAGCTGGCCTGAACTCCACAATTTTGTACAACACCTGATGATCAATGTTATCCAACATGATTTGAGAATGTTTCAAAGAGCATGTTGTGTGCTTCAATGGAAGCAAGGAAATCTGACCTTTAATGACCTTTAAATTAAATTTGGAATCCCAGATTTTCAGTGTTGACTTTCAGACTCCTCAATATATAGAGTACATCCACAACTTCCATACTATAACAATGCATAACAAAATTTCTGCATATGAGGATTGTGGATTGAACTAAACATGATAGACTAAAAATGCTGTGTTGTTTTGTGCTCTAGAGAAGTTTTGCAAAAAGCAGCAGAATCAATTAAATCAAATCACATACTGGAGTCTCAACTCACCATTAAAGGGATAGTTCACCCAAAAATGAAAATTCTCTGATAATTTACTCACCCTCATGCCATCTGAGATGTGTATAACATTCTTTCTTCTGCAAAACACTTTTGAAGATTTGTAGAAAAAGATCCAGGCTCAGCAGGTCCTTAGAATCTGAGAGGATTGTGATTAGAAATTTGTAGATAGTCAGCATAACAGTAATCCATTTTATCTCCAGCAGTGACATTAATGTCTTCTAAAGGGAATTGATCAATTTGTGTGCGAAAAAGAATGATATTTAAGCACTTTTTAACTATAAAAGTTTGCTTCCAGTCAGGTGATGACGAATGGCAGAATTTACCCGAGTGCTCCTGTGATGCAAGCGCGTTGGCACGTTCCTTCGACTCACTGGTTGTGTGTCTGTCTGCGTCTGTCAACGCCTGAGTGGAAGTGATCTTTTACAGTTAAAAAGTGCTTAAATATTGTTGTTTTTTGCACACAAAGTGATCGATTCGCTTTAGAAGACATTAATGTTACCACTGGAGATAGGATGGATTACTCTTATGCTGGCTATCTGTGCTCTTTGGACCTACAAATATCTAATCACCATCCTCTGCCATTCAAAGGACCTGCTGAGCCTGGATCTTTTTCTACAAATCTTCAAAAGTGTTTTGCAGAAGAAAGAAAGTCATACACATCTCAGATGGCATGAGGGTGAGTAAATTATCAGAGAATTTTCATTTTTTGGGTGAACTGTCCCTTTAACTCCCATAGAGTTACAAATTAGCTTGTTGCTAAGGTAACAAGTGACACTTCAATAACCATATAAAATATATACCAAACACAAATACTGGCTAAACTAGTAAATTTTTTATTATATTTTTTTTTAACTAACTTATACTTTTCAGTAAATAATAAAATATCTTTGTTATTTTTATAAATATATTTAGAATTGACATTTCTCTCGCCTTCGTCACCAGTCTTGGATTAATTTTTCCATGGAGCTTGTCACAATGCATTCTGTGATGGCCTTATCCATGAAGGATATATGTGCAAATTGTGCAAATCTGTAAATAAGGTACTTTAGAAGGCAGTGTAATTTTGCTGCATATTGGAAGCTCGCTTATGATACCTTAAAATGCTTTTGGAACAGAAATTATGTTTTCTATACATTTGTGGTAGAGTTCAGATGCATCAGGAGTGCGAGATATGAATTATGCGATTTGTACACTTGACACTATAAGACCATGTGCTCAAGCCCCCAGTGAAATCTCATTGTGACAGGCATTAAGGGATTAGGTGAGTTGCCGGTCAGCGTGTGTGTTGCAGTGAGAACAGTGGCTCCCACATTCACAGATACACATAGAGGACCGAATGGGCAGGCGGTTGTGTGGAGGAGGTTGAGGAGCAGGGGCCTGCCAGCTCTCAGTACCACTAAGTGCAGGATGTATGAAGAACATGGCAGTGGGTACTTCAACACTACACCAGGTACAGGAGTGTGAGGGCTGCATAGATTCACTCTTTTAGTGAAAGTAGTCTGTGTAAAAGACTATGAAGGGAGGCCCTGCAGTTTGTTTATCTGCTAAACGGAGAGAGTTGTTGTTGTGGCGTTCATGAAAAGCAGTGCAATTTCCTTGCAGTTTGTTGAAAAGATGAAACAAGACATGAAAAAGAGTAATGAAACTTGAATGAATGCTAATGAAGCGAACAGTTTAAATACTAATAGTTATCTAAAAAAAAATATTAAAAAAAATAGTTGACTCAACTTAAGCTTGATTTTTTACTATTCTTATTAGTTTAAGTCAAGTTACTGTTACTCTGTAAACCCTAAAGTTATAATTAATAAAAAATAATCAAGTGGTCCTACTTAAACATACTTGAAATGTCACATTTGGAATCATAACTCAAATATATCAGTTCTTAAACTTTAGCTTTAAGCTCTACTAAAAACAAATTATCAGATACAATATTGCTGCTGTGTGGAATACTAGAAGACATTTTTGCATGAATAAATAATGTATGTTTTGTCAAGACAAGGGAACTAATGAGAAATACAATAATTGTTATTAAGAATTAATACAGTTTTAGCTCTTTTGACTATTGTTGTTGTTTTGTTGTAGCTGGTAGATAGTTGTGATCTGTGTAAAGTCACCAAAATTCAAGCTGTTCTTCTCTACTCAAATGTAAATAAAGTACTTTAACAAAGTGTATATTTATGTGCACTAATACGTACTGAGGAGAATCCATGTGCTCAATGGCTAACCTAGTCATAATTTCCCTGTGAAACTTGAGGCATAACTCAATTTAAATGATTAAATACAAACAATTATTCGTTAACCATAGATGAGTTAAGTTTACTTGTAACTAGTTAGCTGCACTTAAATAATTAAATTCACTTTACTTGAGCCAAATAAGTATGTTTACTTAGACAACGCATGCAAACTGATTGCCTTAAAAATCTAAGTAAGGTCATTATTCAGTTTTACAGTGAAAACATACAGGAATATAATAATGTTTTAAAACCAAAAATGCTTCCAAAGAATTGTTATGACTCACATTTAGCTTCAGATTTTAATGGTACAGTTTGAAAATACTCACTGCATACCAGAAGCAACAATTTGATATTTACCTATAAATCTGTAGAGCCTGTGGTTCTCCTCAGTGTCTGTGTGAGGTCCATGCAGGGCTGGAGGAATTTGAAAGATAGATGTAAAAGATAGTTTTGCCCACATGGAGGAGCTGCTTAATAGTAACAGGAGCAGTTTTCATTACATTTATTGATGGTGACTGGGCACACTAAAATCTTGATACACTCAGATATATTTCTTAAAATATCTTAGTTTGGTTGTTTTATTCCAGCAGTAAACACATTTGACTTTGCACTCACTATATATAAACTATATTAACAGTGGTTCCAAAAAGTATTTGGACATTCAAGCCACACTTAAATTAGCCTATATGAATGTCATTCCATTAGATATCAACCATGTTATCAAACCAAGAGGTATTTATATATTATATTTATAATATACAGTATATGAAAAGTGTATTTGTATATATATAAAAATACACTTTTCATTATAAAACAATAAATATACCATTCAAAATGAACTACAGCTGTGGTCACTCTGCTAAGACGTGTGTGAACATGAGGGAAATTTCATACATCTACTAAAATGACCTAAACAACTTTTAATCAGTTGATTAAAAGTAATTGCTGAGATCTAGAATAATTTGTTTGTGAACTTGGTTTGATATTTTGTTTCTAATGCAAGGAAATTCAAACAGATTTAGGTGACAGTTTACAATAAAGCTGTATTTCTTAGAATTAGTTAACACTATTGTAAACAATGAATAACACACTCTGTGTGTGAAAAAAAAAAAAAAAAAAAAAACAACTCTTTGGCTGAACTTGATTTAATCATTAGTGGTTCCACATATTTTAGGGTGACCATACGTCCTCTTTTTCCCGGACATGTCCTCTTTTTCGGACTTTAAAAAAGCGTCCGGCCGGGATTTGTAAATTTGCGAAAATGTCCGGGATTCGGCTTTAGTTGCATTATGATGTGCATCTGTCTAATACTTCATTGTGTGTGCGCGCATATTTTTGTAAGTCCCGCCTTCTCGCACACCAATTGGTCGATTATAAGAGGCTTGCAGCAACTATTGGCCAAATTCCTGCCTGTCAATCTCTCCGCGAACGCGCAAAGCGCTGCTGTGTTCGGCGTCAAACAGTTGCTTGACAGTAGCAGCAAATGACAGCTGAGTGGAAACAATGCCCAAACGAAAGTGCAAATTTACAGAAGATTTGCACAAAAAATTCTCATGCTTTCATCCAGATCGAGATCCGTGGGAAGCAGAATGTATGACATGTAAAGCTGGCACTTATGAGTCAGTTGCTAATAAAGGTACAAGTGATTTAGAAGCACACATTAGCTCTGCGAAGCATAAAGGGTCAGCAAAAGGTGAAAGTTCATCAGATAAATTAACGGACTACTTTTTGCAACCAGGTAAAATAGTTATCACATTGCTTCATTTTCCATGGCCATTCAAAATAATAGTAATAGTAAATGAAGGTACACTCATGGCATCAAATATTTATTTTAGTACATGGACATTCAAAAAAATGTTGGAAATTTTTTATTTATTTATATATATTTATGTTATGCTAATAGAGTGTCTTTTTCACTGTATTAAAGTTTGCATTCATAGTAACACTGTTTTGAACCCTATTATTCCAACCTACCCCATACACCCCCAGCAAAAAAAAAGAAAAAAAAAAAGGTGTCCTCTTTTTAGAAAACCAGAATATGGTCACCCTAACATATTTGAAATGAGATTTCTTAAATTAAAATTGCCTTGTAATTTCAACATAAATATTTCAAGTAGCAATACTTCAACTGAATCAAGAAAACCCAACACAATTTCACATGTCAAAATAACTCAAATGAAACTCTTTTAGTGATATGCTAACTAGTGACAGGAAATGTTAGCATGCAAATACATGCTGGTGGGAAGCACTACTGCATGCCACTTGGTCACTATGCTGGTTAGCACAGCAATTGTTGGATAAAGCAATATGTAGAATACTCAAATCGTATTGGTCCTCAACTTAGGATCAAGCTCCACTCTTCAACATGATGCTAACCCCCAAAACTACAACATAACAAAACATTAAACACTAACAACTCTTCCCCTTTAATATCATCTTGCACAAAGGCACATAAAATAACACTTAATTTGAATATTTACTCTCCCTGGGGCCTGGGTAGCTCAGCGAGTATTGACGCTGACTATCACCCCTGGAGTTGCAAGTTCGAATCCAGGGCATTCTGAGTGACTCCAGCCACGTCTCCTAAGCAACCAAATTGGCCCGGTTGCTAGGGAGGGTAGAGTCACATAGGGTAATCTCCTCGTGGTCACGATTAGGGGTTCTCGCTCTCAATGAGGCGTGTGGTAAATTGTGTGTGGATCGCGGAGAGTAGCATGAGCCTCCACATGCTGGGAGAAAACATTTACTCTCCCTGTCGAGTTCTATGCAGAGCATGCTGGAAACTAGAAATCCTCTGCCCAGTTTCAGTTAACCGAACAAAAAATATTAATGTTGTCCCAATGCAAATGGATCATGTAAAGTTGAATCAACTCAGTTAATTTAAGTTCCCTTGGTCACATACATTTGTTTTTTTTAATAAAATGAACAAGGGAGGATTGAGTAAAACTAACAATAGTTAAAGTTCATTTTTTTTACTAAATACTGTAACAACATTTATTAATCTTGGTTCATTTAAATTTATATACTGTATAAACTAATATTTTTTCATTAAACGTTGTATACATTAACAAACAATGAACAGCAGTATTTTGATAAATTAACACTAATTAACATTAAGATTAATAAATGCTTAAAAAACATTCATGATATCTAATGCATTAAATAATGTTAAAGAATATAACCTTATTGTAAAGTGTTACTCCTTTTTTAATTGTGGCTTAAATCTCTAAAAACTTTAATGCTTTAAAACTTTGAGCTGACAGACCAAAATCCTAAGACTCTAATGAACAACAGAGAAAAGAGTATGTCCTGTACAGAGTGTCCTAAATGTCTTTAAAATGGTTAAACAATAATCACAATGGAAAAAATGTCACATTCATTCCACAATCATATAATATCTTTGTACTACTGTGATTTTCAAAATCCATAGAGCACAAAAAATTAAAAACAGACTAAACTGCAATAACAAATAACTGATTATAAACCAATTTATAAGCCATGCATGACTCAATAGCTTAGATAAACTGGGGTAAGGTTAAACTTGTTTGGGCAAAATGTTCCATGAGTTGTACACTGTGATGAAAAGGTGATTGATTGGTGATAACAAGTGAGTGATAACTGTCCACGCAGCATCACTGAGCCTGCAAATATGATTGGGTCAATGGGCACACTGATTTTCAGCAAAAAAAAAAAAAAACAAACAAAAAAAAACAGTTAATCATTGAAAGAGCCTTATCAGAAGATGTGATTGATTTACAAAAAGAGCATTGCTCTAAATGTTTATTGATGCAATTGTTTACTTGTGTAATGTGCAGAGAGCTTTTGTAATATAATGAAAGAAACAGAGCAGCTTAATCATTTCAGTAGCATGTTCACACATTTTATTTAATCCCTTAATGGAAACCTGTGATCACTTGACGAAGGAGCTAAGCATCACAACTGCAACCCATCAGGAAAAAATCCTATCACAGGCTTTATCGTGTTTCTGATGGAAAGCATGACAGAGATAAGCAGAAAGTAATAGCAATGGTTGGCTGGTCCAAATCTGAATTTTATTTATTTATTTATTTATTTTTTTTTGCCGAATGCATTATTACCCAATGATTTTGCATTTTAAACAGGAATACTTTATGGAGACAGTGCATTATTAGGCCCTATAGGGGTTTATGATTACCCAGACTACAAATACCCTGATGGGTGATGACATGGGAGCTTCATAGATAACTGTGTCTGTTAATAGTTATGGAGGAAGCTGGTTCAGTCTCAGACAGCCCTTAAGAAATTGCATTTGCTTGATGTTATTTGGTATCTCTTTTAAAGTGAAAACACTGCTAAAAGAAATGTTTTGATACTGTATGCATTGACAATCAGAAAGCCAAAGCCAACAATATTTTAAATATATCAACTATATCTAACTATAAAAAAATGCTAACCTGCAATTGTTACCTTAAGGAGCTATTTCTACCTGATCTAACCTTTAAAATTAGTTTTGTTGGTGTAGCCTACCTAATGTAGACATGTTGATTCAGATATGTTAAATAATATTTTTTTGACATGAATCAAACCAGTTCATTTAGATGTTACCACATGAAGCCCATTTTTAGGTTAACATTTTTTTATTTACACACAGAAAAAGTTTATAAGAAAGAGCAATTGAATTTCAGTTGTAAAAAGCTGTAAAACTTTCCCATGGCCTGTAAGGTTTTGGTTTAAGTATCAGTTACAGGCAACATCTGTGGATTACATATTGGCATGAATTACAGATTTGCTTGTAACTTGATTTTACACCATGGCTATGTATTAAAAGCTGTATGCTTGTACACCTATTGTTTGTCAGGGTTACATGAGATGGTCCTCCATTCCATAGCACTGATAACAGTTTGATTAGCAAATGGTTTGCATTCTTCCATCTGTTCTTGCTGGAAGCTTAATTGTCAGAATGAGTTTTATCATGTCTACACAAAATCAGCTGACCGAAATGGGTGTCTTGAGATCACCAGGAAATGATGAAATATACTATTAAAGTTGAAAATGAACAATCAACTTAGGAACAGAATGAATGGAAATGTACATCTCTCGCTGCACATATTCTGACCTAAATGTCATTTGGCATCTGATTTAAATTAACAGGCCTTTAAAAAGCACCACAACTTGATGAAACTCAAAAGTAAAAGTTTAGACAGAGGGGAGGGGCATTATTCATGCTTATCAGTCCCCTACTCACTCAGTTTGGAATGATATATTTAAAAAAAACCTTACATTAACATTGCACCAGTTTAAAATTGAATCAAAAGCAAATTATACAGAATATAGTCCAGATGTTGATTTCCATAAAGCAAAATATAGGCTAAATATTTTGCCCTCAAAGACAAGGGAGGCATGAGCTGTGTGGTTTGCACATAACCAACCATTCTGTTGACAATCTGTTGTGTGTTCACTATGTCGCCATACTCGCATATCTGTGCCATCTACCCCAGTCAAGTGGCTTTTCACTGACCTCAAATGTGCTGTGGCAAGCATATTGCCTCTGTCTTCTCCCATTCCTATGGAACAAAGCTTCATAAAAAGCATTGTTTGAAAACCAAAGAAAACAAAACAATGTATTCCCATGTAAGACATATCAGGTACTCCAAGATGATGTTATTCCATGTAGGCCACCAATTCCACAAGCTGTGAATTACAACCACTTTTGTAGTACTACTTGTTAGTCCCATTTGGTCAGACAGGTGAAATGAAAAAAGTGATTGGAGAGAAAGTACAAATAGGCAGTGGTTACAAATGGAGTTTGGTCAGTGGTCGGAGATCCTTATTGTGGAGATAGACAGGACTTTGTTCACAAACTGGAGTTTGAAGTTTCAAAGGGGAAAATAGGCAGTTACATCAGTTGTGAGCAACCCTCTGACTTTTAGCCCCAGGCGGTATGGGTGACTGATTTTAGTGCAGAACATGACATCGCTGTGTGAGGAGACGATCAGGGCAGGACATGTGCTATGTAATATTGTCTTCTATGATGAGACTCAAAGTACACTTGTTGCACTGTGCTGCAGTGTGCATGTAAACATCTGTCTCGGGCCATCAATGATTATAGCAGTGCTCTGTTTCATGGGTTGTAACTCTGCCATAGATATGCCATGTGGGCAGCGATCAGAATTTGTTTACCATGAGATTAGAGATATTTGGGTTTCAAATAGTGATCCAGTTGATTTGACTTTGTTGTACTGGTTGGGTCTAAAATGGTTTGGTCTCTGTGTTCACAGTAACAGAGGGTTTAGGGGAGGAGAATGGAGTGAGATGAGAGTGTTAAACCATTAAAATATAATCAACAAGTGTGATTCAAGGTTGATTAAACTTGACTTAACTTGATTAAAAGCCTGGTTAAAATAAAAAACAAAGAAGGCTGTGATTAATAGATGACGACAATGTTTTGTTAGTGAGGAAATTGAGGATTGATAATTCATTGTTTTAGAGAAACCCTGGACATGTGCAAAGCGTGTCCATGTACTTCATTTTAACCAATATCAAGATTTTAGGTTGAAATTACGTTTTTCACCTTTGTAATCACCTTTTTGCCTTAGTTAGAACTAGTTAAGTTTAAATAGTTCTGTAGTGTGACAAAAAATTTGTGAAAGTACAAATATTCAATTTAGTCTCTCAAATACACTAGATGATAAAAGCTGCATGTACAGTATAATAATTATAAAAGAACAAAAGGCTGGTTAAAATAGTTATAGATTGAGCATGTATATTTTACAACACTATAAAACTTAATAATAATAATAATAATTAAATTGTTACTGTACTAATACTATAGTAACTAATACTTTAATTATTAAAGGAATATTGTGTGTTCAATACAAGTTAAGCTACATCGACAGCATTTGTGACATAATGTAGATTACCACAAAAAATATTTTCGACTTGTCCCTCCTTTTTGTTAATAGAAGTAAAAATCGAGATTACAGTGAGGCACTTACAATGGAATGATCCAATTAAAAGCAGAAATGTGAAGCTTATAATTATATAAAAAGACTTTACAACATGAATTCTTCTGTTAACCGCTTCATCTCTGGGGCATTTTGGGACTGCCGAATTTTTCACACTCAAATTTGAAAGTTTACCTTTTACACACACAGTGGACTAATTGCCAAAATGTTGTCTAATTTTTCTTATCCTAACTTTATAAGCATCTAATTCTTCACTCCATCTCCCTCCAAACAGTCTTATTTTATTCCACTAGATTCAGTTCATGCACCACCTCCATTGTTTTATCAAATATCTTGGCCTCTGAGTGGACTAGAAGCTCAATATAGGAGTCATTAGAAAGCTGAGATTCATTACTTTGCAATCATATATAACATTTTATCATCAATAGTTGATAACATATATTCCCAATTAATTGTTTTGCATGTTTTTCCTGCTGGACCGCATATTTTGTTCTGGATATCTAAGATATAGCATTGGATTATTCACACAAGCAATCTCACAGACAAGTAAAAATGGTAAATTGTTTAGAAAACTGTCCAAGGTAAAAGCAAATATAAAGTTTTTAACTATTTGGGGCTTACAGCAGCAGTGATCGGCGCATAAAAGAGATGTTTGTATTTTATGTCTTACAGAAATCATATTTCACTTTGTGATTCTTTTAAAAATCTTACTAACTGTGGTATTAGGCAGCAAAATAAACTGTACAGTCACTTTTCTCAGAATGGGAGCTTTCATTTGATATATGAGTTGTCTATTTACGTGCTACTTGAAAGACTTTTATATTCATATTAATATTTCTACCACATGACCTCTAGGTGGTGCTAATTTGTAATGGGAATGTTTTCAGGCCTTTGTTATTTTATGTAACATAAATGCAGTGATCTATGAAAAGTTCAGATTCTAAGCTTTCAAATGATACCACAAATGCCTGACATATGTATTTTGAGACTTGAACATTTTAAGCGTAAACGTTTTTCGTGACATAGCGCCTCCTTTTGGACCAACTGGCGAGTCTGCAGAGTTGTAGAGGTTAAATCTCGGGTATAATTTGAGTTGTAAAGTTGTTTAAATCGTTGTTTTTGCGACGGACTACTATATTACTGGGATTACAATGTTTACGCCGTTACATCATCATGGCAACGAAGTTGTAAATTTGGCTATAACTTTACTCACAAAAGGTTAGTAAGCGATTTTATCACACTAAAATCATGTTAAACACACATATTGTTTTTGTCTTGCGGCTATACATTTGAAACAGTGAGTATTTTAACGTTTACAGAGTAGCCCCATTTACCTTCCTTGAAAAGTGCCACACTGTAACCCAGATTTGTGCTTTTTTTTTTAAAGAAAAAGAGGGACAAGATGAAATAAATTTTTGTGGTAATCAACATTATGTCACAAATGCTGTCGATTAAGCCTAACACATATTGAACGCAGAATATTTCTTTAATAATATAGTAGATAATTTATCTATAAATCTTTTATTTAAATCAAATTCAAAAATTCCTTTTTTCAAAAGTAATTATTTATTTACATCTAATGGCCTGACACATTAAAGTACATGAGTGACACATGAATACAAGTTTATGAATACATAGCCAAACCCACCTTTTAATTCCACATCAGCATACTTGCAGATTTAGATCTTTTAAATAGGTTTGTTCACCAATAGGCTTTGCCCATGTAAGGTAATGATCTAATGCAGTTATCTGTGCCTACCTGCTCTGATTGTTGAGTTGCATGTGAGCAAAGACCATAACTGTACAGATTATACTTTATAGAGGTCATTCCTTACTTCAGAGAGATGTGGAGATGTGAGCTGCGATAAGGAATTTAATGGTGACTCAGATAAGATTTGTCCATTGTGAGTCATTCCTGTACACTGATTGTCATTACTATTTTTTTTATTAAGTAATTATTGGTGAAGTGAGAACAAATAAGTATTCCTTATTCACATAAAATAGCCAGATGTTTTAGTGTACAAAATCTATACAGATACAGCTCTCAAAATTTGTAGATACCCTGAAATTTGTTAAGGACTGTTTGAGATTTACCATCTAAACATCCTCATGTTAGAACTCACTAAGCTAAGCATTAAAAAAACCACACAGTCTCTACATACTGTAAACCTACATATCATATACATACTGTATTTTCCTATGAATGTAATTCACTTTTTTATGCCTTTATACATTTTAGTATCCTTTTAACTACACAAGTAACTGATGTCTATGGAATACATTCAGACAAGCTTTCTTGTGAGTTTAGGTGTTTTCCAGCCTATTCAAAGCCAACTCAGCACATTTATCCCACAGAGATAGTCAGGTGGGATGTGCATTTATTAGATAATAAACAGAGTCTGTGCTGTTTTAGCAAGCTTAACATAAATAGATAATCCCACATTGTCATTATATTTCACCCAAAAGAGTAAATGAATTTAAACACTGAACAAACAAAAGGATGAATAGAAACACTACTATGACACTTCCGTTTCATTCAACAAAGAAACAAATTTACATTGCATGAATTTATCTGTGTACACTGTGTTGTGGACAGCACACTCAGTGATATTTAGGTTGTTTACTCTGATAGCATGTTAGTCATCTCTTCTCTACATAGTATATACTTTGGGCAGGTTGACATGAGGTCCTTTAGCCTGATTTTAAAGGCTTCAGTGCAGTCTGAACTGAGGAACGTTGACCTGTGGGTTGTTCTGTTGCTTTCTACTTTTCAAATATACATACTTGCCTCTGTTTGCCTTGGCTCACTTATGTACTTAAAGTTGGTATTTGCGTAACTGTAAAATTTTCCTGTTTGAGTAACCAGTCGTTCTATCCTCTCCAATGAATGTTAGGACATTGGTTGTTCTACTAATTCAGCATGTCACACACAAAACCGATGTTTATCACTTTAGGATTTTTTCCTTGATTAGTTAGAATCAAAGCTCTGGATACTGTTTTGTGTTAAAATCATTGTGGATTAATATAGTAGATTCATCTATTTCTAATTGATCTTACCCATCAAGGTACATTTTTTTTGTCACCTAAATGTTTTTTTGTTGTTGTTTTTTTTTTTACAGTGTACCAGGTGTCACCAAACCTTATTTACAGTTAAAGCAACAAAGGCTAGCTTTGTATGACTTTGATGTAGAGAAACCAGAAAAGAAATTTCTACTGGAACAGAGTTGTGTATCACGTGCATATGCAGAATGTTCAACAGAACAATGAGTTCTTTTACATAAAGGCCACAATTTTTACACTGTGTAAGTTATTGCTGTTGTTTATTGTGCTAGAATTAACAGAGATTTAGCAAACATGTAATTTGCACATTGAAATGTGGTGGACTAGTTATTCTCAATCTGATCTATTGGAATGTTCAATATGATTAAGCTTTCCTGTCATTAATAACACAACCTAGCCGGTCAATTAAAGGGATAGCTAACCCAAAACTAGAAATTCTGTCATTAACTCTGATTAACCCTCATGTTGTTCCAAACCCCATATGACCTCCTTTCGATATTAGGAAGAATGTTTGCCTCATTCGCCATTCACTTACATTGAATTCTTTAAAATTCCAATTTTCCACTTGTGCACCACAGAAGAAAGAATGTCATATGGGTTTGGAATAACATGAGAATGATTAAATTACAAAATTGTCATTTTTGGGTAAACTATTATTTTTCTACTTTTATTGATCTCTTGAAACCTTATTGAGGACCTGAAGTATGAAGCACAGTGTGGAAGGTAGTTGAGACTGACTATCCTGCAAACTTCTTCCATTAATGAATTTAGGGCAATGAAACAGAACATAAGACAGTAAAACCCCCTGATTGTCTTTGTCCGTGAAAAAACAACTCTGATTTAGCACTAAAGAAGCTTTAATCATTAACACAAGGGCCATCCCACTCCAGACTGGGGCCGTGCCCGGGGAGGAGGCCTGGACTGTCAATCACAGCAAGCCTCATCTTTGCTCTTGAGGACATGGCCCCTGTCACTCAAAGGTGTCTACTCCTCAGAGGGGAGGGGCTTGGCCTGTGAGGGGGTGTCCAAACTCTGTAGAGAGGACAAGTCTTTCCCCCCGCCATCAGGTAGCTGAGAATGCGCTTGTCCAAACCACTAGTAGACATGGAGATGGCAGACTATAGCGAGGCCTTGGACCCAGCCTACACCACCCTGGAGTTTGAAAATATGCAAGTGCTTGCAATGAGCACAGGTGAGTCATCCACTTGGATATTAGACCCCACGGTGAACTTTGAGACCTTTACTGACTTATATAGGCTACTGAAACTATGGTCAAGTGATGGAGGCTGATTTTAACAAGGCTGAAAGTTTATAGTTACAGGAAAAGCCATTGTTCAGAGATATCTTTGCATTGCCTGGCAGGATTGGCAAGCTTGTAACCTCTTGCACAGAACACCCAATGGTGACTGTAAAAGTCAATAGAAAATGCATTTTTAAGTAGAAGATAAGAAGCACAGTATGCCCTATCTTGCAGACATGGTACTCTAGAAGAACAAGAAGAAAGAAAGTGTCAGTTCATTCGTCTCCTCTTGCTTGTTCTCATAAAAATGGCTTTGGATAAAATGACTTGTTTGGATAGTATTCCCAGAAGTTTGACACCCAGCATGAATGATTACTGAGAAAGGAAAGCGTCATGTAAATGTTTTGCAGCCAAGTGTCCCATGTCTAGGTTTTATGCAACAAATTGATATCCATTGATATCTGATCTGGCAAAGTAATCTAATATGTATGGTAAAGTTATTTAAAGTTTTAGAAAAGCAGTAAAATAATAAACAATATCTTCTCTCTGTAGATGAAGGTGAGTCAATTTGATACATTTATAAACATTTAGGTATTGGAGGGATTCACTGACATTTGAGCTTGATTGACATTTGCTAATCGAAGCACACATAAGAACTTTTATTTTGATTGACCCCAATATCAATGGCAGTCACATTAGCATTCAGTGTGGAGGGGGTTTCATCAATAGTGTATAACAATTTTTTTTTATTAACATTTTATTACTAAATGAAATTATTATTATTTTTTTCTGTTCAAAATCATTTTATTTTAATCACACATATTTTTGCACTATAGTCTATGAGAAGACTCTCTCACAAATTATTTTCCATTTAGATGATCATTACATAATCACTGATGAGCCATTTACCCAGTTTTGCCTTTGATCAGCCAAAGTCATTATGTTGGTTTTAATGTAATTACCTCTAATTGCTTCTCTAGCATAAAAATGAACATTTCACAACTCTTCCAACCTTCCTTTGAAATTATGAATTAGGTTAATATGACATATTGTCATTGACAAACAACATAATACAATCAAATGAACCAAATGTAAGTCTTGGAGTTTAATCATGTATCTAATGTTTATTTATTTGTATGATTATTAAGTTCATAGACATAGTTTAATGTGTTTAGTAGGTCATCAGTAACACTGATTTGAGTTAATATAATGAAACATGATCTTGTTATAGCTTTAGTACAGAATATAGTAATAATCACTTTTGGATTTTTAAGCAAACAGTCATTTCCAGCACATTTTAATCATGGTAATCTACAGCTAATGATTTAGAAGTAAAAATATATTTTGTTAACGTATTTTTGCACCTCATGACCTTTCCCCCATTTAGGTCTGGTCTGGAATCAGGAGTCTGACTAATTCAATCTGCAATCCAAATATTTAGGCCTCAGTATTCAATATAGTCCAGTCTTTCATAGTCCCTATTATAAGAACGTCATATTTGTTGCACAAAAACGTAATAAAACAGCAAAGTGAATTATCCACCCCATTTGGCTTTCTTGAGAGTGTTCCATCCCATTAAGTTCTCTAAATTCAAGATCCTTGTAATTTCAGACTCCTCACCAGCTGAGAGTGCCAACATGAATGCTGCCAACCACTTAGGGTCGGGCACCCTATGCGCCATCTGTGGAGATCGGGCCACAGGCAAGCACTATGGAGCCTCCAGCTGTGACGGCTGCAAAGGCTTCTTCAGACGCAGCGTACGCAAAAACCACATGTACTCCTGCAGGTCAGAAACTAACAACCTTCAGTAACACCATAGCATTGTTGAATTCTGCAAACAAGCTAAACTCTCATTGGCATAGAAGAGTTCATTAACCATCTGATGTGCTAAATAAACATTTGGTTTCTTTATGCTTTTGTTGCAGGTTCAACAGACAGTGCATAGTGGACAAAGACAAGAGAAATCAATGTCGATACTGTAGACTAAAGAAGTGTTTTCGAGCAGGGATGAAGAAGGAAGGTACTTGCTCCTGTTAGATCACATTCAACTAATGCTATTAAAGAAATAAAGACAAAGATTCCCCCCCGTTTGGGAGGTAAGGGGATGAGGAAAGCCATTGGTGGGGCAAATAGAAGATGTTGCAACTGCGGGGTGAGAGCGAGTGAGAGCCATGTTGTTAATGATCACTCAACAATGCAGCAAGGTCTATGTCTGGTTTATGCTGAACAAATAGTGTAGAGCCATCATAACTACACACTGATAAAAAGCGCAACCTTGAGGTCTCCCCACCTCTCACAAAGTCTGCTAATATCCCTCATCTCTGCTATCTCAATTGGTTGTCGGAACTGGATGGCATTCATTGCTGCTGATAATAAAAGACTGAGTTTAAGTGGTCTTTTCCAGAGTTGTTTTTATGTTCAACATGCACAGGTAGGCATTCCATTTGTATTTTTAATGATTTAAATTTTTTTGTCTTCAGCTGTGCAGAATGAAAGAGACAGGATTAGCACTAGAAGATCCAGCTATGAAGACAGCAGTTTACCCTCCATAAATGCACTTATTCAAGCAGATGTCCTTTCTAGACAGGTATATATCTTATGAAGTATAAGCACACTTTAAAGGTGAAGTGTGTAATTTCTGTACCTCAAGAGACACCTACGGAATTGAAATTTTAAATAATTATTGTTTTCATACCTGTCTCCTGAACACAACCCCCATTAGCCATTAGATGGAAAACAGATAGTCCCGCCCCCAAACGTATGCCATTTGTTGAGCCAGTGTTGGTGTGTTGAGCTCAAAATATAGTCAGTTCTGTATTATGTTTCTATTTAGCAAACAGTCCTTTCCAGCACATTTCCATCATGGTGATTCACAGCTAATTGATTTAGGAGTAAATATTTTTTTGAAAGTCATGTACCCCGTGACCTTTCCCCATTTAACTCTGGTCTGGAATCAGGAGTTTGACTGGTTCAATCTGCAATCCAAATATTTAGGCCTCTAAATTCAATATAGTTCTATATTTAATAGTCCCTTTTGTAAGTAGATCATATTTGTTGTCAAAAACTTGATAAAAACCAGTAAACAAAGTGAATAATTTGCCTTGAAGATCCTTGAATGTTGCTGTATTGACCTGGTCGGGTTGCTTAAACAAACAAAGCAATGTTTTGAAAGAAATGGATTTCTTTTCATTTTCTCTGTATATTAAACTGGGATAGGAGATTTTAAGTATTTTAACATTGAAAAATTACACACTTGACCTTAAATTGATCGTTCAAATCTTGTCAAATGATGCATGATATACATATATGGGAAAAATAACATATATTCGTAATGGTATTGTGTAGATCTCATCACCAGGACCTATCATGAATGGTGACATCAGAATGAAGAAGGTAGCCACTATAACTGATGTGTGTGAGTCTATGAAACAACAGCTGCTGGTGCTGGTTGAATGGGCCAAATACATCCCTGCTTTCTGCGACCTTCCCCTGGATGATCAGGTAGGATGAGAGCAGCCTCTTAAATGGATAGTTCACCAAAAAAAGAAAAAAAAAATGTATTTATTATTACTCTTTCCTACTTTCTTCTGTGGAACACAAACCTAGATGTTAGTCAGAGGCCCTGTCCCAATACCCACACTTGCGGTCTTGGCCACTTGAGTGCATGTGCACGCGACAGGAAGTAAGTGTTCAAGACTGTCCCATGTCTAAAACATGCCAAAGCTCAGTGCACTTAACCCATACTAAATCCACACTAGTGCAAATACCGCTTCGGAGCAGTCTTTCAGGCTAAGTGTATCCCAGAGTTCATCACGTTCAGGAGCCACACCCCGCCTAACTGAGTGATCGGCATATTTTATATAATATGTTTAGGATGACTTAATATCAGCATCATAATTACAAAATATTATTTATGTGTATATTTATATACCTCTTTGATTTCCTTCTTGCCCAGTAATTACTTTATTTTGTTTGTTCTTGCCTAATACTGCTGGTCATTTTGGACATTTATCAGCCAGTGTGGCATACAATATGCGGTCTAGTAAATGTTGTTTTAAAATAAAAAAAATGTATCAACTAGTACCACAGTTTCTCTCTCATCTTTATGTATATAAAATGTACATTTTAATGCTTTTTATTTGTTGTATGAAACCACATTCTGATAAGCTGTGTAAAGCAGTCTTTGGTCGTCTTATATAAATGACCAAAAAGCCAAAGCTTTTTGTTAAATATAATTTAAATGGTTTGTACTAGTAGCTATTAATGGATCACAAAGGTTTATAGAATAAAGTTTTTTTGTTTGTTTGTTTTTTTTTAAGTTCTATGCAGTATATTGAAAAAAAAAAGTAGAATGAAATTGCAGTTATGGACAACGCAATTTTACAGTTAAACAGTTTAATGTTTAATGTGCAAAGTATTGTAAATCAAAATGAGTAAAAATAATTAACTTTTACAATTATTTTCACACAATAAAAACATTATACAAATTTTTTACTTACATATTTTCTACAGCACAATACACTTCCAACAACCAGTAATGTATTAATAAATGAAAAGATGGGTAAAATTTTCGGTTATTTATTATTTTAAGTAGGCTATAATAGTCACTGCAACCAAAAACAATCAGTCTTCCGCTGAGTGAAAAGACAAAAACAGCTGTCGCGAACAGCACCAACATCCTTAAATCTATGAGTGTCCGCATAAAATCTCATTTTGTGTTCCATGGAATAAAAACATCATACAGGTTTGGAACAACATGAAGGTGTGTGAATGATGGCTGAATTTTAATGTATGGGTGAGCTACTCCTTTAATTAGCTAAAAACGCAGTTCCAAAAGATAGATGTCATGGAAATTGTTGTGAACAAATTCAAATGTGGGCTTAATTTGGAAATAAGGTTCAGAGATCCTTAGTTTGGGTGGTTAATGTATTTTGATGGCTCAAGTTAGAATATGATGAGCTGGTTTGAAAGTTACATCTTTTCTTGAGACATTCAGAATCATTAACATGCTGTGCACTGAGGCATGCTAACTGATAGAGTGTTTAGCTGTGTGTGAGAGCGCTACAAATGGCATCTTCTCACACAAATACACACGTGAATAACAAACATGTGCATACATGAATACCTGCCTAATTTTGCCTGCATGTAAGGTCTATTTATAATGGTGCAATTTGGATTTTTCAAGTGAAAGTCAGCTGGTTTCTACTGGACATTTCATCAGTGGTGGAAAGAGTACTTATTTTTTAACTTAAGTAAAAGTACTGCTAATGAAGAAATACTTCACTTGAGTACAAGTACTGAGAAATATTATGACTCAAGTAACAGTAAATAAGTAGTTTGCCGAAAAACTACTCAAGTAATTACGTTACAAGTTACTTTATGAAAATTATATTATATAGTATATACACTTCCATTTTTAGAACACAAAGACATTTTTTTTCTTGAAAGAAATTGATGCTTCCTTTCACCAAGGATGCATTAAATTGATCAAAAATACTGCCAAAATCATTAATTATTATTACAGTTTGAAATAATTGTTTTAAGTGGTATTTATTAAAACATTTTCTTTACCCATGATGGCAAACATATACTGTGTCACCTATTCCTTACAAAAGCTTTCTAAAGTGTTAATTTGGTACTGCGGGCTTCCGCCGTGCCGCACACAGCGCGTTTTAGTTTCACTGATATACAGTATATATATATATATATATATATATATATATATATATATATATATATATATATATATATATATATACAGGATTGGGAGGGTTACTTTTGAAATGTATTCCACTACAGATTACAGAATACATGCTGTAAAATGTAATTTGTAACGTATTCCGTTAGATTACACAAGGTAAGTAACGTATTCTAAATACTTTGGATTACTTCTTCAGCACTGGTAGATTTTTTCACTTGTTTTGATTATAAAAACTCTGCCAATACAGTAAGACAAAATACACGTTAAAAATACATTCTCTGAAAAACTTAAATATCTTATGCAGTGTTGTTTCTAAAACAAGATCAAGCAAACTGAAAGGATTTTTAGATATTTTTATAGAAAAACAATACAAAAATTATTATCAAAAATAGGATTTTTGCCCTAATATCAAAGGTCTTACTAGAAAAAAAAGAAATTATGATCCAACGTGAATTGTCTTGATAAATAAATATGATCATGCCTGGTAACGTGCATGTAAAATGGCTAGAAATAGCATTTTAGCTTAACGTAAAGCTGACAATTTACACAAGGTTTATTTCTATTTCTTCTGCTCCAAACTTCAAACGTACTTCTCCGTCTGCTCGTACGAATGTAACACATCATAAGAAAGTGTTTTACCGCTGTTCAAATGCACTTTGGATTGCATAATTTATATGTATAATTGTTTTCCATCTACATTTATGCATTTGGCAGACGCTTTTATCCAAAGCAACTTACAGTATACTTAATACAGGGACAATACCCCTGGAGCAACCTGGAGTTAAGTGCCTTGCACAAGGACACAATGGTGGTGGCTGTGGGGATCGAACCAGCAACCAGTAACCTGATTACCAGTTATGTGCTTTAGCCCACTATGCCACCACCACTCCTGAAAGGACTAAATATTAAATGAAACAAATGACAATAAAATGCAAAGTAATCTCTTTAGTAATCAAAATACTAAATACCAATGGAATACAGTTACTTATATTTTGTATTTTAAATGTGTAATCCCATTACATGTATTCCATTACTCCCCAACTCTGTATATATATATAGAACTGGATCGCTGATGCAACGGTAAACTGCCAGCAGGAGGTGAAGACACCGCAAGTGTTCGAGCGGCCATCTTGTTGTGCCCAAGCTCTCATAGAGCATCAATGACTGACAGGTGAAAACGCCCCCGTTTCACCGTCTCTGACCTCTGGATACGACAGTCACATTTCATCCACTAGTGACAATCATGTTTAATGTTTAATTTGCTCGTTGTGGATAATTCATTACGAGGGAGAAGATATACGCTGATCGGATCGCGATGTCAGAGCATCCACCTGCCCCGGTTCTTAGTCTATCAATGCAGCACAACGATCACCAAAGGAAGCATCAAAACTGTCCACAGGTTGTAAGGAAAAGCTGTAATATCTGCTTGTTTAGGGTGACAGTATGTCTTTACCCCTGAAAGGGATGTTAAAAACTGGGGATTTCTAAATCACCTTAAATGCCTGGATTTGCTTGTTTTCATATTAAAGTGTTCTCTGTAGTCATACATGGATACATGTCATATATATGTGTTCGTTTGCCATTTAAACCTAGCTTATAAATTAAATTTTAACCAAATTTTGTTTTTGCATATCTCCCTCTCTGCATGCCCACTGCGTGTGTTTGGTAGAGGGAGAGCGTGCTCATTTTTAAGTGACAAAGAACAAGGCACTTTTTTGATGAAAACATAAAACAAGTAACTCTGAACAAACACTTCGATGTTCACAATAAAGAAGTCTGAAAATGTCTGTTTGTGTCTTTCCTCAGTTTCAGTGAACTTGTTTATATTCAGCTGATCTGTTCGCTGATGAAGTTTGTTAGAGGTGGATACTGTTTGATATAGATACACATAACTCGCTTGGGCTTTCAAGAAACAGGAAAAATTCCCGACTTTAAATAAATAAATAATTAGATGTCAAGGACGTTTGCGTTGTAAGGATGTACATGCAGATTTCAGTCGGAGATTGAATGACTAATGTTTACTCGCTGAAATAAGATAGGGAATTGGAATTGGAATTCTGACAGAAGATAGAACATTGGAATATTTGGGCATAGCAGTATGATGGATCAGTGGCTTCACTGTTATGACATCATGAGTAAACCAGTTCTATATTATATATCAGTTTTTAGTTCATAAATAGAATTTTCCCAAAAATTTAGACATACTGTGTATTTTTTTGTACTTTGTAATTGTGGTGAAAAATAACTGTAGCGAAGTTGAATACTTAATTTTTAATCAACTCAAGTACTTTTATTTAATTATATTTAAAAAAGTAGAAACATTTGAAAAATGTACTCAAGTACTGTAACGAGAGTAATTACTTTCCACCTCTGCATTTCATTCAGACAAAAAAACTTTCTAACCAAACGAATGCATATTCTTTCCTCTCAGGTTGCCTTGCTGCGTGCTCATGCTGGAGAGCATCTCCTAATAGGTGCAGCCAAACGTTCCATGCTGTATAAAGACATTTTACTATTAGGTAAGCAACAAAGAAAGACACATTGAGAATACAGTAATGAATTAAAAACTTAAACTTGCTGTGTAAAGTTGGTGTGAGTTTATGTGCTTGAAGAATCTGTCACTATTGTGGTCATTAAGTAGCTACTGAGGTTCAAAGCACACAGCAACTTCAAAATTCAGGTTTGAGGCATTGTGTCATTTATGTTGTAGAACAAAATGTGCAAGTCTCTTCAAGTAGCCTAATGTCAACCACAGACTTTACTAATACATAAAAAACTGCTATTCTAGTGTAAAAAACCTATTGGAAAATCATGAGGCAAATGGCGAATTAGTTTTCCATGTTGGCCTACAAATAGACATCATGACTGAACAGCTTTATTTCTATTGCAACTCCTTTTTAGATTTGACCAATGTTTTACCTCAGAATGTTTCATGTTTCTCACAGGTAATGATCATATTATTCCTCGAAACTGCCCCGAGTTGGAGGTGAGCCGAGTGGCTGTCAGGATCCTGGACGAGTTAGTTTTTCCCTTCCAGGATCTCCAGATCGATGACAATGAATATGCTTGCTTGAAGGCCATCGTATTCTTCGATCCAGGTAGATAAATATTCCTGAAACTGAAACAAAACTTAATCTTCTGAACAGAATTTTAAAATAGAGTATTGTTACAACTTTTGAGTATTCAGACAGATCTTATACGATGGTACTTTCTCTACTCATTTAGATGCCAAAGGTTTAAGTGATCCAAGCAAGATCAAGCGTATGCGATACCAAGTTCAAGTTAGTTTGGAAGACTATATCAATGATCGCCAATACGATTCGCGGGGACGGTTCGGCGAGCTGCTTCTTCTGTTGCCAACGCTACAGAGTATCACCTGGCAAATGATCGAACAAATCCAGTTTGTTAAACTGTTTGGAATGGCAAAGATAGACAACCTGCTTCAAGAGATGCTTCTGGGAGGTAATTACAAGAATGTAACAATTTCTGTTCAGTGAAAGGAACTTTGAATGGAACTTTGTTTTAAAAGGATAATTCACCCCAAAATAAAAATTATGTTATAATTTTAATCAAGCTTATGTTATTCCAAACCCATATGATTTTCGTTCTTTCGTGGAACACAAAAGGATAAATTAGGCAGAGTATTAGGGACTCACAGCCTTAAGGATAAATTTGGCAGAGTATTATGGACTCACAGCCTCAAAGCCCCGATATACTTCATGAGAAATCGAAGAACAAACATGTATGACATCATTTAGAACAAAATCTGGCCAAAAAGAAGGCATTTTTGCATTTGTTTCAGTGGTACATAACTTTTAGGAAAACATTTAACTGGCTGCTAAACACCTTCTTACTGCCATTGGTCGACGTCATCAGAAGGAGTAACCTGAAAATCCACCTACTACTTTGTTTATATTGTTCAGTAAGACTGAGTTAGGAACTGCATGCTACACATACTTCTACTACTTCTGTCTATGGCAGAAATAGTTTGAGTAGTATGGTAGTATGCAATTCCGAACTCAGTGTCAGTATTCAACTCGAACACACTAGCATGCAGTTATTAGACAGCTGGTGCAAATTTACCTTCATCTGTACGACCGTTTGCGTAGAGATATTTTCTAAGACCATGTAATGTGATTTTTGTTTAATTGGTCTATAAAAGGAATCAAATCTACTCAAATACCTTCAAGTGCCTATTCACTCATGTGCCATCTGCAGGGAAAGCCATTCACACATCTGCCCAAAATAAGATATGCCTCTATCACCATTATTTTGTCTGCATTCTGCCCATTAACACTCTTTTATACAGGTACATCCATCTTTGCAGTAGTATCAGTATCATCATAAATTACAATAACAGAGTTTAATCGCTGCATATTATGGCCATGTAGAGCATGTTAGCACATTAGCGTCATGAATTCAGAATGTAAACAAGACAAAGTAAACATTTTCTACTGCATATATATTACTTGAAATAATCATAGAGTGGTTAAAACTGCTTCTTTTACTGACCTCATGTGAATTCTACACATAGAATGAGGCATATTTCGATAACACATTTTATGGTTTTACATGTAGCATCCTCATATTTAAATGTACCTCTAAACGGCTCACACAGTGGTGTGGCGGGTGTCTGAATGTTCACAAACATTATACCAGGGCTTTCCAACTTCATCGACAAATGGGCCAGATGGAAAATATCTTCGGGGCACGTGGGCCAAGCGAGGATATTTTGTTATCGAAAAGCTTCTATCTACAGATATTGTGTTATAACAGGCCTATAATATTTGTTTAATATATAAATAAAACATCTGTTTTATAGCTTTAGTTTTTTTTTGTTTTTTTTATCATGAGAAAAATTTCCACCTAGCATGAAATTCTGCCCCCAAGACAACTGACAACCTCACGCCACTGAAAATTTCAAACGGGCCGGATTTGGCCCGCGGGCCATCAGTTGAATAGGCCTGCAGTATACCATTGCTCAGCTGTTTCAAACTTCTTTTTACCTGTAAACAAAGAAGAATTCTCTGGAAGTATATCGGTGTCTTAATGAACCACCGAAACAAATGCAAAAAAAAAACTTTTTTTGGATAGATTTTGTTCTAAATGACATCACACCCATTCATTCTTCGATTTCGTATGAAATATATCGGGGCCTTTAAACCTTTTTCTCATACACATGCTCTACAAGTATACATCATAGACAGAGAATAATGCTACTCTCCATATCAAAAAGAGTGGAGAATTTCCTTCATCTGAATCCTAATGAGCTTCTCATCCTATCAGGTTCAGCAAATGAAGCCCCTCACACCCACCACTCTCTACACCCACATCTGGTCCAGGAGCACCTTAGTAACAATGTCATTGTTACCACCAACATGGCCACTACAATTCACAATGGCCAGATGTGTAAGTACTTTACACATCTTAAACGGATTTTTAATGAAAATTTGTCATCATAAAGGAAGATGTAATTGGGACTAATACAGGTCTTGATGGTTTTCCCTCAGTTTACATTCACTCTAATGGATGAAGCTATGGACAAACAGGCTTGTTGAAGTAATCCCTGCCAGAATCGTAAAAACTAATCAGGCATACTTAGTCAAAGAAGGCTACTGTAATTCTTTCCTACCCTAATGCCTTCAGAAATTTCATAAGCGTGCTTATTTTGGGTCAGCCAATGGTTTCTTTCTGCCAAATGTTATCATGCTATGTAAATTATGTCTATTTAAGGTTCCATAAGGTTCCACCCCCATGGAGTCCCCTGATCTAACATATCCTCTCGCTCTCTTTCCAAACAGCCACTCCAGAAACTCCAATCCCATCTCCCCCCACGGCCTCAGGTTCTGATCACTACAAAATGGCTCCGGGAGTTATAGCCACAGCTCCCAAACAGTCCAGTTCCATCCTTCAAACCATCACTAAACAAGAGACGATCTGACTGCTTTAGGAGAAACATAGCTCATGGATTTAATTGAGTATTTTGTATAACGGTAGTTTTAATAGGCAACAGGTTGACTCATAAACATTGGACACCGTAAAGCTGACATTTATAGTGGTTGAAGTTAAGGTTTTTAGGAAAGCCAATGTGAAAAGAATTTCCAGGTTATTATTTTATTTGTTGGCTGTATGTATTTTTAAATCTAGAGTTGCATATTTATACTACCAAAGGAGTCATAAAAGCATTCAAAAAGTCAGAAATGCCCATAGAAAGGTTATGTGTTGTTTTTTCTTTTTCCTTTTCTTTCAGGAGTTTGAGTTTCATATATGTTACAGCAGGCCACTTATCTGAATGTGATCAGATGTTTGTTCTATTGTACAGTATTTTAATAGCTTGACTCTTAAAGTACTTTTGCGGTAGCCCGAAAGAATACATAACATTTTGTGCCTTGAAAAATATTGTTATTTACCAAAATGCTGGAAATTGTTTTATGTATGTTAAGAGTATGTGCATTTAATATTTTTCTGTATGTGCCATACTTAAATTGTATATATAATGATTTCTTTCTTCTTTTTTCATAAACGGGTTTAGTCTGTTCTGAGTCACCCACTACGGGGGAAAAAGCTAAAAAAAAAACATTTTGGTCTCCTCTTCAACCCCTTAACTGTGACTATTAAGTAATGCATTTGTATGCATTCAGTGTATTTTAGGAGAGAATGCCAAACTTCTTTCATAACTAGTTTTAAATGTTGGTCTAACCAATTTACAATTACCACCTTCAGGGAGAAGGATCATTTTAAACTTGCAATGTGAACTGATATTAAATACCAATGCTATATTTTTTACATAAAAGTGTGCTGTGGTTTATTTTCATCCTTTTTTAACCTTGATTTATAACATGATTTAAATAGGTAGCTGTTATAGCATAAATGTTAAAATAGGACCCACTATAATTTCCGTGGGAGGTCTGAACAAATATCTAATGATGAAATGATGAGTATTAATTTCAGTTCCACTTTATATTATGTATCATTAACTACTATGCACTAATATTTAAATACATACAGTTGCAGTCAGAAGTTTACATACAGCTTAGCCAAATATATTTAAACTCAGTTTTTCACAACTGCCGACATTTAATCAGAAAACTTTCCATGTCTTAGGTCAGTTAGGATCTCTACTTTATTTTAAGAATGTGAAATGTCAGAATAATAGTAGAAAGAATGATCTAGTTCAGCTTTTATTTCTTTCATGACATTCCCAGTGGGTCAGAAGTTTACATACAATTTAGTATTTGGTAGCATTGCCTTTAAATTGTTTAACTTGGGTCAAACATTTTGGGTAGCCTTCCACAAGCTTCTCACAGCAAGTTGCTGAAATTTTGGCCCATTCCTCCATACAGAACTGGTGTAACTGAGTCAGGTATGTAGGCCTCCTTGCTCACACACGGGTTTTTCAGTTCTGCCCACAAATTTTCTATCAGATTGAGGTCAGGGCTTTGTGATGGCCACTCCAATCCCTTGACTTTGTTGTCCTTAAGCCATTTTGCCACACGTCTGAAGGAATGCTTGGGGTCATTGTCCGTTTGGAAGACCCATTTGTGAATGAGCTTTAACTTCCTGGCTGATGTCTTAACATGTTGCTTCAATATATCCACATATTTTCCTTCCTCATGATGCCATCTATTTTGTGAAGTGCACCAGTCCCTCCTACAGCAAAGCACCCCTACAACATGATGCTGCCACCCCAATGCTTCACGGTTGGGATGGTGTTTTTTGGCTTGCAATCCTCACCCTTTTTCCTCCAAACATAACGATGGTAATTATGGCTAAACAATTCAATTTTTATTTCATCAGACCAGAGGACATTTCTACAAAAAGTAAATATTTGTCCCCATGTGCACTTGCAAACTGTAGTCTGTCTTTTTTATGGCAGTTTTTAGAGCAGTGGCTTCTTTCTTGCTGAGCAGCCTTTCAGGTTATGTCGATATAGGACTCGTTTTACTGTGGATATAGATACTTGCTACCTGTTTCCTCCAGCACCTTCACAAAGTCCTTTAATGTTGTTCTGAGATTGAGTTGCACTTTTCGCACCAAACTACGTTAATCTCTAGGAGATAGAATGTGTCTCCTTCCCGAGCGGTATGATGACTGCATGGTCCCATGGTGTTTATGGTACTATTCTTTTTACAGATGAATGTGGTACCTTCAGGTGTTTGGAAATTGCTCCCAAGGATGAACCAGACTTATGGAGGTCCACAGTTTTTTTCTAAGATCTTGGCTGATTTATTTAGATTTTCCCATGATGTCAAGTGTGGTGGTGGGGGCGTGGTTAAGCACCGGTTTGTAAATGGAGAGCGAGATCAGAAGCTGAGAATGGTAAGGATCATCACCTGGCATTGACTGCCTCTAACAGCTGTTTGTCATTGCAGTGATTGTGGAGACGGGTTTTAAAGAGCGAGCCAGACACCAGTGAGGGGGAGAGGGCTGCACAGAGCAGAGTGTTCAAGACTGCAATATTTGTGTTGTGCTGAAAAGCCTTATTTGAGTGTGTCCACTGAAAAGTGTGATTTATAGACTGTGAAAAATGTGGGAAATAAAGCCCCTTTTGAGTTGGATCTCGCCGTCTCCCGCTTCCTCCTTGCCACGAAAACTATGAACTTTATTACACTGGTGCTGAAACCCAGGAATTAAGGGAGGAAGAATGCCGCCATGGATCCCTCACCTCTGGAGGACATGGTCAAGACCCTCGCCAGCTTTCACCAGACACAACATCAGGCTCTCCTCGAGCTGCCTACTGAGCAGGAACAGCAATTCTTTGCACTCCTCCAGGCCCAAGTGGAGGACCGGCAGGTGTTCTGGAACTTGCTGCACCAGGAGGGTGCTGCCACAGCGACCTCGGACCCTATGACCACCCCGCCCCAGGTTCCGCTCATGAAGATGGGCCCCCTCGATGATCCGGAGGCCTTCTGGGAGCTCTTTGAGCGGACGGCAGGGGCATATGGATGGCCGAGCACCAGTGGGCTGTCCGATTTATTCCACTGCTGTCCAGGGAAGCCCAACTCGTGGTGCAGCAGTTACCAGCGGAAAACCTCCTGGTGTACGCCGAATTGAGAAAAGCCATCCTGCAACAGGTCGGCCAGACACCCAAGCAGCAGCACCAACGCTTCCGCTCTATGACCATTGGCAAGCACGGCTGCCCATTCGCCTTCACCCAACAGCTCCGGGACGCCTGCCGGAGGTGATTGCTGGCTGAGCAATGAGATGTCGGAGCTGTCATCGATCTAATGGTACTGGAGCAGTTCATCGCTCAACTTCTGAGAGGGAGGACTGAGTGGGTCCAGTGTCACTGTCTGGCGTCGCTGCAAATGGCCATCCAGCTGTCAGAGGACCACATGGTTGCGTATTCGGGAGCCGGCGAGCCCTGAGATGCTTCTCTCTCTCTCTCATTCCCTTGTCTCCCCATCTCCCCCTGCTTTCCATCCTGTTCCTCCTCCCCGGAAACGGGGAGAAGCCCCCCCCATACCGGCTCCTCGACTCCGGGATTGCACTATCTGCCGGTTTCCCCTGCCCCTCTCCACACTCACTCCCAGGGTGGTGGACCTGTAATCGAGTTGGGACGTACCGCATACCTGCGAGTATTAAGGGGGGTACAAACCAGGCCTTGGTGGATTCAGGTTGCAGCCTCCATCCATCAATGCCTGGTTCTAGACGAGGCTTTGGGTGCTAGTAACAAGGTGAAGGTAAGGTGTGCGGCATGCCGTGAATGTCAGCTGGTGAATCCGCCGGCCACCCCAAGAGCACCTTTGCAACCACTTCCTTTGATCGAGGTCCCCTTCGAAAGAATTGGTATGGACCTCATCGGGCCATTAGAGCGGATGGCATATGGACATCGCTTTGTGTTGGTTGTGGTGGACTATGCAATGTGATATCCAGAAGCAGTGCCTTTGCGCATCATCTCAGCACGTAGTGTTGCGAAGGCACTCTTCAGAATAATCTCCCGAGTGGGTATTCCAAAAGAAATCCTCACTGATCAAGGCATTGCTTTTATGTCATGTACACTATGTGAGCCGTATGAATTATTGGGCATTAAATCGATTTGGACAAGCGTCTTCCACCCGCAAATGGACGGCTTGGTTGAACGGTTTAATAAAACCCTGAAAAACATGATTCGTAAGTTCATGCATGAAGATGCTCAGAATTGGGATGGCAGTGAGGGGGAGAGAGCTGCACGGAGCAGAGTGTTCCAGAGTGCGATATTTGTGTTGTGCTGAAAAGCCTTATTTGAATGTGTCCACTGAAAATTGTGATTTATAGACCGTGAAAAGTGTGGGAAATAAAGCCCCCTTTGAGTTGGATCTCATCATCTCCCGCTTCCTCCTTGCCACGTAAACTAAGAACTTTGTTATGTCAAGCAAAGAGGCACTGAGTTTGAAGGTAGGCCTTAAAATAAACCCACAGGTACACCTCCAATTCAGTACACCTCCTATAGAGGCTAATTGTCTAAAGGCATATCATTTTCTGGAATTTTCTAAGCTGCTTAAAGGCACAGTTAACTTAGTGTATGTAAACTTCTGACCCACTGGAATTGTGATATAGTTAATTAAAAGTGAAACAATCTGTCTGTAAACAATTGTTGGAAAAATTACTCGTGTCATGCACAAAGTAGATGTCCTAAACGACTTGCCAAAACTATAGTTTGCTAATATTAAATCTGTGGAGTGATTAAAAAATGAGTTTTAATGACTTCAAACTAAGTGTATGTAAACTTCTGACTTCAACTGTACATACAATGTACTTATTGTGTAACTACATGTTGTTCTGCAAAATTCTCACAAGATTCGCATTTGCTGCTAATGAGGTTGGGATAAGGGGTTTAGGGGTAATGTTAACAGTATAACTACAGATGTAATTAAATGCAGGTACTTTAAATGTACACTGCCTGGCCAAAAAAAAGTCGCTGTTTGGATTTAAATAAGCAGATGCTTAAGAGCCTATGACTGGATCATTATTGCAGTGATTAATATGTTTCAGCTGGCAACAATACTTTTAACCCTAAATGATACAGTGTGTAGCTTCTCATTTCTTAAACAACCATGTCGGAAGACGTATCCTGTGGTCGTGGAAAAGATGTTACTGTGTTTCAGAAGGGGCAAATTATTGGCCAGCATCAAGGAAAGAAAACAACTAAGAAGACTGCTGAAATCACTGGAATTGGGAACTGTCAGCTTTGCGGAAGAATTGCGGTCGGAAAAAAATCTTGAATGATCATGATCGGAGATCACTAAAACGCTTGAAGTCACATCATAAAAAATTTACAGTAGAACTCACGGTTATGTTTAATAGTGAATGTAAGAGCATTTCCACATGCACAATGTGATGAGAACTTACAGGATTGGGTCTAAACAGCTGTGTGGCCACAAGAAAGCCACTTGTTAGTGAGGCTAATTGGAAAAAACAACTTCAGTTTGCTAGGGAGCATAAAGATTGGACTCTGGAGTAATGGAAAAAGGTCATGTGGTATTATGAGTACAGATTCACCTTATTCCAAAGCGATGGGTGCATCAGGGTTAGAAGGGAAGTGCATGAAGAGGTGCACCCATCATGCATAGTGCCCACTGTAAAGCCCCTGGAGGCAGTGTTATGATCTGGAGTTGCTTCAGTTGGTCAGGTCTAGTCTCAGCAATGTTATGCAGCAATAAAATGAAATCAGCTGACTACCTGAATGTACTGAATGACCAGGTCATCCCATCAATGGATTTTTTTCTTCCCTCATGGCATGGGCATATTCCAGGACAATGCCAAGATTCATCGGGCTCAAATTGTGCAAGAGTGGTTCAGGGAGTATGAGGAATCATTTTCACACATGAATTGGCCACCACAGAGTCCTGACTTTAACCTCATTGAAAGTCTTTGGGATGTGAATAAATGAATGTTATATTTACATAGCACTTTTCTTACACTACAATCAAAGCACTTTACATACCGAACAGGGGACTCTCCTCACCCATCACCAGTGTGCAGCATCCACCTGGATGACGAGACGGTAGCTATAGTGCACCAGAACGCTCACCAAACAACAGCTGTTGGTGGAGAGGACAGAGTACAGTTATATAGCCAATTCAGGGTTGGGGATTATTAGGAGGCCATGATTGATAAGGGCCAATGAGGGGAATTTGGCCAGGACACCCCTACTCTTTGCAAGAAGTGCCCTGGGATGTGCTGGAGAAGACTTTACCGAGTGGTTCAACTCTCCTGTCATCAATAAAAAATCTCGGCCAAAAATTTATGCAGCTCTGTACAGAAATAAATGTTATGACGTTGCATAAGGTTGTCAAAACAATGCCACGATAAATGTGCACAGTAATCAAAGCTAAAGGCAGTCCAATGAAATATTATAGTATGCAACTTTTTGTTTTGGCCAGGCAGTGTAAGTACAATGAAAAACACGTATGTACATAATAAGTACATTATATCAAATGCTAAAAGGGTTAGTTCAGCCAAAAGTGAAAATTGTCTCATCATTTACTCACCCTCATTCCATCCCAAATATGTATGACTTTCTTTTTTCTGCTGAACACAAACAAAGATTTTTAGAAGAATGTTTCAGCTCTGTAGGTCCATACAAGTGAATGGTCACCAAAACTTTGAAGCTCCAAAAAGCACATAAAGGCAGCATAAAAGTAATCCATAAAACTCCAGTGGTTTTATCCGTCTTCTGAAGCGAGCCAGTTTTTGGGTGAGAACAGACCAAAATATAACTACTTTTTCACTATAAATCTTCACATCAGCAGTCTCCTTGGTGCTCTTGATTACACTTCCTAGCGCCATCTCACGCTCTGCGCATGCGTCAAGCACTAGGAAATATAATCGAGCTTGAAGTCAAGATAGTGCCTAGACTGTGGATTGTACAGAGACTGCAAGATGAACAGTGAAAAATGAGTTACATTTTGGTCTATTCTTACCAAAAACCGATTAGATTAGATATGGATAAAAACCACAAGCTCTATGTATTATTTTTATGCTGCCTTTATGTGCTTTTGGAGCTTCAAAGTTTTGGTCACCATGAACTTGCATTGTATGGACCTACAGAGCTGAGAATTTCTTCTAAAAACCTTTGGTTGTGTTCTGCAGAGGAAACAAATTCATACACATCTGGAATGGCATATGGGTGAATAAATGATGAGAGAATTTTAATTTATTTCTGGGTGTACTATCCCAGTACATTAAGTACATAAAGACACCTAATATAAAGTGGGTCATTGATTTCTTAATACTTGCATGCCTTGTCAATTTAGAACTGATGGCCTGCTTTTATATAGTTCAAAAGTGGTCGTGACCATATGGACATTATCAAATGACTTTAATTAGGTCAAAACAAGACAAGTGTCCAGAGGAAACTTTCAGGCTTAAAATTGCCGTAAAACAAGGTTCAAAATAAAATGATAAAAGTGAGTGTACGTGGCAGAGCATGGTCAAGGATTTTTAGTGCTGAGGGTGTGTACGCTGCTCAACACTGATAACAGACAATAAAACAATTCATGATCCGGTAGTTACTCTTAAGAAATCTCTGTTAGGGGATGATATAACCAGATATGTCAATTACTGAACGTACTTCCATTTTAATCATATTTACACTCACTGAGAACTATATTAGGCACACTATGGTCCTAATAAAGTGCCCGACGTGGTCTTCTGCTGTTGTAGACCATCCGCCTCAAGGTTCGACAGGGTTCCCTGTCAATTGTCAAATTCCCTGTCTTTCACTGACTAAAAAGCTAAATTTCCATGACCTATAATGAGCGGAAAAACAGGCTGCCGTTGTGCTGAGCACTGAGCAGACAAAAACCAGCCACAGTATTTTAAATCCATTAATTTGCGAGCTTTATTTACTAGTTCACAGACGTTTTCAGTACAAAACTACATTTTCACTGCTTAAATAATTATGATCACATATGGCTAGGCCTATACACCCTTATAAACACACTGGCCTTTATATGCAACAAACTTTGAGCAAAATATTTGTTCTTAAATGGTAACAAAATTAATGAATTTACACAGATATTACTTCCTTGAATACTTACATGAACTTAGCTCTGAAGTATCAAATGCTTTGGATTAACATTAAACACATGAAGTTCTGATAACACTGCCTTTAACAAATAGCACAATCAAACTACCCTTCAGAAACACACAAACACACTACTTTTTTTGGTTTGTTTGCTTTTAGCCGTTAAATGCACTTTGATATTTTTCTGTACTATTTCTACAGAAATTAATTTATGGTGTTTATGCTTTCAGGGGTTAAACGCTCTGAAGGATTTTCTGTTTGTCATCAAGTTCATCATTCAGTCTTTTTGTTTCTTCACATTTAGGTTTTGCAGACGGTCTTAGACTGTTTGACTGGGCAATGAATGTAAGATTCAGTACACTTTCTGCCTTTAATGCAAGGTCATCAGCAGATTGCTCCATGGCTGAGGCATCTTTCTGGAGGCGTGCTCTCTTTTTCTTTAGCTCATCGATCTCATCAGAGAGTTTTCCTTTTCATGTTTTGTTTTTCTGCTCCTTTAAGTCTTCTCTGTTCCTCAAGATGAGAGAGGTATCACTGTCTTGCCAAGGATGAAAACTGAAAGGCTTAGTTACCACAAAGTTATCAATCCCCCCCACTGACCTCAAATGATCACACACAAGACGCTGTGCACTGTAAGTGCTTTCCTTCATGTTTTCAACCTCTATTTGTCTATTGACTGAAAAACCTCTCTCCACTGTCGCATTTCCATGCGAGAGCACTAGGAGGAGTGCCGCAACATTCCACAGTGTTTCGTACACCTTCTCTCCTGCCATTGTTTCATAGAATAGGGTATCTACCTGGCCTGTAGCAGGATTGAAGTCAGTGAAATCTGCCCTTCTCTTTGGCACAGTCTCATTGATGAACATCCTGTACTGTTTGAGAATATCATCAATATCATTTTCATCTACTCGTTTGGTTTCAGTGAGCAGTTTGAGGATTCTTTTCAACTTGTTGATGCATGAATCTTTATTGCTTGCCATCCCCCTTGGATCTAGGCAATCCATGTTGCGCACGAGAGTATACTGTAGTGGAGATTTTTCTTGTAATTTCCCTGCAAGTGACAGTAAGCACATTCTGCAATCCATCCTGAACTCCAACTCTCTCTTCTCACTAATCTTCTGTGATGACACCAGTTCCTTCAGCATTCTGTCTGCAGAGAACTCCACATGAACTTTACTTGCATGAATGAGATTGTTTTTGACTGTGACATCTATTGACATCAATTTTGATACTGTGTTTGCATTAGCCATCACATCAGGCTTGATAAAATTATCCATAATTGACATGATAACACTAGAAAGATCAGCAGCCAGAAAATAGGCTGTCTGTTTGATGTAGATTCAAGAAAGGTGCAACCTCTTTTAAAAATGACATGTGAAAGGCCAACTTTGCAGGCATCAGTGGGTCTCTGCACACTTCTTTGACAGTAGTATAGGATTTAGTTCCAAGGTTGGGGAATTTGCCTGCCTCTACTGCATTCACATATTTCTTCAAGTCTGTCAATATCTTGATCATTCTCTCTGTAACTGGGACATTCTCTACCCATCTTGTTTTACAGAATTTGAATGGCATAAGAGGAGATGTTTCTCCAACAGCTTTGGCATAATCCTGTCTTTGAGCAGGGGAATCTTTCAGTAGCCAATAAGCATTACTTAAGAACTGGTCTACATTCAAATTTGATGCATCTGCACCTTTTTTAAATGCCCCGTGCAAAATATGTAGGCTACAGCTTCCCACATTTAGTAACAGTATTGACATCTCGTTCAAGTTCAGTTTGTATAAGGTCTTGGAATTTAAAACTGACATTAGGTCTATCCATTGAAAGCTGTACAAGACCTTTGTAATTTAACCCCTCTGTCGACTTGTGGAAGACCTCCACCATGTCCTCTGCTGTGGCGTGGCCAATGAATTCAGAAGTGAAGTAGCATGTAACTACAGCATCACTGTCCAAAAATCTTAAATTAATGTCCATTTGCTTTGTCTTGGTCTTCTGATTCAAGCTTTCATCAAAAAGCAAAACATATCCATTCTTAAGAGACCTTATCCTGTCCATCAGAAGTGACTTGCAGTATGGTGCTATGCCAGAAACGGTCAAATAAGATTATTTAGTCTCTCCACATTTAAAGCTGCTGGCAATGTCACTATCTGGCAACAATCTTTTGAACAAAGACCCTAAAAAAGAAAAAAATGCACAAAGCTGTAATTTACCATATATGCCCCAAATATAGGCTACTCATAATATTAAATGAATCCAAACCACAATCCTATGAATTAATTCAAATGTAAGCATTGAACCATTATTATCCTAATTGTATACTAGGTCTAAAATTAGTGCGATTTAATACCCAGTATTATAACTACACCACAATTGGAGTACCACCAGCAATCTTAAACCCCCAACAAAGCTGCTGGACCAGAAGCTAGATTCAATCACCTTATTTCAAGGGCCTGTTGTCAGTCTTTTTAATTACACCTCTTTGGTTGATTCAAACGTTAAATAATGATTAATTTACACAAATCTATGAGTTTAAATACATGACTAAGTACCGGTTGCAGAGGCTAAGAATTTGTCTAGCGTTAACTGTAATTAGCTCGCAACCTATCTACATTTTCAATTCCATCAGCGACCACCAATGCTACTTAACATAGGCTACAGTTTAAAAATAACTAGCTAGCTAACGTTATAGCTACATTCCAGTTTGTTCTGATGACCTGTATGACCAGTTGGACTCAGTAAGCTTCAGGCACCACAAGATTTCAGCCTCCAGGAGGAGGGAGTGGCTTCATTAGCTGACTGCTGTTCTCTTGGTACAGGCTGCAGTAGAGCAGTGTTGGGCACTTGGGCCGAAGATGATGCTCCTGTCAGCTTCATGTGGGTAGCATGCTTCTTACTGTTTGCGTGGCTGCGAAGTGCTCCCTCTCCCATATTTGATAGCTCGATAGTAGTTTTACAAACTTTACATTTAGCTTTTCTGTTGTCTACTTTTAACACCCAGTCTTTGAAGTGATCATTTTGTAGCCAAAGCTTGTGAAATTGACATTTTCCTGGCATGTTTGACCTAGTTAGCAGGTACAGGTGAGTGCATTTATTGACTGAAGTGATTGCCAGTTGACGAGCGGGAAGGGGATAAAATGGCACTAAAAATAGCCTAACCATAACAATACACAATAACGGGAAACGCGTGAAATAACCCGATAAAGAAAAATATGGCATGAAAAATTTTACATTTTGATAAATGGCAACTAAAATTTAAACATACTTCAAACAAAATTCCCTGATATTCCATGACTTGGACCAAAAAACAAAAAAAACAAAAAATAAAATTAAAAAAAATCCCCTGACTTTCCATGTCTGTAATAGACTTTTTAATATTCCATTATATTCCAGAAATTCCATGACCCGTGGGAACCCTGTGTGCATTCTGAGATACAATTCAGCTTACTACAGGTGTACAGAGTGGTTATCTGAGTTACCATAGCCTTTCTGTCAGCTCAAACTAGTCTGGCCATTGTCCGTTGACCTCTCTCATCAACACCATTCTGAGTAAACTCTAGAGACTGTTGTGTGTGAAAATCCCAAGAGATCAGCAGTAACAGAAATACTCAAACCAGCCCGTCTGGTACCAACAATCATGCTACGGTCAAAATGTGACATGTGCGTGGGAACTTAACAGATAATGTCATTCATTATGATAACATTTCCATAAAATTATTAATTTGTAAAAATGGACTTTGTTATCCTTGTGAGTTTGATTCTCCAGGAGGAAATCAAATCTTGCAGGATACCACCCAAATAGTTCCTGTAGAAAAGTTCCTGTAGAAAAGTCCTGCACAATGTGTACGGTTTAACACATATCATGTCCTGCAGGATTTGAAATCTACCCTGCACAATATTCCTCCAGGGAATAAAGGCTTTTTAATGACCTGTAAGACAATTCCTGCAGAAAATTCTTTCCATTCCATCATAATATTCCTGCAGGATTGCTACAGGAAAATGAGGCGAAAATCCTGTAGGAAAACTGCAGAACATTCCTGTAGGATTTTTCTTTTTTTTCTTTTTTTTTTTTTTTGGTTTTTTTTTTTTTTGGTAAGCTGCCACAGGATTAGCTGATTAGATAATCGCATGAATAAGTAGGTGTGCAGGTGTTCCTAATAAAGTGCTTAGTGAGTGTATATTTCCATAAACCAGAATCAAGGTTTAATTCCAAAATAAGGTTACATTTTTGTGATTTCGTGGCTTTTTTGTAGACTTATTAGGGGCCGTTCACACCGAACTAAGTAGCTTTTTTTTTTATTTATTTTTTACATGGCTTCTAAAAACGCGGAGCTACTGTCAAAATCGTCCGTCTAGCGCATGTTTACATAGGAAAACAATAGCAAAACAGCGCAGAGGAACACATAACGTTTCGGTGTGAACAGCCCCTGAACGTCACTGAAAGTAACATTACATAACCCAGACCGAATCAACGTGTACACCCTGATGTTATAGGTATTACTTGTATTGCTAGTTAAACGTAACAACCTATAAATGACATTATTGCGCAGCTGTGCAAAATACTTATAACACTTGAACAGGGAAACTCACCAAATAAGAGCGTTTGACGTCACGGACCATATGATTCAGAGTGACCAATTGAAGGACGCCTGTACACGGAACTGATTGCGGATTTCCTTGCCAGGTTGGTTATGTTCGCCGTTTGATTTCTGTTCGGTTTTGCATGAAGTGCAGTACCGTTTCAACACAAAAAACTAAAACTGTCACGATTAAGAGTAATGTCCTCATTCAGCATTTGATCATATTCTGCCCGCCTTTTATTAATTGAATTAGAGTGCCTCATCAGGACAACCACTGTAAAGCTAGATAGAATTTTAAAGGTCATATCATATAATAAATATGTTTACTTTTGTGTCTAGCAACAGTAATTGAAAATATTTGTTTTCATGTACATATATAATATAGTTAGGTTACTGTTTAGACACAGTAGCCAAACTACAGTTGTTCTTAATGAAAGATTTTGATATGTGTGTAGCACTTATATTGCATTTTCTTTATTAAAACCTATCAATAAACTGCTTTATCATAATCTTTTTCACTTAATAAGACCTGGAATACTTTGACAGACAAATAGTCCATGGCAGACCAAAATGGTCACATTGATGTGGGCCCTCCAAGGGAACCTGTAGCAGGTATAGGCTTCCCTGCTCCTCCCCCACCCATCTACACCTGCACTCTGACCCCTGAACTGGTGGCCAAGGCCCGGGAAGAACTCCAGGAGAAGCCAGAATGGAGGCTGCGGGATGTCCAGGCATTACGAGATATGATACTCAAAGACCACCCTAATCTGAGGACGCGGTTAGACGATGCATTTCTCCTGCGATTCCTCAGGGCCAGAAAGTTTGATTATGACCGGGCCCTTCAACTGCTCCTGAATTATCATGCCAGCCGGAAAGCATGGCCTGAGGTTTTCCAGGACCTGAAGCCCTCCACAGTGAAGCATGTGCTGGAACTGGGTTTTCTCACTGTCCTGCCCAGACCAGACCCACATGGACGCTACATACTGTGTTTACGGCCAGGTAAATTGTAATTGACCAGTAACTGAACTGATACAGACAGCTAGCTATGGCTAAATCTTCATTAGATCCACATAAGACTTGTACTGTTCATGCAAAATTAGAAATTAGTGTAGAATTAATAAATAATGCGAAACAAAGCGTGTCAGACACCAGAATTCTGTACTTATTTCACTTGAAGATGAAGTATGTCCCCACCCCAATGTTTAAATACCTTCTCCTATACCAGCTGAATATATAGAGACAACTAAAAGTAGTACAGTACATTGGAGGGATCTGTGGCACTATCAAAACTTTACTGTGTTTGAGCCTCCCAAACAGCCCAACATGGCAACATTGGCTGAATCAGTGGAGTTAGTTTGGGGCAGTACTGTCTGTTTTCCGAACAGGGGAAGTTAAAGTTGAGTAAACTTTAAAAAAGTAAAGCAACCAGCTGCAAAGTATTTTTGAGTTTACTCAACTTCAGGCAAATTAGTTGTACCAACTTAACAATTCAAGTTGGACTGTAAGTTTAATTAACTTAATACAATAAGTTAAACTCAAAAATATTAATGATTTTTACAAGTAGATTTAAATGAAATAAACTTGAATAAAGTACAACTAACCATAATTTTCAGTATTCTTGTTATAAAAAGATATTCCTCACTAAGCAGGTCTACATAAGTTCATGTGTCAGCCCCACCAAGGTAACAAGTAGTTTGTCCAACTTAAAAAGTGGTGTAAGTAACAATTACTTATGTCAGTTTAACCGAAGAAACTTCATCAAAGTGAACACTAATCACCCTGATGGTGACTAAACAAAACACAACTTTTTACAGCAATACATAATTAAAAACACACATGGAGCTAAAACATCTATTAATTCAAAACAGATTATTTACAAATTATTTACATGTCCTTATAAATCAGCACACTTTGACCAAACACATTTGAATAAATTCAAGCACAAGGGATTGTCGGTATTGCCTTCGGCCACAATGCTTCTCCAATGGGTATACTCAGCCTTACAAGGATTCCACAGATTTTGACCCATGAATTTTCAGGACCCTATACTGCCACTAATGGCCTCCTCTGGAGAATCAGTGATCAAACTGAGCTTGCTCAAAAGCCTGTAAATTCTACCTAAACCACCAAACTTGACATTGTATGTGCTCACTGTTTAAAAATGTAAGTTACTCTGACATAAATGGCATAAAAGTTGACTTTATTTATTTTTAAGTATTCTCAAATGCTAGATAGTTCAATTAACTTTTAAAATTGAGTTTATCTGACAAAATTGAAGTTTTTACAGTATGTTACAGTATGCTACTCTGCATTGTTTTTTGCTCTTCTAGGTAAATGGAAGCCTAATGATTATCCATTTGTGGACAACATTCGGGCTATTTATTTAACATTAGAGAAGCTGATTCAGCCTGAGGAAACCCAAGTGAATGGAATTGTTATCCTGGTGGATTATGCAGGAGTTGGCCTCTCTCAAGCTTCTAATCCAGGGCCTCTTCTGGCAAAGAAAGTTGTTGGTATCCTTCAGGTAAGACATCAGTAAATGCTGTCAATAACGACAGAGTCTTTGATTTTGGCTGAAGCACTGAACGGCTGCTTTTGTATTTCAGGATGGATTCCCAATCAGAATAAAGGCAGTAAACATAATAAATGAGCCACGCATCTTCAAGGGTATTTTTGCAATAATTAAGCCCTTTCTGAAAGAGAAAATGGCAGAGAGGGTAAGTCACTAGGTTGTGATCTGAGTACTGGTATTTACACAGAAACATTTCAAATAATAAACATTTTTTACTTTTTTTTTTAAATCCAGTGTTGTATTTTATTGTTACTATTTTCAGACTGAATTGAAATGACTTGCATACCTTCATTTTAGCATAATTACTAGTATTACTAGTAACAGGATGTCATTGTGGGCCTGTCTTTACCCCACAGTATGTCCTGCATGGCTCAGATTTGGCCTCTCTCCACCGAGTCATCCCTCAATCTGTGCTGCCTAAAGAGTATGGAGGTATGGCTGGTAGACTTGATATGTCTGCCTGGTCCAGAACACTGCTGGAGGCTGAAGAGGAGTTTGTGGTGGAGTTCTGTCAGCCTGATCCTCTGGAGGGCATAATTCTGCCAGACTCAATGCTCTTTGAGGGAGAGCAGGCTGGGGCACATGGAGAGGAATCCTTCAGACATCTACGATCTCAGCTTTACTATTGTTACTGACCTCCAGTGAACTTGCCACTGTTTTTTTTTTTTAAACATTTGTTAGCTGACCAGTTATGTAAGATGTCAAACTATTTAGTTCTAACAGTGCAATGTCAAACACTGAGGTCACCGCATAGGAGTCACTTTTATAAAAATAAAAAATAAAATCTCATCAAAGAGCTTTTAGATGCTGGGTGGTATACTCAGTTGGCCTACTCTAATCTGATCACTTGCGTTGTAAAAACTTGATTCAAGATCATTTTCACAGTATAATAGACAGTCGTTATAATCGTTCTTTTGAGAAGGAATCCTGGGTGTTTGTGTCTATCAATCCCTGTATTTATTTTCAGTATTTTATTCAAGTGTCTTAAATGTGTTTTTATTTTTTCCAGCACTACATCATTTTAGTTTCATGTTACACCTCAAATAATGTTTGCCTTAATTTGCGATTAAGGGAAAATGAGATGAAATTAGATTAGTTAAGATTTTGTGTCAAGGACCATGAAATAAATAGATGATTTTGATTGCTCATTGCAGATGTCAATTCAAATCCAAAGTAATAACAATGTGCAATTTACATTCAAATGTATGCAGCCTCAGTATTTTATAACTCTGTATTTATGGATTATTGATTGGTCTACAGAGAATTGTAAAATGTTTCTTTTTGATTTGTAGATAGCACAGCATAAATGTTTTTTTTTTCTTTTTTTCATTTATGCCTTTTAGTGTTCACAAAAAAACAAAAAAAAATCCTGTGCATTATTGAATTGACATAATTATGCCAAAATACACTTGTTGAGCACAGTACCGTTATGATTCTAAGTTACATCATAAGCTTTAAAATTAGCTAGATACATTTACAATATATTGAGATGATGTGGAGTTCACAATGCGTGTTTGCATATTGTTGGTTGCCAAAATACTTTAGATGGATTACTTTTAATTTTGTACAGACCTTGTATAGAAACTGTAACTGTCAGGTGAGAGTTTTTCCAAAATGTATGGAATTTCAGTTTTGTTTTACTGAGCGCATTGTTATGTCTTATCTTCTAGCCTTACATTTACTTTCAATATTATAAGTATATTTGTATTATTATTTTTGATTGTGGTACAGTACAGTAGTTGTTAACAGTCATTAAACATTATAATTTTCAGAGTTTTAATATTTTTGAATGAATCGGTGCTGTACATTATGGAGTTTGCCAGAAGATGGAGACATACACCATTTGACACAAACATCCACAAGAACTCTTCATTTCTGTGTATATTGGTATCAAAATACCAATACATAAAAATACTCTAGTTGTAGAATATATAATCTTCTTTAAAGGAATATTCCGGGTTCAAAAACAAATTAAGTTCAATTGACGGCATTTGCGGCATAATGTTGATTACCACAAAAATAACTTTGTCTCGTCCCTCCTTTTCTTAAAAAAAAGAAAAATCTAGGTTACAGTGAGACAATTAAAGTGAGTGGAACCAATTTTTTTGAGAGTTTAAAGGCATACATTTTTATTGAAGCACTAACATTAAATATTCTTTTAAAACTCGTATTATTTGAGCTGTAAAATTGAAAAAAAATAAATAAATAAAATAAAAATCCAGTCATTTTAGGGTTTTAGTGTTTGTTGACATTATGTCGTCATGGTAACAAAGTTGTAAAATTGGCTATAACTTTACACAGAAAAGTTTAGTAGGCGATTTTATCACAAAAATCATGCTTACATGCATATTGCTTTTGTCTCGTGGCCTTTGAATACCTTTGAAACAGTGAGTATTTTAATGTTTACAGATTGGCCTCATTCACTTCCATTGTAAGTGCCTCACTGGAACCCAGATTTTTTTTATTTATTTTTTTTTATTATTATTATTATTATTATTATTATGAAAAGGAAGGGCAAGTCAAAATTATTTTAGTGGTAATCATTATTATGGCACAAATGCTGTCGATTGATCTTAACTTGTATTGAACCCGGAATATTCCTTTAAGCACCGCAAAAAGCTTTCAGAATATTTCAGGTATTATGTTCAGCTTCATTTTTTGATGACAGCGATGGATGATGCCAAGTTACTACAGTTGTAGTGTGGTATTTTGGCGGAAACTGCCGTTACCATGGTAATGTTTTTGGGAATGTGTCCGCATAGGCTAGTTACTCAAAATTGAAAACGTGCTCCTTTATAGAACCCCCTCCCCCCAAACTCCCAAATACATAATTTTCAAGAGCAAATGTTTCAAAGCCACAGTTCAATGCATACAATGCAATTCACAGTTCAATGCAAACAGCTCCGCGTGAACAAAGCGAAGAGCTTTTATTGGGAAGAGGTAGACGGAGTGTGATTGGCTGTGGGATAACTCCATTTTGGAAACAGATGTTTAAAGCCCTATCCCTTTTTTTTTTTCTCGTTGTGTTCAATTGACTGTCAGAAGAAGGCTGGATATAGGGGTCTCCTCTCGCTGTCTTGCGGCTCTCGACGGAACCGAACAATTGTAATCTATTAATCTAACAGAGTGTGGAGCTTTCCGAAATTAAGGGGAATCCTGACAAAGAGTGAATGGCGTAGTAACAAGTGGAAGAAAGTGAAGCGGATCAAGGTTAGTGGTTGTTACCGTGTGGTATCGCTGCAATGATGGTCGACTGCAGCCGACATAGTTTCGGTAGAGAAAGAGCTGGCGATGTAAATGTAAGAAAATAACCACAACATTATTTATTTATTTTTGAAAGACTGTTAAATATTTTCTCAAGGACTATGGTCAAATTCCAGTTTTGGGGTGTTTTGTGATGTTACTTTGTACGAGTAGGCTATGTTTAATTTTTATTTTATTTTTTTTAAGTCTGTCAATTTAGAAGAAATAATTAAGTGCACCTTCAGTCAAGTATTGTGAATTTGTTTGTAAAGACAAACATAGGTGGTCCGGTGATTGATTTTTTTTTTTTTTTTTTTTTTTGCCACCTCTGGTCATTGTTTACAAGTCGCATTTCCCAAGTGTTTTGCTTTAATTGGCAAAACACCCTGCTGAAAACCCACTTAAAACCAGTCTTAGATGGTTGACTGGTCTTAGGTGGTTTAAGATAGTCTCCCAAGCTGGTGCTCGCTTGGTTTTGCTGGCTGGCTAGCTGGTCTCCCTTTCTAACCAAAAACCCCTCTAAAACCAGCCAACTGACAAGCCTTGCAGGCTAGGCGACCAACTTAAAGGAGCAATATGTAACATTTACATGAAACGTTTAAAATGGGTACTGCAGTCCAAATTCAAAATATTGGAGAGAGTTGTTTCCCCCGTCCCTTCCTCCCCCAGACTCGAAGCTCTTGCGGGTTGCCAGGTTGAGTACACGCAACAGGAACGAGCAAACTGTCAATGGCAAGCGACGAGCCTTACACTGTAAGTTGATCAGCTAATGTATTTGTTTGCATTGTTTTTATTGTTTGTAATTATAAATCAGCTCTTGTGGATTTTTTTTATAACTCTGTCAATGTTAGCTAGATGTACTGTTGGCTTCCATGGCTGCAGCGCGCTGTGATTGCTCGCTAACATGTTGCAAATCTGGCAACCCGGGGTGTCGAAATACCATTGGGAAATGGGCAGTGGGCGGGATAACACAGGCTAAAACACAAACAGAAATTCCGGCCCGGAACAGACATTTCAAAGTAGCCAGTATTTCAACTTAGCATGTTTCCTAAATCTCTGATAAAATATTGTGATAATTTTATGCTTTAGTACAGTAAATATTACATATCGCACCTTTAAAGACTGGTTTTAGTTATTTTTTTTTTCTTCTTTCTAGTAGTGCACACAGTGTATGCCTAAAACTTCAAGCTTTAACAAAATCTTGTACAACAACAGTAGCTTTTTATGTAGGGCTTTATACTTCCTAACTGGCAGGTGTGGGCGTGACAGCTGCCTTTGACAAGTTCAAGCTTCCAGAACATACTTGCATACAAGTTACAGGACCATGTTTCATGAGTTTATCAGTAATATAGTAAGAGGTCAGCCAGGCCACTCTCAGTGGCTGATTCTTATTTGGACATTTTTATTACGATATAGTGCTCTGGTGCTGCATTCATAAAGATTATAAAGTGCCAAAGGCATTACATAAATTGAATGTAGTGTGTGAGGATGAGCTCATTGCTCTCTGTTCTATGTATTGATGATGTAATATGGTCTGTTTTTAGCTCTCACTTGTAAAGAGTCCGTTTTGGCTACTGCATTCATTAGGACCCTTTGCCAGAGCAGGAAGAGGGATGCTGGAGCTCAAATACATCATGGATTTGATTCAATGGGGAGTCTTGCTGAGTTTCACTCAACAATGAACAATCTAAAGCAAAATGATCTTGAACAATCAGTGCATTGTTGTCGTCATCCTTTTTAATTTTTCATAGTCATGTGAGCTGTGTAAATGGATCTGGACTGTTGTGTCTGAAGCTGATTCTGAATGGACTCTATGAATTGCTACTTAAACTGTCAGATTGTACTGTACATCCAAAATGTTGCTGGTGCCTTTTCTTCTAATAGACATTGTTGTTCTACAACAAGTGCTGTTTTGGGCCTCTGAAGCAGAAGATGTTCTTTCAGCTAGTCACCATTCACTTGGCTTCTTCCACAAGAGTAGGTTGATGAAATGCCAGGTAGTGGTACTCAGAGGAGTGTTGTGACTATTATCATTTATCATAGTGATGCAGCAGAAGCATTATCTGAGCTCTGTTGGCAGCACTCTTGATTGGTAAGTGCTCTCAGGCTCTTTGCTTTAAGTGAAAATTTGCATGAGTACTTGAGCCATTATTATGACGCAGTATCCATGGAGAGCCTTTGTGATTATTTTTGTTTCAATCTGTTATTTTTAAAAAGATTTCTGTGGTTGGTCTGGAGAGTATTGAGGCCCAAAATAAAATGCTTAAATATAAACCACATTTGTTTGCTATTGTTGGCTCAAAGCACAGGCTATTTGTGGGGTCTCTTAAAGCCCTTTCCACCGACATGGTTCTGGGGACAGGTTCCTGGGCCTGTGTGAATTCTCAAACTGTTCCGGGCTTTTCCACCACTGTAAAGGCCCCAAAGCTTGCTGATCTCTACACAGGAACCGATTACGTCGGGGAGCGGAGGGTGTGATTATGTTTAGTCACCAGGTAGTTTTCCAAACAACAACAACAACAGTAGCTACCATCTGCAGCAAGGAGTACTTCATCACTCTACAACAACAATAGAAAAAAACACAAAAATATCAGACATCCATAATGTTTAGGAACCACGAAAGAAACGAGCACTCTACTTGCGAAATTGTCTTCTACGGAAATCCAAGATAAACTAGAGAGATCGCAAAGAAAAAAAAAAAGAGTCTGTGAGGAGATAAAGCTTAAAATTATGCACACCGGCTTCAATCGGACGATTGGTTAAATCATAAACAAATTGAAAACTTTAAAGAGAGTGCAGGGACCATAAGAGACCCAAGCAAAAGTGGCAGCGGAGGGAGCAATGATGTTTTGGACTCTGTGCTCGGAAACTGACAAGTCAGCTAACTAACCTGGGCATTGATTTCAGTCAGTCTCGTTTGAGATAATCACAGAATCGCCGGTATCTTCTGAAGCTGATCTCGGTAATTAATTATATTTGCCAACTTTGTTAGTTTTCCTAACACTCTTCTTATCTTTGTGCATTGTTTTGTTCAGTAAGGGGATTACTCACTTAGTAAGGATGATCACTACTATCTGTTATGTAAACTGTTGGGATTCTCAATCAAGACAAAGACATATTATATGCAATGGCAAAAATCCAAATATAACCATCTGCTACACCAATGTTAATAACGATTCCACTGTTACAATTTATAGTACTTAGCAAGATAAGCCACTTTAAAAAGTTTATAAATAATAATGTAATTACGTTATCTGTTGTCTTGGGTGCAGTATTGTCTCTGGCAATCTTCTTGAGCAATGTATTAATGTTGGATTGAATTTCTCTGTATGTTTAAATATGTCCTCATTAAAAAAAAAAAAAGAACTGTAGGCTACACAATGTGACGTGCCATGTTTGTTCATGTTTAAGGTAGTCATGTAAAACTGCCATGTAGCTAAGTAACACGTTACGTCACCGTTCGGCCTTCAAGTTAGTGGAAAAGCGCGGCCGGCTTGCGATAGGCTCCAGATTGCCCCGGCCATTAACCAGCCAAACACAGAATCGGCACGAGAACCGTCGCCATTTTGGTGGTGAAGGGCTATTAGTGAGTACATGTACACACCATCGAAAATGTTTGAATTAAAAGCTAATTAAATGTTTTTGGAATATGAGATCGATGAGATCCAGAAATAATTTGATGCTCATAAGTATTTTGATCAGATTGCACAACAGTAACTTCAGGCCCTCATCAAGAAGACTGTTGGTAGTTTTACCGTTATTGCTGGATGGCAATTCTCAGCTCCTTTATAGCATGCTTGGAGAACTGTTGAGGTTACCATTAGGATGAAATATACAGCCAATTTAAGATCTCCTCAAGGCAATAAAGAACTTGAGTGGATCAAATGGATCACTCTTCAACATTTTAGTCAGTGTCTTCAGCCACACTTAATATATAATTTGATGTTCGCAAATACTTTGATCAAATTGCATTACTACAATGTCTTCATGGCCTCATTAAGAAGACTCTTATTACTTTGACATTACTGCTGGGCAGCAATTCTAAGCAGCATTATAGCTTGCTGGGAGAGCTTATTGTTATTGCACATTACATTTTTCAACCTAATAATATAATTAAAATGAAATTTTACACAACTTTTTCTCATTGAGGGGTCTTCACAGGGATTGTCACATTTATTTTTACATTAAATATAGGCTATTAAACATGTATTCCTCCACTGTTATCTTGAAATTGACATTTTCCACATTGAATAATTCAGTGGGGCTTTCTTGCAATAATGTGGGCAATATGGCCAGAGCTGCTGGTCAGATTCATTCAAGCTGTCATGCAACGTTTGAAAGCTGCTCTTAGGATATGTTTGGCTTGTTTTCCTCGTTTCACAACTCAGAGCAAATCAAATCACTTTAACGCCCACATCCTCCCTGATCTGTGGGAGAGAGGCGTGCTGCAGCTGTGTGGGATCCACTCGCTGCAGAGAAAAGAGAGAATGAGAGGAGGCTCTCTCATAAACACAAGGACAGGAGGACGTTGCTTTCTGTTTCTCGTGTGGACTAAAATAAAACTGCCTTTATTCTGGTCCTTGGAGAGCTTTGTAGCAGCATGTCATTAGCGTTCGGAGTGTGTTTGGTAAGTAATTGAACCTGTGTGCTGTGACTAAGTTTGGATAATGGTTGTTAGCTTGAAGTATTGATAATTGGAAGTGAGATGGGGTTAAGAATGGGCCATTCAGAGAGAGGAAATGTACAGTGACAGGTGGTCTTTAAGACTTCAACAGCTGTTCAGCTTCATTTGCTTGTCCAGGACAGTTCTTTTTTAATTGGTATCTGGGTTTGATAGCTGTGGGCACTGGGTCGCCAAGGAAGAGCTTGCCTTCATGTGACAAAATCATAAAACTATCATAGAATAATGTGCATTATGAAAACTTTGTTAGCAAAGTTTTAACAGAGATGTTTAACAGAGCACTTTAAACCATGTTTAGTTTTCCTTTTTAATGCTTAAGTTTTTCTGTTGCAATGTAGTTGTAGCTAGTTAAAAGAATCAGTTCTGGGTCTATTTGCAATGCGGACAAAACGCCCCACAAACCCTGAGGTGGACTGGTAGGTCATTGAGTGTGTTTACATGCACACCAGTATGCTTATAATGACCAAAAATGGCCTTATTAAAAAAACGCATGAACCTTGTTTACGTGAGAATTTAAATCCTCAGGCTTTTCTCTGCTTTTGACATCAAAACGTGAACTGTCACAACAATTGCGCACATTGGATAAGCCAGTAAGAATTCTGTTAGAGTTGTTTACATACAGAGTGAAATCAGGGAAATAGCAAAAATCTACATGTGCCAATCGGTTTATGGTTAAAACATTTATGACCTTTCCCCTAGAAAGGAAAACTGTTTAATGTCTGTTTAATACATGACCTTGAACGTTGGTGGCTAATTAAAGGGGTCATGGCATACATTTTTAAAATAATTGTATTTACTTCCCTGAGGTCCACTGATATTTTTTCATGTGGATACATCCACGCCTCCACCCATGCCAGGTCCACATCTAGTGCATGTTTACATACAACAACAATTAAAAATAGCACAGATGGGTGCAAGGCGGCGTCCAGGGCACGTTTTTGCTCAAAACCGCAAGACCCAGAGCAGCTGATGAAACCAAATGGCTTCTTTTCAGAGATGTAACTTGACAGCATGTCTTTTAAAAGCAGTGTGAGATACATGCCAATGGTCAAAGACATCTGTCTAATGCATGTTTATATAGAAAAATAATCCAAATGGGTCCCCTTTGGTGTTCAGGAATAGTTAGGTCACACTAGGCCAGTTTGACATGCTCTCTAACTGTTAACGAACTGAAGCACCTGTGGATGGGGCCAAGGGTGCGATGACATAAAATAGGCGTTTGTTTTTTCACTGTAGAGGCAGTCATGAATTAATGGGCCCCCTAGTGATGTAGGGAAGTTGCGGAAGTAGAGAACAAAGCATTTTTGCAGCTTGGTTTCAATAAATGCTTTTATTGCATTGGGGATTAAGTTTTGAGTTCTGAAGAGATTCCTCATGAAATTGCCCCTTTAAGCAATCACGCTTAATTAAAGGGATAGTTCTCCCAAAAATGAGTAATTCTCTCATTTACTTAGTCATGTAGTTCCAAACCTGTATTTTTTATATTCCAGGTCAAAACAGAATTTTCATTTTGGGAGAAACTATTCCTGTTAAATCCTGTCAGGTTCTGCTTTAAATGTTCATATTCAAAAACTTAATTAGATGTTGCAGCACTCCATGATAATAGATTGTTGTGTTCTGTATTCAGCATAATGAATATGCCTGTATACTCCATTATTAGGTCCACTTTTTGTCTGTCTCCTCACAAGTGAGTGCGGTAAGGTCCTGTCTGTCCTCCTTTCTCTGTCTCATAGTCAGACTGCAGTGGCAGGAGAAGGACATAAACAACAAGGACAGGCATCCCACCTGCTTCCTATTAAGACCATGTGTTGATTGATGCAAGAGCAGAATTGGATGTGTGTAACAAGGTCCTGTCAAACTGACAACATTCTGCCCTTTATAGCACAAGAGCATCAAGATGTTAGGTTGAAATTTAAATGAATGTATGAGGAAAAATGTATATCTGTAATTGGTCATCATTTCCTTAAAGTTTATTCCATCATTTTTCAAGCCTTTTTGGCTTCTAGTTCATTTTCAATAGTCCTATTATGTGACACATTAATTTTTAAAAGTACAAAAATTCCATGTGGGCTTTCAGTTTTTATGAGGTCATAAAAGCTGTATAATAAATACTGGATGAAAGAATTGGCTAAATGTTTAAAATCACACTGCAGGACATGTCAACTACCCATATTGCTTGTATTTTTTGTTGTTGTTGTTGTTTATCTTGATTACCATTAGGCATGCATTGTCCTTTTTGTTTAATGTTAGACTTACATGGATCATTGCATCGTGTGCATTTCTCAATTTTCATTATTGTGTACAGTCATTTGAGAATTGCATTTGGCTCACAAGTTTTCAACTGTTTCTTCCGGCTGTCAAGTATTTGCTCATGAAACTGAATGCACACTGAATCCATGATTCCACCAGTATCGGATATAACTTAATAAAAGCAGAGAAAACAGAATTCTGGCTTTAAAGTTTCTGCATCAATGGCACCAAATGGATTTACACAAAAAGCCTGTTTTCAGATGGGTTTCCCCGAACACAAATTATCCCACCCCTAACTAACACAATTGGCTCAGCCAATGTTGCTATGCTGGACTGGTCAGGATGTGCTAACAAACAGAGCAATGTTTTGATAGAGCAGTGTTTGCACTTTTTAGGGGAAATCGACCTACAAATTGCTTCCTTATTGTTGTCTCTGCATATTAAACTAGGATTGGAGAAAGTATTTAAACATCGAAAAAGTTTCACACTTTAAAGAGTTAAGAGTTGTTTATTACAAATGGCTGTGTGAGAATGTGATTAATTTTTAGGGAGTCTTGCTTAATTCATTTCACTCTTAATACTCCTTCAGTATTCCATGTCAAATAAGCTTCCAATGTTGTCATTTGAACGCACCACCTGTTCATGACTCAGCATTGATTCCTCCCTTCAGTCTCCGTTGTCGTAGTTTGATGTCTGATTCATGGGGAAATCCAAAACTCTTCGCTTAGCCCATTTAAGCACACTCCCTCTCTCTCCTTCTCTCTGTGAATTTTATGGGGCCAGAGCCACATGAAAACACTAAGTGGTAATTATCTCTCAAAACAAATACAGGACTGATTCAGACATTTGATACTACTGGTTCAGGCAGTGATTTGAACCCTATCAGTTAGCAAAACGTTTGCTCTCTGCACATTTTTTGGTCTGATGATTCACAGACTGATCGGCTGTGAATATTGACCGCACACTGCCTGTTATGTGCTTGCATGTCATCATAACCTGTTTTATGTTGATTGAGGAAAACATATGTCATCATTCTTTGGCACAGAAGAGTTTTACTTCCTCTAAAGTGGGTTAAAAAAGAACACTTTTGCTGACAGGATAATTATTGCTTAATGAGACCTTTACATTTTTGCCCTAAGAACATTTTAAAACGACTCTTGTGTGCTTTCATTTAAGGTGTTTTATTTTTATTTGTTTCATTTTTCATATACGCTGCGACAACTATAAGTAAAGAATTCATTGGGTGATTCCCCTGAAAAGTGTAAACACTGTGGCTCTGTGGTGTCCCAACCAGCTTGAAACATTAGCCCAACCAATGGGTGAGGAGATCGGTTTGGCTGACTAATAGAGCGCAACAGTACCTGCCCACTTATTCAGTCGTCTGGGTTCTGGAAGTGTTTTTCCTATTCATCTTCCCCATAGACTTTTCATAAAATCCTTCATAAAAGAGCTGTAAGCCAAGAACCAAACCATCCAGCTCTGAGGTAAATCACAACATCGCAAACTTTGTTTTGAGCCAAAAAGGTATTTGAAAATCCGACAAAAGACAAAGGTAAAAGACTGTGTACTTACAATCTTTCATGAGGGCATGGGCTACAATCCCATTAAGCATTGCAAATGATGTAATTGAATAAAAAATTATGAGAATATATATAAAAGTAATGATATTAGGTTGTTGATTTTTAAGCATAGAAACTATATATTTTACGTTTATTGCAAAATAATGGAAGCATATTTCATTGATGAACAGCTTCGGAGCTCAAGAGAGGTCTGTCTTTAATCAATTTGTCTATGGAAAAAATGAATGAGATTTTAACTTCTGGAACCAGACTGTTGCTCTATGGGCGGCAGGGGGAGTGGTCTGGAAAACTCTCTCAAAACTCTTTTGTAATTTTCGCTTGGTGACACTAGTGGTGCGTTAATTACACACAAAATAACTACCTTCTTTTTAGCCTTTGTGTACCTCGAGCATTGTCAGATGATTTCAGAATGGCACATTTACTTGCTTGCTGATTATAGCTGAAAACTACTTGTATATGAGGTGGATGAATAGATAGAAAGCTTGTATTCCATATGTCTTTATGAAGTCTTGTTTCTGCTGCCAAGATTGGTGCATTTTATTCAAATAACAAGGCAAATACATCCACGCCTCCACCCGTGCCAGGCAAATAATGTTGCGACTGTGTTGGATGTGGCTGCTGCAGAATTATTAAAGAAGGATTTGTGTCTTTGTTTGGCAGCTCTGAAGTTCAGCAGCCCCTAACATTTGACTCTGTCTCCCTGCAGTCTCATTATTATTTAATATCTGCTCTGATATCAAAAGGGTTGATAGGCCACACAGGGAAATGAAGCCCATCAACTCATGCATTAGTAATGAGACAGCAGCCGCAGACCTTCATCTCCTCAAGACTTTTTAAATGCTAACAATTTGTTTCATGAAATAATGCCAAATACCTGCTCCGTTAAAGGCCCTGTGATCTAAAAGCCTCATCAATGAGAAAAAAAAAGAGCTTTAATCTTGATTTCTCTATCACTTCCAAATATCAGTTAATTGCTTCATAGTGGCTTTGAAAAGCTTGCGGTTGTAAAGTAGCAGCTCTTCACTTGGAGCACAGGGAGCTGAAGAAGTCACGCTGACATCAGAATACTTCCTCGAAATGGTCTCTGTGTCAGTGGCTAAAAGTTGTGCATTTGCTTTGCAATACTTTCATTTGTGGGTGTCACTTTGTTGAAAAAAAAAATAGGTACAGTCTAGGACAGTAAGCTATTCATTACTTATGCACAAATAATTTAAAGTAATATTTTACTTTGTTGTAGGGAATCGTAGGGAATCACATGGAATTCCAATTCCTAATAGCATCTCTAGTTCTTTAACGGTTACAATAACGATCCTTTTAGTACTTAAGATGAAGAAACATTTGGATATAAGAACTGCAATTTCTTATTAGATTTGTTGCCCTCAGCAATTGATTACTAAATTATGAGAACATTTAATTTAACAGGACGTGTTCTTGCAAATGGTGTGTTTACACAGACTTTTTAATTAAGATATTTTATTCATTTTTCTTCCCATAAAATACCACTAATCACTACAAAGCTCATAATGTGTATTTTTAGGTTCACATTGTGATATAACCAACCATCCAGTAATTACTCTGATGTAGGTCTCAAGAGCCTTGAGTACACGTAAAACAGTCACCGTTCTTGTTTTACAGTATTTTGAGTCTGACTAAATGTGTTCAGTTTTGATTTCAATAAAAAGAAAACTGATAAGAGTCATTAGTACGGGTGGAAACGCTTTGTTTTGTGGTGTAGATTCAAAAGAACCAACTTGTAAGAGTCATTTGTTTGATAATCGGACTTCACTGGTCACACTGTATGTTTCGTGCTGCCGATTTATTAGCAGTGTTGTAGTGCCGCTGAATGCTAGAGAAGGGAAATACGAGTATTTCAGCATAGTGTTGCATCTGCGTCTGTGAAAAAATGCATGTTTGAGAACCGTTAATGGAACTGTAAGTCATAAAAATCATTCAGGTCTGTGTTTTTTTTTAAAAAAAGGAACTGGTTCTGAATAAGAACCATTTCTTTGTTCCCCAACCCTAATCTTGTTGTTAATAAATAGTGTGCTGTATTGACCCAGGTCTGTAGTTTTTGCTTATTTTCACTTCAAAACTTAAAGGTAAAATAATTTAATCAAAAATGTTATTATTTTTTATTAGTTCAAGTGCACATTAATTTGAATATGGCATATTTGATAACTTTAATCCCTATATTTGCCACAGTCTTTTTTTTTTTTTTCTCACTAATTTTGTAAGTCAGTGAATAAATGCAAGGATCGGTTTAGGAATACCAGATATGATCTGTTGGACCAGTGGTAACATTTTCGCTTGGCATACAAGGGATTCCGGCATCTTATCCACCCTTGTGTAACTTTAAATATATATATATATATATATATATATATATATATACACACACTGGCGGCCAAAAGTTTGGAATAATGTACAGATTTTGCTGTTTCGGAAGGAAATTGGTACTTTAATTCACCAAAGTGGCATTCAACTGATCACAAAGTATAGTCAGGACATTACTGATGTAAAAAACAGTACCATCGATATTTGAAAAGTAATTTTTGATCAAATATAGACAGGACCCATTTCCAGCAGCCTTCACTCCAACACCTTATCCTTAAGTAATCATGCTAAATTGCTAATTTGGTACTAGAAAATCACTTGCCATTATATCAAACACAGCTGAAAGCTATTTGGTTCGTTAAATGAAGTTTAAGATGATCTTTGTGTTTGTTTTGAGTTGCCACAGTATGCAATAGACTGGCATGTCTTAAGGTCAATATTAGGTCAAAAATGGCAAAAAAGAAACTCTTTCTCTAGAAACTCATCAGTCAATCATTGTTTTGAGGAATGAAGGCTATACAATGCTTGAAATTGCCAAAAAACTGAAGATTTCATATAAAGGTGAACACGACAGTCTTCAAAGACAAAGGACAACTGGCTCTAACAAGGACAGAAAGAGATGTGGAAGGCCAGCTGTACAACTAAACAAGAGGATATGTACATTAGAGTCTCTAGTTTGAGAAGTAGATGCCTCACATGTCCTCAGCTGACAGCTCCATTGAATTCTACCCGCTCAACACCAGTTTCATGTACAACAGTAAAGAGAAGACTCAGGGGTGCAGGCCTTATGGGAAGAATTGCAAAGAAAAAGCCACTTTTGAAACAGAAAAACAAAAAAGAAAAGGTTAAAGTGGGCAAAGAAACAGACATTGGACAACAGATAATTGGAAATGAGTGTTATGGATCTTAACCCCATTGAGCTTTTGTGGGATCAGCTAGACTGTAAGGTGTGTAAAGCTGTCATTGCAGCACGTGGAGGATTTTTTGATGAGAACTCTTTGAAGTAGTTGAAGTTCTGAACATTTTTTTTCTAATTGTAATAGTAATTTTTCATGTTATTAATGTCCTGACTATACATTGTGATCAGTTGAATGCCACTTTGGTGAATTAAAGTAAACATTCTTTTTTCCATAAGAGCAAAATCTGTTCATTATTCCATACTTTTGAAGATTGATACTTTTGGATTGAAGAGAATGTATAATGAGAATGAGACGTGTGTGTGACATCACAAATTCAGTGTAAAGCATGACCACAAGTCTGGCAGCCTCTCTCCTCACTCTTTCCTCAGCCACCTCTATGACCGATATGCCTATAACCATTACACATTTCAGAGCTATTCTGTGTGTCATGCAAGCTGTCTTTGTCATTGAAGGGACACTTAGGATTTCGGACATCTTGTTCATGTTAACTGTGGTGTCTGATTGGTCCGTGTGCAGGGTTTTTCCTGCATTGAAGATTTTTCAGCAGCCGCCCAAGCAGAATTTCCATTTTGCGTTTGCCGCGTCACGAGCACTGAAGATGCTTCCCATATGAAACACACTTTACATATGTGAAATGAGGCTTCAATTGCGCAGGAGTGTTTCGCAAGCCATCGCAGAGTAACTCACGCCAGTGGTCTGCTCTATCTCTGGAGTAGTGGTTGACCGATATGGGTTTGTTAAATACCAATGCCGATATCCAGAGAGCAGGGTGGCTGATATGCCGGTATAATGCTGATATATCACACAATTTATCATAGTAAATAATATATACATAAAATTAAAAAAATGCTTATTTAGCACTATTTACTCAATTTCACACAAAACTTTTACTTTGTAAGAAAGAATCTTTAAAGAAATAAGATAGCAGTTTAGTCATCCAATTTTTGTAATTTATTTGCACTTAAATACATTTTTAATATATTAGGAAGAAGGAAATGACAGTAGTTTAGCAACCACTGATGGCATATGCACATTAGCAATCATATTTTTTCACAAAAGGCCAAATCAAACTAACTGTACATACAGTGTACAGTGAATATGGCATTTACTCATAGTGCATGTGAAGCGCTTTTATTTTGAAGTTAGTCTTATGCTTGTGCGGATCCAGCGAGAGCAGCAGTCTATTGACAGCTTTCAGCTTACATGGTTCAGATCGCCTGCTTGGATTGTCACAGACTGATACGACATGATGGCACGTAACAACGAAACAAAATGCGATTTGCTCGTTTATGTGTCCGTTTACGTCTTTTTTTTTTTTACATTCAGTCAGCGATTTTCGCGCCGTCGCAGCTTAAGAATCAAATCGGCCAAATGGTAAAATTTATCGGCAGGTGCCGATTATTAAAAATGTCCAAATATCGGCTGATTTTTTTTTTTTTGGCCACAGCAATATATCGGTCGACCACTACTTTGGAGCATGATTGAAGTTATTTAATTATACTGTAAATAAACCATAGAATTATGTGTGGGATAATGTACAGTCAGCTGATCATTATTGCAAAATAAACCCTGACCTTTTTTATATTTTTGAAGGCTGACTGTATACCATCCCACTTATTACATGGCTTATTACATCCCGCTTATTACACGGCTACTCCCCAAATAGCCCAATTAAATAAATGAACACGAAATATTAATTTGAGTTAATAAATATATATATTTTGTGAGGAAAAGACTATGGAGCACTACGAGTGACGAAACTAGCACAGTGCAGGAGATTTGTTGCGAGGTACAATGGTCAGTTATGCAGTTCTGTGCTCATTATACATAAATATTGACCAATCAAGAGTCCGGTATTTCAGAGAGCCATGTAATAGGCCCTAATGTTATGTGTTGTTGTGATCTTTTATTGAACTGAATAACCTTTCATAACCTTTTCCTGGAGTTGGTGAATATGTGCCGTGAAATGTTACAGTATGCTGATAAGATGCAGTGAAAGTGCAGCTGAAGTGCTTGGGGACCATAAAGTTGGCATCTAAAATGTCATGATAGCACGAAATGCGCCAGCAGTGGGTGGAAGTGACCGTTCCTGAATAATATCGCCAGTGTGGAAATTTAGCCAGTGGCTCTTTTGATGTTGCTTGAGAAAAATACATCTGGACACACAAAGCCATGCCCCTCAAAAGGAGGAAGGATACGTAGGACGACAGCAACTTCGAATTTGTTGAGATTTTATTTATGGCTGGAAAGGAAATCCAATGCCAAACAAAGAAAAAAACCAATGCTTGTTTGACTGAAGAAAATGCACCCTCTTGTGTAAATGGTAGCTAGGGTGTTTTTTTCCCTTCTCTGATGCGCAGCCACATACATCATGTGAACACAAAGTGTGTGTTCGTTCAGTTGAGCTGTGGCTCATCTGAGTAAATATGGGAGTGCTGGAGCTGGTGCACTTATCTCGAGAGCGGCTAAATGTGCTCGATTCTTTAAACAGGCTGGAGTCCATTCAACTTGATTAGACGCAGCTCCTTAGTGTCCAGAAACTATTCCCTGATAAAGACAGAATGTGGGACGTTTTTCTAACTCACTTCATTCCTTGGGAGCTATTATATAAACTTTGTTCTTGGAGCTTTAATCCTAATATCAGCAGACTCATTCTTCTTCTAAAATTACTTTTTAAAAGGGCTGAAACTCTTGAAGTTTGCAGACATGAGCAATTCTTTCTATTAGAAATATTAAATGGGAGTTCTCATATTTCCACACATAAGCTTATCCCCATTTTGGATAAGACATTTCAATCTGTTTGCCATGTTTTATTTATTTTAATTATCATATTGAGAGTGTATGTCTTGTGACATAACTAGAATCTATTCATCAGGATGCCAAAAATAGCTTTTAAGAGGTGTTAGTTGATTCGTCCGTTTGTTCATTTATTTGTATGTTTATTTCTTAATTCGTTTATCATTCATTTGTTTGTTTGCTTCTATGTTTGTTTTTATTTTAAAACACCAGTGTCAAAAAAATTATTTTGTATTAAGGAGGGAATATTTGCCCCCTGTAATTGTTTTTCAGGGGAATTTCTTTCCTTTATGAGGGCAAATTTTGTCTACTACTAAATATTACTACTTTTCTTCCCATAAATATATATCAAATAGTTTTTATTATGAAATACAACCCCAATTCCAAAAAAGTTGGGACATTATTGATAATGCTAATAAAACAAAGCAGTGGTTTGTAAATTCTGTTCACCCTGTGCTATATTGAAAGCACTACAACAACACATTATTTGATGTTTACTTTGTGAATTTAATTGTGTTGTTTTTTGTTTTTTAAATATACACTCATTTCAATTTAGATGATTGCAACATGTTCCAAAAAATTTAGGAGAGTTGAGTGTTTATCACTGTATAACATCACCATTTCTTCTAATAACACTTAAGCATTTGGGCATTGAAGACACAAGTGTAATTTTTAGCTAGCGGAATTTTCCCCCTTCATCCATTGTGCAGGTCTTCATCTGCACAATTGTACGGGTCCTTCATTGTCGTATTTTGCACTTCATAATGCGCCACACATTCTCAATTGGAGACCGGTCAGGACTGCAGGCAGGCCAGTCTAGCACTTGCACTTTCTGCTTACGCAGCCATGCATTTGTAATCCGGGCAGTATGTGGTTTGGCGTTGTTCTGTTCGAAAATGCTGGAATGTCCCTGGAAAAGACAGCATCTGGATGGCAGCATATGTTGCTCCAAAATTGTTACATGTTTTTCTACATTAATGGGCCCTCATAGATGTGCAAGTTTCCAATGCCATAGGCACCAACACACCCCCATACCATAAGAGACACTGTCATTTGGACCCGACAGCTTAGACGGTCCTTTTCCTCTTTGGCCCAGAGAACACGACGGCTGTTTTTTTTTTTTTCCTTAAACTATTTAAAATGTGGAACCCATGTCATGATATCTATTACAGACGCATGGTGGTTTTTAAGACTGTGACGTCTGAGAGATCAGAGATCACGCTCATTCAGAAGTGGTTTTTGGCCTTTCCCTTTACATACTGAGATTTGACTGGATTCCTTGAATCTTTTAACTAAATTGTGCTCTGTAGAGGGTGAAATTCCAAAAATTCCACTACTTGTCTTCGGGGAACATTGTTCCCAAAGAGCTGGATTATTTTCTGCCACATCTTTTGGAAAATTGGCGAGTCTCTCGACCCATCCTTGCTCTTGAAGGACTAGGCTTTTTTTGGAGGCTCCTTATATAACACAATTGCCTCACCTGTTTAACATCACCTTGTTATTTCAACTCGTCAGATTGTTATTAATCCTAAATTGCTTCTGTCTCAACTTTTTTGGAATGTGTTGCAGGCATCAATTTCAATTTCAAAACACGAAGTACCTTGTTTTTATACTGATTTTGAATAAAATGCAAAGATAATTTACAGTTCACTCCATTTTGTTTTTATATGCATTTTGCATACTGTACCAACTTTTTTGGAATTAGGGTGGCATATCAAATGTTACAAAATACACATTTTATAATATATATATAATATATATATATATATATATATATATATATATATATATATATATATATATATATATATATATATATATATATATATATATAATATAAATACTTTCTGTGGTATTTTTGATCTGAGTCCTGGTGAATTTCTGATTCATGTGTATATACTTTTATAATACCCTATACATGGCACTAATATGGTCAGTAAAATAAAAAATGGACCAGGACCTATTCAGCTGCTATTGTAATTATTATTATTTATTTTTTTTTATGCAGGTCCAGTTTCCAGAATGGCATACCACTACACTGAGGCCACAGTTTGTTTGGGTATAGCCTACTTTAGCTTGAACACTGGATTATGTTTTCATTATGCTCAGAGAGGCACTAAGAGTCCCAGTAGAATTGTAGCAGCAGGCTAATATCCCCCAATGGGCTCTCTGGCCTTTGTTCATAATATCAGTAAGAGCTCCTGTTACACTGTTCAGAAGATTCCCCATTCACCAGTCCACAATAATCGCAAGGATAGAGGATTATAAGGGAAGCCTATTTGCTTTGCAGGTGTACTGATTCACACTACATTAGTGGCTGTAATAATAGGGACCCGCTGGTGTATGATTAAAGCATCATAGTGACACCACGAACAAGGATTGTTTTTCATCCTTATTGAGACGTATGGACTGTGTTATTGACCATGCTCATGTTACAGCTGGTTTAATGAAATTAGTTTGCAATACAATAGGTGCAAACTGGAGTCATTGCAGTCTTTCAGTCCACAGGTGTTACCTGGGTGAAGACTGAGTGTCTAGAGTGAACTTTTAAGTGAATCAATTTGCAAAAAGAGAGGATTTACCCCTTAAAGGGCTGCATCTAGTGCATTCTGTTCTAATACAATGCCTGTCATTGTAATTGTGGCTCTGTGATGTTGTAATGAGGCCTCTTATGATGTCATCATGTTGCATTTATGATGTCATAACATGGTCCTTATGAAGTCATTATGGTGCCTCTGATCATCATGGGGTTTATATGATGTCACAATGGTGCCTCTATGATGTCACAATGTTGGCTGTATGGTGTCATAATGGGGTTAATATGATGTCATAAGGCCTCGTGATATCATAGGGTCTATATGATGTCATAATTGTGATGCTATGATATCATAATGGGGTCTTTATGATGTCATAATGGTGCCTCTATGATGTCACAATGGGGTCTATATGATGTCATAATAGTGTCTCTATGATGTCATAATGGTTTTTCTGATGTCATAATGGGGTTATGATGTCATAAGAAGGCCTTGTGATATCATAGGGTCTATATGATGTCATAATTGTGATGCTATGATATCATTATGGTGCCTCTGTTATGTCATTATGGTGCCTCTATGATGTCATAATTGTGGCTCTATGATATCATAATGGTTTCTCTAATGTCATAATGGGGTCTTTATGATGTCATAACAGAGCTTCCATGATGTCATAATGGTGGCTCTATGACATCATAACTGTGCCACTGATGTCATAGTGGTGTCTCTAAGATTTAATAATGGGGTCTATTTGATGATATAATCAAGACTCTAGATTTCATAATGGGGCCTCTATGATGTCATAATGGAGTCAGTGGCACTGCGTGCTCTGCGAACAGCATGGGGTGCAAATGTACTTAAATATATAATTTCATAGAAAGTGGAGAGGGAAATTTACCCTCATTGCACACTACCTCCTAAACAAAACTTTGTCTAAACTGGAAACAAGTATATGATGTCATCATGCACCTAATCTGTGTGAATCGAGTGTAGTCTGTGTTTGAAGGCATTGCAGGCAGGGCATTGCAAATATTGTGAAGTGAAGTAAACTTTTGCATAGATCTCCAGCTCAGTTTGTAGGGAGCACAGAAAACAGAAGAGGCTCTTTATTGACTGGACAGTTTGCTTAGAGTGGCTTGGTGCATTTCTGAAAACACAATGGGCCAGGAGGTTTTATGGAGGAAGAGAAGCGGTTGTGAGCAGAAAGTCTTTAAGCTCTCCCTTTTATTGCTTAGGCATATGTTGACACACCCCGTTACTGACAACTTACCAGAGTTCTGTTTATGGACTAGATTGCCTTAGACATATAAACATGTGGCTTTTAAGTGTAGAAAGCAACAGACATTGTACGAATGGGCACTTTTGCCCATATAATGCATTAGCTTGTGGTCATCTATTTAATATCATAATACAAACTAGAGTCATTTTATTTCCTTTTGAGCATGCATGCATTCCTGAGTGAATCCGTCTGAGCAATTTGACCTTAGTAAGGATCCACACTTCCATGAAAAACAGTTAATTTCTTCTATGTGGTCCAGCAAGTCTCTCAATCACAGCCATAGCATTGTTAATTAAGACGGATAATTTCACAGAAAGTCAAAACTTGGTGTGTTTGTTTTCCAGGAACAAGGGGGTGCAAAGAAAGCATCTTAAACTGTTGAAGTGACATAATTTAGCTTGAGAAAGGCCAGTGAACTTAAAAAGAGATTTGCACTAGTGATTGACTGATATGAGGTTTTTAATGGCCAATGGCGATATCTAGAGAGCAGGGTGGCAGATAGGCCAATACAATGCTGATATATCACACAATTTAAAATAATAAATAACATAAACAAAATTGCTAAAAAAAAAATAATAAACTCTTATTTAGCACTATACAGTATTTACTCAATTTCACACTAAACTTTAACTTTGTAAAAAATAATCTAAAAAATAATATTGTATTTTAAATGGTAGATCGCAGTTTCTTCTGATTTCTGTTTAGTCATCAAATTTTAGTAATTTATTTGTACGTGAAGAAATTGTTAATATATTAGGAAGAAGGAAATAACACAATAGTCCAGCAACCATGGATGGCATGTCCACGTTAGCAATTGCATTTTCTCATTTTCTACTTTGAAGTTGCACTCACATGCTTGTGCGGATCCAGCTTGAGCAGCAATCTCCTGACAGTTTAAATGGCTTGGATTGCCTACTTGGATTGTCACGGACTGACTATCATGGTTTGTGAATCAGAGGAACTTTTGATACTGACCTTGAAGTTTTTGATTCTGGCTGATAGAATACATGCTTCAGAGGAATATATTAGATGAACGCTCGATGGGAAGAAAACGCTGGATTTTTGTGAGGTTTGTGAATTACATCTTTTTAAATGAGATATTTGCAGATGGTATATAGTAAAAGTTTTATTGATATTTGCCTTTTATCATTAGAAAAGTTACAGGGAACTGTTTTTCATCAGGGTGGCCCAAGTCTCTGAATGCTGTATGGTGATATAGTGGAGATGTATAAATGTGGGCAGTAGGGGTTGCACGCCTACTGATTTTTAATAGTTGACTAGTCCAATTTACCCCCACAAATTCCACTCCCCCACCCATTGAAAATAGAAAGCTACAATGTAATGGGTTTTAGCTAGTCATATGTAATTAAAAAATAGCAACTTAGCTACATGTCATCAGGCATTAGATAGCCAGCTGAGCTGTTCTTGGGGTCCTATAGGTTGCCATGGAAACACGCATATGTAATTTGACACCTAAAGGAAAAAAAAAATGAGCAACGGCCTGAGCGTTGTTTTGTATGTGATCGGATGGAATAAACATCTACAATTATGTTATTTTACATTTACATTTATGCATTTGGCAGACGCTTTTATCCAAAGCGACTTACAGTGCGCTTATTACAGGGAAAATCCCCCCGGAGGAACCTGGAGTTAAGTGCCTTGCTCAAGGACACAATGGTGGTGGCTGTGGGGGTAGAACCGGCAACCAGTTTACCAACCGATTACCAGTTATGTGCTTTAGTCCACTACGCCACCAACACATCTTCTTGTAAGCACCATTTTCGGTGTTACTGGACTACCTCTAGCTGCTGGTCATTCCCCCTCCTATTGCAACCACTTGTGCAGATGATTACAGGTGGACACCGGGTCTATCATGCAGGATGGGGATTCATTCAATCATATCATCGTACTCCAACTTGAAGTGCTTTTCTTATTGTCGCCGAATCATGTTCTTAGCGAAAAGCAACCAGGTCAGATGTCCAAACACGCAAAGTTGTGCTGATCATGTTCAAATTCACTAACTAGCGCTAGAAGTGGGTGCCTTTTTAAATTATTATGCATAGCACTAGTATTTCTGTTATATTTGAAGGCCACTTTTCATTTATTGGAGTCTACTGTAGCATCTGTGTCATCTTTATCAAAGTACATTTGAGCCACTTCGCTCTTTCAGTGAAGAGCCATCGGTCTCCGCACCCGTTTAAAATCATGAGCAGAGTGATTAACTGATTGAACGATTCGGTAATATTCATCAGGAATGCGCTTCCTGATTGGTCAAAGAAACTATAACCCAACTCCTAAACCTAAACCCTAACAAGCTTTCCTTGTTAATATGAATGAGTCTTACATCCTACATTTCGGAAATCCGCCACCCGCTGTATTTTCTACAGACACGTTTTGTAAATCAAGTGGAATGCGACTAGTCGACTTCAGGCTGGCATTGTCAACTAGGGCTGGGTATCGCCTGGCAACTCACAATATGATACGTATTGCAGTACACATGTCACGATTTGAGATATTGCAATTACATCACAATATCATAATTTGATTCGATTATGAATCAATTCCAATTTAAATTCCGATTCATTTTGATATATTTCAGTTGTGTATGATCTCTGATGAAAAACATGCAATTTGAAACATCATGTTTTTGTCACTTGGTGAGCTCGTTAAATTGATTTGGAAGTAACAGTGTGCAAACTTTGTGCGTTTACATAATATGAAGACACAAATATTTTAAATATCGATACATGGATCTAAAGTATCGATACAATATCATGAGAAAAAGTATTGCAATATATCGATATTTGATTGTATCGACACAGCCCTATTGTCGACTACATTTGTTATAGTCGACTAGTCTATGCAACCCCTATTTGGTGGTACTCATTGCTGTGGTTGCAACAATTTAAAGGTTTCTGAAATACTTATTTTTGCAGCTTTGTTTTCATAAGAATATATGCATTGTAAAAAAAATTCAAAAGAGCACAGAAAATCCATTATATGTCCCTTTTAATGATAGTTGACAAGACATTGAGTCTTATTTTGAATGAAAATGTAGAGGGCACAACTAGTCATTGAATTTCATTCTTATATCTATTTGTCCTAATATGAAGATGAGCAGTGCGTGCATGTACCCAGTGGCCCATGTCGACTGTTTAGACACTGCACATATTGAAACATCTACTGAGATTCAACGAGAAAATCTCTTTTTTGCTTAACTGATTTTTTTTTTTAATTTTATTTATTATTATTTACTTTTTTAATGCTTATTTAAATAAAGGCTAAATCGGAGTTTGTCATTTGTTTAGACCTGCTGGCGTCTCTGAACTTACGCAAATGATAAACATGTCAGCTCAAGCTGTTATTTTTGTAAGGCTCTTGTCCTTGATCATATGTAGACTGCAGGCAAAGGGCAAGCTGTGCTGTTTCTCCTCCGGTGTGTGAGGTGTTTTTGTGATATTCCTAGATTTGTGTGCACACCTGTGTTGTTTGTCCTCTGCTGCCTCCAGCTGTATCAGACTCCCGTTTTCTTGTGTCTCATCAGCAAATAAAAGGAAAAATGGGCCACATGGAAACAAAAATATATCAGTTTACCACTGTTAGTGTAACTTTATTGTAATGAAATTTGGGAGAGTAAATGAAAAAGTAACCGAACACTGTACATTTGAGCCAAGCACAGCAACCACCCCCTGTTGAACTCTCACTATATATAGAAGCTCTTACTTCAGGGTTCCCAGGCTGAAACACAATATGTTGGCCACTTGTTTTCTACTTTTCATGACCCAATCAGTTCTCGATGGCTAGAATCAAGTCCCTACATTTTCATGTCATTGAATACCTTGTTTCACTCTATGAATCCCTGTTTGCATTGGACAATTTTCCAGGCCTTATGTCTTGACAGTTAGAGAAGAGAGGCTTGCAGAATTTGCATGAAAATGGAATTGGCTTGTACTTCTCAAGGGTTCTGGGTGAAGGTGAGGTCGGGCGTATCGAGTAACGGCATGTTATGTTTAATAGTTTGGCCTGAAAAAACAGATGGTGGCCAGTGTTGGATGTGCACATGCTGCGATATGATAAGTCAGGAACAGACAGCAGATGCCTACATATTAGTGTATGCTACATCACAGAACACTACAAATGAATTGATTTCAAGGATCTAGAGGGAAGATGCAAGGGTTATGCAACGAAAGGCTGAGAATTTTTTTTAACTTTAACTCGATCTCAAACTAACTCACTCTGACATAGGCATCTGTTGACCAATAAGAATTTCAGAGATGCAGAGCTAGTCATGCTTTCAAAAATCGAATTCTGACCCAACTCTTTCCACACCCTTAAGGAGCGTTCAAACATACAGCGATTTTTCAGCGAAACCTAAAACAGTTGCATTCTGCAGTCAAGTAGGAATGTCTACCAGAAGACGACAGCACAGAGATTCGGCGACTGGAGTTTAAACGCTACATGTGAACTCCTCTTTAAAATGCTTTTGTCTTGTGCCGTTTTATTCATCGAACACTCCGTCACAGCTTTCTCTAGGGTGTAAGCATCCCTAGGCAGGAGTAAAATTTTTAAGGAGTTTCATTTTATTTTGCTGTTTGCTTCAGGGGCAGATAAATCCAGAGAACCATTACTTTCCATGTCACTGAAATTTAAATCCTGCACTATAATTTATGCCCTGTAATATTCTCTGCCTGTTGCTCCCTCTCCACCCTGCTGCATCAAACACATAGCATCACGGGTTTTTTTTTTTGTGTGTGTGTGGTTGTCGTTCCCTCGCCCTCTTGCATTCCTCTGGAATAACCCTTCACTTCTGTTGTCCCCTCTTAACACTATCTCTTAAGATGGATCGGCTGTATAGTTCTGTGGTGTCTTTAAGGAGTCACATTCCAATTAAAGGGATAGTTTACCCCAAAATGGAAATTCTTTCATCATTTACTCACCGTTATGTTGTTCCAGACTTGTCTGCTGCTGTTATTTCTGTGGAACACAAAAGTATTTTTTTATTTTTTATTTATTTATTTTTTTTTTAAAGTATCATTGCACTGTTCTTGCCATAAACCAACATATCATGGTCACCAGGTGCTGTTAAGCTCCAAAAAAGCACCATAAAAGTATTATAAAAGTGATCCAAAGTGGCTTAGTGTGTTATTCCAAGTCTGCTCATGGCAAACAATAGCTTTGTGTGAGGAACAGGCTGAAATTAAAGCCATTATTGACTTACATTCTTATGTGCATTCGTGTCCAGAGTAAAAAATGGCATGTTGCGAGAAATAAGGCTGGGCGATATGACTATATATATTGTGGCATAGAGATTTTGCTGCATCAGTCACTTTTGTATAGTTCTCAATAAGACCCGGAAAGTGTGTTAAAGTAAATAGGGTCCATATTGATTTCATGTTGACTTAAAATGTTGTCAGAGAGGAGGGGAGAGAATGAGTAACTAATGTGTTTTGATACATCCTCTTTCTCTATCACCAATCATTCTCGCTTTCCTGAATGCAACTTGATGAGCTGTAGCTTCAAACAACTCCCAAAATGTGTCTAATTGATCGTTTTGGGTTTTAGGTCTTGTTTGCATGCCAGTAAGGCTCCATTTGCCAGCTTGCATGGATACTTGTAAGAAACCCTGAGTGTAAACAAATATGAAAAGAATGGCAAACGTGTTGGGGTTTGGATGAATGCTTTTGGCTCTCTTATATAATTAGGCCATGAAATGAGTTCAGCGGCTGAATCTATTAACTTTAGCGTTGAAATAGATCCCCTGAAGTAATAATTACTCTCAGTTCATCAGACTGCGCGTTCTGTCATGGGTATTATGAAGCTGTGAGATTCACGAGCTTGTGTTCATTTATGGTTTCTCTGTGTTATGATTTTCCTTTTCAGAGCTCATTATATTGATTAATTTAGATTTTAATTAAACTGTTCATTGAATTTTTACCAGACTAGTAAATTCACTTTTTTTGTCTTTCTGTCTTTTGTTTTTATCTCTTTTAGGTGTAATGAGTGGGCATTTCGTAAGCAGATGATGGCAGACGTTGAGGCGTCATACTCTGAGTTTATAAACTGTGATCGTACGGGTCGCAGGAACGCAGTGCCAGACATTAAAGGAGACGGGGTAGTGGCGGGGACCAGTGAACTTACCAAAGACATGGCTCAGATGGACCTGAAAGCCACTGGTAGGTCGCTATTTACAGTATTTGAAAGGCAGCACTGTATTGACATTCCTTTCTATTTTTCTTCTTCACAGTTCTCCATTCAAACTTTTTATTAGTGCTGTCAGTCGATTAATCGCCAATTTTGAAAGTGCTGAAATATGACTCTAAATATAGCCGCCTACTTTTTCTGTCAAAATGCATTTATTTCCTTTTTAGGAAAGAAAACAAAAAAATATGTAACAATATACTGCTTTATGAACTTTTTCCAAACAAAGCCTTCCACATAATTAAGATGGAAATGCACTAAAATAGCACCAATTCAAGTAACATTAAACATTTCCCAAAGTCTTAGTGGGAGGTTGACTGAAAGAATTGAAAGAACTAGTCCCCACATAGGTTGCATATTCATTGCAATGTGCATTAAATCTCTTAAACTCTCATCCTCCACAATATTAATCAGCCGGCAGACTGTGGCTATCTGCTTTGTAATGGCAATCATGAAGCTGTATTCATGATTCGCAGCAGCGTCAAGTGGTGCTTTGATCTCCAGATGAAAAGCATTTGCAGACAAAAACTTCTCATTCTTCATTTTGGTAATAGTTAAGACTTGGCGTGCTTCTGTTGTAATTAAAACGCACCTTAGGCTGAAAAATACTTGATTTCTGTCACAAGTTTAACCTAGGCTTGTTTTGTACAACAAATAGCACTAAGGGCTCATTTCCCCATCATTTTATCGCTGACACTGAATCACTGCTGTGTGTGTGTTGTGAAGTGTGCATCAGTGTAATGACTCTGGATGGACACATCGGAAAGGTTCTGCCCTTCCAACCAGTGTTTATGCTGTATTAACGGTAATTGCGTTAATCGTGATTAATTAAAAAGTTTACTGTGTACATTTTTCTTAATTGCATGCGTTAATGCGTTCATTTTGACAGCTCTTCTTTTTATAGATAATTTCAGCCTTAAGTGTGCTATCTATTTTTGCCATTTATAAATGTTATCACATTACAGGCATAGTTCACAAAAGAGGATATGAAGACTTTGACCACCTTTCCTTTTACACTGTCCATTACTTTATCCAGGACACTGCTCTCTAAGGTCACAGTGTCCATTATGAAAACAAATAAGTTTCTGTGAGGTTGAATAGATGCAGTCACCGCTGACAAAGATTTATTATCTGCCCTTTCAACAATAACCACTTCTTTGACCATTTCCTATTCGTATGGGAACTTTTCCACTCTTTCTTACTGAAATTAGAGTCACATCTGTCTCTATTTGACCCAGTTTCTGTAGTTCAAATTCTTGGCACCATTTTATAACTCTGAAATAACCTGAGACTTTCCCGTGACCACAAGGGCTCTGCCAAGAATGTGTAGCTGGAGGATATACTGCAGAAATCTTTGATATGCCCGCCTAAGAGAGCATTTCAAATTTCTTTCAATTCTTTTGAAGTCTTGTTAGGAATTACCAAGGAAGTCTATGAGACCTAAAAAAAACCTACCCATTAGCATTCACATTCATCTTAATCGCAGTTGCTTGGTTGGCACGAGACCCCTCAGAAGTACGCTATTTCGAATCTGTCAGTTGAATGCTATTTGCATGACCGTTGATGGAGAAAGATGCTTTTTGGGTCCAGATCAATATAGTCTTGTGACAACTTGTAATTATTAGTACGAGATGACAAAATCGTAAGATATTGTATGACTCGGCTCATACAAAACGGTACGACTTTTATTACCATAGAGATTAACCAAGCAACAAACAGAATTTCAAACTGATACAATACAGGCCTCCAATTTTAGCAAGCCTTTTATCCAACACTTTATTTTAAGAAAGGAAATGTATGTGAACAAATTTGGTAACTCATTCCATATTTATTTATGAAATACAGATGACTGATGGATGTCAATAACATTTAATATGTGGCCGTCTCTCGTCTTGTTCCATAGCAATATTTTCATTCTCTAGTTATTTTCCTATTAAAAATCATGGTTAGGTTTAGAGTTTGGGTAGGGGTTGCACTTTATGGATCGGTTTAGGGGTTAAACTTAGGAAAAATCGTAATAGCATTTGTTTGTTGGTTTATGTTTCTCTGTGGGGGTAAAAGTTGTACATTTTTGTATGATTTCGCCATCTCATACTATTACTATTACTTGGGATGCACCGATATGAACATTTCTGTCCGATACCGATTTTAGCGAAAAACTACAGGCCAATAATGATACAGATATTTTGCAACTTACCTTCTTTTGTCATCAGTTCACTGTTTTGCATAGGAATGCTTAAATTTAACAAAGTTAAGAAAGTTACTGTTCAGATAGTAAAAAAGTTTCATTGAACATTGGATCTGTTGAACACATGACAGGCCAAAATTTTAAAGAGAACCACAGCGTAAGGTACATACAAGATAAAGAAAGAGACAAAAAATGACTAAATATGATAACATGATGATTGATATGAAAAGGTTATTTTGTATTTCTAAAAATTGTCTGTGCTTCTGTTTTTGCAGTTTAAAATGCAGCCTTTTAAGGTTTTTTAATCACATAAAAAAAAAAAAAAAAACAGTGCAATTTCAGCCTTAATTCAATCAATCATGCCGAATTAATGGATATCATACAGATATCTCAGAAGTCAAAGTCTGCTGATTTCAAAGTGTTTTGGTTGGTTTCCCTCATCATGGAGCCTATTAGGTCAGTGCCGCTTTCACAACTGTCAAGTTCATTTATGGCATTTTTCTGCATAATGTGAGAATGAGACAGATTAAAATTTCAATATTACATGTTCTTAGGAGTACCAATCCTTCATATTGTGGCTGTTGTTATTTCTGGACTGTGCATTTACATTTAAAAGAGTTTTTACAAAGTGCGTTACTAGCCGTTTTCATGCTTATTACCGATTTGGTTTTATTTTGGTCAATAATTGGCTGATAAATATTGGCAGCCGATACACCAGTGCCTTCCTAATTATTATGATTTGTCACAAGACCAGGCTGAACCAGTGGTGTGCCATGCTTACCAGCCAAACCCTGGCCCCTTGAGAGTTACCCTCCTTAATCATCTTGATGTTTGTATTCAAAGTTTCATGAAGGTCTCGATCAAGTGATTCTCAATAAGCTGGTCAAGGGGATCTGGTCTTGCTTAGCCACATTGTAACATTTGTCATATCTGTGTCTCATAGAGGGAGATGCCTCCGGATCTCCAACCCCTGAAGCGGAGTCATCTGGAAACCAGGACAATCCGGGGAACGAAGGACCGTCATAAACATCAAGAATTACCAGAAGGAGAGAAAAGCTGGGGAGTTCTCTCCTTTATCATCACTAATTCTCCTCATCTTTACTCATCAGGCAGCAGTGAAGAGCTCCTCTCATAGACTGCTATTAAGGCGAACTTCCTCCCATTGCATGCTGTTGAGTGCCTAAGAGACAGATGGAGAAGACACTGCCTTTGCAAACACCACTGCATGGGATGGATCAGTCAAGGACAGGCTTGAACATTGATTGACAGTGCTGAGTGATGGAAAATTGTTTTTCTAACAGATCAAACAGAAGCAGAGGTGTTTTGATAATTTTTTCATAATATCAAACTTCAGCTAAACTGTTCATTCTGAATGTGAGTTACTGGTAAAATACTCAGAGCTACTATATATTATAAAGAGTACCAAATATGCCTATTTGTTACAGTCCATGCGCCGATGACTTTACTTCAGTTATTTCTTTTTTAAATACAATGACCACTACAGTTGAAGTTGGTCTGATTATAGGCAACACGTCCAGAATTGTTTCTATACTTCATTATATAATGTACTGTAATACAAATGTAACATAATTAACAATATTTATGTAGTATCTTGATTTATTGCTTTCTGCTCCTGGCACTGTTTTGTGGTTTTTGTCAAACTCTCAAAAACACTTGTTGAAACACTGCATTTATATAAATGTAAGTACCTCAAAATAAACCGGAATGACATTATTACAGTTTGAAAGTCTTAATTCATAGTACTCATGTACACAGTACTTGGCTGAACCTCTAAACAATATGCTTGAATATAGACTGAACATTTATCCGGTCTGGATTTAAGTTGAATGCCTTGACGTGAACAGTCTTGCCATATCGAAACTTTTTTTAGCTACAAGATATAGTATCAAGCAGGTGTTACATTTACTTTCAACTTTCTTGTGGACTCCCACTGGAACGAAGTTTTTAAATTTAGGGTGCGGGTACTGACCGAGTGCCTTAGGAAGATATTTGCATTGGATTTTCATTTGCTCAAATTTAGGAAAATGATCATGACAGTCGTCGAAAACTGCATAAACCATATCAATTGCACTAAAACAAATTCCTCCTCTTTTAACTTTCTCATTACAGGTCAAGAATGACACAACAATCATTTCAGATGCAAAATTATCTGTATTGATCATCTACTATACAGCAAGTGTTAAAGTCCCTTACTTTAAAGCCCCACAACATTCCCAGTCCCTATGTTTTCCTGTGCAGTTCACATTATATTACACAATGTAAAACACAATATTTGTTATGGTTCACTGAGGTATGATCAACTCCACAACTTCAACATTTAAAAGATGAAATGGCAATTCCTGAGTTAATCATTTTGCCATCTAGCACTCTTCGAACTTTTCTAGTAAGTGTAATTGAGCTTGAAATCATGATCGTTCCTGTAGACTGCAATTGCAAGATGTACAATGAAAAAGGAGTTACATTTTGGTCTGTTCTCACACAAAACAGATTAGATCACTTTAGAAGACATAGATTAAACCCCTGGAGTCTTATGGAAGACTTTTCTGCTGCCTTTATGTGCTTTTTAGAGGTTCAAAGTTTCAGACCCCATTCACTTCCATTGTAAGGACCTACAGAGCTGAAATATTCTTCTAAAAATCTTAATTTGTGTTCAGCAGAAGAAGAAAGTCAGACACATCTGGGATGGCATGAGGGTGAGTAAATGATGAGAGAATTTAAATTTTTGGGTCAACTATCCCTTTATCTTTTTGAGGTTCAAAATTTATGATTTTACTTTGGGATGTGTGGCAGAACTAATTTCATGACCACTGGTGTGAAAAGCAATGGTAAAAAAAATGACAGAAATTTTAGGTAAATCTAGTTAAGCTTATAAACAAGTAAGAGTTAACTTAATGTTATGATGTGAAAGTGTTGAAGAAAATACAACATTTTATTTCAAATATATATATATATAAATTCTAGAGAATAATTTTTACTCTGTCCCACTTTACCCGTAGGCCCTGTTGCTTAAATGCATCTGGCATTTGGTCAAGAGGATCTTCAAAGGTTCTACTTCCCATTATTGAATATTTCTTAATTTTTGCTTTTGACTAAGGTAGAAGACATCCTAAGCTTTCTTCAAAGGTATAACGTTAGGTTATGTGTCGTTTGGATCATAATTCAAAGCGTCAAGAAAATAAAAATGTGAAAGTGTCCCACTTTGTCCATATTCACCCAAGTATAACAAAAACTAAAATGAATTTGAGAATTTTTATTATATTTTAGTTAGTTTTGGAGTTATGAAAAAGTATTTTAGTTTCAGTTTTTTCCAATATTTTCAATTTTTATTTTAGTTAACGAAAATTATTTTAGTTATTTTTCGTTTTGGTTAACTAGAATAACTGTGTGACGGTATAGTGGGCTATATTTGTGTATTTATGCAGTATGAGTAATAGATATTACATTCTTGCATATAGTCGATCACATTATGCTAAGGACAGTGGCTAGTGGAATATAAATGTGGTTTATCTAACACTTACTGTATGTGGATAAACTGCATGTTTACATCTAAATGAAAGTTGACTTATTTGATCTTCAGTGTGGTGTAATTTACACATTTCACTAGGAAATGTGGGTTCGAGTTCTCCAGCTTTCTGAGAAGTAAGTTTCAAGGAATTAGGGCGCACATTCACTTGTGTAAAGGCAAATGTTCTGAAAGGCTCTGCATGCTGCATAGTTGTTTACAACAGTGCTGTGCTTAAAAGCTGGTGCTGTTCAGCATGCCATAGGCCTCATAAAGTTGATTAACAAGCTCCTCTTTCTCCTTTGCAGGAAGGAAGCAGGACTTAGCTGCATTTATGTTCTGTGGGAAGGGAAGCAGGCAGGTTAATTCAGAAAAACATGCCCTTGTCATTATTATATGGGAATCTTGAACTTTATTAGACCAAAAAAAAAAATAGAGTGAAGGGAGCCTCTTTAGCAAAATGTGTTTTACCAGTCTCTTGAATTCCTCTTCAGTGAAGCCCATGTCTTTCAGCGCCACCAGATAGTCTGAGTTCAAGGTGGAGTTTAAGATCATGGGGTCATCTGTGTTTAAGGAGTAGTTGGCTTTGTCCTCCCTGAATCTGAAACACATGATGTGCATGCACACATTATAAAGAGTAAAAAGAGAAATCCCTTTAACTCCTTTTTGCTGTAATACACTGCAAATCATTTCTTCATTTTTTTCTTGTTTTCTAGTAATATATACACTCACTGGGCACTTTATATGGTCCTAATAAAGTGCCTGACTTGGTCTTCTACTGTTGTAGCCCATCTGACTCAAGGTTCAACGTAGCCTTTGTTGGCTCGAAACTGTCTGGCCATTCTTCGTTGATCTCTCTCATCAAAAAGATGTTTCGGTATGCAGAATTGCCGCTCACTGGATGTTTTTTTGTTTTTAGCACCATTCGGAGTAAACTCTAGAGACTGTTGTCATGAAAATCCCAGGAGATCAGCAGTTGTGTGTGAAAATCTCAGGAGATCAGCAGTTACAGAAAAACTCAAACCAGCCTGTCTGGCACCAACAATTATGACATGGTCGAAATCACTGAGATAACTTTTTTCCCCATTCTGATGGTTGATGTAAACATTAACTGAAGCTCCTGACCTGTATCTGCCTGATTTTATGCACTGCACTGCTGCCATATGATAGGCTAATTAGATAATTGCATGAATAAGTAGATGTACAGGTGTTCCTAATAAAGTACTCAGTGAGAGTATATTCAGAAAATAAATCTCAATATTTTATGCAATTTTTCTTATGTTAAATGCATTATATTTTTTCCTGGAAACAAGACGTTTTCTACACTGCATTTAACATTAAAACAAAGTTTAGGTACAGAAATAGATAATATAAGCTTTCTATATATTTTAATTTGGCATGTAATGTGATGAGCATAATGTTAAGCTATGTGAATATGGTACCTGATGAGAGGATGTTTCTTGAAGTCTGGGCTACAAGCTCCTGTCAGTCTACTAGAAACAGGACACATCTAGAGAAGGGAAACACACACACAAACACAAATCAGGATCACAGTGGCATTGCAACATCATGAACATTTAAACATCTCATAAATACCCTTGCTGCTAAAATGTAAATATTATTATACTCGAATATCCAAAGACACGTTTATAAACAAGAATGTTGAAATTCTGTCCAGCAGAGGGAAGTATGAGTTTACATTTCAGATAATCCTCCACTTCAGTGTTTCTAAATCCTGTTACTGAGGGCTCTGGCCCCCTGCATATTTTATGTCTTTCTTATCTGACACACCCAATTCAGTTTATGTGGCATTCTGCTAAAGAGATAATTACTTGAGTCAGGTGTGTAAGATAGGACAGACAACATAAATAATCAACCAGTGATTACTGTTCGCTGTGCAACTGCATTGGCTACATTAATAGTTACATCGGTGAGGTAAGTGGGCATAAAGTATAAAGGTCTAAAAAATACTGAATATTGTCAAAGATGAAACAACCAACTGTGCCTTGCATTCTTCATTTACATATGTAAAAGCCAAAGTTGAATATACAAAAAACCAAAACATATGACTATAAAGCCACCCTTAAAAATGTCCAAAGTCATTGCATTCAATAACAAAATATCAAACAAAGTGGTATTTATTGATATCTGAAGAAACATAGCACAAGCACATTTTTCATGCAAAATATTTCCCAAACAGAAGTTGTTAGGTTTAAAATGATTAAATGATATATAGACTGTTCAAAGTTAAGACAAAATGAATTTGGACACTTCCTGGTAGCTAAGCGTTAGTGAAACACAGTCCATAGTTTTTGTAAAGAACTACACCTGTGTGAATGTGAACTTGAGGGGAACTGAATTCACACATCCACTAAAAATCACCTTGAGATCAAATGGTTTAACATATTTGTAAAAATGTCTCAGGAAAGTGAAGTTAGTTCTGAAAGTAGGTCCAGCATAATTTGTTTGCAGATAACACTTAATTTGACATGACATTCATAAAGTATACATATACATATATATATATATATATATATATATATATATATATATATATTTATATATATACTGTCTATGTCCAATAGAATGGGTTACTCAACTAGAAATGTTTGAAATATTGGGCCATTATTGTATCTGAGCACTTTGACCAAGACCAGAGTCCAGTGAAACATACACATAATAAGGATACAGTATAATGCCATGCATTTTTTTAATCAGACTAATAATGATTAGTGAAGATTCCAAGTAGTGAAGATTACATGGGTGTGTACCTCAAAGCACTTCTTAGAACTGTCTAAAATTTGTCATCAAGCAGAAGAAAAGTTTGCTAGACTGGTATCCCTAAATAGTTTTACCTCAAAATGCATGTCTTCTTTAAGCAGTCGTTTGTACAGTGCTTCATCTTCAAGCGTGTGGTAGCCGTGGCCAATGCGTTCTGCTTTTAGAACGTCTACAGCCTGCAAAGACAATGCACATTTTGGGAAGCGCTGGCAAGCACATTCATGTCTGAGTCTTTTTTTTTATGGTGTGGCATTTTGAAAATGACCAGAGCAGGGTTTTTTAATGTGTTTTCTAAAATATCTAGAATATGATTAGGTGAAATGTACTTTACAGACAAAATAAACCTGAAGTCGACAGTGAAGTACCAACTCAGCATTGTTTGACAATATTACATCTAGTAGAGATAGCAGAAGGTGGAACTTTATGCTGACCAAAACAGAAGATTCGTACCTCTCTCACAACAGAGGGTGGGCCCACTTCCCCCGCATGCACTGTTCTGTGGACTGCATATGTGACTGCTTTCTGTCAAAAACAAAACTCAATAAACACACTGATAGATATCAGCCAGCAACATCTGTTTTTTCTGCATAGGCAGAAAATATAAAAAGCAAAACAAGAGAAAACAAAACAAAACACATTAGCATCCAACCATCTAGCATCCAACAAGGATATTATCGTTAACTAAAAACTAAATAAAAACTAAATACACTGGATAAACTAAACTGAAACTACTACATAAAAAAATAAAATAAAACAAAAAACTAAACACATTAGCATACTACCATCTAGCATCCATCAAGGCTATTTTAGTTAACTAAAATTAAATAAAAACTAAATACACTGGATAAACTTAACTGAAACTACTACTACCAATATATATATATATATATATATATACGATATTCCTTATCATCTCATGATCTAAACTGAAATGTGCAAACACTGTGCTAATGTGGTTAGACCTATAATAATTATTATATATAATTATAATAATATATAATAAAAGCTCAACTAAATTGCAATGGCAAATTTAAAATAAAATAGAAATAAAATATAAAAATTAAAATGTAATACTACAGTAAGGTCTAACTACATTAGCACAGTGTTTGCACATTTCAGTTTAGATCAAGAGATAATAAGGAATGTGTTTTGTTTCCTGAATGTCTTAGCTCTGGCTCTATGCACGCTAATAGTCCAAACAGATGTCTTTGTATCTATGTTATTTAAATGATAGATTACGCAAGTGTGTATAGATCGCAAAATACACTTAAATCTCATGGTTTTCAATGCATCCATTAATTAAACTGTTAACACGACTGTCAGGGTTAGACTACAACTGCCAAAACTGTATATATAAAGTTATTCAAATAGTCCTGGACAAAATGTATTTGTTCTGTAGGAGATACTGTAGGCAGCATGTTAAAACAAATTACTGCGAAATCAGAAAAGAAGACCTCGACAACTATTTATGTTGACATGACATGGAATTATCATATATGTTCTTTAAGATTCCATGAATCCAGTGCAGGCACAGTTGTTTCTTTACAGGCCTAATAAAGATGGGTTGAACTTTCACAGATTTATCTACTGAGAGCAACACATCCATAGAAATCATTAACATGTTAAATAATGTTAAACATGTATCAATTTCCAATACAGCTCTCTAAAATAGGTTTGCAGTAAACTTTACAGCCAATAGTTTTGTTTTCATAACAAGTGACTTTTTACCTCAAATGCTTTCTTGTGTCCTGGACATGCCTCACAGTCCTTGGATTCATCTCCAGCTAGATCTATAGCCACGACTCCATCATTACTATACTTCTTACATAGCTCGACCACTTCCATAGACCAATCTGCACAAATGACACAAACAGATGGCGATATTAAAGCATAAGATTATGACAGTCATTGATTTGGGTGTCTTGTCAGTTACATCTAGAAATCAACCAATACCAACAGCCAATAAGTATTGTTATAATATGGCCAATACTGTTCCTATACATCATTTTTACAAGTGAACTCAGGCATTGAACCATCTTAATGTACAGTATAAAACAAGGATAAATGTTTAGTAGTTTCATAACCTTGCATAAAACAAGAGTATGCAATTTGAACTGGAAAAAATATGCCCTGATTTTATCAACCAATTAGGCCATAATTAAATAAGCGATGCATAATTAAATGCAGATAATTAAAAATATATATAACAATATTGGCTGATTTCAATACGGTCACTAATTATGAATTGCTAATACCAAGTGTATCAAGTGTATCATACAATGTTACTTAAAATCTATAAAAACATAATGTCCTTAACTGACTCTTATATATCATGCAATGTGACATTCTCAAGATGAAAGGTGATCTGTAGGTGACTGTTACTTCCTGCTACATGACAAATATGTTGTGTTTCCAAGGGGGTGATTCTCAAGAAACCTGTCAGGAAAATTTCTTGGTACTATTTTACTCAAAAATCTAAAGAAACAAATGAGAAATTATATTTTGCATGTATACCATGGAGCCTATTTTTAGGGCCTTTAAGATTTTTTACATTGTGACATTATTTTCATGACAGCTACACACCTTTACCCCCAATTCTTATTAGAGCAATGCAAAAAAAGATGGTCATTATTATAATCTGACTTCAACAACATGGAAAAAATTAATTATTATTTAAATGGTAAAGTATTTAAACATCATACTATAATACTCCCTTGGCATTGCCTTTTATCTGTGCTTATTTTAATTAAAAGAAATCATTTTCCAACAGCATCTGTTCTGCTGGAACACAGTAACATAAAAGACTGTGTAACAGTAATGAGAATAATCGTAAAAAATGGGAAAAGTACAAGTAAAATGTCCGGATGTGTTACAGTAATGACAACTGGGGGGTAAAATATGCTTAAGTGTTTAGAAAATAAGGTCACAATGCAAAAAATACTCATCATCCTAAATGTAGGCTTCATTTTCTTATACATTTTCTTAACAGGTTTTGTGAAAATTACCCAAGTTACTTGAATTTACTTGAGTTTACAAAACATATTGCACAATGAGCACCAAAGCTTCCAAAATCTCTTTAGCATTTCTAAAGAATGACACACTACATTGCTAAACATATGTCACCACACTTATTTATGTGCTTTTTGAACATTTTATTTCAAAACCATCTGCATCACTCCATCTCTTTGCTGATATAACAGCTTCTACTCTTCTGGCAAGGCTTTCCACTACATGTTGGAACATGGCTGCAGGGATTTGCTCCCATTCATCCACAAGAGCATCGGTGTGGTCAGGCTGATGTTGAGCATGGTTCTTCTCTTTTCTCCTCTCAATTTTCCATTCAGGTTCTTTGTGGACCTTGCTTTGTGCACAGGGGCATTGACACACTGGGACAAAAAGGGCCACAAATTTGGTTGCACACAATTCTCTAGAATATCATTGTATGGCTTAGCATTAAGAATTCTCTTCACTGGAACTACTAGTATCCAAAGAACAGCACAGTTTTTTTTTAGGTGCTGGTCCCCAGCATGGGATGGTAGTGTTTTGGTTTCCCCACCAGGCTTCTTAACTACATTAGCTTTTACATCTTGGGTATGGTCCACCAGCATAAACTAGTCTTAACCACCATGGAAATGTCCACATACGTTTGGCCATGTAGTGTAATCATAAGGAACAAAAAATCTGAGCCAATCAGGAGGAGGCTGGTTTGAGTGTCATGAAGATTAAACACCTTTAGGCATGAGCAGAGAGCAGCAGTGGATTAATGGGTTTTAACCTCAAGGATGACAGTAAGTCATGGCCTCTACACACACAGCACAAACTGTGGGGGTGGGGGTGAGAATGCATTACTTGGCATGTCACGCATGCAGCACAGAATGGACCTGGCTTTGGTTTTGAAGGCCTTTTCCCCCTCGCTAAAGCCCTCATTCACCAGGCGCACCACATCCTCTGGCGTGATGTCCCCTCTGGGAGGAAGAGGAGAGGATAGTAAGAACAAAGCCCAGAACAGAATTATTGTGCAAAAGCAAACTTAGTTGATAATATTAAAGGTGCACTCACTAATTTTTCTTCACTAAAAACATGTTATGCCAAAAGAAATGAATAGTAGTTTTGTAGTAAAATAATGTTAATATTATGTACACTCACATGAAATGAAGACTCCAGACATTTCAGTAGCCTAAATAAAGCTGTTTTATTTTACATGGAGCCGGGCTGTCTCATGGGGGCTGCCATATTGAGATCACATGACAAAAGAGTGCAACCGTGTCCGCCCACTTTTTCAGACGTCCTGGTTCCAGAAGTATTTTTCCAATTGCATTTTTTTATATAGATTTCACAAAATGTTTCATAAAAGAGTTCTAAGTCATGAACCACACCAACCAGCTCAGATCAATGTGAATCACAACTTTCAAAGCTTTGATTTGAAGCAGAAAATTATTTAATAATTTGACAAAAAAGACAAAGGTACGAGACTGTGTACTTACCGTCTTTTATGAGGGAATAAATCCCATTAAGTATTGTGCAAATACAGTATATACAAATATATAAGCATATTGAGAGTTTCCCCTTAGGATCTTGGGTAATGTAGTTCTTCACCAGGAATTTCACTATTAAACATGATTTTTAAGTTGAAATAATGCAGACAGATGGCTATGACAGAAGAAGCATTGAATAACAACTTCAGAGCTCACGGCAGGTCTGTCTCTTTAAAGTTATGGTTAATAATCAATTCCCCTTTTTACTTTCGGAACCAGACTGTTGCACTCTATTATCAGACACAGACACAAGTTGCTCATGGCTGACTGCGAATAGCACATTTTTGCAATGTCATCAGTAACCTCTAGATGTCAGTATAAGTCCAAGATGACTACCATATCATCCAGCGCAACATTAAAGGGATAGTTCACCCAAAAATGAAAATTCTCTCATCATTTACTCACCCTATTCCATCCCAGATGTGTATAACTTTCTGCAGCTGAACACGAACAAAGATTTTTAGAAGAATATTTCAGCCCTGAAGGCCCATACAATGCAAGTGAATGGTGGGCAGAAATTTGAAGCTCCAAAAATCATATAAAGGCAGCATAAAATTAATCAACACATGGTTACCAGTGTTCTTCTATTTTTACTATAAATTCTCCTCCTTGCCCAGTAGGCGGCAATATGCACGAAGAATGTGAATCGCCAAAAACAAAAGAAGAATGTGGACGTGAAAGTGAAAATGGAGATTTATAGTCAAAAGTGACTTAAATATTCATCTGTTTCTCATCCACACCTATCATATCACTTCAGAAGACATGAATTTAACCACTGGAGTCTTATGGATTACTTTTATATGGGCTTTATATGCCTTTTGGAACTTCTAAGTTCAGGCCACCATACAGACCTACAGAGCTGAGATATTCTTCTAAAAATCTTTGTTTGAGTTCAGCAGAAGACAGAAAGTCACACACATCTGGGATGGCATGAGTGTGAGTAAATGATTAGAGAATTTTCTTTTTTGGGTGACCTATCCCTTTACTAAAAAATTACTGAGTACACTTTTAAAACACCAAGGTGACATCAAAATTATCATTGCAACATAAAAACAAAGACAATTAAATTAATATCTCACATGATTAACATACGAGAGTACACTCACTCTTTTTGGCCCCATGGTAGAGGATCCACTCCCTTGTTGGCCAGAAAGTGAGGGCTGTATCGCGCTTCAACATAGATCACTCCCTCTGTGGCCTTTGTCTCTACAAACTCATAAGCTATCCTCTTGATGGCCTCTCTGTCTCCTCTGTAGATGGAACATGGAAGGGATAAGATACCATGACAATCCCACCCCTTGCCTGAACGGCCCCTCGTGACCTTCAAGACATACGGTATCTTCAAGAAACATCTGAAGACATACCTCTTCTGTGATCACCTGATTCACAATTGTTAATGTTACTGAACAACTAAAAAAAATAAAAATTGTCATGAACTATACATGAACTATTGTTTTAATATGAAAAAAAAAAACTATGTAAAAAAAAACTATGTCTCACTTTCATATCTGTAAAAAATGTAATGTGCAACTGTTCGGAGACGGTCTCATTAAAAGATGGAATTCTTGAAAAAATAAATACTAGCATAAGTAGTTTTTATTTTAATATATATATTATTAATATTTGGAAAACTTTTGTCCACTTTTTTTTAAATTTGAGATATTTTGACATTTTTATGAAAAGGCAAATTTTTTCAGGTAATATGGAGCAAACCTGAGAAACTTTTTTATATTCTTGACTCTTGAACTTTTTTTTTATTTTTTTTATTATTATTAATTAATGATTGTGCACATTCTTATGTATTTAAGGTGCAAGAAAAGTATTTTAAAGCCATTTACTTCTTAAGTCATTAAATTATTCTTTTTTTTATTATTTTTTTAAGTCAACATGGACACAAATATAAAATTTCTACAAACTTGATTTAAACTAGATTTTTAAAGATTTCTTATTTTTGTTACTAAACCAACATTACTTTCTTTCTTCCATGGAACACAAAAGATGTTAAGCAAAATGTTAAATTTCAGTCACCATTCCCTTTCATTGCATCTTTTTCCATACAATGAAAGGTAATGGTGACTGAGGCTCCTTTTGTGCTCCACAAAAGAAAGTCAAACAGTTTGAAACAACTTGAGTGTGTGTAAATGATGAAACACAAAATACACGTCCTCTGGTTGAACCCAAACGAATTGACTGAATGTACCAACTTACAATATGATTTACACACTCATAAAAAGCACCACCCACAACTGGCACAAGATCTCAAAGGCAATGATACTTTTTAATGCCTCATTAACAATGTTATGCTATGATACATTTTAACAGTTCAGTAAAATTTTATTATTATGTTTGATTTTCCTCTCTTAGTAAACATGCTTAAAAGTACTAATTAAAATGCCTACTTGAATGCAGCAACAATGCATGTTTCTGGTGTATACCACATGACATGCACTGAACCTGCCTACCGCATTAGAAAATAAAGACTCCAGTGGGTACCAAAAACAGCCAGTGAGTTCCTCATGTTGTTATGGGATGGGGAGGGGGTGCACATGCTGCAAACAAGGCCCATTTTAAAGCCTCAGTGGATGGGAAATTTATTTAAAATTAAGCATGTCAGCTTCCTGCCCAAAAAACTGCCGGCTGTTTGTGAATCTGAGTGGACACGTGTGGAAAATACCACATTATCCAAACCTTACAAACTCTTGTTTAGAGGACAGTGTGCATGGATGGGGCAAACAACAGAAAAGCCTGTTCAGAGGTATATGTCAGTTGCCATGATTAGGTATGCTGGAGCATGAACTGCATGTAAAGATGTATGCCGGACATCAGAAAGGTTATTGTAGTATTTAGATTGTGTACACTCTGTACACTGTGTACTTAAGCACTACTTAAGCCAAGTTTCAGATTGGTGCCAAATTTGAGTCTACATGCATAGAATTCATTGTGTACCTACAGATCATTTGATAAAGTATGGGGCTAGCAACGTCAAGGTCATGGGTTTTATTCCCAGGAAATGCACATACTGATGAAATGCATAGCTTAAATACACCGTACAATAAGTGGCTTTGGGGGAAAAAAGCATCTGTTTAATGTAATTGTAAACATTCTTGTGGTCAATAATAGCCAATACACAGAAGTTACATTCAACAGTTTATGCTGCCTTTAAAGGGATAATTCACCTAAAAATAACATTTACAAGCCCGTTTGACTTCTTTCTTATGTGGAACACAAAAGGAGATTTTAGGCTGAATATTAGGTGAATGACAGCCTCAGTCACCATTCAGTGTTGACTGAGGCTGTCATTTACCAAACATTCTGCCTAAAATCTCCCTTTGTGTTCCACTGAAGAAGATGGGAGCTACTGCTACAACCTGACAGTCTATGCCACATAACAACACCAAAGTGGGGACCATTTGGGATAGGGCCAGTCTGGCAATCATAACAATTGTTAAGCCTTTCATACAAGGTCTGCAAGCAATAACAGGTTTTATATGAAGTCAGCAGTTATTTTCTCAGCACAACTACTTACGCAATGGCATGCATGTAGTGCTCAAACTTGCCAAGGAAATCTGTGAGTGTGGATGGCTCTTTAAGTGTGCACAGGTCTCTCATTTCAGCCACAGTGCTTTTAGGAAGAGTGATTCCTCGCCTCCTGAGACACAGTGAGAGTAGAGAGAATGGGTTACAGAAACCATTTCACTGAAGAGCTTTCTATTGCTGTAAAATTTCAATGAAAAGACCACAGAACTGCCCAGAACTATGGGTTTACAGTATGTATTTACCTAAGAAGAGCAGGTGTTGCTGATTTGTTAATAATGAATTAAAAGCTTATGTGATAACTTCTTGGCAACACATTACAATAAGGTTGTATTCGTTAACATTAGTTAATGTGATTAGTTCAAATGAACAATGAACAATATTGTACAGCACTTATTAATCTTGGTTAATGTTAATTTAAACATTATTTATTTGTATTTAATTTGATTGTATTTTAACAAATTGTATATGTGTTAACATTAGCTAATACACTATGAATGATCATGAACTATCAATGAATAATTATATTTTCATAAATTAACATTAAATAAGATTAATAAATATGTAAAGATATATAAATAATATTGTTAATAATATTTACAAAAATATTTACAATACCTAATGCATTTACTAATGTTAACAATTCGAACCTTATCGTATAATAACAATTGGGTAATAACTATAACAATAATCTGATGACAATTGGGAATCCAAATATCTGCACTCTCAAACATGTACTTATCAAGATACAGTGACAAGAAAAAGTATGTAAACCCTTTGGAATATGCTGGTTTTCTGCATTAATTGGTTATAAAATGTGATCTCATCTTCACATCACAAGTATAGACAAGCACAATGTGCTTAAGCTAACAACACACAAACAATTATAATCTTACATGTCTTTATTGAACATATCCCATTGAACATTCACAGTGCTGTGGAAAAAGTAAAAGAACCTTTGGATTTAATAACTTGTCGATCCTCCTTTGGCAGCAATAACCTCAACCAAGCATTTCCAGTAGCTGCGGATTAGACCTGCACAATGTTCAGAAGGAATTTTAGATCATTCTTCTTTACAGAACTGCTTCAGCTCAGTCATATTTTTAGGATTTCTGGTGTGAACAGCTCTCTTGAGGTCATCCCACAGCATCTCTATTGGGTTAAGGTCTGGGCTCTGACTGGGCCACTCCAAAAGGTAGATTTCCTTTTTTTGAAGCCATTCTGTAGTGGATTTATTTCAATGTTTAGGGTCATTGTCCTGCTGCATCACACAACTTCTACTGAGCTTAAGCTGGTGACATTATCCTGTAGGATATCTTGATAAACTTTGGAATTAATTTTTCCCTTGATAATAGCAAGTAGTCCAGGCCCCGAAGCAGCAAAGCAGCCCCAAATCATGATGCTCCCTCCACCATACTTCATTGCTGGGATGATGTTTTCATGTTGGTATGCAGTGCCATTTTTACACCATACGTAGTGCTGCGTGTTCATCCCAAACAATTCAACCTTAGGTTCATCAGTCCACAAAACATTTTTCCAGTAGTGTGGTGGAATGTCAGGGTGGTCTTTGGCAAACTTCAGGCACACAGCAATGTTTTTGCTGGAAAGCAGTGGCTTCTTTCGTTGTATCCTTCCATGGACACCATTCCTGTTTAATGTTTTCCATATACGGTAGTAGACTCATGAACAGAGATGTTAACCAGTTCCAGTAATTCTTTCAAGTCATTAGCTGTCACTCTAGGTTTATTTTTTACCTCATTGAGCAATCTGCGGTGTGCCCTTTGAGTCATCTTCACTCGACAGCCACTTCTAGGGAGAGTAGCCACAGTACTAAATCGTCTCCATTTATAGACAATTTGTCTGTGGACAGATGAATATCTAAGCTCTTCCAGATAACTTTGTAACCCTTTCCAGCTTTAAGCAAAGCAATAATTCTTGATCGTAGGTCTTCTGAGATCTCATTTTTTACGAGGCACTGTCCACATCAGCAGATGCTTCTTGTGAATAGCAAACTAAAAATGTTGAGAGCTTTATATAAGTCAAAGTAGCTCTAACCCATACCTCCAATCTCATTCATTAATTGGATGCCAGGTTTGCCAACTCTTGACTCTAAATAGTCTTGCTGACGTTATTTGCCTAGGTGTTCACATACTTTTTACATAAATGCAGGTAATTCCAAAGGGTTCACAAACCTTTTCTTGTCATCTTATCATATTCTGATCATCTACTTATTAAGTAATTGTTTCTTATTCATTACCAAAATGAATTATCTTGATAGGGGGGTCATGATAATAATATACATAAATTGTCCCTTACTTTGCAACATCTATAACAGTCTCTATACGGATAGCGCCGTCAAGATGCACGTGTAGCTCAACCTGCAAAGATATTTAAGACAGAAGGTTATTCAGTGTTTTACCCATAATTTTTATGTCATGCACTTTTTATTTCTTGATTATTTAATTTTTGTCTATTTCTGTAAAGCTGCTTTAGAACAAAACAGTATGTATTGTAAAAGCGCTGAACAAATACACTGAATTGAATTTGTACTGTTTTTATATTTCTCTATTTATTGATGTTCCTGTAGCCCAACTGGTAGAGCATGGCGCTAGCAATGCTAAGATCATGGGTTTAGTTCCCAGGGAACACGCAAACTGATAAAATGAATACCTTGAATAAAAAAAAAGTGTAAAAATGCATGAATGTAAATGTATTTATTTTTAAGTTGCTTTGGAACAATATGCATTGTTAAAAGCACTACAAATAAACTGAATTGAATTCAGTACTAAATAAAGGACTGAACTAGGTGACAAATGTCACAATGAAGTATTACAACTTCCCTTAGCATACAGATACATTTTGATACCACAGAGCAAAGGCACATTTGTGAAACATTTTAAGCTCAGCTTTCAGTAAGTTGTATGCAAGTGGCTTGTGGAATCTCCTTCCCGCACAGTTGTGAAATACTCCTCCTGGAGCACATCTAGAATATAGAATGCACAGTTGGGTGAAATGAGTTTAATGGAAAGTCCGGGGATCCCATTTATAGAAGTGAATGTAATGGCTCCAACGTGAGAGCATGGTGAGTTATGCTGACAGACGACCAAACTACATTGTGACCCTTGTTCTCCATCAGCTGTGAAACCCACCAAAATCCATAAAGAAGAACCCAAGAGGAGAGACAGTTCTGTTGAAGAATGCTGACCCCTTTCCAAATTTTTTTGTAAAAACCCTCTCAGACTGGCATAATTTGATCTAATAGTATGTTTAATCACTGACTAAAATGTGGCCCGCCTGTCCCATCAGGGACCAACATCTCAGATCCAACAACTTTTGAGGGGGCTTTTCACATTTTATTTAGCCCCGTAATAAGCCCCTCCCCCCACCCCCAGAAGAAAAGTAACGGTTGTGTGCATGCAGCCTTTTATATAATATGATATCAACACCTAAAGCACAGTTTCCAGTGATGGAAATACACATGCTCATATGTCATAAAAACATTTTTAGGATTCTTAAACAATGATTTAGATAGACACTGTGTGTCTTTGGCTGGAGTAAACAAGGATGATGTCAGTTTTCATGCTTTCACTTCATTGGCTTTTAAGCTCTCAGTTACTTGGATCATGTTAACAGAGCATGGGGATATGACTGGCCCAATGGGACTGCAGTGAGGGAATATTTTCCTCAGTCATGTTACGTGAGAGCCCTCTGGTCTGCCTCGTTCTTCTTTCAGTTCAGAAAGCAAACAATCTACTGGACACAAGGGCTCCTGAATTTATACACTTGCACTGCAGATCTAATTGCACTATTTACTAGAATAGATATTACAACATGTACTGTTATTCACTGCAATATGATGTTATGTTGTTATAATGAGCAACCTCTTTGTTTTCATTTCAACCTGAATACATTTTGGTGCAGAAGCATACTATTTTTAGAATATTGTGATGAATAAGTTGTTATCTAAAGTTTGTGGATGTTCACATGCTCTACCATGACGGATTGCCTGTCATCATGTGAGCCATGTCAGCATCTGTGCTCAAATATCAAAAGGAAGATGCTTAGTGGAAAAACACTTTCCCAATTAGACCAAATCGGCCTACCAAGTCTGACTCCATTTCTTCGTACTAGAATGTGGTTTGTAGATATATTGCAAAATTTAAAATAGTCTAACACTACTGTCAGTGAGAGGGTGGGCTTGGAGACGGCTAGAGATGCATGGATGACATCTTGTTTAAATATTGATGAGATTGACTGGATTGTTCACATTAGCACAGTGCTCAAATGACTCTTAAAGGAGTAGCGTGTAATTTCTGTGCCTCAAGCAACACTAAAGGGAATCGCAAAAATAATGATTGTTTTCAAACAGGTTTCCCAACCCTCCCCCATCTGTCTTCAGTCGGACAAACAAATAGTCCCGTCCCAAGTTCATGCCACAGGTTTAGCCAATGTTGCTATTTTGGGCTGGTCAGGATGCTCAAACAAGCAGCAATGTTTCTTTGTGTTCTTGTGTATGGACGACTGCTTCAATGTAATTGTAGCATTCCAGCTAGAGGTGAATCTTTAATTGTAACTCAGACTAAATAAAGTGCTTAGTCTGTCAGTTGGCACACATTTAACAAGTTCTCTGGGACCTCTGTTCTGTATTCATTCACTGTGTATAATCATGTAATCAGTAGTTGTGGGACAAAGTCTACAGGCAAAAAACTGTATAAAATATGAAAACTGAAGTTACTGCCTGTTAAGTGCCATTTAATCGGTTCAGTTTCTAATGCAAATATTATAAAGGGTACAGTTTAGGATTAGGATTGGTATCATAGATTACTCCCTGTGACTGTAGCTATCCGTTAGGTGTATTAAAAATCACAAAGAATCCTCTTGAACACAAATTAAGCAACAAAACAAGGGCACTTGAATTTATGTTTAGAAGGAGTCATCACAAGAGTAAGTAATGCTGTGTGTTACCAAGGCACACTTTCACACTACACTACAGACTAAGGTGAAGATTCAAAACAAATTAATATGCAATTCTCAAACAAGCATGTGAGACTTTATAGCCTTTTTACCAATACTTTTCATTTTACATGAATGGTATTCACCTTTATAATAATACTGTTTGTATTTGTATTAACATATCCATGCTATTCTGTAAATATGTTATTCTACAGTTATTCTGTGTCAAGTAGTTTTGTCACAGTACCTAAATTTCAGTAGTCTGTACCGATACCAGTGAAATTTCACGGTTCTCGATACCAATTTCGATACCACCGAAAAATTTGTTAATATGATAATGTGCTATAGAACACACTCCTTTAGCCTAAAGTTAAATTTCAATGTAAATAATAAATTAAAAGATATGCATGTTTCCTTCAAGTGTTTCTAACACGTTGTTTTTAAGCAGGATCTTACTGAAATCTGTTTTATTTTTTCCCCAAATCCCTTTTTCCTTTTTTTTAAATTATTTTTTCCAGAATTCCATGTTTAAAGTTTAATTACATTTCATTATCAAAATGGTGACTAATCAGACATTTTTCCTTAAACTTTTAAAAACTTTTAACAAGTAAAAAATAGAACAATTACTTATCAACATTTAAGGACAACCACTGCATTTTTAACTAACTTTTATTCAGTACAAAAGCACTCTTGCTTGTGATATATTGCTTAATTTATATTATTATCACAATCATTATTCATTAATCATTATTTATTATTATTACTAAAATAATCATCATTGTTGCTATTTCTACAGTGAGAATTCCATCTTATTATACAGTTAGAATATATTTCAGTTGCCATTTCTTCAATATCAGGTGTTTAGCTTTTATTATGAATCGTACTTTTTTTACATGCATTTTTGACGGAAGTTTAACCTCTCCGGATAAACAGTTCCCTACTGTAACATTGGTGTCAGGAGTGGAAGAGGAAGAGAGGAGACGCAGGAGTAGATTCTTATAATCTTTTAATAATAATCGCTGGAGTGGAAACAAATGCTGGAGTGGAAACAAATGATCAAGCTCAACATGCTAACATTTCACAAAATAACAAAACAAGGAAACACTTTATAAACTCAATGCAACACTTCAAAATAAGAGTCCTTGAAGAAAATAAGGGAGACAGACTGTGACATTACCCCCCCTTAAAGGGTGACTCCTGGCACCTAACGATGGATGAGGAGGGTAGGATGACGCAGAAGATGAGGGATCCAAGGAGGATGATCAGGAGGCCTGGGGGGCAGCTTCAGGGCTGGGAATGGATCTGGGGGCATGGGGGGCGGCTTCAGGGCTGGGAATGGATCTGGGGGCCAGGGGGGTGGCTTCAGGGCTGGGAATGGATCCGGGGGCCCGGGGGGCGGCTTCAGGGCTGGGAATGGATCAGGAGGCCTGGGAGGCTGCCACAGGGCAGGGACTAGGTCAGGAGGCCTGGGAGGTGGCCACAGGGCTAGGAATGGGTCAGGAGGCCTGGAAGGCAGCCATAGGGCAAGGACTGGGTCAGGAGGCCTGGGAGGTGATCACAGGTCTAGGAATGGGTCAGGAGGCCTGGGAGGCAGCCATAGGGCAAGGACTGGGTCAGGAGGCCTGGGAGGTGGCCACAGGGCAAGGACTGGGTCAGGCTCGAGGGGCAGAGCCGAGGGAGGCGGAGCTATGGAAGGCAGAGCCGTGGAAGACACTGGGGGCTTCAGGCACTGTCTCTGGGACGGTCGAGGCTACAGGCATTGAATCTGGCTCATTAACCATGGCAGGCATGGGCACTGGCTCATTAACCGTGGCAGGCATGGGCACTGGCTCGTTAACCGTGCCAGGCATGGGCACTGGCTTGTTAACCATGGCAGGCATGGGTACAGGTTGTGGCCCGGGGTTCCCACCATAATTTACAGCATAAGGGGGAAATGCAACCTCCGTGGTCACTACCGCTGACTGCGGCAGGGAATCGACCACCGGAACCTGGAGAGAATGAGCCCCCCCAAAAAAATTATTTAGGGGAATTTAATGGAGAGGAGTTACCTTGGAGATTGGATGGTGTGGAAGGCGTGGAGACAGGGTCCGTGGAAGGTGTGGTGGGAGGAGTCGTGGAAGGCGCGGAGACAGGGGCCGTGGAAGGCGTGGAGGGAGGAGTCAACAACTCTAACAAACGTGATGAAAGTGAAGGGTAATGGATATTCAGGGTGGCTAGGATGTAATTTGCCAAGGAAAGATTTTCTGCCTCTGGAAGTGCTGTGGGTCTGTGATAGTTTAATCCCATTCCATAAATGGGCTTGAGGTAAATGTCCGGTATTGATGTAGAAGCAGTGAGGTGAAGGAACTTGGTTGAGTAGTCCAAGAGGGGAAGATCCTGCCTGAACAGCTCCATGAATAACTCTGTTGGATCCATGCTCATGTAGGTCTGGATGAGTGGAAGAGGAGGATTAGTGGGATCGCTGGAGTAGAGGAGGACGCTGGGAGGAAGACGATTGGAAGAGTAGGTAAGTATATCCGTATTCCTTATAGGTCAGTCCTTCTATAACATTGGTGTCAGGAGTGGAAGAGAGGAGATGCATGAGTAGATTCTTATAATCTTTAAATAATAATAGCTGGAGTGGAAACAAACGCTGGAGTGGAAACAAACGCTGGAGTGGAAACAAATGCTGGAGTGGAAACAAACGATCAAGCTCAACATGCTAACATTTCACAAAATAACAAAACAAGGAAACACTTTAAAAACTCAACACAACACTTCAAAATAAGAGTCCTTGAAGAAAATGAGGGAGACGGACTGTGACAGCTACATGGCCCAGTGTGATCGTTAAAGCGCAAATGCTGTGATTTAATGATATAAATTATATAAAAATAATACTTCAGAGTGGATTAGTGCTCTGCTCTGTCATCTCTCATACAACGCAAATGATTCTCATAGTCTGCTGATTTTCCAGTGTATGAGCGGTCTGCTTCACACGTTCATTTAAAGCTCATGCAGCTCATACAGACTAAGATTGCAGCATTTTGCGGTTTAATAATCTCACTAGGACATATCACAATTTTAATTTGATTAGTTGTGCATTTCAGTGTAAAAGGAGTAACAGAGCACACAATCAAATAAGTGTGTCAGTAAGACAGTGTGCAGGTACCAAATTAAGTCTTTGCTCGATACTACCGGAACTGTAGAATCACTGGTATCGTTACATCTTTTTTTTTTTTTGTACCGACTTGGTACCGAAGTACCGGTACTTTTGACAACACTAGTGTCTAAGTTGTTGTATTTCTGAAAGAACGGGAAGCTTCTGTTACAATGCTAAATTCCTTAAACGTGTGAGCACTAGAGGTTGACCAATATTAATTTGCCAGTTAATCAGTGTCAACAGTGACTCTTGGAACTATCGGTTTTCAGCAGAAATTAAAGCTTATATTGTACATCCTTATGATTGATTAATCATCAAGTGTTCTAATTTGAATTGAGGGCACGCATGCACTGAAACAATGGGAGTATAAGGAAACGTGCCCTGTCAGTACATACATGCTGTCTCCAACTTCATATCTGCTGAATATAAAGTATAAATAAATATCAAAAAAGTCATCTGGTGAATGTAAATGTATATAAAAGCTATATCTGTCAGAATTAATGTGTTAACGCATGTGATTAATTAAAAAAGTTTGAGTTCATTTTTCATAATCACGATTAACGCATTTAGCATTAATACAGCATAAACCAGCATGAACACTGGTTTGAAGGGTAGAACCTTTGCAATGTGTCCGCCTGGAGTCATTAGACTGACGCACACTTTACAATACACACACACACGTTGGTGCAACTATCATTATGAGAACTCTCCGTAGACATAATGATTTTTATACTGTACAAACTACAGATTCTATCCCCTAACCCTAACCCTATCCCCTAAACCTAACCCTCACAAAAAACTTTCTGCATTTTTTAATTTTCAATAAAACATCGTTTAGTATGTTTTTTTAAGCGATTTAAATTATGGAGACACTAGAAATGTCCTCAAAAACCACATTTATTGCATAATACCCTTGTAATTACCAGTTTGTAACCTAAAAAAAAGTCCTTGTAAACCATTTAAACCTGCCCACACACACACAACAGCGCTTCGTATCAGTGTTCAAATGATGGGGAAAGGAGCTCTTAACGCTATTTGATGTACAAAACAAGCCCAGATGGGACTTGTTTTAGAAATCAAGTATTTTTCACGTCAACTCTTAACTGTTTCCAAAATGCAGAATGACATGTTTTTGTCTGCAAGGGCTTTTCATGTGGAGTTCAAAGCGGCGCTTGATGCTGGCATTGACGCCCTGATGCGAATCATGAATGCAGCTTCACGTTTGCTGTAGGAAAGCAGATAGTCACAGTCTACCAGCTGATTAATATTGTGGAGGATGAGAGTTTAAGAGATTTAATGCCCATTGCAATGAAAATGCAACCTATGGGGAGACAAGTTCTTTCATTTATTTAAACTTCCACTTAGACTTTGGGAAACATATACTGTATTTAGTTTCAAATTTCAGCACTTTCAAAATCTGCAATTAACTACAAAAAATTATGCGATTTATCATGTTTAAAATTTTAATTGACTGACAGCACTAATAAAACCATTCATCTGGTGAATATATGTGCTATTAAAGGAATATTCCGTGTTCAATACAAGTTAAGATCAATGGAAAGCGTTTGTGGCATAATGTTGATTACCACAAAAATTTATTTAGACTCATCCCTCCTTTTCTTTAAAAAAGGAAAAATCGAGGTTACAGTGAGGCACTTACAATGGAAGTGAATGGAGCCAAATTTGGAGGGCAAAAATGTTACGTTTATAATTGTATAAAAGCACTTACATTAATCCTTTTGTTAAAACTTGTTTATTATTTGAGCTGTAAAGTTGTTTAAATCTTCTATATTTCAGGGTTTACAGCATTATGTCGTCATGGCAATGAAGTTGTAAAATTTGAAAATACCTTTACACAGAAAATGTTAAAACTGGTGAATGTTTGCATGCTGTGCATTGTAAAGAAGCTAAGTCTCCTACGTCACTGTTTAGACTAATGCATGTATATGCATAAATATGAGATGACGCTATAGAAAAGACACGTATGAAGCATGAATATTATTTAATGTTTATTTTATAAAACCATTATTGATTACTGATTTCATGTAGATTTTGATAGTTAAAAGTCCCGCATTATGCATCCTATCTTATATTTTTCTGGTTAATATTGGGATTTTGGTTGTACAGTAAACTGCATCTGAGATTTCATTCAATTTGGACTCTTGTAGCCTCTATGTCTAGGCCTATCAACGTAAGAAAATACTAGGAAGATGTTCTTAGAAAGCAAACAAATTCAATTAACCAACTTTAAAAGCTATTCGCCGATTAATCGGTTAAAAGGCTATTCCCACCACCTTAATTAATGGTATCTGCTAAATTAATTATCAGTCGACCTCTAGTAAGCACACTTGGCCACTACTGTATTTATTGCAGCGGTAAAATCTTGTCTTTAAAATATGTGTATTTACAAACAATTTGATGGGTATCACATTTACAGAAAAAAATGAAAGAAGGACAGGGGTATTGCATAATCAGTAAAGGAAGTGGATTTGAGGTAATGCAAGTGCACAAGTGGAAGAGGCATTAGGCCGCACTGAGGAAGAATAAGGATTGATATATAGCTGCACGCAGTGATGAGCAGCATTCAGCAGTGAGCAGCACCATGGGTCCATTTCCATCAATAAAGGATGTGAAAATGGATTTGAGATAATGCAAGTGCAGAAGTGGAAGAGGCATTAGGCTGGACTGAGGAAGAATAAGGCTTGAATTACACTCTCGGTGAGGCCAATGTTAGTCCTCCACCTTGCATAAGAGAGACATTGCATCGACGCTCACCTTTAGGTTATTGCCACTTACACAGATTATTTGCTTATCAGCATTCTCCAGAATGACTTCTGCTTGCTGAGCCATTGAAATAATAACTCCAAAGGGCAGTTACTATGCTCTCGGTGCACCACCTTTCTAGGCTTAGAAGTGGAGCACTGTTTTCTTGTTTTTCCACTGTCGCTGTATCTGGCCAGTGCACTGTGTGCCCGACATAAATGAACATGCTCCAATTTAAATGATGTTCTGTTTGAATTTCTTAACCTAGTATATAAACTGTGATCCATCAACTGCAATGCAGATGACCACAAAGACATTTAACATTAAGACATTGTTTCGTTTAACTTCTAATCTTACAAGATGACTGTTGTTATTATTTAATTCAGAAAATACGTTTCAATTATTTAATTTCTATGATATCTTACTATTTATGATGTTTCTTTATATTCTTTGCGGGCCATAACCATCATAGGCATGCCCCCTCAATTAATTGTCTATCAATAAGGATTTTTTAAATGGAAAATCCCTTATGGAAAACCCCGATTTTAAACACGTAATTACAGTCTTTAATCTTTTTATTATTACTATTTAACTTAATAAAACAAAACATGAAGCATCATTTGTCAGATGGATTTGTCTCTTTAGCCAGTAGATATCTACATTTTTCAGAACAATGTTGATTTTAATATGATACGAGTATGATGCATGGGAGTCTTTTAAAACAACCTTTAAAGGTTGTTGTATACTAATTAGTATACACCTTTAACAACAAATATATGTAAACTACTAACCTTAGGTTTATCAAAAGCTGGTTTTCCATTGTTTCCGCAATGTTCAGCCATCGTCTTGAATCGAAACGTGGATTTATCAAGCTACACAAACCCCGTAACTTGTCAGCTCAAACAGATAAGTTCAGTTTCCTCATGCGCTCTACTATATACTCTATCCTACGCTGTCAAAAAAAAAAAAAAAAAAAAAAAAAAAAAAACACGCCTTATGAACAGATAATATATCTATCTAATGTAAGCGCTGAACCCCGCCTATACAGCAACGTTTCATAAGCGACATGAACACGTTCAATTCAATAGAGATGAGCGAAGAAAAGTAACTGACATACAGAACCTGAACTAAGCCATGCGAAGCGAAGAGATTAAACCATAATCCTATTAGAATCTTCTAGGAAACAAAGTAACTGCCCATCTACCCTGATAGTGACGCAACAACACTCGAATGCGCCCCGGCTACAATGTACACGTGCACGTTGTAATTTGGTCGCGTCGTGCCGCTCAGTGTAGACGGGGAGTTGCAGGAAAGTTCCCAGCTTACAGTTCTTGGTTCCCAGAACGTTCTGGGAACGTTTGTGGTTGCGAAAAAAAAAAAAAATAAAAAAAAAAAAATAAAAAAAAAAAAAAACCTAAAAAGAACGTTCCTAGAACGTTAGGAATTGGTTCCCACAAAACGGGAAACAAATTCTAACATTAGGGGAACGTTTTGTCTTTGCTGGGTTGGCTGTTCACACCGAACCTGTTTTTGCGTCCGTCCACGCTGTTTTTCCTAATATTTTCCTATGTAAACATGCAATAAACGGACGTCTTTGACCGTTGCGGCGCCTCTCGGTGTTTTTGCCAACGTCTCGCGCAGGAGCGCAGTGTTTTTTAGAGTTAAAATTAACTTCAACCGTTAAAAACGCAGACAGCTGCGTTTGAAGCCCCATTCACACTGTCAGCGATTTTGTCGTTAGATGTCGCTAGTCTCTGTATTTATTGTCGCTAGTGGGCGTTCCTACTGCTGTTGCTCTAACGTTATTGGCTGGCTGCACAACTGGCCATTGCTTCAGAAAATCTGATCACAGATGAGCTAGATTGCTAGTAAAACAAATATATCATTCTTATTTGACAAGAAATCATTTGTTTTGCCTCTAATAATAAATATTCTGCAGGGGAGAGTGCTTTTATATAAACTACAGCTGTGCTCAATGCATCCTATCATAAACAAGACGAACAATCTATTAATATATGCATTAAACTCACAAACAAAATCGACAGTTTCTGGTACATTATCCAATTTCATAAGAAATCAGTTTACTAATATATGAGCTAAAAATGAGCATTATGAACGGGAAAGTGTTATAAACGGCATCATTACACAATGCATTATATCAACACAAAGATCGATCTTTCAATGTATCAAACTCACTCAGAATTATGACAATTTCTGACACAGTTTTTCACGCATCACGGTTTTATTATATCTATGTAAGTTGTTACAGAAACATGATATTCACCTTATTCAGGCCCGCCCCTTCCTAATTTTGTCATCTAACTTCCTGTTTGTATTGAAGCTACTGAGAAGTGTAGATCAAAATTGATTACGTGTAGGAGCACAGAAAGTATTTTTCACCAAGAGTTGATTGTGTGAGTCTACTCCACCCCTTCTAAATGTTCGTTTTTTTCCGACACCCCCAGAGGTTAACTGAGCGAGGTTAAGATAGTTTTGTTTTTGATATTCCAGACACATTCAGCGATAACTCTTAAACGGCTTAGCAAATTCTTACCAAAAGAGTCGCAATGTGAGTTACCCCGGGAAGAGTTCCTCTTGTCGTAGCGGTAAGTAAGGGACCGTGGAGAAAGTGCAATTTCCTTTTTTTTTCTTTTTTTTTAATAGCTTGGTGTGTGAACTGCATGTCCGAAATTAACTTTTAATAGCTTTTTTGTAAAAAAAAAACAAAACAACAACAACAACAAAAAAAAAAAAACATAGAGGCACGAAACCAGCATTATTCAATAGACGAGGACAGTGCGCAACTTTCACAACCATTCATTTTACCCCTAGTGGTTGAAAAGCGAACTGCATGTCCAATATAAACCTTTTTTTTTTTGTAATGGCTTTTTTGTTGAAGGAGATAGAGGCACAAAATCAGCATCATTCAATAGAGTAGGACAGTGTGCAACTTTCACAACCTTTCGTTTTACCCCTAGTGGTTGAATAGGGAACTGCATGTCCAAAATGGACATTCTTTTTGTAGTAGGAGGACAGTGAGGAGTGATATCTTTAGCATACATTAAGGTGGAGCTAAGAGTGTTTGTGCGTAATGCAAAACGATATACAGTACCAGTCAAATGTTTGGACACTAATAATCATATAAGGTTTTATATTTATTTTTAATATTTTCTACATTGTACAATAATATTGAATACATCAAACCTATAATATCACACATATGTAATCATGTAGTAACAAAAAAGTGATAAAGACATCCAAATATATTTTATATTTTTAATTCTTCAGAGTAGCCACCCATTGCCTTGATTACAGCATTGCACAATCTTGTTATTCTATCAACTATGCGGTACAACTCATCCCAAATCATGTCAAATTAGGTGGAGGTCAGGTGACTGTAGAGGCCAGGTCATCTAATGCAGCCCTCCTTCACTCTCCTCATGCTCATTTAGTCTTTACACTGACTAGAGATGTGTTTTGTATCATTGTTCTTTTGAAAATAAATTATAGACCCACTAAGTACAAACCAGATGTGATGGCGTATTGCTGCATAATGCTGTGGTAGCCTCACTGGTCTAGTGTGCCTTGAATTTTAAATATATTCACTGACCGTGTCACCAGAAAAGCACCCTCACATTATCACACCTCCTACTCCATGCTTTAAGGTGTGAACCACACATACAGAGATCATCCCTTCACCTCTCACTAACACAAGGCATCTCCCCTTTTCTCCCCAATTTGGAATGCCAAATTCCCAGTGCGCTCTAAGTCCTGGTAGTGGTGTAATGACTCGCCTCAATCCGGGTGGTGGAGGACGAATCTCAGTTGCCTCCGCATCTGAAACCGTCAATTTGTGCATCTTATCATGTGGCTTGTTGAGCGTGTTACCGTGCTCTTGTTTCTGCGTCAATGAAGTCTCTTCTTATCATTGTTGTCCTTTGGTAGTGTTTTGTTACCTTCAGTTCGACCATGAAAACCTTATTCATGCAGTCTCCTTTGAACATTTTATATTGAGAATTGTCAGTTTCTTTAACTCTGAAACATTTATTTTTTGCTGCAATCCCATTTAATTTCAGATTTCTGAGGCAGGTAAGTCTAATGAACCTAACCTCGGCAGCAGGTTTAACTCAGGATGTTACTTTCCTGTGGTGGTCCTCCTGAGATCTTAATAACAGCGCTTTATGGATAAGGCGACTGCACTTGAAGATACTTTCAAATAAGTTGCAATTGTCCAGTTTGACTGACCTTTATGTCGTAAAATAATGATGGACTGTTGTTTGTTTTAGCTTATTAGAGCTGTTCTTGATGTAACATTGACTTAATAAATTACTTTTGAGTGGTCATTTCAGTTTTATTGTTTGTGTGTGTGTGTTTATGTGTGTGTGCATGTATTCATAAACTATTTCTTTAAATTATAAAGATGGGGTTTGTAGTCTGTATTGGTTACTAATTATTTCCTCTCTCAATAGCAATATCCTATTATACCTAAGGTGGTCAAAGTATCTTTGTGTCCAACTTTAAAAATAAGTTAGATTAAATGGCTACCTACAATATACATCTCCCAATCAAATCTTGAAAATACATATTTCTCTCTACACTTGTGTTTCCATTGGATGTTAGTCCATCAGAAAAACAGGAGCAGACTTTCAATTAATTTACCATTCCATTTTATTCTATTGATGTTCCAGGTATAACTTTGTGCTTAATACTTCTTAAATCCAATGAGAAAACAAGGTGACAGTAACTATGATTCGCTATTACAGTGACAAACCCTCACCAATATTGTCCAGTATATGCCAATTCCTTTCTCTAACACAAATGGGAAAACACTAAAACTGCATAAACCATTTGTTGATGACTTGTGTTAAATAATAAACTCACATCATTAGGCTGCCATGGTCCCCCTCCATGGTGGTTTCCCTATCCTTAAGTGTACTGAGGCTCCCTGCCTGACCTAGAATATGAGGACCCTGGGATACCCCTCCAATGACCCTCCACCCATGGGTCCATTATCAATGAGCTTAGCTACTAGGAATTGTAGATGGACATGTCCACTGTCTCTTATATTACATGCTATTGTAATGTTATTAAACATCTAAAATATATTAATTTACTGTTCTCCTATTCCACTGATAGGACAATTGTTTCTTACCTATTCAGTACACCTAGCATTTGTCAACCGTCTCTTGAGTTGGATGTCCATCACTTGATGTCTTTTCCTTAGATGTCTTCCTTTATTTTCTGTCTGTGCACTTTTTCCTTTTTTCTTCTCTGCAGGGTTTATTTGTATTCTTGGTGTTGTCTTACATGGGTATATGGACAGGCCTTGGTGAAACAAATTCATCTACATTTGATTAGAAATCCATATTCCTACTCCTGCAGGCTGCTGATGAGCTTGTTGTAGATGGGTAGGTCCTGGCTGCTTACGGACTGGTCATGGGGATGACTGAGGGTCAATCTCATCCTCTTCTTCCAACTAACTGTCGGACTCAGAATGGACAGGGACATGACACTGGTTTCATGCCTATATCTCTTTCAACAAAAAAGCTATTACAAAAAGAAAGTTAATTTTGGACATGCAGTTCTCTATTCAACTCTATTGAATGATGCTGGTTTTGTGCCTCTATCTCCTTCAACAAAAAAGCTATTGCAAAAAGAAAGTTAATTTTGGACATGCAGTTACCTATTCAACCAATAAGGGTAAAACAAATGGTTGTGAAAATTGCACACTGTCCTCGTCTATTGAATGACGCTGGTTTCGTGCTTCTGTCTCCTTCAGCAATAAAGCTATTACAAAAAGAAAGTACATTTTAGACATGCAGTTCCCTATTCAACCACAAGGGGTAAAACGAATGGTTGTGAAAGTTGCGCACTGTCCACCTCTATTGAATGATGCTGGTTTCGTGTCTCTATCTCCTTCAACAAAAAAGCAATTACAAAAAGAATGTTAATTTTGGAAATACAGTTCCCTATTCAACCAGTAGGGGTAAAATGAATGGTTGTGAAAGTTGCACACTGTCCTACTCTATTGAATAATGCTGGTTTTATGCCTCTATCTCCTTCAACAAAAAAGCAATTACAAAAAGAAAGTTAATTTTGGACATACAGTTCCCTATTCAACCACAAGGGATAAAGCTAATGGTTGTGAAAGTTTCACACTGTCCTCTTCTATTGAATGATGCTGGTTTCGTGCCTCTATCTCCTTCAACAAAAAAAGCTATTACAAAAAGAAAGTTAATTTTGGAAATGCAGTTCACTATTCAACCAGTAGGGGTAAAATGAATGGTTGTGAAAGTTGCACACTGTCCTACTCTATTGAATAATGCTGGTTTTATGCCTCTATCTCCTTCAACAAAAAAGCAATTACAAAAAGAAAGTTAATTTTGGACATACAGTTCCCTATTCAACCACAAGGGATAAAGCTAATGGTTGTGAAAGTTTCACACTGTCCTCTTCTATTGAATGATGCTGGTTTCGTGCCTCTATCTCCTTCAACAAAAAAAGCTATTACAAAAAGAAAGTTAATTTTGGAAATGCAGTTCACTATTCAACCACTAGGGGTAAAATGAAAAGTTGTGAGAGTTGCGCACTGTACTACTCTATTGAATGACGCTGGTTTCGTGCCTCTATCTCCTTCAACAAAAAAGCTATTACAAAAGAATGTTAATTTTAGACATGCAGTTCATATTCAACCTCTAGGGGGTAAAACGAATGGTTGTGAAAGTTGTGCACTGTCCTCGTCTATTGAATGACATCGATTTTATGTCTATATCTCCTTCAACAAAAAAGCTATTATAAAAACAAAGTTCATTTTAGACATGCAGTTCCATATTCAACCTCTAGGGGGTAAAACGAATGGTTGTGAAAGTTGTGCACTGTCCTCGTCTATTGAATGACTCTGATTTCATGTCTATATCTCCTTCAACAAAAAAGCTATGACAAAAAGAATGTTAATTTTGGACAAGCTGTTCCCTGTTCAACCACGAGGGGTAAAACTAATGGTTGTGAAAGTTTCACACTGTCCTCTTCTATTGAATGATGCTGGTTTCGTGCCTCTATCTCCTTCAACAAAAAAAGCTATTACAAAAAGAAAGTTAATTTTGGAAATGCAGTTTACTATTCAACCACTGTCCTACTCTATTGAATAATGCTGGTTTTATGCCTCTATCTCCTTCAACAAAAAAGCAATTACAAAAAGAAAGTTAATTTTGGACATACAGTTCCCTATTCAACCACAAGGGATAAAGCTAATGGTTGTGAAAGTTTCACACTGTCCTCTTCTATTGAATGATGCTGGTTTCGTGCCTCTATCTCCTTCAACAAAAAAAGCTATTACAAAAAGAAAGTTAATTTTGGAAATGCAGTTCACTATTCAACCAGTAGGGGTAAAATGAATGGTTGTGAAAGTTGCACACTGTCCTACTCTATTGAATAATGCTGGTTTTATGCCTCTATCTCCTTCAACAAAAAAGCAATTACAAAAAGAAAGTTAATTTTGGACATACAGTTCCCTATTCAACCACAAGGGATAAAGCTAATGGTTGTGAAAGTTTCACACTGTCCTCTTCTATTGAATGATGCTGGTTTCGTGCCTCTATCTCCTTCAACAAAAAAAGCTATTACAAAAAGAAAGTTAATTTTGGAAATGCAGTTCACTATTCAACCACTAGGGGTAAAATGAAAAGTTGTGAGAGTTGCGCACTGTACTACTCTATTGAATGACGCTGGTTTCGTGCCTCTATCTCCTTCAACAAAAAAGCTATTACAAAAGAATGTTAATTTTAGACATGCAGTTCATATTCAACCTCTAGGGGGTAAAACGAATGGTTGTGAAAGTTGTGCACTGTCCTCGTCTATTGAATGACATCGATTTTATGTCTATATCTCCTTCAACAAAAAAGCTATTATAAAAACAAAGTTCATTTTAGACATGCAGTTCCATATTCAACCTCTAGGGGGTAAAACGAATGGTTGTGAAAGTTGTGCACTGTCCTCGTCTATTGAATGACTCTGATTTCATGTCTATATCTCCTTCAACAAAAAAGCTATGACAAAAAGAATGTTAATTTTGGACAAGCTGTTCCCTGTTCAACCACGAGGGGTAAAACTAATGGTTGTGAAAGTTTCACACTGTCCTCTTCTATTGAATGATGCTGGTTTCGTGCCTCTATCTCCTTCAACAAAAAAAGCTATTACAAAAAGAAAGTTAATTTTGGAAATGCAGTTTACTATTCAACCACTAGGGGTAAAATGAAAAGTTGTGAGAGTTGCGCACTGTCCTACTCTATTGAATGACGCTGGTTTCGTGCCTCTATCTCCTTCAACAAAAAAGCTATTACAAAAGAATGTTAATTTTGGACAAGCTGTTCCCTGTTCAACCACGAGGGGTAAAACTAATGGTTGTGAAAGTTTCACACTGTCCTCTTCTATTGAATGATGCTGGTTTCGTGCCTCTATCTCCTTCAACAAAAAAAGCTATTACAAAAAGAAAGTTAATTTTAGACATGCAGTTCATATTCAACCTCTAGGGGGTAAAATGAAAAGTTGTGAGAGTTGCGCACTGTACTACTCTATTGAATGACGCTGGTTTCGTGCCTCTATCTCCTTCAACAAAAAAGCTATTACAAAAGAATGTTAATTTTAGACATGCAGTTCATATTCAACCTCTAGGGGGTAAAACGAATGGTTGTGAAAGTTGTGCACTGTCCTCGTCTATTGAATGACATCGATTTTATGTCTATATCTCCTTCAACAAAAAAGCTATTATAAAAACAAAGTTCATTTTAGACATGCAGTTCCATATTCAACCTCTAGGGGGTAAAACGAATGGTTGTGAAAGTTGTGCACTGTCCTCGTCTATTGAATGACTCTGATTTCATGTCTATATCTCCTTCAACAAAAAAGCTATGACAAAAAGAATGTTAATTTTGGACAAGCTGTTCCCTGTTCAACCACGAGGGGTAAAACTAATGGTTGTGAAAGTTTCACACTGTCCTCTTCTATTGAATGATGCTGGTTTCGTGCCTCTATCTCCTTCAACAAAAAAAGCTATTACAAAAAGAAAGTTAATTTTGGAAATGCAGTTTACTATTCAACCACTAGGGGTAAAATGAAAAGTTGTGAGAGTTGCGCACTGTCCTACTCTATTGAATGACGCTGGTTTCGTGCCTCTATCTCCTTCAACAAAAAAGCTATTACAAAAGAATGTTAATTTTAGACATGCAGTTCATATTCAACCTCTAGGGGGTAAAATGAAAAGTTGTGAGAGTTGTGCACTGTCCTACTCTATTGAATGATGCTGGTTTCGTGCCTCTATCTCCTTCAACAAAAATGCTATTACAAAAGAATGTTAATTTTAGACATGCAGTTCATATTCAACCTCTAGGGGGTTAAACGAATGGTTGTGAAAGTTGTGCACTGTCCTCATCTATTGAATGACATCGATTTCATGTCTATATCTCCTTCAACAAAAAAGCTATTATAAAAACAAAGTTCATTTTAGACATGCAGTTCCGTATTCAACCTCTAGGGGGTAAAACTAATTTTTGTGAAAGTTGCGCACCGTCCTTGTTTTTTGAATGACATCGATTTCATGTCTATATCTCCTTCAACAAAAAAGCTATTACAAAAAGAATGTTAATTTTGGACATGCAGTTCCCTATTCAACCACGAGGGGTAAAACTAATGATTGTAAAAGTTGCGCACTGTCCTCCTCTTTTGAATGACACTGGCTTCATGCCTCTATCTCCTTCAACAAAAAAGCTATTACAAAAGAAGGTTAATTTTGGACATGCAGTTCATATTCAACCTCTAGGGGGTAAAACAAATGGTTGTGAAAGTTGTGCACTGTCCTCATCTATTGAATGACATTGATTTCATGTCTATATATCCTTCAGCAAAAAAGCTATTATAAAAACAAAGTTCATTTTAGACATGCAGTTCCATATTCAACCTCTAGGGGGTAAAATGAATGGTCGTGAAAGTTGTACACTGTCCTCGTCTATTGAATGACGTCGATTTCATGTCTATATCTCCTTCAATAAAAAAGCTATGAAAAAAAGAATGTTAATTTTGGACATGCTGTTCCCTATTCAACCACGAGGGGTAAAACTAATGGTTGTGAAAGTTGCGCACTGTCCTCTTCAACTGAATGACTCTGGTTTCATGTCTATATCTCCTTCAACAAAAGCTATGACAAAAAGAATGTTAATTTTGGACATGCAGTTCTCTATTCAACTACGGGGTAAAACTAATGGTTGTGAAAGTTTCGCACTGTCCTCCTCTATTGAATGACGCTGGTTTCGTGCCTCTATCTCCTTCAACACAAAAGCTATTACAAAAAGAAGGTTAATTTTGGACATGCAGTTACCTATTCAACCAATAGGGGTAAAATGAAAAGTTGTGAAAGTTGCACACTGTCCTACTCTATTGAATGACGCTGGTTTCGTGCTTCTGTCTCCTTCAGCAATAAAGCTATTACAAAAAGAAAGTACATTTTAGACATGCAGTTCCGTATTCAAACACTAGGGTTAAAACGAATGGTTGTGAAAGTTGCGCACTGTCCACCTCTATTGAATGATGCTGGTTTCGTGTCTCTATCTCCTTCAACAAAAAAGCAATTACAAAAAGAATGTTAATTTTGGAAATACAGTTCCCTATTCAACCAGTAGGGGTAAAATGAATGGTTGTGAAAGTTGCACACTGTCCTACTCTATTGAATAATGCTGGTTTTATGCCTCTATCTCCTTCAACAAAAAAGCAATTACAAAAAGAAAGTTAATTTTGGACATACAGTTCCCTATTCAACCACAAGGGATAAAGCTAATGGTTGTGAAAGTTTCACACTGTCCTCTTCTATTGAATGATGCTGGTTTCGTGCCTCTATCTCCTTCAACAAAAAAAGCTATTACAAAAAGAAAGTTAATTTTGGAAATGCAGTTCACTATTCAACCACTAGGGGTAAAATGAAAAGTTGTGAGAGTTGCGCACTGTCCTACTCTATTGAATGACGCTGGTTTCGTGCCTCTATCTCCTTCAACAAAAAAGCTATTACAAAAGAATGTTAATTTTAGACATGCAGTTCATATTCAACCTCTAGGGGGTAAAACGAATGGTTGTGAAAGTTGTGCACTGTCCTCGTCTATTGAATGACATCGATTTTATGTCTATATCTCCTTCAACAAAAAAGCTATTATAAAAACAAAGTTCATTTTAGACATGCAGTTCCATATTCAACCTCTAGGGGGTAAAACGAATGGTTGTGAAAGTTGTGCACTGTCCTCGTCTATTGAATGACTCTGATTTCATGTCTATATCTCCTTCAACAAAAAAGCTATGACAAAAAGAATGTTAATTTTGGACAAGCTGTTCCCTGTTCAACCACGAGGTGTAAAACTAATGGTTGTGAAAGTTTCACACTGTCCTCTTCTATTGAATGATGCTGGTTTCGTGCCTCTATCTCCTTCAACAAAAAAAGCTATTACAAAAAGAAAGTTAATTTTGGAAATGCAGTTTACTATTCAACCACTAGGGGTAAAATGAAAAGTTGTGAGAGTTGCGCACTGTCCTACTCTATTGAATGACGCTGGTTTCGTGCCTCTATCTCCTTCAACAAAAAAGCTATTACAAAAGAATGTTAATTTTAGACATGCAGTTCATATTCAACCTCTAGGGGGTAAAATGAAAAGTTGTGAGAGTTGTGCACTGTCCTACTCTATTGAATGATGCTGGTTTCGTGCCTCTATCTCCTTCAACAAAAATGCTATTACAAAAGAATGTTAATTTTAGACATGCAGTTCATATTCAACCTCTAGGGAGTTAAACGAATGGTTGTGAAAGTTGTGCACTGTCCTCATCTATTGAATGACATCGATTTCATGTCTATATCTCCTTCAACAAAAAAGCTATTATAAAAACAAAGTTCATTTTAGACATGCAGTTCCATATTCAACCTCTAGGGGGTAAAACTAATGGTTGTGAAAGTTGCACACTGTCCTCGTCTATTGAATGACATCGATTTCATGTCTATATCTCCTTCAACAAAAAAGCTATGACAAAAAGAATGATAATTTTGGACATGCTGTTCCCTATTCAACCACTAGGGGTAAAACTAATGGTTGTGAAAGTTGCGCACTGTCCTCTTCAACTGAATGACTCTGGTTTCATGGCTCTATCTCCTTCAACAAAAAAGCTATTACAAAAAGAAGGGAAATTTTGGACATGCAGTTACCTATTCAAGCACTAGGGGTAAAATGAAAAGTTGTGAAAGTTGTGCACTGTCCTCCTCTTTTGAATGATGCTGGCTTCATGCCTCTATCTCCTTCAACAAAAAAGCTATTACAAAAAGAATGTTCATTTTAGACATGCAGTTCCGTATTCAACCTCTAGGGGGTAAAACTAATTTTTGTGAAAGTTGCGCACCGTCCTTGTTTTTTGAATGACATCGATTTCATGTCTATATCTCCTTCAACAAAAAAGCTATTACAAAAAGAATGTTAATTTTGGACATGCAGTTCCCTATTCAACCACGAGGGGTAAAACTAATGATTGTAAAAGTTGCGCACTGTCCTCCTCTTTTGAATGACACTGGCTTCATGCCTCTATCTCCTTCAACAAAAAAGCTATTACAAAAGAAGGTTAATTTTGGACATGCAGTTCATATTCAACCTCTAGGGGGTAAAACAAATGGTTGTGAAAGTTGTGCACTGTCCTCATCTATTGAATGACATTGATTTCATGTCTATATATCCTTCAGCAAAAAAGCTATTATAAAAACAAAGTTCATTTTAGACATGCAGTTCCATATTCAACCTCTAGGGGGTAAAATGAATGGTCGTGAAAGTTGTACACTGTCCTCGTCTATTGAATGACGTCGATTTCATGTCTATATCTCCTTCAATAAAAAAGCTATGAAAAAAAGAATGTTAATTTTGGACATGCTGTTCCCTATTCAACCACGAGGGGTAAAACTAATGGTTGTGAAAGTTGCGCACTGTCCTCTTCAACTGAATGACTCTGGTTTCATGTCTATATCTCCTTCAACAAAAAAGCTATGACAAAAAGAATGTTAATTTTGGACATGCAGTTCTCTATTCAACTACGAGGGGTAAAACTAATGGTTGTGAAAGTTTCGCACTGTCCTCCTCTATTGAATGACGCTGGTTTCGTGCCTCTATCTCCTTCAACACAAAAGCTATTACAAAAAGAAGGTTAATTTTGGACATGCAGTTACCTATTCAACCAATAGGGGTAAAATGAAAAGTTGTGAAAGTTGCACACTGTCCTACTCTATTGAATGACGCTGGTTTCGTGCTTCTGTCTCCTTCAGCAATAAAGCTATTACAAAAAGAAAGTACATTTTAGACATGCAGTTCCGTATTCAAACACTAGGGTTAAAACGAATGGTTGTGAAAGTTGCGCACTGTCCACCTCTATTGAATGATGCTGGTTTCGTGTCTCTATCTCCTTCAACAAAAAAGCAATTACAAAAAGAATGTTAATTTTGGAAATACAGTTCCCTATTCAACCAGTAGGGGTAAAATGAATGGTTGTGAAAGTTGCACACTGTCCTACTCTATTGAATAATGCTGGTTTTATGCCTCTATCTCCTTCAACAAAAAAGCAATTACAAAAAGAAAGTTAATTTTGGACATACAGTTCCCTATTCAACCACAAGGGATAAAGCTAATGGTTGTGAAAGTTTCACACTGTCCTCTTCTATTGAATGATGCTGGTTTCGTGCCTCTATCTCCTTCAACAAAAAAAGCTATTACAAAAAGAAAGTTAATTTTGGAAATGCAGTTCACTATTCAACCACTAGGGGTAAAATGAAAAGTTGTGAGAGTTGCGCACTGTCCTACTCTATTGAATGACGCTGGTTTCGTGCCTCTATCTCCTTCAACAAAAAAGCTATTACAAAAGAATGTTAATTTTAGACATGCAGTTCATATTCAACCTCTAGGGGGTAAAACGAATGGTTGTGAAAGTTGTGCACTGTCCTCGTCTATTGAATGACATCGATTTTATGTCTATATCTCCTTCAACAAAAAAGCTATTATAAAAACAAAGTTCATTTTAGACATGCAGTTCCATATTCAACCTCTAGGGGGTAAAACTAATGGTTGTGAAAGTTGCACACTGTCCTCGTCTATTGAATGACATCGATTTCATGTCTATATCTCCTTCAACAAAAAAGCTATGACAAAAAGAATGATAATTTTGGACATGCTGTTCCCTATTCAACCACGAGGGGTAAAACTAATGGTTGTGAAAGTTGCGCACTGTCCTCTTCAACTGAATGACTCTGGTTTCATGGCTCTATCTCCTTCAACAAAAAAGCTATTACAAAAAGAAGGGAAATTTTGGACATGCAGTTACCTATTCAAGCACTAGGGGTAAAATGAAAAGTTGTGAAAGTTGTGCACTGTCCTCCTCTTTTGAATGATGCTGGCTTCATGCCTCTATCTCCTTCAACAAAAAAGCTATTACAAAAAGAATGTTCATTTTAGACATGCAGTTCCGTATTCAACCTCTAGGGGGTAAAACTAATTTTTGTGAAAGTTGCGCACCGTCCTTGTTTTTTGAATGACATCGATTTCATGTCTATATCTCCTTCAACAAAAAAGCTATTACAAAAAGAATGTTAATTTTGGACATGCAGTTCCCTATTCAACCACGAGGGGTAAAACTAATGATTGTAAAAGTTGCGCACTGTCCTCCTCTTTTGAATGACGCTGGCTTCATGCCTCTATCTCCTTCAACAAAAAAGCTATTACAAAAGAAGGTTAATTTTGGACATGCAGTTCATATTCAACCTCTAGGGAGTAAAACAAATGGTTGTGAAAGTTGTGCACTGTCCTCATCTATTGAATGACATTGATTTCATGTCTATATATCCTTCAGCAAAAAAGCTATTATAAAAACAAAGTTCATTTTAGACATGCAGTTCCATATTCAACCTCTAGGGGGTAAAATGAATGGTCGTGAAAGTTGTACACTGTCCTCGTCTATTGAATGACGTCGATTTCATGTCTATATCTCCTTCAATAAAAAAGCTATGAAAAAAAGAATGTTAATTTTGGACATGCTGTTCCCTATTCAACCACGAGGGGTAAAACTAATGGTTGTGAAAGTTGCGCACTGTCCTCTTCAACTGAATGACTCTGGTTTCATGTCTATATCTCCTTCAACAAAAAAGCTATGACAAAAAGAATGTTAATTTTGGACATGCAGTTCTCTATTCAACTACAAGGGGTAAAACTAATGGTTGTGAAAGTTTCGCACTGTCCTCCTCTATTGAATGACGCTGGTTTCGTGCCTCTATCTCCTTCAACACAAAAGCTATTACAAAAAGAAGGTTAATTTTGGACATGCAGTTACCTATTCAACCAATAGGGGTAAAATGAAAAGTTGTGAAAGTTGCACACTGTCCTACTCTATTGAATGACGCTGGTTTCGTGCTTCTGTCTCCTTCAGCAATAAAGCAATTACAAAAAGAAAGTACATTTTAGACATGCAGTTCCGTATTCAAACACTAGGGTTAAAACGAATGGTTGTGAAAGTTGCTCACTGTCCACCTCTATTGCATGATGCTGGTTTCGTGTCTCTATCTCCTTCAACAAAAAAGCAATTACAAAAAGAATGTTAATTTTGGAAATACAGTTCCCTATTCAACCAGTAGGGGTAAAATGAATGGTTGTGAAAGTTGCACACTGTCCTACTCTATTGAATAATGCTGGTTTTATGCCTCTATCTCCTTCAACAAAAAAGCAATTACAAAAAGAAAGTTAATTTTGGACATACAGTTCCCTATTCAACCACAAGGGATAAAGCTAATGGTTGTGAAAGTTTCACACTGTCCTCTTCTATTGAATGATGCTGGTTTCGTGCCTCTATCTCCTTCAACAAAAAAAGCTATTACAAAAAGAAAGTTAATTTGGGAAATGCAGTTCACTATTCAACCACTAGGGGTAAAATGAAAAGTTGTGAGAGTTGCGCACTGTCCTACTCTATTGAATGACGCTGGTTTCGTGCCTCTATCTCCTTCAACAAAAAAGCTATTACAAAAGAATGTTAATTTTAGACATGCAGTTCATATTCAACCTCTAGGGGGTAAAACGAATGGTTGTGAAAGTTGTGCACTGTCCTCGTCTATTGAATGACATCGATTTTATGTCTATATCTCCTTCAACAAAAAAGCTATTATAAAAACAAAGTTCATTTTAGACATGCAGTTCATATTCAACCTCTAGGGGGTAAAACGAATGGTTGTGAAAGTTGTGCACTGTCCTCGTCTATTGAATGACTCTGATTTCATGTCTATATCTCCTTCAACAAAAAAGCTATGACAAAAAGAATGTGAATTTTGGACAAGCTGTTCCCTGTTCAACCACGAGGGGTAAAACTAATGGTTGTGAAAGTTTCACACTGTCCTCTTCTATTGAATGATGCTGGTTTCGTGCCTCTATCTCCTTCAACAAAAAAAGCTATTACAAAAAGAAAGTTAATTTTGGAAATGCAGTTTACTATTCAACCACTAGGGGTAAAATGAAAAGTTGTGAGAGTTGCGCAATGTCCTACTCTATTGAATGACGCTGGTTTCGTGCCTCTATCTCCTTCAACAAAAAAGCTATTACAAAAGAATGTTAATTTTAGACATGCAGTTCATATTCAACCTCTAGGGGGTAAAATGAAAAGTTGTGAGAGTTGTGCACTGTCCTACTCTTTTGAATGATGCTGGTTTCGTGCCTCTATCTCCTTCAACAAAAATGCTATTACAAAAGAATGTTAATTTTAGACATGCAGTTCATATTCAACCTCTAGGGGGTTAAACGAATGGTTGTGAAAGTTGTGCACTGTCCTCATCTATTGAATGACATCGATTTCATGTCTATATCTCCTTCAACAAAAAAGCTATTATAAAAACAAAGTTCATTTTAGACATGCAGTTCCATATTCAACCTCTAGGGGGTAAAACTAATGGTTGTGAAAGTTGCACACTGTCCTCGTCTATTGAATGACATCGATTTCATGTCTATATCTCCTTCAACAAAAAAGCTATGACAAAAAGAATGATAATTTTGGACATGCTGTTCCCTATTCAACCACGAGGGGTAAAACTAATGGTTGTGAAAGTTGCGCACTGTCCTCTTCAACTGAATGACTCTGGTTTCATGGCTCTATCTCCTTCAACAAAAAAGCTATTACAAAAAGAAGGGAAATTTTGGACATGCAGTTACCTATTCAAGCACTAGGGGTAAAATGAAAAGTTGTGAAAGTTGTGCACTGTCCTCCTCTTTTGAATGATGCTGGCTTCATGCCTCTATCTCCTTCAACAAAAAAGCTATTACAAAAAGAATGTTCATTTTAGACATGCAGTTCCGTATTCAACCTCTAGGGGGTAAAACTAATTTTTGTGAAAGTTGCGCACCGTCCTTGTTTTTTGAATGACATCGATTTCATGTCTATATCTCCTTCAACAAAAAAGCTATTACAAAAAGAATGTTAATTTTGGACATGCAGTTCCCTATTCAACCACGAGGGGTAAAACTAATGATTGTAAAAGTTGCGCACTGTCCTCCTCTTTTGAATGACACTGGCTTCATGCCTCTATCTCCTTCAACAAAAAAGCTATTACAAAAGAAGGTTAATTTTGGACATGCAGTTCATATTCAACCTCTAGGGAGTAAAACAAATGGTTGTGAAAGTTGTGCACTGTCCTCATCTATTGAATGACATTGATTTCATGTCTATATATCCTTCAGCAAAAAAGCTATTATAAAAACAAAGTTCATTTTAGACATGCAGTTCCATATTCAACCTCTAGGGGGTAAAATGAATGGTCGTGAAAGTTGTACACTGTCCTCGTCTATTGAATGACGTCGATTTCATGTCTATATCTCCTTCAATAAAAAAGCTATGAAAAAAAGAATGTTAATTTTGGACATGCTGTTCCCTATTCAACCACGAGGGGTAAAACTAATGGTTGTGAAAGTTGCGCACTGTCCTCTTCAACTGAATGACTCTGGTTTCATGTCTATATCTCCTTCAACAAAAAAGCTATGACAAAAAGAATGTTAATTTTGGACATGCAGTTCTCTATTCAACTACGAGGGGTAAAACTAATGGTTGTGAAAGTTTCGCACTGTCCTCCTCTATTGAATGACGCTGGTTTCGTGCCTCTATCTCCTTCAACACAAAAGCTATTACAAAAAGAAGGTTAATTTTGGACATGCAGTTACCTATTCAACCAATAGGGGTAAAATGAAAAGTTGTGAAAGTTGCACACTGTCCTACTCTATTGAATGACGCTGGTTTCGTGCTTCTGTCTCCTTCAGCAATAAAGCTATTACAAAAAGAAAGTACATTTTAGACATGCAGTTCCGTATTCAAACACTAGGGTTAAAACGAATGGTTGTGAAAGTTGCGCACTGTCCACCTCTATTGCATGATGCTGGTTTCGTGTCTCTATCTCCTTCAACAAAAAAGCAATTACAAAAAGAATGTTAATTTTGGAAATACAGTTCCCTATTCAACCAGTAGGGGTAAAATGAATGGTTGTGAAAGTTGCACACTGTCCTACTCTATTGAATAATGCTGGTTTTATGCCTCTATCTCCTTCAACAAAAAAGCAATTACAAAAAGAAAGTTAATTTTGGACATACAGTTCCCTATTCAACCACAAGGGATAAAGCTAATGGTTGTGAAAGTTTCACACTGTCCTCTTCTATTGAATGATGCTGGTTTCGTGCCTCTATCTCCTTCAACAAAAAAAGCTATTACAAAAAGAAAGTTAATTTTGGAAATGCAGTTCACTATTCAACCACTAGGGGTAAAATGAAAAGTTGTGAGAGTTGCGCACTGTCCTACTCTATTGAATGACGCTGGTTTCGTGCCTCTATCTCCTTCAACAAAAAAGCTATTACAAAAGAATGTTAATTTTAGACATGCAGTTCATATTCAACCTCTAGGGGGTAAAACGAATGGTTGTGAAAGTTGTGCACTGTCCTCGTCTATTGAATGACATCGATTTTATGTCTATATCTCCTTCAACAAAAAAGCTATTATAAAAACAAAGTTCATTTTAGACATGCAGTTCCATATTCAACCTCTAGGGGGTAAAACGAATGGTTGTGAAAGTTGTGCACTGTCCTCGTCTATTGAATGACTCTGATTTCATGTCTATATCTCCTTCAACAAAAAAGCTATGACAAAAAGAATGTTAATTTTGGACAAGCTGTTCCCTGTTCAACCACGAGGTGTAAAACTAATGGTTGTGAAAGTTTCACACTGTCCTCTTCTATTGAATGATGCTGGTTTCGTGCCTCTATCTCCTTCAACAAAAAAAGCTATTACAAAAAGAAAGTTAATTTTGGAAATGCAGTTTACTATTCAACCACTAGGGGTAAAATGAAAAGTTGTGAGAGTTGCGCACTGTCCTACTCTATTGAATGACGCTGGTTTCGTGCCTCTATCTCCTTCAACAAAAAAGCTATTACAAAAGAATGTTAATTTTAGACATGCAGTTCATATTCAACCTCTAGGGGGTAAAATGAAAAGTTGTGAGAGTTGTGCACTGTCCTACTCTATTGAATGATGCTGGTTTCGTGCCTCTATCTCCTTCAACAAAAATGCTATTACAAAAGAATGTTAATTTTAGACATGCAGTTCATATTCAACCTCTAGGGAGTTAAACGAATGGTTGTGAAAGTTGTGCACTGTCCTCATCTATTGAATGACATCGATTTCATGTCTATATCTCCTTCAACAAAAAAGCTATTATAAAAACAAAGTTCATTTTAGACATGCAGTTCCATATTCAACCTCTAGGGGGTAAAACTAATGGTTGTGAAAGTTGCACACTGTCCTCGTCTATTGAATGACATCGATTTCATGTCTATATCTCCTTCAACAAAAAAGCTATGACAAAAAGAATGATAATTTTGGACATGCTGTTCCCTATTCAACCACGAGGGGTAAAACTAATGGTTGTGAAAGTTGCGCACTGTCCTCTTCAACTGAATGACTCTGGTTTCATGGCTCTATCTCCTTCAACAAAAAAGCTATTACAAAAAGAAGGGAAATTTTGGACATGCAGTTACCTATTCAAGCACTAGGGGTAAAATGAAAAGTTGTGAAAGTTGTGCACTGTCCTCCTCTTTTGAATGATGCTGGCTTCATGCCTCTATCTCCTTCAACAAAAAAGCTATTACAAAAAGAATGTTCATTTTAGACATGCAGTTCCGTATTCAACCTCTAGGGGGTAAAACTAATTTTTGTGAAAGTTGCGCACCGTCCTTGTTTTTTGAATGACATCGATTTCATGTCTATATCTCCTTCAACAAAAAAGCTATTACAAAAAGAATGTTAATTTTGGACATGCAGTTCCCTATTCAACCACGAGGGGTAAAACTAATGATTGTAAAAGTTGCGCACTGTCCTCCTCTTTTGAATGACACTGGCTTCATGCCTCTATCTCCTTCTACAAAAAAGCTATTACAAAAGAAGGTTAATTTTGGACATGCAGTTCATATTCAACCTCTAGGGGGTAAAACAAATGGTTGTGAAAGTTGTGCACTGTCCTCATCTATTGAATGACATTGATTTCATGTCTATATATCCTTCAGCAAAAAAGCTATTATAAAAACAAAGTTCATTTTAGACATGCAGTTCCATATTCAACCTCTAGGGGGTAAAATGAATGGTCGTGAAAGTTGTACACTGTCCTCGTCTATTGAATGACGTCGATTTCATGTCTATATCTCCTTCAATAAAAAAGCTATGAAAAAAAGAATGTTAATTTTGGACATGCTGTTCCCTATTCAACCACGAGGGGTAAAACTAATGGTTGTGAAAGTTGCGCACTGTCCTCTTCAACTGAATGACTCTGGTTTCATGTCTATATCTCCTTCAACAAAAAAGCTATGACAAAAAGAATGTTAATTTTGGACATGCAGTTCTCTATTCAACTACAAGGGGTAAAACTAATGGTTGTGAAAGTTTCGCACTGTCCTCCTCTATTGAATGACGCTGGTTTCGTGCCTCTATCTCCTTCAACACAAAAGCTATTACAAAAAGAAGGTTAATTTTGGACATGCAGTTACCTATTCAACCAATAGGGGTAAAATGAAAAGTTGTGAAAGTTGCACACTGTCCTACTCTATTGAATGACGCTGGTTTCGTGCTTCTGTCTCCTTCAGCAATAAAGCAATTACGAAAAGAAAGTACATTTTAGACATGCAGTTCCGTATTCAAACACTAGGGTTAAAACGAATGGTTGTGAAAGTTGCTCACTGTCCACCTCTGTTGCATGATGCTGGTTTCGTGTCTCTATCTCCTTCAACAAAAAAGCAATTACAAAAAGAATGTTAATTTTGGAAATACAGTTCCCTATTCAACCAGTAGGGGTAAAATGAATGGTTGTGAAAGTTGCACACTGTCCTACTCTATTGAATAATGCTGGTTTTATGCCTCTATCTCCTTCAACAAAAAAGCAATTACAAAAAGAAAGTTAATTTTGGACATACAGTTCCCTATTCAACCACAAGGGATAAAGCTAATGGTTGTGAAAGTTTCACACTGTCCTCTTCTATTGAATGATGCTGGTTTCGTGCCTCTATCTCCTTCAACAAAAAAAGCTATTACAAAAAGAAAGTTAATTTGGGAAATGCAGTTCACTATTCAACCACTAGGGGTAAAATGAAAAGTTGTGAGAGTTGCGCACTGTACTACTCTATTGAATGATGCTGGTTTCATGCCTCTATCTCCTTCAACAAAAAAGCTATTACAAAAGAATGTTAATTTTAGACATGCAGTTCATATTCAACCTCTAGGGGGTAAAACGAATGGTTGTGAAAGTTGTGCACTGTCCTCGTCTATTGAATGACATCGATTTTATGTCTATATCTCCTTCAACAAAAAAGCTATTATAAAAACAAAGTTCATTTTAGACATGCAGTTCATATTCAACCTCTAGGGGGTAAAACGAATGGTTGTGAAAGTTGTGCACTGTCCTCGTCTATTGAATGACTCTGATTTCATGTCTATATCTCCTTCAACAAAAAAGCTATGACAAAAAGAATGTGAATTTTGGACAAGCTGTTCCCTGTTCAACCACGAGGGGTAAAACTAATGGTTGTGAAAGTTTCACACTGTCCTCTTCTATTGAATGATGCTGGTTTCGTGCCTCTATCTCCTTCAACAAAAAAAGCTATTACAAAAAGAAAGTTAATTTTGGAAATGCAGTTTACTATTCAACCACTAGGGGTAAAATGAAAAGTTGTGAGAGTTGCGCAATGTCCTACTCTATTGAATGACGCTGGTTTCGTGCCTCTATCTCCTTCAACAAAAAAGCTATTACAAAAGAATGTTAATTTTAGACATGCAGTTCATATTCAACCTCTAGGGGGTAAAATGAAAAGTTGTGAGAGTTGTGCACTGTCCTACTCTTTTGAATGATGCTGGTTTCGTGCCTCTATCTCCTTCAACAAAAATGCTATTACAAAAGAATGTTAATTTTAGACATGCAGTTCATATTCAACCTCTAGGGGGTTAAACGAATGGTTGTGAAAGTTGTGCACTGTCCTCATCTATTGAATGACATCGATTTCATGTCTATATCTCCTTCAACAAAAAAGCTATTATAAAAACAAAGTTCATTTTAGACATGCAGTTCCATATTCAACCTCTAGGGGGTAAAACTAATGGTTGTGAAAGTTGCACACTGTCCTCGTCTATTGAATGACATCGATTTCATGTCTATATCTCCTTCAACAAAAAAGCTATGACAAAAAGAATGATAATTTTGGACATGCTGTTCCCTATTCAACCACGAGGGGTAAAACTAATGGTTGTGAAAGTTGCGCACTGTCCTCTTCAACTGAATGACTCTGGTTTCATGGCTCTATCTCCTTCAACAAAAAAGCTATTACAAAAAGAAGGGAAATTTTGGACATGCAGTTACCTATTCAAGCACTAGGGGTAAAATGAAAAGTTGTGAAAGTTGTGCACTGTCCTCCTCTTTTGAATGATGCTGGCTTCATGCCTCTATCTCCTTCAACAAAAAAGCTATTACAAAAAGAATGTTCATTTTAGACATGCAGTTCCGTATTCAACCTCTAGGGGGTAAAACTAATTTTTGTGAAAGTTGCGCACCGTCCTTGTTTTTTGAATGACATCGATTTCATGTCTATATCTCCTTCAACAAAAAAGCTATTACAAAAAGAATGTTAATTTTGGACATGCAGTTCCCTATTCAACCACGAGGGGTAAAACTAATGATTGTAAAAGTTGCGCACTGTCCTCCTCTTTTGAATGACGCTGGCTTCATGCCTCTATCTCCTTCAACAAAAAAGCTATTACAAAAGAAGGTTAATTTTGGACATGCAGTTCATATTCAACCTCTAGGGAGTAAAACAAATGGTTGTGAAAGTTGTGCACTGTCCTCATCTATTGAATGACATTGATTTCATGTCTATATATCCTTCAGCAAAAAAGCTATTATAAAAACAAAGTTCATTTTAGACATGCAGTTCCATATTCAACCTCTAGGGGGTAAAATGAATGGTCGTGAAAGTTGTACACTGTCCTCGTCTATTGAATGACGTCGATTTCATGTCTATATCTCCTTCAATAAAAAAGCTATGAAAAAAAGAATGTTAATTTTGGACATGCTGTTCCCTATTCAACCACGAGGGGTAAAACTAATGGTTGTGAAAGTTGCGCACTGTCCTCTTCAACTGAATGACTCTGGTTTCATGTCTATATCTCCTTCAACAAAAAAGCTATGACAAAAAGAATGTTAATTTTGGACATGCAGTTCTCTATTCAACTACGAGGGGTAAAACTAATGGTTGTGAAAGTTTCGCACTGTCCTCCTCTATTGAATGACGCTGGTTTCGTGCCTCTATCTCCTTCAACACAAAAGCTATTACAAAAAGAAGGTTAATTTTGGACATGCAGTTACCTATTCAACCAATAGGGGTAAAATGAAAAGTTGTGAAAGTTGCACACTGTCCTACTCTATTGAATGACGCTGGTTTCGTGCTTCTGTCTCCTTCAGCAATAAAGCTATTACAAAAAGAATGTACATTTTAGACATGCAGTTCCGTATTCAAACACTAGGGTTAAAACGAATGGTTGTGAAAGTTGCGCACTGTCCACCTCTATTGCATGATGCTGGTTTCGTGTCTCTATCTCCTTCAACAAAAAAGCAATTACAAAAAGAATGTTAATTTTGGAAATACAGTTCCCTATTCAACCAGTAGGGGTAAAATGAATGGTTGTGAAAGTTGCACACTGTCCTACTCTATTGAATAATGCTGGTTTTATGCCTCTATCTCCTTCAACAAAAAAGCAATTACAAAAAGAAAGTTAATTTTGGACATACAGTTCCCTATTCAACCACAAGGGATAAAGCTAATGGTTGTGAAAGTTTCACACTGTCCTCTTCTATTGAATGATGCTGGTTTCGTGCCTCTATCTCCTTCAACAAAAAAAGCTATTACAAAAAGAAAGTTAATTTTGGAAATGCAGTTCACTATTCAACCACTAGGGGTAAAATGAAAAGTTGTGAGAGTTGCGCACTGTCCTACTCTATTGAATGACGCTGGTTTCGTGCCTCTATCTCCTTCAACAAAAAAGCTATTACAAAAGAATGTTAATTTTAGACATGCAGTTCATATTCAACCTCTAGGGGGTAAAACGAATGGTTGTGAAAGTTGTGCACTGTCCTCGTCTATTGAATGACATCGATTTTATGTCTATATCTCCTTCAACAAAAAAGCTATTATAAAAACAAAGTTCATTTTAGACATGCAGTTCCATATTCAACCTCTAGGGGGTAAAACGAATGGTTGTGAAAGTTGTGCACTGTCCTCGTCTATTGAATGACTCTGATTTCATGTCTATATCTCCTTCAACAAAAAAGCTATGACAAAAAGAATGTTAATTTTGGACAAGCTGTTCCCTGTTCAACCACGAGGTGTAAAACTAATGGTTGTGAAAGTTTCACACTGTCCTCTTCTATTGAATGATGCTGGTTTCGTGCCTCTATCTCCTTCAACAAAAAAAGCTATTACAAAAAGAAAGTTAATTTTGGAAATGCAGTTTACTATTCAACCACTAGGGGTAAAATGAAAAGTTGTGAGAGTTGCGCACTGTCCTACTCTATTGAATGACGCTGGTTTCGTGCCTCTATCTCCTTCAACAAAAAAGCTATTACAAAAGAATGTTAATTTTAGACATGCAGTTCATATTCAACCTCTAGGGGGTAAAATGAAAAGTTGTGAGAGTTGTGCACTGTCCTACTCTATTGAATGATGCTGGTTTCGTGCCTCTATCTCCTTCAACAAAAATGCTATTACAAAAGAATGTTAATTTTAGACATGCAGTTCATATTCAACCTCTAGGGAGTTAAACGAATGGTTGTGAAAGTTGTGCACTGTCCTCATCTATTGAATGACATCGATTTCATGTCTATATCTCCTTCAACAAAAAAGCTATTATAAAAACAAAGTTCATTTTAGACATGCAGTTCCATATTCAACCTCTAGGGGGTAAAACTAATGGTTGTGAAAGTTGCACACTGTCCTCGTCTATTGAATGACATCGATTTCATGTCTATATCTCCTTCAACAAAAAAGCTATGACAAAAAGAATGATAATTTTGGACATGCTGTTCCCTATTCAACCACGAGGGGTAAAACTAATGGTTGTGAAAGTTGCGCACTGTCCTCTTCAACTGAATGACTCTGGTTTCATGGCTCTATCTCCTTCAACAAAAAAGCTATTACAAAAAGAAGGGAAATTTTGGACATGCAGTTACCTATTCAAGCACTAGGGGTAAAATGAAAAGTTGTGAAAGTTGTGCACTGTCCTCCTCTTTTGAATGATGCTGGCTTCATGCCTCTATCTCCTTCAACAAAAAAGCTATTACAAAAAGAATGTTCATTTTAGACATGCAGTTCCGTATTCAACCTCTAGGGGTAAAACTAATTTTTGTGAAAGTTGCGCACCGTCCTTGTTTTTTGAATGACATCGATTTCATGTCTATATCTCCTTCAACAAAAAAGCTATTACAAAAAGAATGTTAATTTTGGACATGCAGTTCCCTATTCAACCATGAGGGGTAAAACTAATGATTGTAAAAGTTGCGCACTGTCCTCCTCTTTTGAATGACACTGGCTTCATGCCTCTATCTCCTTCTACAAAAAAGCTATTACAAAAGAAGGTTAATTTTGGACATGCAGTTCATATTCAACCTCTAGGGGGTAAAACAAATGGTTGTGAAAGTTGTGCACTGTCCTCATCTATTGAATGACATTGATTTCATGTCTATATATCCTTCAGCAAAAAAGCTATTATAAAAACAAAGTTCATTTTAGACATGCAGTTCCATATTCAACCTCTAGGGGGTAAAATGAATGGTCGTGAAAGTTGTACACTGTCCTCGTCTATTGAATGACGTCGATTTCATGTCTATATCTCCTTCAATAAAAAAGCTATGAAAAAAAGAATGTTAATTTTGGACATGCTGTTCCCTATTCAACCACGAGGGGTAAAACTAATGGTTGTGAAAGTTGCGCACTGTCCTCTTCAACTGAATGACTCTGGTTTCATGTCTATATCTCCTTCAACAAAAAAGCTATGACAAAAAGAATGTTAATTTTGGACATGCAGTTCTCTATTCAACTACGAGGGGTAAAACTAATGGTTGTGAAAGTTTCGCACTGTCCTCCTCTATTGAATGACGCTGGTTTTGTGCCTCTATCTCCTTCAACACAAAAGCTATTACAAAAAGAAGGTTAATTTTGGACATGCAGTTACCTATTCAACCAATAGGGGTAAAATGAAAAGTTGTGAAAGTTGCACACTGTCCTACTCTATTGAATGACGCTGGTTTCGTGCTTCTGTCTCCTTCAGCAATAAAGCAATTACAAAAAGAATGTACATTTTAGACATGCAGTTCCGTATTCAAACACTAGGGTTAAAATTAATGGTTGTGAAAGTTGAGCACTGTCCTACTCTATTAAATGACGCTGGTTCCCTCTCTGTCACTCACTCGACATTGTGTCGATTTAGTGACACTAGGGGTCACTCTTGGGAGCCCGAAACACCTCTGGTCTTTTAAAAAAGACCAATGAAAATTGGCGAGTGGTATTTACATACCATTCCCCGGAACATACGGGTATAAAAGGAGCTGGTATGCAACCACTCATTCAGATTTTCTCTTCGGAGCCGAACAGTAATGCACACTGAGCTGAATTCCCATGACTGTTCATTCACCTCTGCTGGATCTGATGGTGCATTGCAGTGGCTTCTCCCTCCTCTGCACTAGTGCACTGCAGAGAATGCCCCTGGGCACTTCGGCAGAAATAAAAAGAGTATATTTCTCTAAAAGAGCGGCACACACGGTACGTCTTTTTAAAGACGCGTCTTTTTAAAGATGCCTTTCCTTTGTGTGTTATTCCAGGTTGCGCTCGTTATCTCTCGCCTTCTGACTGTCACGATCACTGTCTTTCGTGTCTGGGCACTGCTCATGTGGAGACAGCATTCGCGGATGGGTCATGTACTCATTGCAAGAACATGTCCATGACAACGATGCGGTCGCGGCTTACCTTCGTAAGAAAGCAAGCCACCCCAGAGGCTCCCCGCCTTGGTCCTTCTACCCACGGGTATGAGGCCAGCGCGGCTAGCACTGGGTGCAATTTGGGGACCCCAATAGGACCGCCTCCGCCGGGTATCCCCCTCATTCCCCAGCACGCTCGTCTGCCCCAATCGGGCTTCCAGATGAGTCCGCCGGCTCATCTCACGGCGAGTTCGACCTCTTATTCAGAGCCCACAAAAGCGATGATCTCTCGAGCGCAGCATCTGAGAGCGGGCTTGTCCAGTTGGGTGCGGTCGCCCAGTCACAGGCTGACGCGGAGATGACGACATGCTTTCCCGGGCAGCTGCATGTATCGGGCTAGAGTGGAACCCTCCACTCTCCCCTGAACCCTCACGGCTCGATGAATGGTTCCTGGGCTCGCGGCGCTGCTCAAAGCCATGCCCCGCCCCCATTCCTTTCTTCCCGGAAGTGCATGAAGAGCTGACAAGGTCGTGGGGAGGCACTTTTTACTGCTTGGTCCCGATCTTTCAGCTTCCCCGCCCTCACTACCCTCGATGGTGGGGCGGCCAAGGGCTATTCGGCAATCCCCCCGGTGGATAAATGTGCAGAGCGGTGCACTTATTCCCGCAGAGCGCCGCCACCTGGCGCGGGCCCCCAAAGCTCCCATCCAAGGCCTGTAGGTTTACGTCATCTCTGATGGCCAAGGCCTATGGTGCCGCTGGACAAGCCACCTTCACCCTGCACGCCATGGCTCTCCTGCAAGTCCGATAAGGTGCTAAAGGAACTGCACGAGGGTAGTTCTGCCCCGGGATTGATGCAGAAGCTGTGCTCTGCGACCGACCTCGCTCTCCGGGTGACGAAGGTCACGCTGCGGTCTCTCAGGCGGGCGATGTCCACCTTGGTGGTCCAGGAGTGCCACCTTTGGCTCAACCTGGTTGAGATGGGAGAGGCCGACAAGGCACGGTTCCTTGCTGCCCCCATTTCCCAAGTTGGCCAGTCCAGCGACACCGAGGACTTTGCCCAGCAGTTCTCAGTGGTGAAGCAGCAGACGGAGGTTATCCGGCACATCCTGCCCTGGCGTGGCTCAAGATCCCGCACCCCGTCTGCTCGTCGCCAAGGGCGTCCCCCTGCGGTGACTGCACCGGCTCCGCCGCAGCCCGCCCCTGCAGCCTGGACCCGGCTTGGAGCCCACCGCAGGAAGCAGACGCCACCCGTCTCGCGGCCGCCAAGAACCCGCGAAAGGCTTCGAAGCACCCCTGAGGCGGGCGACCCAGGGACGACGAAACCCGCTGCTCTGGAGCTGATAAGCAGACCACTCCATCCCCCGGTCAAGGGCCGGGAGGAGAATCTTTTGTTACCTTTGCATTTAATTGCGCTGCATGCTCAAGTGGCTGCAGTACCCAAGAGTTCAGCAAGAGCGGTTTCCTTGATCCCTGGGTCACATATCCGGTGTGCACGGCCGTCATCACGACCACCGTCCACCACTCTATTTGGCAGGTTTGGCGCTCCAGCGGCAGTCTCCCCGCCCCTGAGCGCCCAGCTATGGCACAAATCCGCCCCCGATGTGACAGTCTCCACGGGTCACGAGGACAGGCCTCTTCCTCCCCCGTCCCAGGCTGTTCCGGGGGTGGTCACAAGGAGCTAGGTAAGTACTTCGATGTCCCTGAACTCAGCACGGCCACGACACGGTGTGGCACCTCAGACTCCGCCCCGCCACGAGGCCCCACCCGCCGGTACGTCTGACGAGATTGTCCCTCCGGCCGTGATGAAGAAGGGGTTTTACAGCCCCTACTTCATTGTACCGAAAAAAGGCGGTGGGTTGCGGCCAGTCTTGGACCTGCGAGTACTGAACCGGGCTTTACACAGACTACCGTCCTAGATGCTGACGCAAAGACGCACTCTAGCGAGCGTCCGGCATCAAGATTGGTTCGCGGCGGTAGACCTGAAGGATGCGTATTTCCACGTCTCGATTCTACCTCGACACACACCCTTCCTGCGGTTTGCATTCGTGGGTTGGGGTTATCAGTACAAGGTCCTCCCTTCCGATCTGTCCTTGTGCCCTCACTTCACGAAGTTCGCAGAGGCAGCCCTTGCCCCGCTAAGGGAAGTGGGCATTCGCATCCTCAACTATCCTGATGGTTGGCTAATCCTAGCTCGCTCTCGGGATGTGTGGTGTGCACACAGGGACTTGGTGCTCTCGCACCTCAGCCGACTAGGGCTTCGGGTCAACTGGGAAAAGAGCAAGCTCCTCCCAGTTCAGAGCATCTCTTTTCTCAGTCTCGTTGATGGCACGCCTCATGAACGAGCGTGCACAGTCGGTGCTGACCTCTTTGAAGGCGTTCAAACAGAAAACAGCAGTTCCACTGAAACTCTTTCAGAGGCTCCTGGGGCATGTGGCATCCTCAGCGGTTGCCACCCCGCTCGGGTTGATGCATATGAGACCGCTTCAGCACTGACTTCAGACTCGAGTCCCGAGATGGGCATGGCGCCGCGGGACACATCGCGTGGTCATCACGCTGGTCTGTCACCGCCTCTTCAGCCCTTGGACTGACCTCACGTTTCTCTGGGCAGGCGTTCCCCTAGAGCAGGTCTCCAGGTGCGTCGTGGTCACGACAGACACCTCCAGAACAGGCTGGGGCGCTGTTTGCAATGGGCACGCTGCTGCCGGCTTATGGACGGGCCCGTGGCTGCATTGGTACATCAACTGCCTTGAGTTGCTGGCAATTCTGCTTGCCCTGCGGAGGTTCCGGCCGTTGATCCAGGGCAAGCACGTGTTAGTTCGGACAGACAACACGGCAACGGTAGCATATGTCAACCGGCAAGGCGGTCTGCACTCTCGTTGTTTGTTACAACTCGCCCGCTGTCTCCTCCTCTGGAGTCAGCAGTACCTCAAGTCGCTGCGAGCCACTCACATCCCAAGCGACCTCAACACTGCAGCGGACGCACTGTCATGGCAGGTTACCCTCAGGGGAGAGTGGAGACTCCACCCTCAGGTGGTCCAGTTGATCTGTAGTCGATTCGGACAGGCATAGGTAGACCTGTTCGCCTCCCAAGAATCCTCCTACTGCCCGCTCTGGTACGCCCTGACCGAGGCACCTCTCGGCATAGACGCGCTGGCAAACAGCTGGCCCCCTGGCCTGTGCAAATATGCGTTTCCCCCAGTGAGCCTACTTGCACAGACTCTGTGCAAGGTCAGGGAGGCCGAGGGGCAGATCGTCCTGGTAGCACCCTACTGGCCCACTCAGACGTGGATCTCAGATCTCACACTCCTCGCGACAGCCCCCCCCCGGGCGAATTCCCCTGAGGAAGGACCTTCTTTCTCAGGGACGGGGCACCATCTGGCACCCGCGACCAGACCTCTCGAATCTCCATGTCTGGCCCCTGGACGGAACAGGGAACACTGTTCGCTAAGTGGTGTTCTTCCCGACGGGAAGACCCCCAGAGATGCGCAGTCGGATCGGTGCTTTCCTTCTATAGCAGCACACCATGACACAGTGGACGGTAAGTCCTTAGGGAAGCACGACCTGATCATCAGGTTCCTGAGAGGCGCCAGGAAGCTGAACCCCTCCAGACCACGCCTCGTTCCCTCATGGGACCTCTCTGTAGTTCTTCAGGGTCTACAGAGAGCCCCCTTTGAGCCTTTGCAGTCAGCTGAGCTTAAGGCACTCTCCTTGAAGACTGCTCTCCTGACTGCTCTCACTTCCACAACCGCTGGCACTGCCTCTTTAAGGGATTGTTCACCCAAAAATGAAAATTATCTCATCATTTACTCACCCTCATGCCATCCCAGATGTTTATGACTTTCTTACTTCAGTATTACACAAACTACGATTTTTAGAATAATATTTCAGCTCTGTAGGTCCATACAATGCAAGTGAATGATCAGATATTTGTCCACAATCTCCACTTTCACTTTTACATCTGAAAGCCACAAGTGTTTCCTGATTAGTTTCACGTTCACATCTGAAAGTGAAAGTGGAGATTTAGAGTAAAAAGACTTCTGTTTCTCACCCACACCTAGCATATTTTTTCTGAAGATATAGATTTAACCAGATTTATGTTTCCTTTATGTGATTTTTGGTGCTACAAATCTGATCACCATTCAGTTGCATTGTATGGACCTATAGAGCTGAACTATTTTATTATTAAAAAATCTTTGTATGTGTTCTGCTGTAGAAAGAAAGACATACACACCTGGGATGGCATCTGAGGGTTAATAAATAATGAGAGAATTTTCATTTTTGAGTGCACTATAACTATCCCTTTAACGTTTTAGTGCAAGGCCGCGTTGGCAACATTTTAAACTTTGTCTCCCTCGTATGGCTATAATTCCAATCATCAGCGATGATGTCGCCTCACACAAGTGAAACATCCCATAACAGACAAAAATCTGAGATCTGATTTGGGTTTTGGATTCAGAACTATGAAAGATTTAATTTAATAATGTAATCATTTTTCCATTTTTGTAATAAAAAGCAAGAGAGTCTGGCGGGACATCCTGAGTGTAGTTGCTTAGCTGGCCACTACATGTCAGCAGAACGTCATAAGTGAGGTACATTCATTCCAGTGGTGAGCACAGCTCAGATCAACCACATGACCGTTTAGTCTATGCTTATATAGACGTGATTTAACCAAGAAAGAAATGTTCTTGTTTCGGAACATTCCCATTAACCAAACAAAGATATAAACCTACCACATAAACCTCTTTAAAACCGAGGGTACTGAATGGTTAATAGGAAAGTTGTTCCAGTGCCAACACTGAATAATGATCATGGAACATCTACTGTAGGGTACAAAGAGGCTAAAGGCCCCGCGAAGTAAAAGGCATATTTAAATGTATTTTCTCCCAAAATTTAAATAGCAAAAATGTTCCCATAAAGGTTGATTTTGAGGCAATTTTATATCATTTTTTATATTTTTTACAATATTGCAAATTACTCAAATTAACACATTTATTTTAAGACAAAATAATTATGTATCATTTTAAGTTTTGTTTGAGGTCATTAAAATAAATGTTTTTTAATAACTGTCTAATAAGTGAAAGGATAATATTTGGGGTAGAAAGCCCCCTGTTGCATGCATAGGTGTATTACGGACCGGGCCAGTGGGGCCACTTTATATTAAGTGGCCTTAACTACTATGCACTAACATTAAATACATACAAGACTATGTATTTACTGTGTAACTACATGTTGTTCTGCAAAATTCCCACATTTGCTGCTTCTGAGGTTGAGGTACGGGTAGGTTTGGGAGTAAGGATGGGTTAGGGTTAGGGTTAGGGGTTAGAGTTAGGTTTTGGGGTAAGGGTTAGGTTAGAGGTAAAGTTAACAGTGTAACTACAAATGGTTTTAAATGCAACAACATGTATGTACATAATGAGTACATTGTATCAAATGGTTAAGTACATAGTAGTTAATGCCACCTAATATAAAGTGGGTCCCAAATGTTTATATATGCTTGAATATGTGGACCCCACAGCTGTCAGCTTATACAAGACCCCCTTAATAGGGCCCTGTGACTATGAGGGCCCCCAGCCCGCTTATAGGACCCTTTTGTTTCTCATTTAAAACAAATTATCCACTCTTAAAAAATTTGAATTTTCTGACTATTATAGGGTTAAGCTTTATGCTTTGTATGAAAAGTGCTGTCGAACAAAAACATTTATTATACTATTCATTGCTATAACTGCATTTCTCCCCAATATTACAAAAAATAACTGGACTTAGGTGGTTGGGAAAAGAAAATATTGCTATTTTATTTTGTGTGGTACAAAAGTACTGACCTAGAAACTTAAAGTTTGTCGAGACAAACTATAATGTTGGTTTGACAAAACCTTGTCTGAATGTTTAAAGTAGTTTTAAATGCTTGAAGTTGGAAATATGTAGAGGTCTTACAGTAAGAGAAAGAAAGAAAGAAAGAAAGAAAGAGAGCATCTTAAAATAGATTAAAGGGCTTGTTTGTAAGTTTTGACCGCTGAAGTTTGAAATCATGAACATTCAAAAACAGACTCTAAGATCATTAAAAAATTCTGTTAATATAATCTACTCTAAGGGATTTTGTCTTACATGATGCGTTCACAGGACTTTTCGATGGGAGAATAATAATGGTAGCCAAGCTGTAGGGTCATTGCTAACAGAATTTACAATAAAATGACCAAATAACCACTATTTTTAAGCCCCACACCTTTCAGCCCTTCAAAGCTCTCATGGAGGGTAAAGTCTTTAAAGGAAATAGGGCGTAGGGATGATCACTTCTGAATGGAACGCACCTCATTATTCAGATGAGTTAGAAAAGATATAGCAGCGTGAGCCAGAACTGCTTGAACTTTTTGTCAAGTTTCACCAAACCCATATGTACATGCTGTAGGAGTCTATTTGTTAAATTCTTTATATTTAAAGTGTTTGATGAAGTTAAAATATGTCATAATGTATTACTGCCCCTTTAAATATATGCATGTTTACACATTACACATTTTGTTACATTCTTGTTTTTTGTATGCATAATTTGTAGTTTTTACAACAGTGGCTGTTCAGCAAACCTGTTTCAGTTGAGCAGTTTCTTTACCACGACCATGCTGTATGTTTGAGTTAATCTGACTGTAAATAACAGAACGGGTATTAAAAGAGAATTAAATCAATGATAATTGGCTGCATGGATCTCAACTTTGAAAGATAATTGGACTGAGAGGGCCCTAAAAGACAATTGGTCCAGGAGACCTTGCTAGTCATTATCCGGCCCTGGTTGCAGGGGCTAAAGGCCCCTATAAAACACATTGTTTTTCTTAAGTGGGGCAAATAGATTTATGAAAAAGTTTCAAAGTGGGCTCACATTGACATTGACCAATCACGATAAGAGATTAAGTTGTTTATAGAATACTTGAGATGTTATAAAATGCCAAATGCTTCTATCATGAGGGGTAAAAGGCTCCCTTGCCACCTTTTAAAAAATAATAATATTTTTTTTTTTTTTTATCAAAACAATCTTCCATTATTATTTCTTTTCACACAAATTATGTTGCTTCATCAATATATATATATATATATATATATATATATATATATAAAGCACATTTCCCTTAAGGTGTCCCTTTAGACCTGTAGTACTCTTGTTTAACTTGGCCTTATTCAGCCACCCTAAACCTGCTGATATAAAATCATTATTTTTTCCAGCCACCATTTATTTATTTATTTATTTATTTTTGTGGCTTCCTGCACAACAACTCCTGTCTATCAGCTAAAGTATGACTGTTTGTTATATATTCCTCTCTGTGATGTCTTCTGCACCCTGGGCAGTAGCTAGTGGGGTGAACGGTGGTAACGATTCTAGGGGCCCACAACAAATTCTAAACAGTTTTTTTTTTTTTTTTTAAGGTCAGGGGGCCCAGAATTCCTTGCTACGGCCCTGTATGCACCCCTGTGCTATCAGTCCAATCTGTCATCAAAAATGACTCATAAGCTAACCAAAGGTGAAACCATGACCTCATATGTCAGTTAAAACGTCACAGTGTGGTTTGAACATGTCTATGTTTGATCACGTCAATGTGTGGCACCTAATTAAAATTTATACTTCCTCATTCTTACTTTTGAAGAATAGTTCAGACAAAAATGAACATTCCATCATTAAATGTAGTTTTATTAACATGGTTCGGGAGGAGCAAGTTCATGTAATCTAACCAATCACACAGCCAGAGTATATATACAGGTGCATCTCAATAAATTAGAATGTTGTGGAAAAGTTCATTTATTTCAGTAATTCAACTCAAATTGTGAAACTCGTGTATTAAATAAATCAATGCACACAGACTGAAGTAGTTTAAGTCTTTGGTTCTTTTAATTGTGATGATTTTGGCTCACATTTAACAAAAACCCACCAATTCACTATCTCAAAAAATTAGAATATGGTGACATGCCAATCAGCTAATCAACTCAAAACACCTGCAAAGGTTTCCTGAGCCTTCAAAATGGTCTCTCAGTTTGGTTCACTAGGCTACACAATCATGGGGAAGACTGCTGATCTGACAGTTGTCCAGAAGACAATCATTGACACCCTTCACAAGGAGGGTAAGCCACAAACATTCATTGCCAAAGAAGCTGGCTGTTCACAGAGTGCTGTATCCAAGCATGTTAACAGAAAGTTGAGTGGAAGGAAAAAGTGTGGAAGAAAAAGATGCACAACCAACCGAGAGAACCGCAGCCTTACGATTGTCATGCAAAATCGATTCAAGAATTTGGGTGAACTTCACAAGGAATGGACTGAGGCTGGGGTCAAGGCATCAAGAGCCACCACACACAGACGTGTCAAGGAATTTGGCTACAGTTGTCGTATTCCTCTTGTTAAGCCACTCCTGAACCACAGACAACGTCAGAGGCGTCTTACCTGGGCTAAGGAGAAGAAGAACTGGACTGTTGCCCAGTGGTCCAAAGTCCTCTTTTCAGATGAGAGCAAGTTTTGTATTTCATTTGGAAACCAAGGTCCTAGAGTCTGGAGGAAGGGTGGAGAAGCTCATAGCCCAAGTTGCTTGAAGTCCAGTGTTAAGTTTCCACAGTCTGTGATGATTTGGGGTGCAATGTCATCTGCTGGTGTTGGTCCACTGTGTTTTTTGAAAACCAAAGTCACTGCACCCGTTTACCAAGAAATTTTGGAGCACTTCAGGCTTCCTTCTGCTGACCAGCTTTTTAAAGATGCTGATTTCATTTTCCAGCAGGATTTGGCACCTGCTCACACTGCCAAAAGCACCAAAAGTTGGTTAAATGACCATGGTGTTGGTGTGCTTGACTGGCCAGCAAACTCACCAGACCTGAACCCCATAGAGAATCTATGGGGTATTGTCAAGAGGAAAATGAGAAACAAGAGACCAAAAAATGCAGATGAGCTGAAGGCCACTATCAAAGAAACCTGGGCTTCCATACCACCTCAGCAGTGCCACAAACTGATCACCTCCATGCCACGCCGAATTGAGGCAGTAATTAAAGCAAAATGAGCCCCTACCAAGTATTGAGTACATATACAGTAAATTAACATACTTTCCAGAAGGCCAACAATTCACTAAAAATGTTTTTTTTATTGGTCTTATGATGTATTCTAATTTTTTGAGATAGTGAATTGGTGGGTTTTTGTTAAATGTGAGCCAAAATCATCACAATTAAAAGAACCAAGACTTAAACTACTTCAATCTGTGTGCACTGAATTTATTTAATACACGAGTTTCACAATTTGAGTTGGATTACTGAAATAAATGAACTTTTCCACGACATTCTAATTTATTGAGATGCACCTGTACATCTACGTACTGTAGCTCTGAGAGTTTCCGGCATTCGGCCCACTGCCCACGAACAGACCCATGCAGTGACTCGGATCATCGGATGCAACTTCGCTGCAAAGCACTGGCTTCACCAGAACAGCTCTTTCATCCAAACAATCTCGTCATTCAACAGAAGCTGCCACAGCAGCTCGTTTGTTTTCGCAGTACCGACTGCTACAACGTTAAGTGTTACATTTTTACTCTTTCTTTCTATGCTCCATTCGCCGAAGCAGTTTATATCGTTAAGTTGCTTCCGCAAACTGGCAGTTTCGGCACCGTATACATGTGAAACAGCCCCCTACTTCTCATATTCTCTTATCTAAACTTTCCACCCGGTGCGGCCGCCTGCGTGAAGCTGCTTCCGTAAACTAGCTGCTTCGGCACTGTATACATGCGAAACAGCTCTCTGCGACTGCTCATATGTTCTCTTATCTAAACTGTTCACCCTGAGCGGTCCATCACTTGAGCCACCTCCGCAATCGGGCGCTGCCGCGGCTCATGCCTCTCGAATTCTCCAGCTCCATTCGAACACGAGGGGAACAATGTTTAACTATTTGATTAATCATCATTCCAACTCTCCCCAGCGTTTCAATCAGGTTCTCCTGTAAAGCTGATTCCCGTCAGCCTCATTAGCTCAATCAGCGATTCTGTTTGTCTACTTCTAGCATGAATATCACAATCGTTCTCCCCTCAAAATTCCGTCCGGAGCGCGATTTATCCCATTCGCAACACAGGGGCAATCATGCAACAGCGAATTCCTTTCAGTCGACCGATACTCTAATTAAAACTTCTTTTCAAAGAAACGCAGACATCTTAACGCGAGCTCGCTGCCGCGCAGCTCTCACTCTGACCATTACACCGCATACCGCAGTTTTACACAGCCTGTGTCCGAACAGACACGAGCCAAATTCGGCTCCGCAAGAAGCGGATCATGCGCCTGACACATTCATAATCATTCCACAAACTCGCCTCGCCTCCTCTCGCATTCGAGCTCGCTTCGCCGCACAGCCTCGATAACACGCTGCTACAAACTTCCACTCAGTTCTACACTACAACATGACTTTCCCTCCTCCCGTCAGGACAAACGCTGCTCGCAGGTAAGATCAATCTATTACTTTATTTTACAGACAGTCTTCTCTACTTTTGCCCAAATCATTGGATTACACACTTTCATTTAGAAGCTTGACCATACAACTTAACTGCTGCATGATTTTAAAAGCATTCAATAATCTGTCATAATTGTAATAAGTAACCAGTTTAAATCGATGCAGGACGATTCAGCTTGGCACCTTACTTTATACTCCAATATTTCAGTTTTTCTATAGAATTTATTACAAGTCATCAATGTAAACAAGTGGTTTTATTCACCTCACTACTGCAAACTGTGCTCTTATAGTATCTATTAAATCCAACTCTCAGCACAAACCCCTACGATTTCATACGTCCTCGTCAAACGAGACGAGTCACCCCGTGCCAATAACATAGATGTCATGAAATGACTCGCATTACGTTGGAAAACAATCTACAAAGATCCAAACCATACGCTTAAGTTAATAAACATCAGACTACAGTATTCATCTGGGCACTCAGATTCAGGTGCCTTCTAATTTCATGACAAACCAACTTTAAATGACGTTGTTCGTATGCACACGCAAGCATGTTTACTGACACTGTCTTACACATGTTCCTGACATTTAATCTAGCAAACTATTGCATCCAGGCATCCACAGATGCTATGTTTACCATGTTACCATGTTTTCTATTGGTTCAACATATCCCTAAGCAGCATAACGTGCTGTCCAGGTGCCTCAACAGCAGCGTCTTTCAGGCCGTGCGAATAAACCTCCCAGTACACCGCAAACAGTGCAATGCTCTGTCCAAGTGCCGCAACTGTGTCGTCTTTCGGGCCAGGCAACAACTCCTACTACACTGCAAACAGCACATGTGCTGTCCAGGTGCTGCAACTGTGGCGTCTTTCGGGCTGTACCACTATACCTCCCACTACACCACAAACAGTGCATTGTGCTATCCAAGCGCTGCGACTGTGGTGCCTTTAAGGTCATACAACAAACTCCCACTACATGGCAAACGGCACAAACACACCGTCCAAGCGCCGCAACTGTGGTGCCTTTAAGGTCATACGACAAACTCCCACTACACGGCAAACAGCGCAAATACGCCATCCAAGCTTTGCCACTCGTTCACGTACCACAAATGCAGCACATCTTTTAGACCATGTGTCTCAGCCTTCATGGCTCCTTAACCCATATTATGCCACTACACACCAAATGTACTATCACCCATCTAGAAACTGACAACAATCGGGCTGTTTCAGGTCTTCTCTAAACAGTTCACCATACGCCTGCATCTTCGCATCAACCAATTTAATTTGAACTGTCCTACTATTCACCATTACATCGAACGCCATGCTCAACCCATTCGTACCGCAAAGTGAGTGCTTGCTTATTTGCAGCGTAAACTTTTCACACAAAAACATGGGCTCTTCCTGTCAAACTCCACGTGAGTCCACACTCGAGGATTCATCCCATTCATCATACCATCGAACGCTGTGCTGGCCCACGCCGGCAGATCCAGCCGCTTGCAGCTTCGAGCAAGCTCAGTAAAAATTCAACCTAAGCATTCTCACTCGAATCGTATGCTCTCCCATTGAACACCATGCAGTCCAGCGGCCGAGGATTCAGCCTGTTCATATCACAAATGCCATGCAAGCACATATCCTGACATTGCCTCGCACATGCGCCAGACGCCTTAGTTTTCACCCAACCTATTTTCTCTGCCAACATCAATCCCTCTACCCCTTCCTATCTAGAGCGGATTCCCACATAAAGCTGCCTCCGCTGGAGAACACCCCCCCCCCCCCAAACCCTTTCCCTCCCCAACTTTATTGCGCTTCCTTCTGTCATCCTAATCTCCGGAGTCGTTACTTGCACGAGGCTTCTTCAGCAAGTGAATCCGGTTCTGAATCCTTTCTCAGCCAATCCAGACTTTCCAGTTTGACTTCTAAACTTCACTCTACAAACAGCTATACCTCTCGCTGTTCCCTCACACCCTGCAGTCTCAGAACCTCCGCCAGTCTCCAACCACCTCCGCTCTCAAATCCTTGCAGAGATTCAGAGTTTCTGCCCCAGAAGCAAGCCCAACACCAACCCCAGTCCCTCCCTGTTCAGAACTGAAACGTATATAAACCACCCTCTCAGACTCCTCCACCAAGCTTCCTTAGACCAAGCATCCTTCATACCATTTCCCCATGAACTCTTCAAACCTACCGGATGGTGTGGAGATGCTTTAAAAAAAATGTCATCATATCTACAATCTACCATTCCCAGATTTTCCCTTCCCTCCACATCCTCCTTTGCCTCACACCTCAATCAATCAAAATCCATTCAGGAACCATCAAAGGATATCTAAGCGGCATCCATTTCTTCTACAAATTAATTTCTGCCAAAACTCCTCCACAATAAACCATCCCCAGATCTCAGTTCTCCTTAAAGGTATCCACAAATCCCAACCCACCAGAACCAACACCAGGCTCCCCCTCACCATTGACCTGCTAATCAGATGCTTAAATACTCTCCGACAGGGCTTCATTTCCCCAAACACCGCAAAAACACTAGATGCAGTGTTCATCCTCGCCTTCTTCGGCTTCCTTCACTGTTCAGAAATCACTACCACAACTAAATTCGGCCCAAGAATTCACCCCACCATTTCGGACCTTCAAATCATAGACAACGTGACAATCATTAAACAAAGCAAAACAGATCAGACCAAAAAAGGGCATCCAGTTTTCATTTTCAATCTGCCAAGTCCTATCTAACCCTTCCAATTGCTAGCTCACTATCCATTACAGAAAATCCCTTACCAGAACCCCTCTCGATCTGCTTTTTGTAGACAACAAAAAACCATGCAGTTTCCAGATTCTTGTTCCAAAAACACCTCAAATCTGTACTGATCAAATCCGGCATCCCCGAAAAACTATACTCAGGTCATTCATTCCGCATCAGTGCCACTTCTACAGCAGCCCAAAAAGGGCTGTCCGAGCAACAAATATGACTACTAGGCCGTTGGTCATCGGATGCATACCACAACTACATCCGTACTAACCATCTCCATATCAGAAACGTTCAAAAAGCCCTCATCAGCTAACCATGAGACGTTCATGACCAGGGCCGGGGGGATCGCATGCCCCCCTTGATAGGGCTTTGCAGACCCCTCCAACACATAGGCCTGTCACGATAATTACGTTATCGACTTATCGTACGATATATCAACATGACCTCGATATTGCCCATTGTGTTTACATGGGTGTTTGTTTACATAAGAATGAATGTCACCAACATTTTAGCCAGACACGCTGCGTCTGTGCTCATGTCCGCTCTGTGTCGGAGGTGGGCTCAGGCAGCTCCACACACACACACACACACACACACAGTAGACAGCGACAGGTGAAGATTACGTGTTACTCGAAGCTAATATGTGTTTTAATAGGTGTTTTTCCCGACGACTGCATAATTCCAGCCAGAAAGTTTGAAAGAATAAGTCCAAATGGCATTCCAGAGCTCCGGTGTGGGAACATTTTGGCTTTAAGCTGAATGAGAGAGGAGAGCCCATTAATGTGAACAAGCTGGTATGTCGACTTTGTTTAAAAACAGTGACAACGAAAAGAGTGCAATACAACTCAGGGCTTGACATTAACGCTTGTCCGGGAAAAGTGGATTTTTGCAAGGGCAAGTCAAAGTGAATTTTACTTGCCCGACCGGACAAGTTGCCTGATTGAAACCTTAATACTAATAAAAATAAAAAAAAAATACTGGGTTTATTTGTGATTTAGCATATGCCTGTATCACTTATTTTAAAAAAAACATATCCTGCTGTTGAAAATATCTACAGTGTCTGAAATTCTGCGTGGGATTCAGAGTATTGTCTTTGTATCAATTCCAGAATCTGTGCAAATTCAGGAAATCCACTTTTGCGCATCCTTCTCCCTTTCTCGTGCAGCAGCGGTTTTTGAATTTGGTGTGAGCATGCGAAGTGGACGCATTTTTTCCGACATGTGAATGTCATTGTACTGCGCCCAGGGGCGGACAGGGAAGAGAAATCAGCCCGGCGCTGTTTTGCGGCCCTCTTCAGGCTGTCGTGGCCCGTTCCGCATAACGCAGCGGCCCGTTTCAGCTTATCGCGGCCCATTGGGCCCCGTTTCGCGGCCGGCCAACCGAGAAAGGTCCCGGTTCTCCCGATGGCCAGTCTGCCCCTGACTGCACCTGTGTTAAGAGAGTGATGTGATAGTTTTATCACATCTATTTATAAACAACAAAGCTGTCAACGTTGCAAGTGCGTAATGTCGGAGCGATCCAGGTTTGCAGCCTCCGTAATAAGTCATAATACAACACCTTTTACAAGAATTGCAGAAATAGCAAAAATGCTTTGTGTAATGCTACCTGCTGCAGGATGAAGAGAAATGTTTAAACACCTGTTACATCTCTCATATTCATCTCTCTGGAGCTCTTTCTGACCTATACAGGTATTCTCTGCCATGTGAATCAGTCAATTTCAATATGTAATAATATACTAACATAAAAATGAAATGGTAATATAAACACTATAATATTAACAATATACATAAAATGAAAATACAATATGTCTTTAAAATACATGGGTGAGTCAAAAATAAGGTTTCTCTATAATGAAAATGGAAAATCTACATAATCTAAAAAAATTAAATAAAAAATAAATCTTAGACCTGTAATACTATACTATATTTATGTTTGTTTCATGTGCTTTTGAACATACCAAACATTTTGAACACATCCAATTTTTTTATTTAATAACTAAAATAACCATCAAGTAAAAAGTAGTATCATATTTTCCTTACACCCGATTCAATTTTATTATTTAAATATTAAAATAAAATGTGATGTAAAAGTAATTTTAACAAATACTATTAATTTTATATCATGAATATTGTGAATGTTGTTCCATCTGACATTTGATATCCTGCTGGGACATGCCAAATTTCTCTGTTTTTTCAGGAATGTAAGACATGTTTCTAGAGAGGTCATGTTAAGTGTGAAGGTGTGGGGTTGTTGATTAATTTTCATATGTTGATAAATCTTCAATCTTTATAAAAGTTCACAGTTATGTTATTTGTCAATGACCCACATACGTACATTATTAAATAAACAGGGTACTTTCTCAGGATTCGTTAGAATTTTAATGCATTTTGTTAACATTAAACAGCCATTTTTACTGCTAATTTTAGAAACACAACAACAAAAAAAAAAAAAAAAAAAGAAGACAAAAAAAGTCATTTTTCTTTCTGGACAAGTAACCTTTTTACTTTGTGAATGACAAGCACATCACAATGCTTAAGGTCGAGCCCTGTTATCTAAAAGCTCATCTAAAACAACCATTCCATCCAGTTTTCCGAGCTGGGAACAAAAACCGCAGTTGGAGATGAAGAGAGGCCTTCCTGACTTTAATTTTTTTTGACATTCCGATTCCAATGTCGGAATATACTTAAGAATTAAAAGTTCATTGCTCTTTGAAAGGGGGTACTTGCATTATTATGCTATTATATTATCATTATATCAGTGGCATAAAATGGTCTTAAAATGACAAAAATATTGTTTATTGCAATTATGGGACAATATATCATCCAACAAACGTAGTTATCGTGACTGGCCTACCAACACAATCTATTCTAGGGCTCACCCGTTCGATCAGCAGCGGGATCTCCCACCCGAACGCAGTGCAAGCTATCCACATTTATACGTATCATGGGCTCGCCCGTTCACGGACAGGTTGACTCCCCTGTCGAATGCTGTGAGCGCCCTTCCCATTCAAATGCTAGCTGGGCTTGCTTGCTTGAGCGGCTGCCGAGACTCCCATGGAGCTCGCACCGTTTGCCGCACGAGCTCATCCATCGAACCAAGCCAGGAAGCAATGTTTGTTAACATTAGACACAATGATTGCTAGGACCGATTACAGTATAATTATTGTATTTCACTACGCACGGATGTGTGTGTGTGTGATTACACAACTATACATAAACCATATCAATAAAATATCTTACCTGTTGAGTAAGAAAAAAGCCATCTCCGCGTCGCTTTTAAATCCTTTCAGATCTCGGAGTTGTCACCACCTCTGAAATGCCAAGCCGATGTTGATTCGGGTTTTATTACGGACTTTGTCGCTTTCCCTATTTGCTTGTAGACTCTGCTCTGTTCGGGGTTTCTTTGTTTTTACAAAGTGATTCCCTGGAGGTTTGCTGTTTTGAATGATCCATGATAAATTTTTCTCGTTCATTGTGACAACAAACTTTCAGCTTCAGCTACTCCCACACGCACGCTACAGTAGCCAGATCTTATTTTCTCTGTGTATGGATATGACGTCAACACACATGGGTGAATTACGTATGTATGCAATTTCCCGTGAAATCCGTCCCGACAGTTCTAAAATATTTACAATATAATATCATTATTATAGGTTTATCAAAGTGTATTTGGGTAAAGACATGGTTTGGAAGATGGATTTTTGTTGCACTCTCTAATAACATTTTGTTATATTTTTAACAAAAAAAAAGTTACATAGTGTAGCTTTAAGGTAATGTTTGTGTCATTTGTTTCTATTTGTGAACAGTATTGAATGTTATTATTACATTTTGCCCAATAATACTGATAATTAATATTCCAGAAGAATTTGGTTAGATGATTGATGTCAATATCATTCAGTTTACTTTAGGCTGAAGTATGTAATTCCAGCGACACTCGTGTCACCATAGGCAACTGCAAAAAAATAGATGTTTTCAAACAGATTTCTTAATAGACACTCCATCTACCATTCGTCGGAAAAACAGATAGTTCCACTCCAAATTCACACCATTGGTTGAGCCAATGTTGCTGTGTCAAGCTGGCTAGGCTGATCAAACAAACAGAGCAATTTTGGAAAGCACCACAGAGCCACAGTGTTGCACTTTTCAGGTAATATCAGCCTAATAATGGCTTACTTTTAATTATCTCTACATATTAAGATGGAATAGGCGGAAGTATTTTAACATCGAAAAAATTACACACTTTAGCTTTTAACATTTTTAAGTCTCAAAAAGCTGTTTTTATGTGCAGGGTTATAGGAAGCAGAATGCAAAGATAAAAATAAACCCTTGATCTCAATAAGACTCTAAAATAACGACTAAAATAAATTTCCATTACTGGAGTTTATGTTTTAAAATAAACGAGAACAAATACATGTAAATATACTGCTGGACAAGGGATGGATTCACTGTTGCAACCACCTCCTTTCATGTAACTGGCAGAGACAATATTTATAACAGACACTCTGCTCTTTAGCTAGTGGAGAAGATCTCCATGACCTCCAACCCCCTGAAACCCACTTACTTTCTTATGGAACACAAAAAGGAACAACTATAGTGTTGACATGGAAGAATGTTAATATATGAAAATTGAATATGTGATGAAATCTGGTTTAAAGGAGCCATATTATGCCCCTTTTTACAAGATGTAATATAAGTCTCAGGTGTCCCCAGAATGTATCTGTGAAGTTTCATCATTTATTGTACCATGTTGTAAATGCCTCTTTTTGGGTGGAATCAAAAACACGGTTTTCGTGTGTGTCTCTTTAAATGCAAATGAGCTGCTGCTCCCCGCCCCTTTTCCGGAAGAGGGCTGTGGTGCTTCGGATACTATAGCAACAACAAATCAGAACCAATATGACTGACACCGTAAATACCGGAGTAGAGCCATATATGTATGAGCAACCGTAAACGACGCAAAACATAGGCATTTTGAGTTTGTGATAGTGCTTCTTATGTAGAAAATCACTTCCTGCCCTCCATCTGCATTTCATGCCACAGCAATGCAGTGACGTGACGTCATGTGCAAACAAGCTGTAATGACATAGGTCTGGTCTCCGTGAATACAATCAGAGACAATGGTAACTTTAGCTGCATTAGCCGTGGAATCAGCTAACAAGCACATTCGGAAAGCCGATTTGCAAACATTCACAAAATATAAAGTGCGATACTTACATCTTCAGGATATAAAGCTGGAACACAAACAGTTGGTACTGATCCGTGCTTGAGAGTAAAACATTTTGAAAATCCTGCTTTATATTGACCCTCATTCACAAAGCAGTCCCGTGTAAAATGATTTGCACAAACATACACGAATTTTGGTATGTTTTGGGGCACATTTTCTTCAAAAACAAAACTTGTCCACTGCGTCTTCAGTGGTTCTGATGCCGGGAGTACATGAAGACTCTTATGTTCACTTTTACCGCCAACAACAGAACACTTATGATGCTTACGTAGTTGAGACATTATTCTTCTCAATGTAGCTGCTCCAGCGCGGAAAAAAATGGCGAACTGTGTGTCGATCATTCAAGGGAGGATCTATGATAATAGGGTGGAGTCCGTCACCAGTCATGGGCGTGGCCTGCTCTAAAGTGATGTCACTTTAGATCAGATACGAAAACCAGTCATTTTGAGACACTGTTTTTGATTAATAGAAATATAAGAAAGAGGAGCGGGTGGACTTTTAACATTGTAGGGTGGTTGTGTACACACACTGCTGACTCACATTTATGTTCAAACACCATGTAAAAGTGAATTTTGCATAATAGGTCCCTCATTATTTTTCCCTCATTAAAAATGTTTTACTGCTAAAGAAATGAATTGTAATGTTGAAACATATATATAAAATCATGAGCACTCACATGAGATGAAGATTTCAGTCATATCAGTAACCTTATAAAAGCTGTTTTATTCTACACGGAGAGCATCCCCTAATGGGGGCTGCCATGTTTGGATCACATGACCAGTTGAACACTACTGCTTTAATCTCAGTAACTGCCCTATTATTGGACACTTTCACTAATGGATTAATCATGGCTGACTGTGGATTTCTACAATGGCATCTGAAACTGAAAACTATTGATTTTGAATGATGCTGTAACCACGCTACTAGGTGTCACTGTAAGTCAAAGATGACACAAACACAAAAAGTTATTTGGTGCATCTTTAAAGGATTTTTTCACCCAAAAATAAAAATTACCATAATTTACCCTGCGTTCCAAACGGGATAAATCAGCCTCCAAAGGGCACTTGGAAGGAAGAACAATCATCATGGCCATGCTGTAAGATCGCATCAAACAGAATTTTCAATAAAAATTACTTAAAAGGTGAGTTTCGAATACACATTATTTTTGAGCCCCACACCTTTCAGTCCTCCAAAGCACTCACAGAAGGGAATAGGGCATAGGGATGATGACTTCTGAATGGAATGCGCCATTATTCACCTTTGTGTCATTCCAAACCTGTTTGACACAAAAGGAGAAATGTTAAATTATGCACTTAAAACTGAATTCACCTACACCTTTTGCTTATCCTGAAACTTTTCTCACAAAATTTCCCCAGAGGTTATTTAATGCTGCATTCTTCCAAAGTTTACATTGAAAAATTTCACAGATTGAGTAGAAATAGTTCTACCATTTTAATATCCACTTCTAAAAGGTTACTGTGCTCTTCCCATAAAGCTGTTAGTGCAGGTGGGTGTGTTGTCTGACAGCTTTCCTGTGGGTAGCATATACGCTTCTTCTCAAACGTCATTAGCTGACCCTTGCTTAGGACAGTGTCCTTATTAGAATCTGAGGGGCTTTGCTGTTTTGACTTTTGCATTTTCACACATCATAAGTTAGATCACATCTAGAATGTTTGGAATGTAAGTATCATTTGCTCCACTCAAAAACTTTAGTCAGGTTCAGGTTCTTCTTTTTAGACGGCACATCTGGGCTGCAGATGTAATTAAAATTAGAAAAGGGTCTGTTCAATAGAATGTAAAAATAAATCAACCTAAAAGCTCAACTGCTGCATGCAGTGCTTTTGACGGAGAACAAAAAAATGTTTTATGACGTGTTCTCCTGACACATAACATTATTAACAGTGCTGAGTACAGTAAATTACTCAAAGAAAGTAACCCACTACTAATTACTAATCTAAAATTGTAATCAGATTCATTTCCTGATTACGTCATTGGAAAGTATTCACATTACTAATTACTTTTAAATTACTTTCTAAACCACTTTTCACATAAAAGGTTTTGTTTTTCTGCTTAAATTCAAAATGATGTCTATATTTCCTCGTTAATTTTCACATGCAAGTCAAACACTCATTTCTCCTTTACAACGACTCATTAGGTGGTTTCTTATAATCTATTATTTTAGAAATATGTGTAATCCAAGTAAAGTACTTTAAAGTAATACACTTAACTGAAAGTCAGTAACTGCAATCTGATTACAAGAATTTAAAATGTAATGTGTAACACTACTTTTTTAACTCAAAATGTAATTAGATTACAGTAACTAATTACTTTGTTCAGATAACACACTGATTATTAAGCAAAGAGTTGCATCAAAATAAACTACCATAAATATAAATTGCAAGTATGAAGATCCAAACATGTTTGACTTTCCTTCTTCCAGTGGAACAAAAAGAGGTGTTAAGCAGAATAATAGAGATTGACCTCGTCAGTCACCATTCACTTTCATTATACAGAAAAAGACACAATGGAAATTAATGGTGACTAAGTTAAACATTCTGCCAAATATATTTTTTTGCATTCCATGGAAGAAACAAAGTCATTTAGGTTTGAAACATCATGACAGTGACTAAATGATCATTTTCATTTTCAGCTGAACTATTAATTTAAGTTACGCTCTTGGCTAAAATGACATTATCAGGTTAGATTCTGGATTCATATGTTCTAAAATGTAATAATTATCATAGAAGTGATACAAAGATAAAAATCTGTTTCCATTTTACCAATTTATTATTGTAAGTATGACGCACTGATGTTGGATATGTGGCCAAATTCTTCAAACCTCAAAGGCAATCACAGGCATTGCTAAGGCAGTGTCTGCCAAAGCCTAAGAAATGTTTGAATTATGTTCAGTTTGTCTGGTCAAGCATGTCGATTTATCAAGTAATTTCTCTTTATTGCAGGGTGTGTGGTAACTGGTGATCTAACAGGAAGGGAGGAAACTGGATGAAACCCTAAGGATCAAAGTAAATGAGTGAAGAAGTAAACAAAAGGACTGCCTAATTCTAACACCAAAACTTTAATAATGAAAACTTCTTTCATTTACAGAGCACATCATACACTCACTGAGCACTTTATTAGGAACACTATGGTCCTAATAAAGTGCTCGACATGGTCTTCTGCTGTTGTAGACCATCTACTACACAGTTCGACATGCTGTGCTTTCTGAAATGCTATTCTGCTCACTACAATTGTACAGGTTATCTGAGTTACTGTAGCCTTTCTTTCAGCTCGAACCAGTCTGGCCATTCTCCACTGACCTCTCTCATCAACAAGATGTATCTGTCCACAGAACTGCCACTCACTGGATGTTTTTTGTTTTTGGCACCATTCTGAGTAAATTCTAGAGACTGTTGTGTGTGAAAATCCCAGGAGATCAGCAGTTACAGAAATACTCAAACCAGCCCATCTGGCACCAACAATCATGCCACAGTTGAAATCACTGAGATCACATTTTTTTCCACATTCTGATGGTTGATATGAACATTAACTGAAGCTCCTGACCTGTATCTGCCTGCTTTTATGCATTGCACTGTTGCCACACAATTGGCTGATTAGATAATCGCATGAATATGTAGGTGTAAAGGTGTACCTAATACAGTTCTCAGTGAGAGTATGCCTTTAATGAAACCAATTCCACCATATTCTGTGAAGTTTCCTGCTAAGGTTGATTCATGCTATAGTCCTGCTAAAATTGCTGTTTGACTGAATTGGTCGGAAAGTGGTCTGAAAGTGTCTGGGACACTAGTGTTGTACCAAAACAGGTATTAAATGGAAGCACTGCAACCCACAGGTTGTTTACTTATGGTAACATTCATATGAATCAGAGACTGCTATTCCAGTATCCTGTTTTTCTTTTAATTTAAGTCAGCTGGCAGGTATTCAGCCTTCAAGAGTATGAAACATCTAAATGTCTGTGCTTTACCTTATTAAAAACCTTTCCATGAGAGTTGGAAATCTACAACATTCTAACAGCAACTTTGGTTGAATTTTTAAAAGGAAAGAGGGAACTTTCATTCTACATCTGCTTGTCTTGCTCAGTTAATCTCTAAACATTTAATGTTTTTGTGGATCATTCTCCCAGAACAAATTTACACATTCCTGACCCCCTAATTTCAGACTCTGTTCCATAACATGTTTCCACAGGACATTGATTAATGTGTTTTTAAGAACATTTATAAGATGATAATATATACTGTAGAATACTTTGCTGTGCACTTTTTATGTGTTAGAATACACACTGAATCACAAAAACCATCTATTCATTGCATAAAATGACAGAATAACAAAGCATTCTTCACTCTGAATAAGATTATTGTGTTTTGCATAAAGAGACAACCACCACTTTCCCAAAACTTTCCCTACGCTAATATTGTACATTCCAAACATTTTGGAAAGGATGTCAAAATAAATACAACGGTGGAAGGACAGGATTTTTAGACAAAACTAATAACCACTTCACGTTTGCTATTTTTGGCAGGCTACATGTGTTCCAGCTGAATTATCAAGAGCTGTGATATTTGTAAGAGGAAATTTTCCGGTCTATATCTGTTTTAAAACTGTCACTCCCTGTGGGTCATCCTGGATTTCAATAGGATTGTTTTGTTTGAGCACATGGCACGAAAAATAACTTAAAGACTAAAATGACTCAGTCTTTTTACATGCTATCCACAGTTTATATAGAAGTGCAAATCTCACTTTTAATGCATATTCACTATGTATTTAAAAGGTTCTTGCAATTTATATCATTGTAAGTAGGCCTATATTTTATTAAAATACATTGTTTGAGTGATTCAATAAACTATAACTTTCATTAATGGGATAGTTTACCCAAAAATGAAACTTTGGTCATTGTTATTTGACCCTCATGTTGTTTAAGATTTAAAAAGAATGCAAAACTAATAAAGTATCATAGAAGTGGTCCATACAACTCATGTGCTATATTCCAAGTCTTCTGAAACCACACAATATTTTTGTGTAAGAAACAGACCAAAATGTAAGCCATTATTCACTGATAATCTTCCCTTCCAGTGTGCTGTTAAAAGGATAGTTCACGCAAAAAATGACAATTCTAGAAGAATATATACATATATATATATATATATATGTACAGTGCATCCGGAAAGTATTCACAGCGCTTCACTTTTTCCACATTTTGTTATGTTACAGCCTTATTCCAAAATGAATTAAATTCATTATTTTCCTCAAAATTCTACAAACAATACCCCATAATGACAACATGAAAGAAGTTTGTTTGAAATCTTTGCAAATTTGAAAAAAAAAAAAAAATCACATGTACATAAGTATTCACAGTCTTTGCTCAATACTTTGTTGAAGCACCTTTGGCAACAATTACAGCCTCAAGTCTTTTTGCGTATGATGCTACAAGCTTGGCACACATATTTTTGGTCAGTTTCTCCCATTCTTCTTTGCAGGACCTCTCAAGCTCCATCAGGTTGGATGGGGAGCGTCGGTGCACAGCCATTTTCAGATCTCTCCAGAGATGTTCAATCGGGTTCAAGTCTAGGCTCTGGCTGGGCCACTCAAGGACATTCACAGAGTTGTCCCGTAGCCACTCCTTTGTTTTCTTGGCTGTGTGCTTAGGGTCGTTGTCCTGTTGGAAGATGAACCTTCGCCCCAGTCTGAGGTCCAGAGCGCTCTGGAGCAGGTTTTCATCAAGGATGTCTCTGTACATTGCTGCATTCATCTTTCTCTTGATCCTGACTAGTCTCCCAGTTCCTGCCACTGAAAAACATCCCCACAGCATGATGCTGCCACCACCATGCTTCACTGTAGGGATGGTATTGGCCAGGTGATGAGCGGTGCCTGGTTTCCCCCAGACATGACGCTTGCCATTCAATCTTTGTTTCTCATGGTCTGAGAGTCCTTCAGGTGCCTTTTGGCAAACTCCAGGCAGGCCGTCATGTGCCTTTTACTGAGGAGTGGCTTACGTCTGGCCACTCTACCATACAGGCCTGATTGGTGGAGTGCTGCAGAGATGGTTGTTCTTCTGGAAGGTTCTCCTCTCTCCACAGAGAAATGCTGGAGCTCTGTCAGAGTGACCATCGGGTTCTTGGGACCTTCAATGCTGCAGACATTTTTCTGTACCCTTCCCCAGATCTGTGCCTTGATACAATCCTGTCTCAGAGGTCTACAGACAATTCCTTGGACTTCATGGATTGGTTTGTGCTCTGACATGCACTGTTAACTGTGGAACCTTATATAGACAGGTGTGTGCCTTTCCAAATCATGTCCAATCAACTGAATTTACCACAGGTGGACTCCAATCAAGTTGTAGAAACATCTCAAGGATGATCAGTGGAAACAGGATGCACCTGAGCTCAATTTAGAGTGTCATGGCAAAGGCTGTGAATACTTATGTACATGTGATTTTTTTTTTTCGTTTTTTATTTTTAATAAATTTGCAAAGATTTCAAACAAACTTCTTTCACGTTGTCATTATGGAGTATTGTTTGTAGAATTTTGAGGAAAATAATGAATTTAATCCATTTTGGAATAAGGCTGTAACATAACAAAATGTGGAAAAAGTGAAGCGCTATGAATACTTTCCGGATACACTGTATATATATATATATATATATATATATATATATATATATATATATATATATATAATTTTAATTTTAAGAATATTTTTAGGAGAATATCTCAGGTCTGTAGGGCTTCACAGTGCAGGTGAATGGGTACCAAAAGTTTGAAGCGCCAAAAGGACATAAAGGCCACATAAAAGTAATCCATATGACTACAGTGGTTAAATCCATGTCTTCAGAAGTGATATGATAAGTGTGTGTGAGGAACAGATCAATATTTATGTTATTTTTTTTTTTTTTTACTATAAATCTTCACTTTCACATTCTTCTTTTGTTTTTGGTGATTTACATTATTTTCCATGCATATCGCCCCCTACAGGGCAGGGAGGAAAATGTATGGTAAAAACTGACTGAAATATTGATCTGTTTCTCACCCACACTTATCTTATCACTTCTTAAGATATAGATTTAAACACTGGAGTCTTTTTGATTACTTTTATGCTGCCTTTGTGTGCATTTTGGAGCTTGAAAATTTTGGTCACCATTCACTTGCATTGTGAAGACCTACAGAACTGAAATATTCTTCTAGAATGTCATACACATCTGGGATGGCATCAGGGTGAATAAATGATGAGAGAATTTTCATTTTTGGGTGAACTATTCCTTTAACACAAGAACTAATGTGAGTGATCAGATCAGTCTGATTCGTAAACTAATCTTTCAGAAGGCTTCGGAAGACTTGAATATAGAGCATTAGTCAAATGGACCACTTTTATGATACTTTTGTAGCACTTTTAAGTCTGTTTTGAAGTTTGAAAGTTCAAGTCCCTGTAAATTGTAATTGCATGGAAAAAAGCAATCAATACATTATTCAAAATTTCTTCTTTTGTGTTCCATGGAAGAAAGAAAGTCCTATGGGTTTTGCATGACATGAAGGTGAGTAAATGATACCAAAATGTTAATTTTTTAGGTGAACGAATCCTTTTAAAAACGTTCACAGTTATCCAAACAAAGCCATCTCATTAGTACTTTTTTGGACATAGAAAACTTGGAAATGGTCAATAACAAGTCTATTATGTCTTCTTCTCATTCAAAAGTCCATGTTTTAATGGTTAACCTCTGCATGCCAGAGCAGAGGAGGGAAATAATTCCTGGTTGTGGAAATGGGCAACAGAGATGTGGAATTTGAAACATTTCTGATCTGGGTCCAGCCACTGTTTACCCTGCAGACAGGCTATGACATCAGAGGGGGGACTTTATAAAAGTGCATGTGCACAGAGCCAGGCAGTGAGCAAACAGTAACACAACTAGAAAATCACATTGTGGTGGAACACTTTGCAGAGCATGATGGAGAATATACAGAGAGATAGATACAAAATGATGGCATGGGCACTGCTGTTCTACCTAGGCTCACAGGTGAGAATTGCTTTTTCAGTTTGCATGCTTTGGTGAAGATATCTGACATTTTGAATCATTGATATTGGAAACATACCTGGTGGCTTGTCAGATCTATGTCCAACAGCTTTGAGGTTTGTTTGAAATTTGATGCCTTTAGAAGACATTTTTGTTAATAAATAGTAGAGTTTTATATTGATTGCCACGGATGTAATGACTCAATGGACTGTAATGACTGATGGAAGTGGTTAGTGGTAAGTGGTTTTTGTAAGAGGCATTTTCTTTGAGATTTCCCTCACTCAAAGTGACAGTAAACTAAGTTTTTCCAGCATAAACTGCACTCAATTGAACTTTAATGCTCATTTAAAGAGTGATCTGTTCTGTACAAATGGAAAACTGTTAATCTTAGAGAGAGGTTCACTTTCACTAATTTCCTCTTCCTCATGTTGTTCCAAACCCATATAACTTTTTTTTCTTCCACGGAACGGTCACGGAATTTGAGGAATGACCCAAGATGTAAGATGGCAATGAAGGGGTTTTAACTGAATAAACAAAGCAAATACAAACAAAAACTATCTCGAGCGGGGAAAATAATAATAACAAGACAAAAATAGAACTGAAAACAAACCGACGGGAAAATTGGAATAGACAGGAACAACTCGACCGGACTGGAGACAAAACAAAACGATATGGCAGGGAAGACAAGACAAAGGAGAGAATATATAGATAGAGGAAAGAAAGATTGGATACAGGTGCTGCCAATTATCATGAGCAGCGCGAATCAGCGCTAAAACAAGGATAAAATAAGACCAAAGAGGCAGGATCATGAGGACATAACAAAACTAGACAAAAGACTAGACAACCGGAAGGGAGGGTGGGGGAAACAGGTGGACAGCACAACATAAACACAGACCAGACAAGAAAAACATGAGTCCAAACAAAACAGACATGGTATAAGGTAAGGTCCAGGGCAGAACCAGCGGGACGGACCAGGATGGCGCCAACAGGAAGGACCAGGGTAGCGCAGGCGGGATGGACTCCAATGGGATGGACCAGGATAGTGTCGGCGGGACGGACCAGGGAGACACCGACAGGACAGACCAGGATAGCACCGGCAAGATGGACCAGGGAGGAGCCGGTGGGTCAGACCACTATGATGCCAGTAGGATGGACCAGGGTATAGCAGCTTGGCAGGGTTTGGCAGCTGGAATTGGCTTGGCTGCTGACCTAGTCGAGATGACTTGACCAGGTGGCTTGACTAGATGTAGTGGCTTGGCTAAGCATGTCAGCTTGACTGGGTGTGTCGGTTTGACTTAGTGTGACAGCATGACTAGGCGGGACAGCTTAAAAAGGAAAGATGACTTGGCGTGTTAGTGACAACTTGACTTGAAGTGATGACTTGACTTCACGGCACGGCTTGACGTATTGGTTTGACATGGCATGGTGGCTTGATTTGGCATAATGTTTTGACTTGGTGTGGTGGCTTGGCTAGGTGTGACTGCTTGATTAGGCATAGCGACTTGACTTGACATTGCAACTTGACAAGGTGTGTCAGATTGACTGGCATGATGGCTTGGCTTGACAGCTTGACTTGGCATGGCAGCTTGACTAGGTGGGACAGCTTGAATAGGTGAAATTATTTGACTTGGCATGACAGTGACAACTTGACTTGACAGCACGACTTGACTTGATGTGTTGGTTTAACTTGGCTTGGTGGCTTGATTTGTCGTGATGGTTTGGCTTGGTTTGACAGCTTGACTTGGCATGGCAGTTTGATTTGACTTGGCTGCTTGACTAGGCTGGACGGCTTGACTTGGCTTGGAGGCTTGGCTAGGTATAGCAGCGCGACTTGATGTGGTGACTTGACTTGACATAGCAACTTGACTAGGTGTGTCAGTTTGACTAGGCGTGATTGACCCAGGAGATAGCTTAAGGGAATGAGCTGGATCAGGTGTCTCTATGACGAGAGCAAGGACATGTGGCTCCAAGACAGGAGTGAGGACAGACGGTTCTAGGATGGGAGCGAGGACAGATGGTTCCAGGATGGGAGTGAGGACAGATGGCTCCAGGACGGGAGCGAGGACAGACAGCTCCAGGATGGGAGCTAGGACAGACGGCTCCAGGACGGGAGCGAAATCAGACAGGGAAAGGACCTCAGTGGCCGTGAGTGCTGGTAGCGGCAGGGAAACAGCCTTCATGGCCGTGGGCGCTGGCAGGGACAGGGGAATGGCCTCAGTGGCCGTGGGCGCTGGCAGCAGCAGGGGAACGGCCTCCGTGGACTTGAGCACTGGCAGCAACAGGGAAATGGCCTCAGTGGCCGTGGGTGCTGGCAGGGGAACGGCCACTGCCTCCTAGCAGTCGGCAATGGGAACGGCCGCTGCCTCTTTGCGGTCGGCAGGGGGAGTGGCCGCTGAAGGTGCTGGAATGGACTTGTTCGCCTCCTGGTGGTCAATAGTGGGGTCGGCGGGCCTTTTGGGATTTGGTGTTCCTCCCTCGTAGCAGACGTTCCATCTCTGCCAACTGGCAGAGGTGGTCCACCAAATCCCAAAAGGGCCAATGAAAAATCGGCCTCAGTTCATCTGGATGGATGGGCTTGTCCAGACCTGCCACAAAAATAAGCTTGAGGATGATCTCATCAACATCCCACCCGGAGGTCGCTCTGGCCAACTATTCAGCAAAAATGTTGACGGGGTGACTATGCTGGAAGCAGGCCAGGAGATCGGGCAACCTTTTATAGAGAAAAGGAAAATTGGATACAGGTGCTGCCAATAATTACGAGCAGCACGAATCAGCGCTGCCATGGCAACGCTGACTGCGCTGCTGAGCAGCACCTGTGAGAAACACGAGGGAAAGAGGGAAACACAGCACATGGGGCAGCCTGAGAGATGGGTGGAGGAAACTGTCACAATCCTGCCAAAACAAGAATAAAACGAGACCAAAGATGCAGGATCATCACAAGAACACAAAAGGAGATGTTGGGCCGAATGTTCGTCATTCACTTTCATTGTATGGAGAAAGAGCAGTTTCAACATATTTCAAAATTTCTTCTTTTGTGGTCTATGAAAGAAATAATACAGCTCTGAAACAACATGAGTGTGAGAAAATGATGACAGAATTTTCATTTGGGTGAACTATACCTTTAAGCTGGTTGGTTGGCCCTAGCATTGGCTTGTAATTGAAAGCATGTTTTTTATGTTTTCAGAGCCTGGGAATACTTACCGTAAGTAATTCACATGAGGGAAGACATTTTTACTTTTCTTCTTTTTGCTTCTCAAATATCCATATTGTCAAAATTAACCAAAGCAATATGTTTAAGGAAACAAGCAAAGTATAACTGTAATTTTTGATGACTGAATCAAGAATTTATTATTACATTTATTTGTGGAAATATAACCTTTCAAGATTTAGCTGCAGCTGTACATAATATCTATGCAGCAAACTATCAGAGATTTTTAGCTGTGTACTGTACTGTACTGTATGTACTGTAAAATCCATTGCAAGGTAAAGATATCCTGTTTAACAAGAAAGGGGGTCAGCTGGCAACCAGCTTAAATTACCGGTTAAAATAGCTGGTTACCAGTATAAGATCTACTACAATAACCAATGTAGCCATGATGGGAGACCAGCCAAAACCAGTTTGAAAGTGCTCAAATTATACCTTATACTGGAAACCAGCAATGGTTGTGACAGGTTGTGTCAGTAACAAACGAGTATTGCCCATATATACAAGTTAAGACCATCATGGAATTGGTCATAACTAGCCTATAAGCAGTTTCTAAGGATATCCTTGGGCATGTGAAAGGAATACGCTTGTTTTACCCTGAATTACCCTTACTGTAATGCTCTGGTGGTGACATTACACCATGCTTTGCCTGTATACTGTACAGGTGTGCTGTCAGCAGTGTGGTGGTCCATGCCAGTGCCAAGACTCTGTACCAGTGTGCCCAGAGGGAGTTCCTCTCATCCTTGATGGGTGCCAGTGCTGCCAGATGTGTGCCCGCCAGCAGGGCGAGGCCTGCAGTGAGATTTTGCTGTGTGACACTCAGCATGGCCTCCAATGTGACTACAGCGCCAGCTTCCCTGGTGACCAAGGGGAGTGTGTCAGTGAGTGTCAAGTGTTTTAAGAACCAAAGAACCATCTGTGGGAAAAAACTTGTGAGCTGCCTTACTAACTGTCTTACAAGGCTGCATCCTAATAAACACGGAACATACCAATAGAGGTTGATGTTAGCATATTGCTAAGCTAAAGGCAAGATAAATTTTCACAAGCATAAAAATGCAAATCACACAGAAATATTGGGTAAGGTAATACATTTTCAACTACAGTAATCTTAACCTTAATACTTTTCATTATTGAATGATGAATAGTTTAATTTTGTAATCAATATCTCTAGCCTCGTCTGCCATCTTGTCACAGTATATATGATATCTAAAGCCTAATTTGTACAATGGAAGAAGCCAGTTTTTTTCTTCTCCTGAACGGACAAAAGCACCTTACGCAAACGGATCCATACGTTTGGTCAACTCTCAGGCGGACGACACATCAGTAGGTAAGATGTCTCTGTCGTAACATAGTTTTTACAATAGCCTCGAAGAGGCGGGCTTCAGAGTTATCTATTTTGAACATTATACTAGTAACATAGCTAGCTTTAATATCCTCTGCTGGCATGCAGGTTTGAAAATAAAGAACGCCGCATCTAAACCACACCAAAGCCCTAACAAAAAATCGAGAGCTCTGAGTTGACAAACTGGCCGCAAACTTGCTGGAAATTTCCCACTCATAATTTTCAAATGCAAACGAGCTTGCGATTCACCTCAAATTTTTGCCACACGTTTTCAGCTCTTCACCATTAGTGGTGAACCTTCAGCAAACCTTTGGCAACAATGAAGTGTTTGCCACAAAGCTCGTTTGCATGTGAAAATAATGTGTGGTGAATGTGCGGCAAATTGATTTTTGTGGAGGAGTCAAGTCAGTCCACTTGATGGCCATCTTTGGAACACTCCCGGCAGCTATTTTCTATGTAAACAAGCGGCATGAAAGTACAGCTTCTATCTTCTTAAAATAGGGAAAGATCAAAATCTCCAAAACGGTTGGTCAAGATTACAATCAAAGAACAAATTTCAAATCAGCAGTAAAATCTCACAACAATAGTATAATACAGTACACTGTGCTTCTTTACCTCAGATCACACTAAAAACGTTATTTCCCCGGCTGGTCTAGCTAATGCGCATGCACATTCTGGAGTTGACTGACAGGTGATGTCTGCAACTAAAAGGCGATTAGCTCTTTTTCCTGTAAGGCTGGACTTCCTTTTCTACATCGCCATACTGGGCATTCCAATTTCTCCAATTCATTTTAATACATGTGCTCCGTCTCAGGCTTAACAGTCTTTGGCCACACCCACGATTCGTTTTAATGAATCATCAACAAACATTTGAAAGCCGTGGTCAGTGGTTCTCAGTGTGTGTTTACTTTCACACATTAAAAAAATGTATGACAATATGCACAAGAAACAATGTGCACAATTTCTTTTCCTCTGCCTTTTTCTCCTTAAGCCTTGTTTATACTTTCACCTGGCACTGCAACGAGCATATGCTTACTGTATGTGCAGCTCTCTGCGGCCCTGAGGCATTTATGAGCTGTCAGGTGTGCTCACTGCGCTGCACTTATGTAAACAAAAGCTTTGTCCCAAATTACGCACTTTACACTATGCACTCAGCCATGTAGTGTATGAATTTTACATAGTGTTGTATCATTCTAAATGGAACACTTGAAGTTTTTTTTCTACACGGAAGCATTAGTCGTTTAACAGCTGATGGAAGTGACATTTCAAATGCATGTGTTGTGTTGCCACTCAGTTTAACACTTATATCTAAAATAATGAAGATATTTTTGTTGCATTTTCAATGTAAACATAGTACTACTTACACTACAAAATTATGGGGGAACCACTGTCCTTGGTCAAGAATTTCAGGGATGTGTGCAAACAGGAGACATATAGAGAACACCTTAGCAGACCAAAACTGTTAGTGCATTTCATCATAAGTTTTAGGCAAACTAAAAAAATCTTGTTCGCCCTTTAAGTATAAATTAGCCTTCAAGAGGCTAATATTACGTGTCCTACCTTTTGGAAAAGCCTTTGCGTTGAGAGCAAGACTACAGTATGGTACCTTAAAATGCTGTCTCCATAGCTCACTCTGGTTTGGATCAGAGCACATAAAATACAAAGCCTATAAGGCCTATATCTAGAAGCAGAGTAAACAGAGCTTCTACACCAAACACTAACCATCCACAGCAAGCATGTATAAGAACATCAGAACATTCAGACCTTCTACATCCCAAAATCTACTGACATTTTATTATTCTGAATGCAGCCCACTCCGGTCAGTGTCTGACCTATTCACTCTCTCCAGTCTTAGGCATGGCTTTATGACTTCTTTATGGATATGAGTAGCTTCAGTGTACCATGTAATCAACTGATCCTTTGTTTTCAGGTCAGAAGGAACTGGGCTGTGAGTTTAAAGGAGTCTCTTACCAGGAAGGCCAGGTATTTCAGCCATCCTGTGTTATTCAATGTCGCTGTTTGGGTGGAGGGGTGACCTGTGTGCCTCTGTGCAAGGAAGATGTTCTCCTGCCCACCCCTGACTGCCCTCACCCTCGGCGGGTTCTGCCACCCGGAAAGTGCTGTAAGGAGTGGGTGTGTGAAAATATGGACAACACAGTGCTTCAGGATGCTCAAATCGGTACTTCATAAATCAAAACACAAAAATGACCACAAAAGGTGAAGTGTGCAATTTTTTCAATGTTAAATTAATATACAAAGACAGCTATAAGTAAGCCATCTGTAGACTGATTTCCACAACTAATGTGGAATGTGTCTAATGTGCCTGATTGGCACAACTAATGGTGTTGGGGGTGAGATTGTTTGTTGGATCAACCAATAGCAGATAATGGGAGTGTTCTGGAAACCTATATGAAAACAGTAAAATTTTTTGCAATTCTGTTCTGGGACACTAGTGGTGCAGAAATTACACACTTCACCTTTAAATAAAGGTTGCTGTTGTTCATGGCATATTATCGGTTTCTGTTGTTTTCCATGAGGCAAACTCAATTACTATCACTCGTCATGAATTTAACATCCTCTTTAGGAAAGAGATGGCTCAGATTTGCATATGTGTGTCCTACCGTGTTCATGGGATAATGCTTTCCACAAAGAGTTGGAATGAAAATCGCGTCACCACTTTTGGGATTTTTGGGTTTCTTATTCCCTATCTAAGAACTCTCAATTACATTCTAGTCTGAGGTCTTACATTGTGGGATTTTGACCATTTAACTGAAAAAGTCTTGCCCAGATGGAGTCCAAAAGCACAATACTGGCTTTTTCCAGAAGCCAACTTTCCATGACTCATAACAGGACTCATGTCTGTGTAATGCAACAATTAAACTCCAAAAAGCCAGACAGAGCATAACACCAGTGAGGAGGGGTTTCAAAAGCAATGTTACATCAACTGGAATGGTACATTTTGTTCGAAGTGCACAAAACACTGCCAACAAATGACTGAATATCAACTGTTATAGCTTTGAAGTACTGAAATTGTCCTGCACTAATGCATGCTTCAGGACTGAATCACATTTAGAAACACAACATTTTTCAATTACTTACATTTTTCTAATTATGAAAAGTTTTTTTTCAAAGAAAGATCTTTTTTAAGGTATGAAATAATTATTTGGTGGAAATTAAATTATATTCATTTTGAAATAAATCTATGTGCTGAAGTTTTATTTAATTGTCTTAATTGCTTTTGGGATGGTAACAGCTTCGAGAACTGACCAGTCACTGACTTCTCAGCTTGGACACCAAACCAGGCCCAGCTCAAACTGTATAAATCAGAGCTCTGAGTGGAGTGCTTGCTCACAAACCTGTGGGTCTGGGATATCCAAACGGGTGTCCAATCAAAATCCAGCCTGTCGCCTTGAGATGCAGATACGCATGTGTATGGTCCGAACCTGCCACCTTTTTCCCGTCAGAACCCCACAGGTGAGTCTCCAACTTTCCAATACTGTTATCAACTGCAGGATTCTTTAATGTTGACCATTCAAAGTATTACAGTAACCGATCCAGGGGTTTACAAACTGTCAAAGTATAAACTGGTCCATATCACACAGTATAAATGGGCCGGAAATATAAAGGCCTTGCAAGGAAATCATCATATTTGGGGTACTCTGCATTAAAAAGATGCTCTAATCAACCCTGGCTTCTGTGTTTTAGTTTTCAAAGAGGAAATGTCAACCCAGCTACAGGTCAGCAACCCCAGTGCGGCTTTTCCACCAGGGCTGCTATAGTATCCAGTTGTACAGACCCCGTTATTGTGGCCTATGTACAGACAACCGTTGTTGCACTCCTTACCACACTGGCACAGCACTGGTCACTTTCCGTTGCCCTGGAGGGAGACTGCTCAGTCAAGCTGTCATGACCATCAACTCCTGCATCTGCCATTACAACTGCCCCTATTCATCTACAGGGGCATATCGAGGAACAGCCTTCTGGGGTTAGAAACTCATATCTTGTCTAGTGACTGAGCCTTGTGTCCTAATCTTCGATTTAATAGCTTCATATTGGATGCTCTGGGCTTACCTCTTAACTTATTGAATGAAATCAACATATTAGTTCAAATTCACAAGAATCTGACTAAAGAAGATTTCATTCCACTCACCGAAAAATTTCTCTTCAACACAGAGCTCTAGTAGAATTAGGCCATTTGAGATTTGACAGCATGGATGCAAGGGTAACTTCCTATGACTGGACTGGCCAATTCTGGTATTTTTTGGAGCAGATTAAAGGATAGTTCCCCCAAAATTAAAATTCTCTCATCATTTACTCATCCTCATGACATCCTAGACGAGTATGACTTTCTTTCTTCTGCTGAAAACAAACAAGGATTTTTAGAAGAATATCTCTATTCCATTCAATGAAAATGAATTGTGGCCAGAACTTTGAATGACCAAAAAGCCCATAAAGGCAGCACAAAAGTAATCCATAAGATTCCAGTGGTTAAATCTAGATCTGATGAGAAACAGATCAATATTTTTAAGTCCTTTTTTACTATAAAATTCCCTGCGTAGTAAGTGGTGATTTGCGAATAACGCAAATCACCAAAAACAAAACAAGAATGTGGAAGTGAAAGTAAAAGTAAAAGTGGAGATTTATAGTTTAAAATGACTTAAATATTGAATTTCTCACCCACACCTATCATATCGCTTCTGAAGATATGGATTTAACCACTGGAGTTGTATGGATTTTGTTTCTGCTGCCTTTATATGCTTTTGGACTTTCAAAGTCCTGTCCACCATTCACTTGCAAAAATCTTATTAGTTATACACATCTGGGATAGCATGAGGGTGAGTAAATGATGAGATATTTTTCATTTTTGGGTGAACTATTCCTTTAAATAGTTTTCTATGAGAACTGCAAGAAATTTTACATTTATGTTGGGATTTTCCATATTCATTAAGTTTACACAATGGCAGCTGTTTTTTCTTGGAGTCCAAGAATACATTACTTACACATTTTGAAAAATATTGGCCAATTATGTTAGAGTATACCAATTAATCCTTTAACAGTTTTGTGCTTTGCTATGGACCTTTTTCACATTCCACGTTTTAAACACAGAAGTATATAAACTATCACGGGGTAAACTTCTATAGAAGTGAATGAGAGACCACAGCAAATATTATTTTTGTGTTCCCATTTGCCAGAACAGCAAAATAAAAAATCCACCATTACATTTTCACGCAGCTGTGTTTGAAACCCCGTCAGAGTAGTGACATTTTATTTATGCTAGGGTAATATAACACAAATAATAATGTTAAAAATGTACAACAAATAATTAAAAAGTTGAAAATATAAAAAAGTTAGATTTTCAGTGATAAATAAGGCAGAAACGTGTCATCACAGTCTGTGAAAATGGTCCAGTGGACAACAGCTGTGGTTTATGAATTCCATTCATTTTAGCAATGATGAAAGTGACATAAAAATGCTATAACTTACATGAGGTAACATTTTTTGATCAGCCTTTCCAAAAAGGGTGCACGTGAACTTCCTTTCAAGCGAATAAATTCTAAAGAGCTGAAACTACATGACAAGAAACACTTCAGGGATTGGTAAAGTGCTGTTTAGCCCCTGAATTTGGCTGGCTCTAGCTGTAGTGTTTAGCAATGTAATGCATAAAAAAAGAAAGAAAAAAGATTCACTGTACATATTTGTAAATACTTTTAATATATTTTCATAAATACTGTCTCCTTTTTTAGGATTCTCATAACAGAATGCTTCTAACATATGTAATTCAAGAACTGACTGTTCACATGCTGCCTAATATATCCCACCCCTTGACAGGTGCCAATGTAGAGATAATAAATGTTATTCACTTCACCTGTCAATGGTTTTAATGTTGTGACTGATCAGTATATAATGACAGTGATCACACAATACCATAACACCCTAAGAAAACTGCATGGGCCTCAGATTTTAGGAAACAGAAGTGTAAGGGTGCCCTCACTTGTTTATTTGAGGAAGGGCAGATTTTATGCTGTTATTTGCAGAATTTGTGCAGTAAATATGGGCTTTTGTAGAGAAATGGGAGAAACATTTAAAACAGAAAGAAAGAGGATATAGAGTGTTTTAATAAAAATAAGACTGATATTTGAAATCAAAATCGGATAAATGCTTTTGAAAGACAAGTGAAGCACAAAACAAGATTTTTCACACGTTATTTTTTACAGGGTTTCAAAAAACTAGATGTCTTTCATGATTCTCAGACCAAATTGAAACGTATTATTTCCATCATACTGTAAAATGCAGTTTTTCTATCATCTATAGAGACTGGCTTAAGTTCAAGGTGCAAAGTTCCAAGTTTTCTTTTGACAAACTTTACTACACTTCTGTTGTGCATTTTCTGACGTCAGTCACTGTGCTCATACTTCCTGAGATTTTCATATGCAAGAACTTGTTGCATCGCCAACCTCCACCTAAGAAATGTTTGAAAGTCTGTTGCTGTGTGGTGATGGTCTACAATATGAAAAATGGAGTGGAACAATAGCTGTAAATCAGTCAATTTTGACTTTACGTACAAATTTTTACCCACAGTATATGTGGCTGTATTCACTCTTGGACTTCTTGGCAACTGTTTGGGGCTGAAATCTGTGCATGATAACTGGAGAAAAATGGGTAATGTAAATATCTTTGTCCTCAACCTATGCCTGGCAGACATTTTACACCTGTTCACTTTGCCTTTTTTGGTGGCATACTATGCAAACCAGAGTAAATGGATATTTGGAGATGTCTTCTGCAAGACTGTACGATTCTGTTTCTGTATCAACCTATACGGCAGTATTGGCTTCCTCACGTGCATCAGTGTTTACAGGTATCTTGGCATTGTCCACACTTTGAGGATTAAAGGCAGAATTACCAAAAGACACACAGTGATGATTGTTTTGCTGGTCTGGATTTTAGTTTTTCTTCAGTGTCTGCCTGATATGATCTTTGTAAAAACCTTTAGCAACATAACAACATGTTTTGACACAACTTCAGACCATTTTATTAAGGAATATCTGAAGTACAGCATTGGAAGGACCATTGTCGGATTTGGGATCCCTTTGCTAATAATGCTTTGCTGCTATGGACATGTGGCTTTCACTCTGATGACAAAGAAAGACACTAATGTCATCTTAAAGTTGAGATGTCTCAGGCTGGTTGTGATCCTGACCTTGCTGTTCTCCATTTGTTTCATTCCCTATCATATTTTTAGAAATCTCAACCTGGTAACTCGGATCTTCAAGTTGGAGGGCATATGTCAGAGATGGTATTCCACTATATACATTGCAAACCAGGTTGGTAATGGGTTGGCATGCATGAACAGTGCAATCAACCCACTGGTTTACCTCTTTAACAGTGATGAATTGCTGATGAAGTGTTTTATAAAGTGTGGACGAGCCCGCCAATCTGCTGCCGTATCCCTTGCGGAGGAGTCACCCATATAAGAATGTAATAGGGGAAGATGACAACACGGCCAGGAAATCTGACCCAGTCTCATTAAGGATGAATGGAGATTCTTTATATCATATATTTCCTTTTTTTTTTCTTGCTTTGAAGACATTACCATTCACCCTGACCTTTAACAGTGAATGAATGTAATTCTTATCTGATTCATGTTTGTTGTTCTTGTGGTTATGGGTGGGTTCTCGGTTTGAGTTTGTACGTCTTGTGACAGGAAATTTCTTTTTTAACGGCTTCATTTTATTCTGAGAAACAGTTTTTTTTTTTTTTTTTTTTAAGATTGTGTTTTAGTTCATAAAGTTATTTTTACACAGTAAACTTGGTCAGGTAGCTTACAAAAATGTGCTTCATTTGGCAACAATAAACTGATTTTATTTTAAGTTAAAAAAAAGTATATAATAAGATTGAATCAACCTGACTACAACGAAAGCAATATTTAAGGGTAAAACTAGATAAATATAGCTCCTTAAGGTAACAACTACATTTATCCACTTTTTACAGAGTATGTGACAACCTGTAATTATAACTGAATTGAAACTGTTGTATATTTGAGTTCTTTTAAAGAAGCAATAATTACAATGTTTAGGATTGTTTGACCACACTAAAAGACCAATTTGAAAATGACTGAAATAAATATTAATTGTCCATTTTTTGGCTACCTAAACATGCAACAAATTCAGAAGATTATTTCATAATTGAGAGTTTGAATTGGAAGTTGATGTTCTCTTACATTCATGAACACATAAAATCAGTTTTAGAGTTATGGCATGCTCCAGTTCCTACATAAAGAACTACAGTACCATACCTTCTAATTAAACAAACACACAGTCACCCAATAGTGTTTGTGATAGAAGACATAGTGCAACTAATATCAGTGTCAATACATCACATTGTGATATGACACATACCAAGCAATCTTATATGACATCTCTATGCTTCATTACATAATTCAGCCAGAAGATTACTTTATCCAAAGTTTTGATCAAACAGCATGGTCAAGTTGGGGTAACCCGTGCACTTTCTAATTTACCTCTTGACCCCTTCTGACCCCCTCAGTTTCAGACAAACTAGGCCCAGTACAGAATTGCATTGTAAAGGGAGAGTTCACCAAAAAATGAAAATTAAGGACTTGCACACATATATAAACAAACACACAGAAAAAGGTGTTTATCCACATAGAAAAACAATTAAAAAAAAAAAAAAAAAATACAATTTAAATGATACATACAACAAAACAACATTCTCTCTCTCCCCTAACCGTTGTTGAAACCCTCCAGGAAGGCCACATATCTGCCCCATTTCTTCATGTATGTCTCCATGTTACCCAGCAGTCTATGTGTCATTTCCTCGAAAGCTGCCACCTTTCCCAAGGGAGGCAGACCCAGCTGCCTTCCAACCTCTAAGAATTATTTGCCTCCCAATCATCACACTGGATAGAACCCACTTTTTTATATATTTGTCATTTAAATCAATGACTGTCCCATCCCCCAAAATGCACAGTCTTGGGCAGAGAGTAACGTCAGTGCCCAAGACCTCACTGATGAAATTCTGGACTTCCGACCAGAACTCCTGAATCTTCGCACAGAACCAGAAGGCATGGGCTATGTCCCCATCTTCCGACTGGCATCTCCAATAGGTAGGTGTGTCTATTAAACCAAGTCTATATAACCTAGAGGGGGTCCAATAGAAATGTTGTATGATCTTAAATTGCATAAGATGTAATTTAGCATCTCTGGACATAGATTTGAAATTGTTTTGAATCCTTTCCCACTCCCCATCCTCCAGTGCCACATTCAAATCCTTTTCCCATAACCCCTTGAGAGATGATAAAGCTCCGTCGCCAAGACTCTGAATCAGCAAAGAACAGTACACTGATGCTTCGGGACCCTTCCCAAAAGCAGCAATCACCACACTAAGGGTGTCTGCCGCTTTAGGGAGCTGTATACTACTTCCAAAGACAGTATATAATAAATGGCGCAACTGTAAATATCTGAAGAATTGAGACCTCGGAATCCCAAATTGCTGTATAATATTATCAAAAGATCTCAAGATCTCAAGATCTCAAGTTTTTGTACGTCTCAAAGCGTAGCAACACCCCTCTCAATCCATTCCGCCCAGCAGAAGGGGGACTTATCAATGCATAATTTAGGGTTCAACCATATGCTTGAGGCAACATTCAGATAAATATCCCAACTGAACATGTGGGAAACCTTTGACCACGCTGATTGCAAGTGTGAAATGACTGAATGAAATCTTTCTGGGCAATTTGATAGAAAGACTTTACAATGGTGAAATAGGGGCAAGGGTCTCTTGTTCAATGCAAAACCAGGGAGGGGCCCTCTCTGGTGGGAGCGACCAATGTGCCAAATGTCTGAGACCAAAAGCATAATAGTAAAATAAAGTCTTGGGGAGACCTAACCCACCTTTGTCAACTGGCCTGTGTAACTTATTAAAATGCATCCGAGGATTTACCACTCCAAATAAAGGATTTGGCTATACTATTAAATTGTTTAAAATAAGTGAGAGGAACTTCAATGGGGAGAGATTGTAGCTGGTAGTTGAATTTTGAAATACAATTAATTTTTATAACATTAACCTTCCCAATCATAGACAAATGTAAAGAAGCCCACCTGTCCACATCACTCTAAACCTTTTTATTAAAGGGTCAAAATGAACTCTAATTAAATCACTCAAACTTGATGGAAATAAAATGCCCAAATACTTAATGCCCTGTTTGGGCCACTGGAAGGTGCCCGGCTAAAAAGCTGTTACAGGGCAATATACTGTCAGAGCCAAAGCTTCGGATTTACACCAATTAACTCTGTATCCTGAGAACTTAGAAAAGGAATTAATAATTACGTGGAGGCAAGGCACAGATCTAGTAGGGTCGAAGACGAATAATAAAATATAATCTGCATAAAGCAAAAGCTAATGCGCCACACCTCCTGCCACAATCATGGGGATATCATCCTCCTTTCTTATCACGGCTGCTAATGGTTCCAGGGCAAGACAGAACAATAACGGGGAAAGAGGGCAACCCTGCCGGGAGCCCCTATACAGAATAAAATAATCTGAAATTAATCCATTTGTTTGTATTGCCGCTACCGGGTGTCTAAAGTAACTTAATCCATTCAATAAAAATACTGCCGAACACATACAATTCCAAAATCTTAAAAAGATAATCCCATTCTACCATATCACCTTTTCAGCGTCAAGTGAGATGGCAGCGACCAGAGTTTTATCATTCGCCACTGACCACATGATATTGATGAAACACTTAATGTTATCATAAAAGCTACAGCCCTGAATAAACTCCACCTGATCTATATGTATAAGAGATGTCAACTTAATCGGTTAGCCAAAATTTTGGACAATATTTTAACGTCTAGCTGGCTCAGGGAAATTGGATGGTAACTCTTGCCCTCGCTTGGATCTTTGCCCTTTTTAAGAATCAGACTGATCCTTTAAGAATCCGACTGATGGAAGCTTTCCATTCTTTAATGATTCCGTATAAACTTCTTGCAAAAGTGGAGCCAGTTCTGTAGCGTATGATCTAAAAAAATTCAGCGGCAAAGCCATCTGGCCCCGGAGTCTTGCCTGTAGGCAAGGCCTTAATTACCTTGCCAAGCTTCTCCAAGGTTATCTCAGAATCAAGATAATTTATTTGCTCAGTAGTCAGTATAGGAAGTTCTAATGGTTCTACAAAGTTTCTAATAGTCAGTAGATGAAGACATGGAACTATAGAGATCAAGATAAAATTCTTTAAAAGCATTATTAATATCAATGGCTGAGGTAAATATTTCACCACCAGCAGATTTCACTGAGGGAATGGTAGAAAAAGACTCTCTCTGTTTTATATACCTGTATCTAGCCAGAAGTTACCCTGATTTGCCCCCACTCAAAGTATGACTGTCTTGCCCTGAATAGCCAAAACTCCACCTTCCGCAACAAAATAGTCTTATATCTGTATTTCAATGGGGTCAATTTCCTAAGGCCATTAGACAACATTCGGCGCTTCAGCTCTGCCTCTGCACTTTTTGTATTTTTTTTCTCCCTTTTATCCCAATTTGGAATGCTCAATTTCCACTACTTAGTAGGTCCTCGTGGTGGCAAGTTACTCACCTCAATCTGGGTGGCGGAGGACAAGTCTCAGTTGCTTCCACTTCTGAGACTGTCAGTCCGTGCATCTTATCACGTGGCTCGTCGTGCATGACACCGCGGAGACTTCGCATGTGGAGGCTCATGCTACTCTCTGAGATCAACACACAACTTACCATGTGCCCCATTGACAGCAGAGGAACCGATATAAGGTCCGGCCATTTCAGCGGGTAGTTCAGCATTATGGCAGCAGGGACACAACGTCTCGTTCCCTCCATCAGGGAACGGAGGTTACACAAGTAACCATGACGTTCCCTATCTGTCACTCACTCGACGTTGTGTCAATGTAGTGACACTAGGGGTCCCTATACAAAATGCCACAGTTGGCTGAACTGTGTTACGTGAACTGGCGGTGTGTGGTGGGCAGACTACTGTGTGCCTCATAGCCAGCACACCAGGTTGACACATAACCTCCCCCAACATAGTCATGAGTGTCGAATGGCCCTTTGGGGACAAGTTGACTACCCAAAAGACAGAGACAGGCTTAACACAGTCATGGCCTCTTTTCCCCTTCTCTTTTTCAACTCCCTAAAAAAGAAGGGGGATTATCCGACTGGGCCACCAGGTCTAGTCGGGGGGTGTTCCTCCCTAGGGGAAGACACTGCGGAGACCACACCTCGCCCAAAGGGGGGGGGGGGATATTTAAGTGGAAGTATACGTCACATGGTCTTTCCGACCATGTGGAGAGTCTTCAAGGTAGATCCTACCCAACGGTGGAGGAGTTACTACAAACATGGAGACTGGGGCAGAGGGGCTCTGCCCTAGGAAGACGCAGTTTGCCAACAGGGAAACGAACTAGCAGAAGATATATATCACATGGGGTTAGCCTTACAGGGAACCACCACATGCGGAGCACCTACCCCAGAACAGGACTCTTACTTAGCATGTGTACTGGGCCGGCAGCAAGTCTCTCTGAAAACTCGACTGCCACAGGGCTCGGAGGAAGTCAACCAGGGAACAAAGTTTGTGAACACTACTGGGAATTAATGGCGCACATCTTCAGCTCCAAGGGAGGTGGAAGGCGCTATGTGCAAGCGATACACCCAGCCAGCTATCCCTGGCTTATCTGCTTGTGTTGCGTGCCACTACCTGGGATGAAACCGGTTCCACCCGGAGGTTGTAGAACCTTGCAAAGGCGTTGGGTGTTGCCCAGCCCGCTGCTCTGCAAATGTCTGTTAAAGAGGCACCTCTGGCCAGGGCCCAGGAAGCCGCTACACCTCTGGTAGAATGGGCTCGTAGCCCTACCGGGGGCGGCATGTCCTGGGTGAGATATGCCATAGTTATGGCGTCAATGAGCCAGTGGGCGATCCTCTGCTTGGAGACAGTGCTTTCTTTCCGCTGTGCATCAAAGCAGACAAAGAGCTGTTGAGAGATTCTAAAGCTCTGCATGCGATCCAAATAGATGCGTAAAGCACGCACTGGACACAGCAATGACAGGGCTGGGTCTGCCTCCTGGGGCAGTGCTTGCAGGTTCACCACCTGGTCCTTAAAAGGGGTGGTGGGAAACTTGGGCACATAGCCCGGTCGGGGTCTCAGGATCACGTGAGAGTATCCCGGACCGAACTCCAGGCACGTTTCGCTGACAGAGAATGCTTGCAGGTCACCTACCCTCTTGATGGAAGTGAGCGCAGTCAGGAGGGCAGTCTTCAAGGAGAGTACCTTAAGCTCGGCTGACTGCAAATGCTCAAAGGGGGCTCTCTGTAGACCCTGAAGAACTACAGAGAGGGATTCAGCCTCCTGGCACCTCTTAGGAACCTGATGATCAGGTCGTGCTTCCCTAAGGACTTACCGTCGACTGTGTTGTGGTGAGCTGCTATGGTGGCACACCACGACATACACCTTCAAGGTGGAAGGGGACAACCTCCCTTCCAAGCTCTCCTGCAGGAAGGAAAGCACTTATCCGACTGCACATCTCTGGGGGTCTTCGCGTCGGGAAGAACACCACTTAGCGAACATACACCACTTAAAGGCATACAGGCACCTCGTAGAGGGGGCCCTAGCCTGAGTGATCGTGTCTACCACCGTGGGTGGTAGTCTGCTTAGGTCTTCCACATCCCGTCCAGGGGCCAGACATGGAGATTCCAGAGGTCTGGGCGCGGGTGCCAGAGGGTGCCCCGTCCTTGAGAGAGAAGGTCCTCCCTCAGGGGAATTCGCCAGGGGGGAGCTGTCACGAGGAGCGTGAGGTCCGAGAACCACGTCTGGGTGGGCCAGTAGGGTGCTACCAGGATGACCTGCTCCTCATCCTCCCTGATCTTGCGCATGGTCTGTGCAAGCAGGCTCACTGGGGGAAATGCATATTTGTGTAGGCCAGGGGGCCAGCTGTGTGCCAGCACGTCTATGCTGAGGGGAGCCTCGGTGAGGGCGTACCAGAGCGGGCAGTGGGAGGATTCTTGGGAGGCAAACAGGTCCACCTGTGCCCATCTGAATCGACTCCAAATCAGCTGGACCACCTGAGGGTAACCTGCCGTGACAGTGCGTCCGCTGTAGTGTTGAGGTTGCCCGGGATGTGAGTGGCTCGCAGTGACTTGAAGTGCTGCTGACTCCAGAGGAGGAGACGGTGGACGAGTTGTGACATACAATGAGAGCGCAGACCGCCTTGGCAGTTGACATATGCTACCGTTGCCATGCTGTCTGTCCGAACTAACATGTGCTTGCCCTGGATCAAAGGCTGGAACCTCTGCAGGGCGAGCAGAATTGTCAACAACTCGAGGCAGTTGATGTGCCAATGCAGTCACAGGCCCATCCAGAGGCCGGTGGCTGCATGCCTGTTGCAAACAGCACCCCAGCCCATTTTGGAGGCATCTGTTGAGACCACGACGCGCCTGGAGACCAGTTCTAAAGGAACACCTGCTCGTAGAAATGAGAGGTCGGTCCAAGGGCTGAAAAGACAGTGACAGACTGGCGTGATGGCCATGCGATGTGTCCCGTGGCACCATGCCCATCTCGGGACTCGAGTCTGGAGCCAGTGCTGAAGCGGCCTCATATGCATCAACCTGAGTGGAGTGGCCACCGCCGAGGACGCCATATGCCCCAGGAGCCTCTGAAAATGTTTCAGTGGAACCGCGCGAGGGGGACCAAGGGGACAACGTCGTCGGACGTACCGGCAGGTGGGGCCTTGCGGCAGGGCAGAGCGCGAGGTTGGTTGCCGAGCTCAGTTCCTGCATCAAATCTGGGGCGGAACTACCCTTGTGCAGTTCTTTCAGCGCCTTAGCTTGGTGGACCTGCAGGAGAGCCATGGCGTGCAGGGCAGAGGTGGCTTGTCCAGCAGCGCTACAGGCTTTAGCCGTCAGGGACGACATGAGCCTACAGGGCTTGGACGGGAGCTTAGGGCATCCGCGCCAGGTGGCGGTGCTCTGCGGGCATAGGTGCACCGTGAGCGCCTTATCCACCGGGGGAATCGCCGTATAGCCCCTGGCCGCCCCGCCATCGAGGGTAGTAAGAGCGGGGGAACTGCGGAATCGGGCCGGGCAGTAAAAGGTGCCTCCCACGACTTCGTCAGCTCCTCGTGCACTTCCGGGAAGAATGCCACTGGAGCGGGGTGTGGCTGCTTTGAGCGGCGCTGCGAGCCCAGAAACCAATCATCAAGCCGTGAGGGTTCAGGGGAGAGCGGAGGGTTCCACTCTAACCCGACGCTCGTGGCCGCCCGGGAAAGCATGTCTGTCATTTCGGCATCAGCCTGTGACTGGGCAATCGTCCCCGAAGGGGGAAGCCCAGCTGAGGCTTCTGCGTCTGACTGGACAAGCCTGCTCTCTGATGCTGCACTTGAGAGCTCATCATCTTCGCGGGCTCCGAACAAGAAACCAGACTCGCCATGAGACGAGCCGGCGAACTCATCCGGAAGCCAGAAAGCAAGCCGTTACCGCAACATTGCCATGGTCATGTTCTCGCAGTGAGAACATGAACCAACCACAAACGCTGCCTTCGTGTGGGTCGCGCCCAGACACGAAAGACAGCGATCATGACATCCGAAGTTGAGAGATAACGACCGCAACCAGGAATAACACACAATCGGAAAGGCATCTTTAAAAAGACGCATCTTTAAAAAGACGTTCCGTGTGTGCCGCTCTTTTAGAGAAATATATACTCTTTTAGAGGGAAAAAGCTCTTTCAGAAAATATACTCTCTAGTTTTTCTGCCGAAGCACCCAGGAGCGTTCTCTGCAGTGCACCAGTGCAGAGGAGGGAGAAGCCGCTGAAATGCACCGTCAGATCCAGCAGAGGTGAATGAACAGTAGTATTCAGCTCAATGAGCATGACCGTTCGGCTCCAAAGAGAAAATCTGAATGAGTGGTTGCATACCAGCTCCTTTTATACCCGTATGTCCGGGGGAGTGGCATGCAAATACCACTTGCCAATTTTCATTGGCCTTTTATCAAAGACCAGAGGTGTTTCGGGCTCCCAAGAGTGACCCCTAGTGTCACTACATCGACACAACGTCGAGTGAGTGACAGATAGGGAACTATCCTGAAGGTGTGCCACTCTACAAAATAAACTTGTGCAGAATCTTCAGACAGTCAAGCGAATGTTCAGTGAGCCACTCGGCTGCAACGTGAGTACAATGAGATGATTTGCTCACTCCATTGACTTTATGAAGGACATCACTTGCTGTGGGCAGAGCTCGCCGTTCACACATCCGATACTTGTATGGTGTCATGTGACTCTGTAGGTCCTTTTAATGCAAGTGAATTTGAAGCTCCAAAAATAGCAGAAAGACATGTACATCACGCGGCTCATGACAGAACTCTGGGATCAGCGGTTAAATTTTTCTGTTTGTCTTCCCTAATGATGGACACACTTCCGAAGGACTTTTGCAGGCGAACCCGCTATAACAGTGGCAGTGAGTTCCAAGAATAACAAATAATCTGTTTGTTAAGGAGGGATTGAATAGGAGCAACCTTTTGTGTAACCTCGTGCCTATTGCTGAATCACAGCTGTGCTGATATTCAGAACAACATCACGACTGCAAGTATGATATTGCTTTTACAGTAGTTCTACTAACAATATGTTAATACTGAGTAATTTCACAGACTCAATGGACAGTTATTTTGTTATTTTTGCTCAGCTAACAAAAGTTCAAAACGTAGCTTCCAGTTCCATAACTGACAATTTGCAATAAAAAAAGAGAGAGAGAAAAAAAGAGATGATTTTCATTTTGCCTGGTGCTTTAATATACTGGCTTTGCTTGACCTAGCCAACATACTGTTATTCTACAAAATTGGTCTAGGGTTTTTTAAAAATCCTGTGAATGCCCACAATGACTGACAGGCAGAAAATCTTCTGATTGGCTAAACAAACAATCTAACCGTGACATCTTTCCCCCCGCTGTTTACTGAGCCTAGGGCTATAACAGAGACAGGTGATATTTCATGGGACCTATTTCAGTGATCTCTGACAGATATATAGAGGCATTTTCTGCATGTAGTTTAAAAAAAATATATATCACTTACAGCACCTTTAAGCTTAAAAAAAATTTTTTGTTACTTTTAGGCCAGGCATTGTAAAGCCAACATCTAAGTTTGTCTTGAAAAACAACCTATCTATTTAACATTTTGCTGCAGAGCTTGCTAGATAGAGCTTGTTTATACATGTCCCACATGTAGCATAAACAACACGTGGACATGGCAATGGTATGGGTCATTAAGGAAGTTGCCACAGGGCAAAAGTGTCATATATCAATGTCAAAGGGAACATGTGTGCAAGTGCACACTGTAAGAGCTGTCCCCTTACTTGTCCTAAATCTTACAGAGACATTTCTGGAATTACTAGTGGCTGATTTTGAACTATTCTTAACAGCAACTAAACAAGAACATCAGCACTCTAACCATCTTCATACCAACAGATATAAAAACACAGAACATTCAAAATCGCCCCTGTTTCTTTATCAAAACATACACTTACTGCTGTGCAACAGCACAACCAAATATGTCACTCCATAATTTAGAGTTGGTTCGTGCACGCTCTGATGACACGGCCCGGAATGCCGTCTGGACCCACGGCTTTACGGATATTCAACTGTCAGAAGGATCACGTTACATCCGCTACAGAGACAGAGAGTGAACTAACCTCTGTAGATTCTGTAGAGCTCTCTCTGTGAGGGCTGTGTTATTTCCCTCGAACTGTGCATAAAAAGTATTTAGCTCATCCGCGAGAGAGGCAGCGGTGTTCACGGCGTTTTTATTCCCTTTAAAGTCCGTGATGATATGAATTCCCTGCCACATGCTTCTAGAGTTGGTGGAGTTAAACTGTCCTTCAATCTTGTTCCTGTACTGGAGTTTTGCTGCTCTGATTTATGCTCCTCCGCATTCCCAGAATTAAAAGCGGAGGTCCGTGCATTAAGTGGCACGTGAACATCGCTATAAATCCAAGGTTTCTGGTTCGGGTAGATCCGTATTGTTTTGGACGGAACAACATCTTCTATGCACATTCTGATGAAACGTTACGCTATCAGCGTACACCTCGATGTCATCATCAAAGGTGGACAAGGACATCTCCCAGTCCGCGTGATCAAAACACTGGATCGTTCTGAGGGTGGGTGCTTCCTGTTTCAGTTTCTGCCTGTAAGCAGGCAGAAGCAGAATGGAAGAGTGGTCTGATTTGCCAAATGGTGGGTGGGGGAGGAATTTGTAGCCATCCCGGAAGGGACAGTAGCAATGGTCCAAAACCCGGTCCCCTCGTGTGTTAAAACTGATGTGTTGGTGGTATTTTGGTGCAACTGATTTAAAATTGGCTTTGTTAAAATCCCCGGTCACAATGAATGCGACTTCAGGGTGCGCGGTTTCCTGCTTGCTTATACTCCCTACAGTTCCTTGAGTGCCCGTACACAGCAGTGATAATGACTGCTGTGAATTCCCTTGGTAGCCAGAATGGTTGACACAGAAGCATGAGAAATTCCAGATCAGGAGAGCAGAAAGACTTGATAGAATGTACGTTCCTCTGATTACACCAGGATTTGTTGATCATAAAACATACACCACCACCTCTGCTTTTACCTGAGAGGTCTTTTGCTCTGTCCTCTCAGTGTACGGAGAACCCCACGGGTTCGATGGCTGAATCTGGAATCTCTGCAGACATCCAAGTTTCTGTAAGGCAGATAATGCAGCAGTCCCTCGTCTCTCATTGGAAAGAGATCCGCGCTTTCAGCTCGCAAAGCTTGTTGTCCAGAGACTGAACATTTGCCAGTAGAATACTGGGTAGTGGAGGTCAATTTGCATGACGTCTTACTCTGATGAGAACGCCGGCTCTGTTTCCCCTATTCCTTCTGCATTTTCGCAGCCGGGCAGCCCAGACAAAGGGTTCCGCTGGTGTATTTGAAAACAGCAGGTTGGCATTGAGGAATTTGAAGTCCGGTTTACAGTGTGTAATTGCAGAACCAATGTCCAAAAGTGTTTGTCTGTTGTAGACAATAGCAGACAACATCCAAGACAAAAAACATAAGAATTGTAAACAAAACAAACAAAAAACTACAACGTTGTTTTGGAGCTCGCAACGCAGCAGCCATACTCTTGAGTCCAGGCATTTTGAGTTTTTTGGTGAACTATCCCTTTAGAGTGAATTAAGAGTTTTATTCATTTTTTAAGTATGTATTCATCAAATAATATGTGCAATATGTAATATGTTTAGTGAGGCCAATTTAGCATAAGCTTTTTGCAGGAGGATGTGACAATATTAAGGCCATATGACATAAGTGATACCTGGTGTTCTGGGAACAACCAGAGATCAGGCACATGCAGAATCAGTAAAGTTTGTTTGCAGCTTCACTTATCTTGTTATTTACCACATCCTTTCTGCCGCATATTTTCTTTATAGAACTCAACATGCTCTATGCCTCGGAAGGAAATTGGGTCACGAGTTTGATACAACAATGCTCAAGGGTGTAGATTTGGCTTGAATATTGTGGGGGTTACAACGTGAAGCATCTACACTACTGGTCTAAGTTTTGAAACACTTGACTGAAATGTTTCTTGTGATCTTAAATCTTTTGATCTGAAGGCGTATGCTTTAATTTTTGTGTGATGAGACAGGAGAGGAATGAGGATCTAAATGCAGCCTTTAATAAAACAAAAGTAAACCAGATAACTCAGAACATAATGAAACAAAACACAGAGAACAAAGCACAGCATAATACAGACAATGACTGACAAAAAACCAGGGGAAAACAAGGACTTAAATACACAAGGGAAAACAAGGGAACGAGGAACACCTGGGGAAACAATCAGGGGAAAACCAATCATGAAAATAAACTACAAAGGACTACAAAACTAACAGGAAACAGGAACATGGAACTAAACCAGAATTTCAACATAAATGTCAAAACAAACAACAGGGAATATGTGACAGTTTGAAATTAGTTTTGTAGACAAAAATATAATTGTGCCACCATATTAATCTATTTCATTATAAAACTAAAATTTAATAAAAATAAATAAATAAAAAAAAAACATTTTTGAAATTGATGACTTTGACCAAATAATAAAGAAAAGCAGCCAATAAGTGCCCAACATAGATGGGAACTCCTTCAATACTGTTTAAAAAGCATCCCAAGGTGATACCTCAAGAAGTTGGTTGAGAAAATGTCAAGAGTACATGTCTGCAAATTCTAGGCAAAGGGTGACTTTTGCCTAGAATTTTGAGTTTTGAGTTTTGAGTTTTGATTTATTTTGGATTTTGTTTAGTCACAACATAATTCCCATATTTCCATTTATGTTATTCCATAGTTTTGATGACTTCACTGTTATTCTAAAATGTGAAAAAAAAAAAAAAAAATTATAATACAGAATGAGTAAGTGTTTCAAAATTTTTGACCGGTAGTATACATGTTTCCATTGTTCATGGTATAAATATTGGGGGGGTTGTACTTGCTTGTTTTGATCTACAGCTCTAAACAGGTTAACCAAGGTCATAATAAACTAATTAACATTCATGAGCCACGCCCCTAAATATTCGCTCATGACCCAGAGAGCTGCAAACAACCAACATACAGTATTTGATCACAGAATGCTCGCCAATGACACATATGTCAAAACTTGTTCAATAAAGAAGAAATAGTAAATACATCAGTCCTTTTATGGCCGTTAGTAGGCCCTATGAATGTAACACAGACAGAAATAATTTTGTTTAGACTGCGGAATACATACAAAAATAGCCCAAGCCAGTGAGGATTGATACAGTCACCATGCAGTCATGTTAAAAGTACTAAAACAGTCAAGCAGAGATCTATATAAATTGAAATGACACTCACCACTATCATCAAACCACTTAATGTGCCCTCTTCATGGACTTCTTGAAAGCAAACCCTCAAATAAATATTTGAAACCCAAAAGGTGCAGGAGATCATCGTGCTCTGTTTACATTGTCATCATAAAGTTCAATCTGTTACAATTCACTGACGTCCTCAACTGATTTTGATAAGGCTGATCTCGAAAACAAACTCTCTCCGGTTTAAAGGTGAATTCAATCATAAGCGTTAAGAGTATGGAGCCAGTTCAGACCGGTAATGCATATACATACATATTTTTATAATGTGAACCAACATCCTCATGTGATTTTTTTCTGATGTTAAAATAATATCTCTTATCTCAGAGCAATAAGAGACATTTGTGAAATAGAATTACCTGCTTACTCACGCGTCACTTCAAAGCACCATCTATACGCAGCTGCAGTACCTCTGTGCTTCTTCACTCAAGCGTCCTTGGGAAGCTTCCTCTGTCCTCGATCCTCACCTCTCCTCTGTCCTTGGTCCTCTCCTCCTCACCATGCATTTAGAGAATTTATACATCCTTCATGATGACAGACTTTGATCGGTTTCCGGGTCACAGGCTTCAGTCCTTTTTTTACTCTAAATCTCCACTTTCACTTTCAGATGTGAAAGTGAAACTAAACAGGCACCACATGTGGCTTTCTGATGTAAAATTGAAAGTAAAAGTGAAGATTTAGAGTAAAAAAAAGTTATACATTTTCATCTGTTTCTCACCCACAACTATCATATTGTTTCTGAAGATATAGATTTAACCACTGGAGTCATATGGATTACTTTTATGTTTCCTTTATGTGATTTTTGGAGCTACAAAGGTCTGGTCACTATTCACTCGCATTGTTTGGACCTACAGAGCTGAGATATTCTTCTAAAAATCTTAATTTGTGTTCTGCTGAAGACAGAAAGTCATACACATCTTGGGTGGCATGAGAGTGAATAAATGATGAGACAATTTTCATTTTTGGGTGAACTATCCCTTTAAGACACCTCTAGACACAGTAACTAAATGGACCATCTTTACAGAATGACTGAAGATAATCTCCTACAGTTTAACATTTTTTTATTTGGGAATTTGTGTATCAATAAGCCTTAACTGACAGGTTTAGAGTCAACAGCAGGTTAGTTAAGTCAATCTTCTGTTGGCTGCCAGGATTCAGTGTCTGTCCTCAACTAAGCCTCTCTACCATGCCAACCCCATCCCTCCTCCCAACTCTTCCTGCCTCTCTCTCTCAGAGACATCAGTCAGGTGACTTGAGCAGGAATAAGGTTTATGGGAATGCAGCCATGTGTTTTCAGTTCCTAAACTTAAAGCTCAGCAGCACAGGGCCCAACGACTTGTCCTCCGAGCAAAAGGAGCTAACACAGACACGCCTGCTCAAGATATGGGTGCCGTGGTTGAACAGCTCCCTAGGCCAGAGAAGAGGCTGTGAGTGAGGGGAAGTTTTAATTCACCTGTCTTTCCTTCCCTTTGTTGCTTTCTTCTTGCTTTCCCTCTTTTGCAGTATCCCTTCAATTTTCTCTTCTAAACTTGTTGGTGCATACAGTGTTAATGACTTGTAGATTAACAACTTGCCATTGTGGACTTCAGCCCTGTCTGCTTCCTTCATCTACATTAAACCACATTGCCACTTAGTTTGTTCTTGACAGTATTGTGCCTTCTTTATGGCAACAGACTGAAAAGGAATATTAAGTGCTGGAGTTGGCTTAATTTTATTCTGTGGTTGCTCTTAGATGTTCTTTAATTAGTTTTCATGCCTCCAGTGTCACTTTGTCATCTAAACTATTTGAATAGCTCTGCTGTTTCTACAGATCGGTAGATGATAAAGAGATTACAATCTGTCAGTTCCTGTATGTTCTTTTGATGCTGCGACAAGCTAAGATTTTCTTGTTGTACCTCTTTCTATCCTCTTTTTTCCTGTTTTATTTCAGAAAAATATCAGACTGATCCCTGCTGATTTTTTTCTAAATGAATTGATAACAGACTAATTTGTATTGTTCTGCTGAATGCCTAGTCTTTAATTTAGGTCAGTATCAAAGGGATGCAGTGCACACATACAAGGCCTATAAATCTTTCGGTCCAGACTATGATGAATCCATGAAAAGTTTAAGGTGGCTATAATACTAATTTCTAAATGAAAACAATGTATAAACAATTGATAATGTCATGTGTCATTATGACATATTGTGACACTGAATTTGTCTTTCATTCATATATTTGTCTATCATGTCTTCAGAGCCTTTGCCTCAAATGCCCTCAAAGATATCGCCAATTACTTCACTAAGGAGCAGGGACAAGTAGTAGTGAGTCAAGAGAATAATGGACACCTGCCAATCCAAGTTATATATGGATGACTTGTCTGACTTTACATTCAGTAAAGTTTGTATTACAATTAATACCTACTTAGTTTGGGAGTATAACTAATTTTATTGAGAAATCAACCAATCATTGAGGTAGGAGTCATGACTGGGTAAAAATATTGATTTTCAGATGCATCGTGATCATTCATTCATTTGAACGATCTCAGTGTTGATTCTTAAATCCGAAGATTGATCTTTCACTCTATGCGGCAACCCTCTACAATGCAAATAATACAACCAAATTTTGTGCAGTGTGACTAAATACGTTTGTGATTAGATACTAGCTGGTACGTTTTCAGATTTCACTCACCATTAATTGAGTAGTATATTATTGAAGAAGTTTAGCACTGTTTGAACTTTCACTGCATGTTGAGAGTAAAAGTTTGGTTTGACTCATTCCATGTTTCTCCAAAGATGAGATTCACGCAATGTATTTGTCATTAAATGATGTCTCTTTTAAAATCCTTTATGTTCTTTACAGTAAGTTGTTGATCAACAACAATATTTTTATTTTTATTTTAGTCATGCATACTGGATGCTGTCAAGAAGCCATTCGACTCCTCTCTAGTTGATTTAAACTCTTAAAGACACAGTACCAGTTTTCAGCACGTATTCTACAAATCAATGTAAATATTTGAAATAGTAAACGTTTTGAATGTAAACAATAAATATTTAACTATAAATATGCCACAGGTAATCACAGCCTTGCAGATAGATGGACAATACAGAACGATTGCAAGTGTGATGCTGCTTTTATACAACAGTTCAACAAACAAGGAAATAAATAAGCAGGGAAAAACTATGGACTGTCACAAAAAATGCTGTTGGGTGTGGAACTACTTTCTTATGCCACAGGATCTGCCATTGCTAATGCAAAAGATGCGCCCAAGTCTCCGTTACTAATTCGCAAACCACACTTTAGAACTAATAACGACAGCTTGAGCTGTTTCTAACAAGTTATTGATAAAATAAGGATGTGTATGTGTGTGTGTGTGTGTGTGTGTGTGTTTGGGAGAAAGAGAGACAGAGAGAGAGAGACTGAGCATGTGATTACCTGCATCTGTTACAATGATGAATATGCTGCAGCTGTTAGTTTAACTCTATTCCTCAGCTGTAGTGTGGTAGTAGTCCCCTCCGATTGTGGAGTGATGCTGCCATACGTGCTGTCTGAATGATCCTATGAGTATTTCACTCACATTCAAGTGTTTTGTTGTTGGAGAGAAAACATTTAGGATGCCAGTTTCATTCTTGTATATTTGTTGGGGAACTCTTATTTTGACAGATACAGAAAGCATTCTATTTTCTGCCTTTTTGAAAGTTTACATCTTCTCCCAACTCGGAAACTTGTATCAGGTAGGCGCCCTGAGCATGTTTTATTACTCCGTCTGTCGCGATTGTCAGCTGAGATCTGCAGTAATGCTGAAGCTGTTAGTTTAACTCTGTTTCTCAATTACAGTGTAGTAGTAATCTGAGTAATCATGGAGTGAGAGAAAATTCTGGATGACTTCAAAGAAATTTGCGCACTGACTGACAGAGTTTGTCAGTGTCAGCTCATAGCACACACAAGATGGTCTTTTGTCACCACCTGCTGTCTATGAATGAAAATTAACACATCTAGCTGCACTTACCTGTTTGGAATGCCGCGAACACAAGCGGAGTGATACAAACAGTAAAGTGTCCCAGTGCTGATGGTGTGCGCTATCAGCACTCTTGGAACACCTTTCAACCAATCAGATTCGAGGACCAGATCTAACTGTTGTGTATCTATCTATCTATCTATCTATCTATCTATCGATCTATCTATACACTGGCGGCCAAAAGTTTGGAATAATGTACATATTTTGATCTTATGGAAAGAAATTGGTACTTTTATTCACCAAAGTGGCATTCAACTGATCACAATCTATAGTCAGGACATTAATAACGTGAAAAATTAGTATCACAATTTGAAAAAAAAATTCTTAAAACTTCTTCAACTACTTCAAAGAGTTTTCATCAAAAAATCCTCCACATGCAGCAATGACAGCTTTTCAGATCCTTGGCATTCTAACTGTCAGTTTGTCCAGATACTCAGGTGACATTTCACCCCATGCTTCCTGTAGCTCTTGCCATAGATGTGGCTGTCTTGTCGGGCACTTCTCGTGCACCTTACAGTCTAGCTGATCCCACAAAAGCTCAATGGGGTGAAGATCCATAACACTCTTTTCCAATTACCTGTTGTCCAATGTCTGTGTTTCTTTGCCCACTCTAACCTTTTCTTTTTGTTTTTCTGTTTCAAAAGTGGCTTTTTATTTGCAATTCTTCCCATAAGGCCTGTACCCCTGAGTCTTCTCTTTACTGTACATGAAACTGGTGTGAGCGGGTAGAATTCAGTGAGGACATGTGAGGCGTCTGTTTATCAAATTAGAGACTTTGATGCACTTATCCTCTTGTTTAGTTGTACATCTGGCCTTCCACATCTCTTTCTGTCCTTGTTAGAGCCAGTTGTCCTTTGTCTTTGAAAACTGTAGTGTACACCTTTGTATGAAATCTTCAGTTTTTTGGCAATTTCAAGCATTGTTTAGCCTTCATTCCTCAAAACAATGATTGACTGATGAGTTTCTAGATAAAGCTGTTTCTTTTTTGCCATTTTTGACCTAATATTGTCCTTAAGACATGCCAGTCTATTGCATACTGTAGCAACTCAAAAACAAACACAAAGACAATGTTAAGCTTCATTTAACGAACCAAATAGCTTTCAACTGTGTTTGATATAATGGCAAGTGATTTTCTAGTACCAAATTAGCAATTTAGCATGATTACTTAAGGATAAGGTGTTGGAGTGAAGGCTGCTGGAAATGGGACCTGTCTAGATTTGATCAATTACTTTTTTCAAATAGTGATGGTGCTGTTTTTTTACATCAGTAATGTCCTGACTATACTTTGTGATCAGTTGAATGCCACTTTGGTGAATTAAAGTACCATTTTCCTTCCGAAACAGCAAAATCTGTACATTATCTGTACTTTTGGCCAGCAGTATATATATATATATATATATATAAATGTAATTTCAAGATATCATATTTATTGATGGGATACATTTAAAAAAAAAAAAATTTTAAAACTAAAATGTGACTAATACGATAAAGAAAACTAATGATAGAATATAATTAATTGTGTACCAAGTAAAAAGGCCCCCTGTATAATTACATACATTAGCTGAAAGATATTTCTTTCATATGTAAGCACAATGGACATTGTAACTGAAATATACCCATATGAATCAAATCTAATCAGAATCGAATCAAGAGCTTAGGAATCTGAATTGAATTGGGAAATCTGTATTAATACCCAGCCCTAATTAGAGGAAAATCAATCTCTGAAAAATAAACTTCACAGGTATTTGATGCCACCAACACCACAAGAGAGAGAAGAGGGGTCATCATCAGTTTTGCCAAGGAGAAGGGCTACAAGGCAGGTGCAGAGTTTTGATTATTTATCTGACTGCTTTGATATGTGAATGAAAGTCAGAGGTATGTCTTTTAACACTGAGCTGTAGGTTTTCACATTCCTTTAAAAAATTGAATGGCTGTTAACTTTAACAACTAACCAGGAATAACAAATGTTTATATCCAGGTGTTTTTCATTGAGTCAATTTGTGAAGACCCAGAAATCACTGAAACATATATAATGGTAAGATTAAAGTACTAAAAGTGTCCAATCAAGTTTTATGAGAAAAACACTTTAGGGTGAGATGACAATTTTTCCTTTAATTGATTTTGACAGCAAGTAAAGTTGAACAGCCCAGATTATGAAAACTATGACAAAGAGGAAGCACTGGACTTCTTGAAGCGGATTGAATGTTACAAAATATCCTATGTCCCTCTGGATGAGGAAAAGGACAAGAACACTGCTATAGAAGTCTCAAATGAAAAAGATGTTGCTAAAAATAGGTACATTTCTTAACTATTATATATATTATAGAATACTTCTTTCACATTTTATTTTTGTCTCTTTTGCTCTGTTAACAATTCTACATTTTTGTCTATATTATAGACACCTCTCCTTCATTAAGATCTTTAATGTGGGGTCCAGGTACCTTGTGAACCGGGTCCATGATCACATTCAGAGACGTATAATATATTATCTTATTAACATCCATGTCACTCCACGGTCCATCTATCTGAGCTGCCATGGGGAAAGTGAGCTCAACCTAATGGGAAAAATCGGGGGAGACTCAGGTCTCTCTTCACAAGGACAGAAGGTAAAATAGAAAAAATATACTTCACAAATGTGACCTGCTCCATAATTTTGAGTCATTTTAACCCAGAAACACATTTTGGGATTCATAAATGTACAAGTTAAAAGAAACATCTCAGCCAACATTTAAATGATTCTATCTCAATAATGATTTAGGGAAGAAACATTCCTAATAATTATACCATTAGATTTTCTTATGATATAGAAAATGTGTTTCTGGCTCAAAGCGACTCAAAATGATGGAGTAGGTTAAATATCATCTTAATATGGATTGGTCTACATCTCAAGTGTCAATTATGTTGTTGTCAAAATGACTAATTCTTTAGTTCTTAATTCTACCATTAATGTCAGTGTATATCTGTGAGTAAATCCTTTCTTTTTTGATACATGTACACTGCCCTACAAAGGAACTAACTGTCTTAAAACAGCTTCAAAGATACTTGGTTTTATTGTGGAATTGGTCATTACTGCAGTTTCCTATCTGTCACTCATTCGACGTTGTGTCGATGTAGTGACAATAGGGGTCACTCTTGGGAGCCCGAAACACCTCTGGTCTTTGAAAAAAGGCCAATGAAAATTGGCGAGTGGTATTTGCATACCACTCCCCCGAACATATGAGTATAAAAGGAGCTGGTATGCAACCACTCATTCAGATTTTCGCTTCTGAGCCAAACGGTCGATGCTCACTGAGCTGAATTCTCACGACTGCTCATTCAGCTCTGCTGGATCTGATGGCGCATTTCAGCGGCTTCTCCCCCCTCTGCACTGGTGCACTGCAGAGAACGCCCCTGGGTGCTTTGGCAGAAATAAAAGAGTATATTCTAAAAAAGAGTATATTTCTCTAAAAGAGCGGCACACACGGAACGTCTTTTTAAAGATGCCCTTCCGTTTGTGTGTTATTCCTAGTTGCAGTCATTATCTCTCGCCTTCTGATGGTCACGATCGCTGTCTTTCGTGTCTGGGCGCTGCCCACAAGGAGACAGTGTTCGTGGATGAGTCATGTACTCATTGCGAGAACATGTCCATGGCAATGATGCGGTCGTGGCTTGCCTTTGTAAGAAAGCAAGCCACCCCAGTGGCTCCCCGCCCCGGTCCTTCTACCCACAGGTATGAGGCCAGCGCAGCTAGCACTGGGGGCAATTTGGGGACCCCAATGGGACCTCCTCCGCCGGGTATCCCCCCACGGACCTCCCATTCCCCAGCACGCTTGTCTGCCCCTTTCGGGCTTCCGGATGAGTCCGCCGGCTCGTCTCATGGCGAGTTCGACCTCTTATTCGGAGCTCGCGAAGGTGATGAGCTCTCGAGCGCAGCATTGGAGAGCGGGCTCGTCCAGTCGGACATGGAAGCCTCAGCTGGGTTCCCCCTCTCGGGTGCGGTTGTCCAGTCACAGGCTGACACGGAGATGACAGACATGCTTTCCCGGGCAGCCGCGAGCGTCGGGCTAGAGTGGAACCCTCCGCTCTCCCCTGAACCCTCGCGGCTCGATGATTGGTTCCTGGGCTCATGGCGACGCTCACAGCCACGCCACACCCCAGTTCCTTTCTTCCCGGAAGTGCACGAGGAGCTGACAAGGTCATGGGAGGCACCTTTTACTGTCCAGTCCCAATCTTTCAGCTCTCAGGTGGGGCGGCCAAGGGCTATTCGGCGATCCTCCCGGTGGATAAGTCGCTCGCGGTGCACTTATGTCCGCAGAGCGCCGCCACCTCACATGGGCGGCCAAAGCTCCCGACCAAGGCCTGTAGGTTTACGTTGTCCCTGACGGCCAAAGCCTACAGTGCCGCTGGGCAAGCCACCTCTGCCCTGCACGCCATCGCTCTCCTGCAAGTCCACCAAGCCAAGGCGCTAAAGGAACTGCATAAGGGTAGTTCCGCCCCAGGATTGATTCAGGAGCTGCGCTCGGCGACCGACCTCGCCCTCTGGGCGACGAAGGTCACGGCGCAGTTTCTCGGGCGGGTGATGTCCACCTTGGTGGACCAGGAGCGCCAACTTTGGCTCAACCTGGTCGAGATGGGAGAGGCCGACAAGGCACGGTTCCTTGGTGCCCCCATTTCCCAGGTTGGCCTGTTCGGCAACACCGTCGAGGACTTTGCCCAGCAGTTCTTGGCGGTGAAGCAGCAGACGGAGGCTATCCGGCACATCCTGCCACGGCACGGCTCAAAAACCCCGCACCCCATCTGCTCTTCACCAAGTGTGTCCTCCTGCACCGGCTCCGCCGCAGCCTGCCACCGTGGACTGGCCCCAGCATGGAGCCCACCGCAGGAAGATAATGCCACCCGTCACACTGCCGGCCACCAAGAACCCACGAAAGGCTTCGAAGCGCCCCTGAGACGGGTGACCCAGGGACGATGAAACCCGCAGTAAGCAGACCACTCCATCCCCCGGTGGAGGGCCAGGAGGAGAATCTTTTGTTACCTTTTCATTTAATTTCGCAGCATGCCCAAGTGGCTGCGGTACCCAAGAGTTCAGCAAAAGAGCGATTTCCTTGTTCCCTGGGTCACATACCCGGTGCACACGGCCGTCATCACGACCACCATCCACCATTCCATTTTGGCAGGTTTGGCCCTCCAGCGGCGGTCTCCCCGCCCCTGTGCGCCCAGCTGTGGCACAAATCCGCCCCCGATGTGACAGTCTCCACGGGTCACGAGGACAGGCCTCTTCCTCCCCCATCCCAGGCTGTTCCGGGGGTGGTCACAAGGAGCCAGGTAAGTGCTTCGATGTCCCTGAACTCAGCCAGGCTCCGCCCCGCCGCGAGGCCCCACCCGCCGTTACGTCCAACAAGATTGTCCCCTTGGTCCCCCTTGCCCGGAGCTTGGACACGTGGCTTGCGCTTTCCAACCTGTCACGATGGATGGTCGGCTACACGATTCAGTTCGCCAGGCATCCGCCTGGGTTCAGTTGCATCCACTTCACCTCAGTGAAGGGCGAGAACGCCGCTACCTTGCGTGTCAGAAATAGCTACCCTCCTACAGAAGGGTGCGATAGAGCCTGTCCCTCCGGCCAAGATGAAGAAGGGGTTTTACAGCCCCTACTTCATTGTACCGAAGAAAGACGGTGGGTTGCGGCCAATCTTGGACCTGCGAATACTGAACCGGGCTTTACAGAGACTCCCGTTCAAGATGCTGATGCAAAACACATTCTAGTGAGCGTCCGGCATCAAGATTGGTTTGCGGCGGTTGACCTGAAGGACGCTTACTTCCACGTCTCGATTCTACCTCGACACAGACCCTTCCTGCGGTTTGCATTTGAGGGTCGGGCATATCAGTACAAGGTCCTCCCTTTCAGCCTGTCCTTGTCCCCTCGCAACTTCACGAAGGTCGCAGAGGCAGCCCTTGCCCCATTAAGGGAAGTGGGCATTCGCATCCTCAACTATCTCGACGACTGGCTAATCCTAGCTCACTCTCAGGATGTGTTGTGTGCTTATAGGGACATGGTGCTCTCACACCTCAGCCGACTAGGACTTCGGGTCAACTGGGAAAAGAGCAAGCTCCTCCCGGTTCAGAGCATCTCTTTTCTCGGAGTTAGACTCAGTCTCGATGATGACGCGCCTCACAAAGGAGCGCGCACAGTCTGTGCTGACCTGTTTGAAGGTGTTCAGACAGAAGACAGCAGTTCTACTGAAACTGTTTCAGAGGCTCCTGGGGCATATGGCATCCTCAGCGGTGGCCACTCCGCTCGGGTTGATGCATATGAGACCGCTTCAGCACTGGCTCCAGACTCGAGTCCCGAGATGGGCATGGCGCCGCGGGACACATCGCGTGGCCATACGCCAGTCTGTCGCCGCCTCTTCAGCCCTTGGACTGACCTCACATTTCTACGGGCAGGCGTTCCCCTAGAGCAGGTCTCCAGGCGTGTCGTGGTCACGACAGACATCTCCAAAATGGGCTGGGGTGCTGTATGCAACTGACATGCAGCCACTGGCTCCTGGATAGGCCCACGGCTACGTTGGCACATCAACTGCCTTGAGTTGTTGGCAATTCTGCTCGCCCTGCGGAGGTTTCGGCCATTGATCCAGGGCAAGCATGTGTTAGTTCGCACAGACAACATGGCAATGGTGGCATACATCAACCGTCAAGGCGGTTTACGCTCCCATTGCATGTCACAACTCGCCTGCCGTCTCCTCCTCTGGAGTCAGCAGCACCTCAAGTCGCTGCGAGCCACTCACATCCCGGGCGACCTCAACACTGCTGCGGACACGCTGTCATGAGAGGTTACCCTGAGGGGAGAGTGTAGACTCCACCCTCAGCTGATTTGGAGTCAATTCGGGCAGGCACAGGTAGACCTGTTCGCTTCCCAAGAATCCTCCCACTGCCCGCTCTGGTACGCCCTGACCGAGGCACCTCTCGGTATAGACACGCTGGCACACAGCTGGCCCCCTGGACTACGCAAATATGCGTTTCCCCCAGTGAGCCTACTTGCACAGACCCTGTGCAAGGTCAGGGAGGATGAGGGGCAGGTCGTCCTGGTAGCACCCTACTGGCCCACCCAGATGAGGTTCTCGGACCTCACGCTCCTCGGGTGGTAGACACGATCACTCAGGCTAGGGCCCCCTCTACAAGGCGCCTGTATGCCTTTAAGTGGTGTCTGTTCGCTAAGTGATGTTCTTCCTGACGCGAAGACCCCCAGAGACGTGCAGTCGGATCAGTGCTTTCCTTCCTGCAGGAGAGGTTGGAAGGGCGGCTGTCCCCCTCCACCTTGAAGGTGTATGTAGCCGCTATAGCGGCACACCACAACACAGTGGACGGTAAGTTCTTAGGGAAGCACGACCTGATCATCAGGTTCCTGAGAGGCACCAGGAGGTTGAATCCCTTCAGACTATGCCTCATTCCCTCATGGGACCTCTGTAGTTTTTCAGGGTCTACAGAGAGCCCCCTTTGAGCCCCTGCAGTCAGCTGAGCTTAAGGCACTCTCTTTTAAGACTGCCCTCCTGACTGCACTCACTTCCATCAAGAGGGTAGGAGACCTGCAAGCGTTCTCTGTCAGCAAAACATGCCTGGAGTTCGGTTCCGGGCTACTCTCATGTGATCCTGAGACCCCGACCGGGCTATGTGCCCAAGGTTCCCACGACCCCTTGTAGGGATCAGGTGGTGAACCTGCAAGCACTGCCCCAGGAGGAGACAGATCCAGCCCTGACGTTGCTGTGTCCGGTGCGCACTTTACGCATCTATGTGGATTGCACGCACGGCTTTAGAGTCTCTGAGCAGCTCTTTGTCTGCTTTGGTGGACAGCGGAAAAGAAGCACTGTCTGCAAGCAGAGGATCGCCCACTGGGTCATTGACGCCATAGCAATGGCATATCATGCTCAGGACATGCTGCCTCCGGCAGGGCTACGAGCCCATTCTACCTGGAGTGTGGCGGCCTCCTGTGCCTTGACCAGTGGTGCCTCTCTAACAGACATTTGCTGAGCAGTGGGCTGGGCAAAACCCAACACCTTTGCGAGGTTCTACAGTCTCCGGGTGGAACCTGTTTCGTCCCGTGTAGTGGCAGGCACAAGCAGGTAAGTCCGGGACAGCTGGCCAGGTGTATCGCTTGCGCATAGCGCCTTTCACCTCCCCTGAGCTGAAGACGTGCACTGTTGACTCCCAGTAGTGTTCACAAACTGTGTTCCCTGGATGATTTCCTCCGAGCCCTGTGGCAGACGAGTTTGCGGAGAAACTCGCTGCCGGCTCAGTACATGTGCTAACTAAGCCCTGTACTGGGGTAGGTGCTCCGCATGTGTTGGTTCCCCATAGGTAACCCCATGCGACATATATCTTCCACTAATTCGTTTGCCTGTTGGTAAACTGTGTCTTCCTTGGGCAGAGGCCCCTCTGCCCCAGTCACCATATTTGTAGAAACTCCTCCCCCATTGGGTCGGACCTACCATGGGACTTCTCCACATGACATACTTCCAACAAGGCGCGGCAAGACCATGTGACGTATTTCCACTCAAAATACCCCCCCCCCCCCCCCCCCGGGCAGGGTGTCGTCTCCGCGGTGTCCTCCCATTGGGAGGGACACCCCCCTGATGTAGACCTGGTGGCTCCAGTCAGTTAACAAATTTCACTCTATTTTTGGGGAGAGAAACAAAAAAAAGAGAGGATAAGAGGCCACAACTGGGCTAGCGTTTCTCTATCTTTTGGGCAATCGACTTGTCTCCAAAGGGTCGTTCGACACTCATAACAGTGTTGGGGGAGGTTACATGTCGGCCTGGTGCGCTGGCTATGAGGCACACAGTGGTCTGCCCATCACACACCGCCAGTTCACGTAACACAGTTCAGCCAGTTGTGGCATTTTGTATAGGGACCCCTAGTGTCACTACATCAACACAACGTCGAGTGAGTGACAGATAGGGAACGTCCTGGTTACTTGTGTAACCTCCGTTCCCTGATGGAGGGAATGAGACGTTGTGTCCCTCCAGCCACAACACTGGACAACCCGCTGAAATGGCCAGGACCTTGTCTCGGCTCCTCAGCACAAAACCTGAATGAGTGGTTGCATACCAGCTCCTTTTATACCCGTATGTTCGGGGGAGTGGTATGCAAATACCACTCACCAATTTTCATTGGCCTTTTTTCAAAGACCAGAGGTGTTTCGGGCTCACAAGAGTGACCACTAGTGTCACTACATTGACACAACGTTTCGTTCCCTCCATCAGGGAACAGAGGTTATGCAAGTAACCAGGACGTTTTCACGCACTGATTTATTTTAATCTAAGCATAGTTGAGCCAAAACTGTTCGCCACAGCCTGGACAGATCATAGTTTAAAGGAACTATCCATTTAAGAAACCTCAGTTTGGTCATACTGTAACTCAAATGTGACAAGATGACAATATTAAACTTCTTGATTGTGTCTTGTCATTCAGTATGCTAGGGCCCTCTCAGAGTTCATCAGGGGTCAAGCCATCAAAGATCTTAAGGTGTGGACCAGCCACATGAAAAGGACCATACAGACAGCAGAGACACTGGGCATCCCTTATGAGCTGTAAGCTTGTCATGCTCTGTATTGAAGTTCTACAAAATGCAAATGTATCAGACTTAAGTTGTTTTCTTGTCTATTTAAGGGTGTATGTGAGGAGATGACATACAAAGAGATTCAGGCAAATTATCCAGAGGAGTTTGCGTTAAGAGACCAGGACAAATAACGCTACTGATATCCAAAGGGTGAGGTGAGTCCTATAACAGCACACAACTGAGGTAAAGGGAAGTATGAAATTTCTGCGCTACTAGTGGCACCAAACGGAATTACAAAAATAATGTATGTTTTTAAATAACCTTTGCCAACACCCCTTAGACTCATTACGCCCTTTTGAACTCTCTGATTCCCTATGAACAAATAGGCCATACTAAATAAAAAGTGATAAACGTTTAACGTTGTAATGAACAAGACCACTATAACATACACACAGGACAGAAAGTGTGGTAGAGGAATAGAGTCATTCGATAACATCGCTGGATTGAATGGCAGCTGGGTGCGGGGGATCCAGCACATGAGGTAGGATGGTTCTTCTACTAACTAGTAAGAGTATCATTACATATTCCGATTATCTTTCAAATTTATCTGGAGCTCGACAGTAATGAGCTAAATTGTGTGGCAATACTTTGAGTGTAGCTTACCCGTCGAGAAACCACTCGGCAAGTTTGGCATCTCCATCGAACTCCAAAAATTCCCTCAAAGACCTCCACCTTGTAAATGCGACAATGTTCACTCTGGTTTTACTCTGTTCTCTGTCTCTGTGTCTTTTAGCAATCTTCGAATTTTATCTTTAACATCTGTTGGCGAAGCTAATGTTCTTTTCCTCTGTACACGTCTGCTATGGATGTTCTTGATCACCCTGCTGAACAGGTTACTACAAGTAGCCAAGCCCCAAACTCACGCTATAGGTTGAGCTAGAAACGGATGGGTGGAGCAGAGCAGGTCACTCAAAATGTAAACATCAATGTTTTGATAGTGCCTGGGAGGCTCAGTGTTTGTACTTTTGGAGAAGGGTTAGAGGTCTGCAACCCGCCCTGGGCCCGACGATGGGACCCAAGAACCCGACAGGTTTCGGGCCGGGTGCAGGTCAGTTTTTCAAGTAGGATTTCGGGTTCGGGTTTGTAATTAATGAAAAAATAAACAGGCCTACCGAACTTGTTTCGTGCACGTGCTCTCACTCGCGTGAACGGAGTTAGGGACTGTTCACTCCAAATGTTTTTTTGCCGCATCTGTTCTGTTTTCCCATTGTTTTCCTATGTAAACACATGCTGAACTAATGTATTTGACTGTTGCTCCGTGTCTCGCTGTTTCTTCAGTGTCTCGCGCAGGACTGACACTGTTTAAACACTGTGTCAAGTTATAAAGAAAAAGCATGTCGAGACACCTGCACTCTGTTTCATTCTTTGTGCTGCGTCTAGATTGTTTTTAGTGCAGGTGTCACAAGATTCAGCGTTCTGAACAAGTTCAGGCTGTAAAGAGGGGACTGTTGCATTGTTTCATATAGGGTGACCATATTCTGGTTTTCCAAAAAGAGGACACCTTTTTTTTTTTTTTTGCCAAGTGGGGGGATTGGGGTGGGGTGGAATAATAGGGTTCAAAACAGTGTTACTATGAATGCAAACTTTAATACAGTGAAAAAGACACTCTATTAGCATAACATAAATATATATAAATAAATAAAAATTTCCAACATTCTTTTGAATGTCCATGTACTAAAATAAATATTTGATGCCACGAGTGTACCTTCATTTACTATTACTATTATTTTGAATGGCCATGGAAAATGAAGCAATGTGATAACTATTTTACCTGGTTGCAAAAAGTAGTCCGTTAATTTATCTGATGAACTTTCACCTTTTGCTGACCCTTTATGCTTCGCAGAGCTAATGTGTGCTTCTAAATCACTTGTACCTTTATTAGCAACTGACTCATAAGTGCCAGCTTTACATGTCATACATTCTGCTTCCCACGGATCTCGCTCTGTATGAAAGCATGAGAATTTTTTGTGCAAATCTTCTGTAAATTTGCACTTTCGTTTGGGCATTGTTTCCACTCAGCTGTCATTTGCTGCTACTGTCAAGCAACTGTTTGACGCCGAACACAACAGCGCTTCGCGCGTTCGCGGAGAGATTGACAGGCAGGAATTTGGCCAATAGTTGCTGCAAGCCTCTTATAATCGACCAGTTGGTGTGCGAGAAGGCAAGACTTACAAAGAGGGGTTAAAGCAATGCAAATATGTACGCACACACAATGAAGTATTAGACCAGATGCACATCATAATGCAACTAAAGCCGAATTTAGAAATCCCGGCCGGATGCTTTTTTAAGGTCCGAAAAAGAGGACATGTCCGGGAAAAAGAGGACATATGGTCACCCTATTTCATATTATTTCAGATTGTTCTGCACCAAGCAAAGTTTAAATGGTAATGCTTTTTTTCTGTTCTGCTCTAGTGTACTGAGGGGCTGTCATGCCTTGTTAAAACTGTATGTTTACTGTTTAAATACTGTTACGAATGTTGCCTATACGCTTACATAAAATATAGCCTGTTGCAACAGTACTTGCTAGGAGAAGAACACATAAAGATAGTGAACAATTTTGGGTTCGGGCTTATAATGTGACAGTATCATTTGGGCCGGGTAGGGTCAGGCCACATGGTCTCGGGTACTGGTCGGGTTTTCATTTTAAGGCCTGTGCAGACCTCTCAACTCAACTCAACTCAATTTTATTTATAGAGCACTTTCAAAAACCGCACTGAGTACCAAAGTGCTGTACATGGAGTTACAAAAACTAAAATCACATACATACAGCTTAAGAATACAACAAGCATTTAAAACTGACAAAGACAGGATAAGAGAAATTGACATAGTACAATTTATAATGCAATTAATTAAAAGCTAGGGGAAAAAAATAGTTTTTTAAGGACCCCTGGAAAGACACTAGAGATGGAGATTATTTCATGGCCAACGGAAGCTCGTTCCGAAGTCTAGGGGCTGCCACCGCAAAAGCTCTATCACCTTGAGTTTTAAGGCGAGATCAAGGAACCGAAAGACACATCTGATCACCAGAAAGGAGAGACCTTGAAGGTTGATGCAAACTTATTAAATCAGAGATGTACTCTGGTGTTAAACCATGGAGAGCCTTAAATACATATAGCAACACTTTGTACTGGATTCTGTATTGGATCGGTAACCAATGTAGGGAAATCAATACTGGGGTAATGTGGTCTCTTTTCCTGGTTCCAGTTAAAAGCCTAGCAGCTGAATTCTGGACCAGCTGCAGGCGAGAGAGAGAGAGGCCTGACTCACACCCAGATACAAAGAATTACAATAGTCCACACGAGAAGACACAAAGGCATGCACAACCTTCTCCAAATCATCAAAAGAGAGGATGGACTTCTACTTTGCTATAGATCTAAGATGGAAAAAGCTATTTTTAACAACAGCATTTATTTGCCTATCAAACTTGAGCTCAGTGTCAAAAATAACACCCAGGTTTTTCACATAGGAAAGATTTTTCCCTGGAAGCAATGACAAGTTGCATCTAAATTTACCCCACATCCCCTTTGACCAAATAGAATCAACTCTGACTTATCCTCGTTTAATTGGAGAAAGTTGTTTGCCAACCAACACTTCACATCAGCCATGCATTTATACAGAGACTCAAAAGAGGATTGCTTCCCATGTTTAATAGGAAAGGAAAGTTGAGAGTCATCAGCATACAGATGGTAGTGTATGCCATGCTTATCAAAGATCTTTCCTAATAGAAGCATGTAAAGGGAGAATAAAACAGGTCCCAATATGGAGCCCTGAGGAACCCCACATGTTAAAGGAACAGCTGATGAAAAACAGTTCTCTAAACAGACTGAAATTGTTCTACACATAAGATATGAAGAGACCCAGTCCAAGGCTGACCCCTGAATACCAGCCTGGTCTCTTAGGTGATCGATGAGAATGTCATGATCGACCGTATCGAAACGGCACTAAGATCCAGCAGCAGAAGAGCAACAGGACTACCAGAATCCACACCTAATAAAATATAATTTAAAACTCTCAACAGAGCCGACTCTGTACTATTTTCTTTGAAACCTGACTGAAATTTATCTAGCAAATTAATGCTAGCTAAAAAATCATTTAATTGTGCAAGCACCATCTTCTCTAATATTTTTGACATAAAGGAAAGTTTTGATATAGGTCAAAAGCTGTTCATGTCAGACGAATCAAGATTTGCTTTCTTAAGAAGAGGCTGAATAACAATATGCTTGAAGCAGCTGGGAACAATACCAGAGGTCAGGCTACTGTTGACAATCGATAACACGCTTGGACCAATTGAGTCCACCACCTCCTTAAACAAAGCGGATGGAATAACATCACACGAAGAACCAGTAGGCTTCATATGTGCAATTATGTGTTTGAGTTGAGACAGGGACACAGGTACAAAACAGGTCAACAGATTTTGCGGAACAGAATAGGTAACAGGATTATTACTAACAGGTAAAATCCATGAGCGTATACCTGCAATTTTTACAGTAAAAATTGTTAAAAACTGCTCACATGTGTCCACCGAAGGGGAGATGGAGGTAAGGGCAACTGGATGAAGAAATGATGTAATGATAGAAAAAAGAACTTTAGAATTATGACAGTTCTTTGAAATTATATTAGAAATTTTTAATATATATATTTTTAACTGAAAATTTAACTGCTCTTTGAAATTTATTCAAACAGTCTCTCAAAATCTCATAGGAAACTTGTAATTTATCTTTGAGCCACTTTCGCTCAGCTCTCCTGCACTCCTGCCTAAGAGCACAGGTATTACTATTCAACCAGGGCTGAGCCTTTACTTTTTTCTTCCTAATTTTTAACGAGCCACAATGTTTAAGATGCCAGAACATGACGAGTTGAACTGGGAGACCAACTCCTCAGGCCCCATACCAGAAAATGGAGACTCCAGCAGTGATTTCAGTGGAGAAACATTAAAAGCAGCTGAAAAACTACTAGCGGTAGAGGGAGAGATAAAACGAGATGCAACAGCAACATGGCCATCATTAGCCTGATCATTGCATGAAAAAACAGGGTTAAAAATAACAGTCTTATGGTCTGAGAACACAGTGTCAGCAATTTGCACATTGCTAATGGAAAAACCAAAATATAAAACCAGATCAAGGGTATGACCACATATATGTGTAGGGCCAGCAACACTCTGACATAAACCAAATGAATCTAATAAATTAACAAACTCTTTGACCAGGGGTCTCGAAGGACAACACACTTAAATATTATAATCCCCCAAAATTAAAATGTTATCTGAGCAAGGAATAATAGCAGATAAAAAGTCAGAGAACTCATTTATAAAATCTTTGTGATATGACGGAGGTCTGTAGATGAGAGCACATAACTGAACTTCAAATGTACAAAACGCCTCAGTAGACGGAAGCATGCATTTAAACTTGTTTTTAAAAATAACTGCAAGGCTCCCACCCCTACCGACTGCCCTAGGGGAGCTAAAGTAGCTGCAGTCAGGAGGTGAAAGTTCAGAAAGAGGAGCCATGTCGCCGTTGCTGAGCCAAGTCTCCGTAATAAATAGAAAATCCAATTCATGAGAGAGAAAAAGATCGTTCAGAATAAAGGATTTGTTGGAGAGAAATCTTGCATTGATCAGAGCCATTGTCACTGAGATAGAGTCAGACGAAAGTTGAGAAGTACCATATGTATTTCCCAACCTACCACTACCCAGGGAACGTCGATTTTTTAAGTTAGCACCGCGGTCTTCAGGCCGCCACTTCGAATCCACGGTCCGTGTTGGTCGCCACCCTGATCCAGAGGAAAATGGAAATACAGGCACCAGATATGAACCCTTCAAAATCGGCAGCACTTCAACACCATCCAGCTCTGAGGCCACAGAGCAGGAGAAAGTAATCCTCCAAGACTTCTTCGACTTCACTAAGCATCCAGCCCGCTTTTAACGCTTCCTTCAGCGTTTCCTCCACAAGCACAAACACCCAGGCAGGTGGCAGACTTGCGTTAGCGTGACTGGCACAGCATGGGAAGGGAGATGCCAGTTGACACTGGGATTGCATATCAAACAGTCAGTTACCTCCGTTCGAAAATTTAAAATAGCCAAACGATCATAGACCAGAACAGAGCAAACTGTGCGAGAAATAAAGCCGATAATAAAGATAGAAACTAGAGTTAAAACAGATAAGATGGATAAGTCATGATGGCTATGACTGCAAGCCGGTAAACAACCTGGTGCCATCATCATTCCAACAGTCTGCAATAGCCTTTGGTCGCAGCACTACTTCCTGGTTTGAGCCCATCTGTCATGGGCCCTTGCAGCTCTAAGAAGGGTATAGCTGCAGGCATAGCTCCAAAAAGGGGCGTGAGCTCCAAATCGCCATTAAAGTTATAGGGAGCCCCAAACCTAATCCTTTCCCTAATCTTAACCCTTTTGGAGCTGGCACAAACCCCTTTTGGAGTAACCCCGCCCTCTTTTGGAGATTGTGCCCCCATTTGGAGGTCTCCAGCCTGCAGCTATACCTACTTGTACTTTTGGGGAGGTAAACCCACGAATGGCTTACTTATAGTTGTCAATGAACAATAAACTGGGATAGTAGAATGTATTTTGACATAAAAAAGTTATATACTTCATGTTTAAAGCTGGGAGGAGGCTCTGTACTGCCTCCATATATGGTGTGAAGACGCAATACCATATGAGAGTTTATATTTTATCATTTAGAATTCACAATTTTTACATGTATATTTATTTTCATTCATCATTGTATGTTTCTATATACTTAATTTCATATTTAAAAAATTTAAATAACCACAAAAAGTTAGTAAAAAAAAAAAAACCTGGGGTAATCTAAAAAATGTGCTTGATGTCGTAACATCTAAATTCACTGTTTTTATTAAATTCAAAAAAGTGTTATGCAATCTGAATAAATTTATCTATAACAAACTAGGTTACACCAACAAAAGTAATTTTTATGGGTTAAATAAAGTAGAACGGTTACCACTTTTTACAGTATACATACAGTATGCTGCATTAGATACATTTGCAGAGTAATGACTACACAATTGATAATATTAGTATAGTACAAGATTAACAGATATGCCCTTTTTTCTGTATTCTACAGTCTTATGAAGACCTGGTGCACCGTCTGGAGCCGGTCATAATGGAGCTTGAGAGGCAGGAGAATGTGCTAGTTATCTGCCACGAGGCAGTCATGCGTTGTCTATTGGCCTACTTCCTGGACAAAAATGCAGGTCTAAAACAAAAGCATTCAGCCACTGCTGTAGTCTGTTACTGACTTTAACACACTTTTGCAAAATATAGATCTCTTATCTCTCCACAGATGATCTTCCATTTTTAAAGTGTCCTTTACATACTATTCTCAAACTCACTCCATTGGCTTATGGTGAGTCGGCATAGCTCTGGTTTAAGGTCACATTTTTGGAACAGAAAATACTGTGAGGTGTTTTTATTACTTTATGTTCTCTTTACAGGATGCAAAGTGGAGTCCTTCTATTTAAACATCAAAGTGGTGAACACTCTCAGAGACAAACCTGCAGTAAGCCATGGAACATGAAACCTTCTGGAATGATGATTTTTAAACATTGATGAGTGTAAGAAATTTAACTGGGATTTCTTACATGCATTCTAGAATGTAAATATCACAAGAAAGCCAGAGGAAGTGCTCCGGACAGTTCCTGAGCATCTCTAATCTGAATGAAAGAAGATCATTCAGTGAAATTATCAAAGTGAAGCCATTAAATGCAGAAACTACTGCCCAAATTTGGCATTTTGGCCTAATTAAAGATATATTCAGGGTTAAATACAAGTTAAGATCAACCAGTAGCATTTGTGGCATAATTTTGATTACCTCAATAAAGTCCTTCCTTTTCTTTAAAAAAAGCAAAAATCTGGGTAACAGTGAGGCATTTACAATGGAAGTGAATGAGCCCAAACTGTGAACATTAAAATATTCACGGTTTCAAAAGTATTGCCACAAGACGTAAACAATATGCGTGATAACATGATTTTAGTGTGATAAAATTGCTTACCTTTTCTGTGTAAAGTTATATCTTATATTACAACTACTTTGCATGACAGCGTAACACCGTAAACCCTGTAATCCTGCAAAAACAATGATTTAAAAATCTCTACAGCTCAAATAATACATGGGTTTTTACAGAAGAATGAATTTAAGTGCTTTTATAACATTTTAAGCTTCACTTTTCTGCTTTTAAACCCTCTAAAAATTGTCCCCATTCACTTCCATTGTAAGTGCCTCACTGTAACCTCTGTGTTTTCCTTTTCTTTTTTTTTTAAAGAAAAGGAGGAATTTTTGTGAACATCAATATTATGCCACAAACACTGTTGATTGAGCTTAACTTGTATTGAACCCGGAATATTCCTTTTACCAACAGATATATTAGATTTACAATAAACAGATGAGATTACATTATATAATGAGAGTAATAATTTAGAGTGTTAATAACATCAAGGTTATTATGATTTCCAGTGATAGTTGTTCAAAGTGTCTTGGTTTTTAGTGCTTTGCTGCTATACACTTTTTAAAAATTGTGTTAACATGATGTCATAAGTTGAAATGGATATTGCACAATTAAAGAGTAAAAGTGTTAATATTACCCTATTCCTATGTGACAGAGTGTAACCTCCAAGATCACCACTGTATGCATGTGGATGCATTTTACTCCATCATTTTAATATTGAAAACAAAGAGGTGGAGAATAATGAATTCAGGACAGTGTCAAGAAGTCCATTCAGTCACAAGTACCATGGACAGCAACCAACCAACCAAACAAATAAATATACAGTGTATTAGACATACAGTACAGACATCACCATATCACACATGAGTTGAGCTCAGGGCTTTATCTCAATGCATTTTCTATCTGTGAGTCAAAATTTTCTCCAGCCTAACTGAAATTCCTAAAATAACATTTTCCATCCAATAAGGTGATTTTGAGGCAGTTAAAATAATGCAGTCAAATAAATAAAGTCACTGGTTGCACTGCAAAATATAAAAAATAAATAGTAATAATAATAATAAAAAATCCTGCAGAAGTTTAGGCATTCATGGGTTAATGTTTTGTGGTCTTTCATGCCCCCCAAAACCGTGGCGAGACTTCGCGAAATTTCCAGTAGACTGTGTACACGTGAAAAGAGCTAACCTTGAACTTGAGAAACCAATAAATGAAGGTCTTGTTTTGTGTGTTTATTATAACCAAGTTATTTCTTCAGTGTAAACGAGCAGCTATCTCTCTCATGGCGTTATCTTGGCTTCAGTATCATTTTAAGCATCTCATTGGAAGGGAGGGGGTAATGTTACCCCTTTTATAAATAACTTTGTGCCGTAAAATGTGAAGTCCGTGGAAGAATTTACGCACTTGCCTTTGGAGCAAATCAGTGGATTTCGCTTTCTAAGTCTCATACAAACTGAGTGTGATGTTCTGTGGCAGTACACGTAAAATGGATTTTAGTGTTAATGCAGTTGTTTTTATCCTTCTTATTATTGTTCTTTTTGGATGTGCTCAGCTTGACGCGGAAAGAGTCCTTCTCCAGGTAAGTTTTCTAGGCAATTATTAATATTCTTCCACTGTAACAGTGGAGTCATTGGTGTTATGTTTATGTTTGTTCAGTGACATTTCCACTAAAAAAAAATTAGCTCTTCAGAACATTTTGCGCTACAGAAACACTGTGCGCCTTATCACGTAATTGCGCACAAAACGCACTATTGAGAAGGAGAGTTGTGTAATATATCTTACCCTTCTATATTATATTGAAATAATGTCAGCCTTCCAGGTTCAATGCAAGTTAAGCTCACTCGACGGCATTTGTGGCATGATGTTGATTACCACAAAACTTTATTTCGACTCGTCCTACCGTTTCTTTAAAAAAGCAGAAATCTGGGTTCCAGTGAGACACTTAAAATGGAAGTGAATGGGGGCCAATCCGTAAACATTAAAATACTCACTGATTCATGAATTTAGTGTGTTAAAATCACTTACTAACCTTTTCTGTGTAAAGTTAAATCCAGTTGTACAACTTTGTTGTAATGATGATGTAACACCTTAAACCCTGTAACGATTTAAACAACTTTACAGCTCAAATAATACATGAGTTTTAACAGAAGAATTAATGTAAGTGATTTTATAAAACAATAAGCTTCACATTTCTCCCTTTAACCCCTGCAAAAATTGGCCCCATTCACTTCAATTGTAAGTGCCTCAATTTTTGTTTTTTGTTTTTTAAGGAAAAGAGGGACAGGGGCCTGGGGTAGCTCAGCCAGTAAAGACGCTGACTACCACACCTGGAGTCGCAAGTTCGAATCCAGGGTATGCTGAGTGACTCCAGCCAGGTCTCCTAAGCAACCAAATTGGCCCGGTTACTAGGAAGGGTAGCGTCACATGGGGTAACCTCCTCATGGTCGTTATAAATGTGGTTCTCACTCTCAGTGGGGCCCGTGGTGAGTTGTGCGAGGATGCCACGGAGAATAGCGTGAAGCCTCCACATGCCCTATGTCTCCGCGGTAACACGCTCAACAAGCCACGTGATAAGATGCGCAGATTGATGGTCTCCTACGTGGAGGCAACTGAGATTCATCCTCTGCCACCCGGATTGAGGCGAGTCACTATGCCACCACGAGGACTTAGAGTGCATTGAGAATTGGGCATTCCAAATTGGGGAGAAAAGGGGGAGGAAAAAAAAAAGGAAAGGAGGGACGAGTCTAAATACATTTTTGTTGTAATCAGCATTATGCCACAGATGCTGTTGATTGAGTTTAACTTATATTGAACCTGGAATATTTCTTTAAACGAAAGTTTCCTCTAGAATCCCTTAAGATTGGTTCCAAATTATGACAGGAATTCCAGCAGGAATCCTGTGCAAATTTTCAAATTGAATTCCTTTTGTATTTTTAAAATTGGTTGAAATTAGGACACATAGAAAGAAAAGAAATATCATGAAGGGGTTACCTTTGAGAGAAGTTTGATAACATCTTGAGCATCTGCTTGAATTTAACAACACTTAATTTGTCATGTTTATGTATCAACTGTTGATTTATCTATCTCACAAAATGTGGTGAATAAGGCTAGGCATCAGTTAAAGAGTGTAGGCCTATACTGGAAAGTCATGGAAGATGTGCACAGTTTCTTTCCCATATATAGCTTTCTGTTTGTGTTTACAGAAATCTCCAGGAGATGTGGTAATGTATTGACACAGCAATGAATTGTGTGTTAAATATACATCTGAAACCCTCCAGTGGCCCTGTGTACAGTACTGACATTTAGTTCCATTTCCCTTTCGTGAATGACTTTGATTCAGTCTATTTCAATATGACATCAAGACCAAACCACTGGCATCTGGTTACACACACTGGCATCTTAGAAGGAACTGAGATTTTTAAAATTATTTCTACACTTACCTCTTGGTCCTTAGAGGCAATTTTGTGGTTGGAATTGTAATCAAGTTTACTAAGTTTATATGAATAGTTACGGGTGAATGGCACAAATGAATAAGAACATAGACTTTTTTTGTTCTGTCTTTATAATGTAGCATAAGAATGTGTGGAACCTCCTATAATCTGTTCAAGAGATTTCAAGAAAACAGCTGTACTAACAGCCTCACTAGATTTTATTTTGTATTTTTCAGAGATTAAGACGTCAGACCACAACAGCAAAACCAGCAGTAAGTATGACAGTCTTAACTTTATTAAATTGTAAACATTGTGATAAATGCCAGCACTGCTGTTCTTTTGTTTTATTCTGTTTTATGTTGAAATTCCATAAAGCAAAAAATAGTGTCCTAGACTTTGAATATCCATGGTCCTTTATCATTTTAACTACAGTATATATTCAGTGTTTAATACAATCAGAGATGTAGAGCCCCAGCTCTAAGTTTTTGATGCCTTATGAATGTTTATTTGAGAATGTTTGCATAAGTAAGCAGCAATACAACCAGAACAATACAATCCAAAGGATATCAATAAAATGTTCACTTCTGTGAAATTGTAAGTGTAAGTAATCCCTGTTGATATTCTGGGTGCAAACACTAACAAAACAGAGGCATTACACTGATATCTAATGAACATTTTGTTAACATTTTGAGAACAATAGTTTTCATTGTCCAGAGATGTATTGATCTCAACTTAAATACACAGATGAGCCAAAACTTTATGACCACTCACAGGTGAAGCGAATAACTTTGATCATCTCCTAACGAAGCCACATGTCAAGGTCTGGGTAGATTAGATGGTAAGCGAACAGTCAGTTCTCATAGTCAACATGAATGCAGGAGAAATGGGCAGGAGTAAAGAGTTACTTTGACAAGGGCCAAATTGTTATGGCCAGACAACTGGGTCAGAGCATCTCTGAAACGGCAAGGCTTGTGGGGTGCTCCCGGTCAGCAGTGGCAAGTACCTGCCGACAGTGGTTCAAGGAGGGAAAAACCACATTCCGGCAACAGGGTGTTGGGCGTCCAAGGCTCATCGATGCCTGAGGGTAATGAAGGCTATCCTGTCTGGTCCAAACCGACAGAAGGTCTACTGTGGCACAAGTCACCGAAAATTTTAATGATAGTTAAGGGGGGAATGTGTCACAACACACAATGCATCGTACCCTGCTGCGTATGGGGCTACATAGCCGCAGACCGGTCACAGAGCCCATGATGACCCCTGTCCACCGTCAATAGCACCTACAATGGGCACGCAAGCATCAGAACTGGACCTTAGAGCAGTGGAAGATAATCGCCTGGTCTAATGAGTCCCTTTTTCTTTTACATCACATGGACGGCCGTATTTACCTGTGGAAGTGATGGCACCAGGATGCACTATGGGAAGATGGCAAGCCGGTGGAAGGAGTGTGATGCTCTTGGCAATGTTTTGCTGGGAAACCCTGGGTCCGGCCATTCATGTGGACGTCAATTTGACACGTTCCACCTACCTAAACATCGTTGCAGACTAGGTACACCCCTTCATGGCAATAATGGCAATGGCCTCTTTCAGTAAGAAAATGCGCTCTGCCACACTGCACACATTGTTCGAGAATGGTTTGAGGAACATGGTGAAGAGTTCAAGGTGTTGCCCTGGCCATCAAATTCCACAGATCTCAATCCAATTGAGCATCTGTGGGATGTACTGGACCAACAAGTCCAACCCACGGTGGCTCCACCTCACAACTTACAGGACTTGAAGGATCTGTTGCTAATGTGACAGATACCACAGGACACCTTCAGAGTTCTTTTAGAATCCATGCCTCAGCGGGTCGGCCCAGTTTTGGCGAAACACAGAGGACCAACAGCATATTTGGCAGGTGGTCATAATGTTTTGGCTCATCAGTGTATGTTCTTCTCTGCTTATGTCACTTCATTTTAAACACATTATTACAGTAAGCAAATAGCTTCATCCATCTCTAAGCTGTTGTATGCCAAGAGAGTGTTCAATCTCTTGAATTGAACTAGCTTTTCTATTGCCAGACCAATGTGGTCTGAATTGAGCTGTCAAATCAACAGTAGAGTGCTAATCAAACAAGTGGTTTCATATGATCATATTAAGTTTTGAATCCACATGTATCAGATGTTTGAGAAGATACTACCCTTCTATAACTATCAAAGCATGTTGGTGTTTTAGTCACTTGGTACTGTAATGCACTATTGATGGTTGTCACTCTTTAAAATACTTTTGGTGTTTTTTATGCCCCTTAGCTGAAGGTGACAGATTACCATGTGCGCTGTGCAGTAGTGTCTCACTATGCTTTAACCACAGTGGAGAGCACAGTGTGGAACCAGCTCCACATCAATAAGGAGGCTGCATTTGAGGTGGATTTGTCCCCTGCTGCATTTATCTCAAACTTTACCATGTGAGTTCGAAGTTACACCACAGTTTCTGTTGTTTTTGTCATTTTTGTCAGTGATGAACATTTTCAAATAAAAAAATCAGTTTTATTGTTTGGCATAGGCTTGTAGTTTCCCCTGAATAGACACAGCAGGGTTGTAATTGTAGTAATGATTCATTCACGTGGAAAGAAATGCTTTGTGATCAAAGAGGTAAAAAAAATTTGATGCTGAAATATGATTTCCAGAACTAATTAAGTAAAATAACTCTCACTCTGAGCTATCATATCCTTTTATTGCAAAATTTTAAGACAGGTTAACCATACGTTTAACAAGTAGTGGCAAGTATTAAAACAAACTGACAGAAAAAGACTTAGTAATAAAACCTCTATGAGAGATCTATTGAAGAAATTAGACATGTTCATAAGAGTAAAGTTCTGAAAGCCTCTTTTACAAAAATGAAAGCTAAATATAAATAAATTCCCACAAATAAGGCTCCATAGTGGCTTGATAAAGCACACAGGGGCTGGATTTGGAAGCGGACATAGGTCAAAAGTAAAGACCTTTCAGGGCAGATGAATAGCAGGCTTTGTCAAGAAAAGTCAGAGAGCTAATAGAGAAAATGACGGGAACTGGCTCTGTTCACCCTCCCTTTTACCCAGCAGAGTTTACCGAGGCACATGTCCAAGGTATACACACTCACACATTTACACACATTCACATGCATGTAGAATGCTCACATGTATCCATCGACAAAGCAAGGCTTTAAGTTTCAATGTAAATTTAATGAACAACAGCCCCAAAATAATTTGGACACTTTCAAACTATTAAATCACTCTTTATAATGTTTGAATTCCATTTCATATAACAAAATACTAAACCAAGTGGGGGGGGGGGGGATGGTGCTAGTTTTTTTTTTTTTTTCAGAAACAACATAACTTTTCCAATCCGTTTTTGCAATGACTTTTAACCCTTTATGCTCTGAAGGTGTTTTTAAAGATTCCCTGTTTCAATGGCATACCTAAAATTATAGGCTTATAACTTGACAAAACAAACAAGGAGGGTCAAGTGTTTGGTATCATAGTAAAGATTTTTTTTTTAAATTATTTAATGATTATACTGTAGATTATTATAAATTCTGAGACTCTAAGACTAAGAAACTAAGAAAATAATCACAAAAAAACTTTTTTAATTACATATTTTTTTTTTCTGATTTTTCTGATTTGACATTAAATATTCTGTGTACAAAAACATCTCCAAGTGTCCAAAAGCCTCTCTAAACAAATGAAACATAATAATTGTATGTAAGAATGAATTACACATGCATAGAATGCAGATATGATTTTAGTGATGAGATTTCACAGAATGAACGCCATTTGACTCAATCAGCCTGCATCGAGTCTGTCTCATGTACTTGACACCATCTTCTGGTGGCCATATGTAACAGTAATCAATCACATGCCTTTCTGCCCAAATATGGATGATTTTTGCACCAATCTGAACCCAATCCGATTGGTTTAGCGTTCCATGACGCTACATTATTTCCAATTACATCATCTGATCCAGGAAAGCTAATGTGTTTTCAGCCAGATTGCAAGATGCCTCATTGTGCACATTGTGCTTCGTGTGGATTATCTAATGGTCTATGCATCCGATCAGTCCCGCCGGAAAATTATCATCAAAATATTAATAACTACAATCTTGACCAACATAAAATAGGTATCGTAAAATCAGAGCTTAAAGGGTTAAAAGAATAGTTCACCCAAAAATGAAATTTTGTTGATAACTTACCCTCAGGCCATCCAAGATGTATCTGAGTTTCTTTCTTCATCAAAACAGAATTTAAGATTTTTAGGATTTCATTTCAGGCCTCCTCCTTTAAACAATGCAAGTGAATGTACTCCATTTTGCACTTCCTGCCTCCTCCTGCACATGACGCGTGACCTTACCAACGAGATTACGTCGTCCCTCTCATGAGCGCGCATCACTGAATGTACGGAAGCGAACATTTGTAGTTAAAAAGTATATAAGTATTGTTTTGTTTCTAAAAAATAATCAATCGTTTGGGTTCAGAAGAACTTTATTTGTCGACTGGAGTCATGTGGATTATTTTGATGCACCCTAAATATGCATTTTGGACTGTCAAAAAATGGAGTACATTCACTTGCATTGTTTAAAGGAGGAGGCCTGAAATGAAATCCTAAAAATCTTAAATTCTGTTTTGATGAAGAAAGAAACTCAGATACATCTTGGATGGCCTGAGGGTAAGTAAATTATCAGCAAATGTTCATTTTTTGAGTGAACTATTCCTTTAAGCAACTGGTCGATGTTGTGACACTAGAGGTCACTCTTGGGAGCCCGAGACACCTCTGGTCTTTGATAAAAGGCCAATGAAAATTGGCGAGTGGTATTTGCATGCCACTCCCCTGGACATACGGGTATAAAAGGAGCTGGTATGCAACCACTCATTCAGATTTTCTCTTCAGAGCCGAACGGCCATGCTCATTGATTAATGTTACAACTTAGCCTAGTTGTGGCATAATGTTCATTAATGTTCATTCACCTCTGGATCTGATGGCTTATTTCAGTGGCTTCTCCCTCCTCTGCACTGGTGCACTGCAGAGAACGCCCCTGGGCGCTTCGGCAAAAAAACAAGAGAGTATATTTTCTGAAAGAGCTTTTCCTCCTCTAAAAGAGTATATATTTCTCTAAAAGAGCGGCACACATGGAACATCTTTTTAAAGAAGCATCTTTTTGGGCCTGGGTAGCTCAGTGGTAAAATACGCTGGCTACCACCCCTGGAGTTCGCTAGTTCGAATCCCAGGGCATGCTGAGTGACTCCAGCCAGGTCTCCTAAGCAACCAAATTGGCCCGGTTGCTAGGGAGGGTAGAGTTACATGGGGTAACCTCCTCGTGGTCGCTATAATGTGGTTTGTTCTCGGTGGGGCGCATGGTGAATTGAGCGCGGATGCCGCGGTGGATGGCGTGAAGCCTCCACATGCGCTATGTCTCCGTGGCAACGCGCTCAACAAGCCACGTGATAAGATGTGCGGGTTGACTGTCTCAGATGCGGAGGCAACTGGGATTCGTCCTCCGCCACCCGGACTGAGGCGAATCACTATGCGACCACCAGGACTTAGAGCGCATTGGGAATTGGGCATTCCAAATTGGGAGAAAAAGGGGAAAAATCCCCCCCCCCCCCCCCCCAAAAAAAAAGACACGTCTTTTTAAAGATGCCTTTCCGATTGTGTGTTATTCCTGGTTGCGGTCGTTATCTCTCAACTTTGGATGGTCATGATCGCTGTCTTTCGTGTCTGGGCGCGACCCCACATGGAGGCAGCATTTGTGGATGGTTCATGTTCTCACTGCGAGAACATGACCATGGCAACGTTGCGGTCGCGGCTTGCTTTCGTAAGAAAGTCCTTCTACCTTCTGGTATGAGGCCAGCGCGGCTAGCACTGGGGGCGATTTGGGGACCCCAATGGGATCGTCTCCGCTGGGACCTCCCATTCCCCAGCACGCTCGTCTGCCCCAATCGGGCTTCCGGATGAGTTCGCTGGCTCGTCTCACGGCGAGTCTGGCTTCTTGTTCGGAGCCCGCAAAGATGATGAGCTCTCGAGCGCAGCATCGGAGAGCAAGCTTGTCCAGTCAGATGCAGAAGCCTCAGCTGGGCTTCCCCCTTTGGGGACGATTGCCCACCGCCGAGTCAGGCGTATCAGTACAAAGTCCTCTCTTTCGGCCTGTCCCTGTCTCCTCGCGTCTTTACGAAGATTGCAGAGGCTGCCCTTGCCCCGTTAAGGGAGGTGGACATTTCGCATTCTCAACTATCTCGACGACTGGCTAATCCTAACTCACTCTCGAGACATGTTGTGCGCACACAGGGACCTGGTGCTCTCACACCTCAGCCGACTAGGGCTTCGGGTCATCTTGGAAAAGAGCAAGCCCCACCCGGTTCAGAGCATCTCTTTTCTCGGTTTGGAGTTGGACTCAGTCTCCTTGATGGCGCACCTTACGAACAAGCGCGCCCAGTCGGTGCTGGCCTGTTTGAAGGCGTTCAAACAGAAAACAGCAGTTCCACTTTTCAGAGGCTCCTGGGGCATATGGTGTCCTCGGCGGTGGCCACCCCGCTTGGGTTGATGCAAATGAGGCTGCTTCAGCACTGGCTCCAGACTCGAGTCCTGAGATGGGCATGGTGCCACGGGACACATCGCGTGGCCATCACGCCGGTCTGTCACCATCTTTTCAGCCCTTGGACCGACCTCTCGTTTCTACGGGCAGGTGTTCCTTTAGAACTGGTCTCCAGGTGCGTCGTGGTCATGACGCCTCCAAAACGGGCTGGGGTGCTGTTTGCAAAGGGCACGCAGCCGCCAGCCTCTGGACGGGTCCGCGACTGCATTGGCACATCAACTGCCTCGAGTTGTTGGCAATTCTGCTCGCCCTGCGGAGGTTCCAGCCATTGATCCAGGGCAAGCACTTGTTAGTTCGGACAGACAACATGGCAACGGTAGCATATGTCAACCGCCAAGACGGTCTGCGCTCTCGTTGTATGTCACAACTTGCCCACCGTCTCCTCCTCTGGAGTCAGCAGCACTGGTAGGGCTATGAGCCCATTCTACCAGGGGTGTAACAGCCTCCTGGGCCCTGGCCAGGGGTGCCTCTCCAACAGACATTTGCAGAGCAGCAGGCTGGGCAACACCCAACACCTTTGCAAGGTTCTACAACCTCTGGGTGGAACCAGTTTCATCCCAGGTAGTAGCATGCAATACAAGCAGATAAGCCCGGGATAGCCGGCCGGGTGTATCGCTTGCACATAGTGCCTTCCACCTCCTTTTGAGCTGAAGATGTGTGCCATTAATTCCCAGTAGTGTTCACAAGTTTGTTCCCTGGTTGACTTCCTCCGAGCCCTGTGGCAGTCGAGTTTTCGGAGAGATTCGCTGCTGGCCCAGTACACGCGCTAACTAAGAGTCCTGTTCTGGGGTAGGTGCTCTGCATGTGGCGGTTCCCTGTAAGGCTAACCCCATGCGATATATTTCTTCCGCTAATTCGTTTCCATGTTTGTAGTAACTCCTGCCCCATTGGGCAGGATCTACCTTGAAGACTCTCCACATAAATATCCCCCCCCCCCCTCTTTGGGCGAGGTGTGGTCTCCACTGTGTCTTCCCCTTGGGAGAGACACCCCCCCGACTAGACCTGGCGGCCCAGTCGGATAATCCCCTTTCTTTTTTAGGGAGTGGAAAAAGAGAAGGGGAAAAGAGGCCACAACTGGGTTAAGCCTGTCTCTATCTTTTGGGTAGTCAACTTGTCCCAAAAGGGCCATTCGACACTCATAACTATGTTGGGGGAGGTTACATGTCGACCTGGTGTGCTGACTATGAGGCACACAGTAGTCTGCCCACCACACACTGCCAGTTCACATAACACAGTTCAGCCAATTGTGGCGTTTCGTATAGGGATCCCTAGTGTCACTACATCGACACAACATCGAGTGAGTGACAGATAGGGAACGTCATGGTTACTTGTGTAACCTCCGTTCCCTGATGGAGGGAATGAGACGTTGTGTCCCTGCTGCCACAATGCTGAACTACCCGCTGAAATGGCCGGACCTTATATCGGCTCCTCAGCATAAAACCTGAATGAGTGGTTGCATACCAGCTCCTTTTATACCCATATGTTTGGGGGAGTAGCATGCAAATACCACGCGCCAATTTTCATTGGCCTTTTATCAAAGACCAGAGGTGTCTCGGGCTCCCAAGAGTGACCCCTGGTGTCACTACATCGACACAACGTCTCGTTCCCTCCATCAGGGAATGGAGGTTACACAAGTAACCATGACGTCTCTTCTCCTCAAGTTCACACAGATGTCTTAGCAGAGTAACCACAAGTGTAGTTCATCACAAAATACATTTGTCTACATTTTTAAAAATCTATATATTGTTTTATCATTTGAAACCTAACAAACTTTTCTACTTTTTTAAATGTAATGTAAGTGTCCAAATACTTTTAGGGGCCACTGTACACAACCTCAAAGAATCACACTCTTACGTACACACATACACAGTCAAACACATGGTATGCCAGTCTCTTTCCTTTTTAATGGCTGTGACAACAATGTTTTATTTTATTTATTTATTTATTTTGTGCAGTAGCACTTGTTAGACTGTGACTGAGAGCTCTGTGTTCTCAGTGTCACATGCACAGCGAATCCAGACCTCTTATTGCCACACTTACATACAGGCGCCTGATTTTCCACTGTGCTTTAAACTGTCCATTCACCCTGCTCTTTTTCAAACAAGCTCTTTTTCAAGGCTGCCGGTTTATTTTGGTTGGTTCTTGTTGATTTTTATTTAAATATATTTGGTTAAAGGGGCTAACCTTATTTTAGCATTTTCTCTGCATGCCTCTCATATAGAGACACAAAGAAAGTATGGATAGCTTCATGTGGGTGAACTCTTAAGTGTTTATGCAGGAAATGCTCTTGTAATAAGAAGTGAGGGAATATGAATTGGTGTGATTGCATGAGTTTTTGAGGGAAATTACCTATTTTCTCACCTCTCTTTCATTGCCTTTGCCTGTTTTGTGTTGTTAATATGATGTGTAAACCAGTGAGAAAGACATTTTTCCCCAAATATGGAGTGTTTTTGCCATCAACCATCACCATACCACAAATGTGTGAACTAGACCAGTGATTCTCAACAGGTGGGTCATAGGTCTTTTATGATAGGGCAGCAGGGGGAAAAAATGCTAAATGCAAATAATAAAAATCAAATAAGAATATAACCGTGCATAATCACGATAGCATCGGCTTTTAAAAGGGGTGAGAAAACTCTTTCTACATATTTTCTTGTTGATGTAAAAAGCTATCCATCCAGTCCTACTAATCCTATGGGTTTTTTTTTTTTTACACAAATTCACTTAATAATATGGCTCATATGAGGGCCTGGGTAGCTCAGCGAGTATTGACGCTGACTACCACCCCTGGGGTAGGGTTGCACCAGCTGTGCGTAAGGTCTTACGTAAGTTGGGACATAAAGTTCACACTAAGGGCTTAGTAACTACTAGTTAGTTTGTAACTAAGTCAGTGCTTAATTTGGTGGCACCACCTGTTCTTAAGGCAAGACTTAACTAGTAGTCGCAAAATATGACGTTTACCTGTACTGATCCAATAAACAGCCTTCAAATTTGTACACAGAACTGTTAAAAAGCCGTGAAGTTCTGTTTTATCTTGTTACGGTTGATGTTCAAAGCTTGTTTGCTCATGTAACTGTCAGCTGTAATAAATTATATCCCCATTAAAATATGATCCGTAATAAAAGTACATTTGATAAATAGTATATTTGCCCTGTGTAAATAACAATATATAGGAACTGGTATCTAAAATAAATGAGGGGTGATAAATAAATACTAATACAACAGGCTGGAAAAACAGACATTTATTCATTTTAATATCCTATATATATTTTGAATGTGTTGAAACATGACACCGGGCGATGCACCCTGAAAACTGCACTGTTAGATCGGTTTCATGCTGAAGAGCCGCTTAAAAGTAAGTTTTTTTTCTTTCTCGTAAATGTAAACAAGTTTAAATGTCAACATCATAATGTATGTCGAAAGGACTGAAGCCTGTCAACCAAAACATGAGTTCATTGATGTCATAAAATAAAAGTCTGCTTTTTAATTCCATCCGTTACTCCTGGTCGGAGGCTTCCGTAAATATTTAGTTTATACGTAGGGTTATGTCCTACCTAAGTTTAATGGTGCAATTCTCAAATATTTAGTAGTGTGTAAATTGTGACTTAGTGCCCATTTATGCCACAACTAGGCTAAGTTGTAACTCACGTATAGCTGGTGCATCCGGCCCCTGGAGTCGCGAGTTCGAATCCAGGGCGTGCTGAGTGGATCCAGCCAGGTCTCCTAAGCAAACATATTGACCCGGTTGCTAGGGAGGGTACAGTCACATGGGGTAACCTCCTCGTAGTCGCTATAATGTGTGGTTCTTGCTTTCGGTGGGGCGCGTGGTGAGTTGTGTGTGGATGCCGTGGAGAATAGCGTGGGCCTCCACACGTGCTACTATCTCCACAGTAACGCACTCAACAAGCCACTTGATAAGATGTGCGGATTGACAGTCTCAGACGCAGAGGCAACTGAGATTCGTCCTCCGTCACCCGGATTGAGGCGGGACACTACGCCACCATGAGGACTTAGATTTACATTGGGAATTGGGCATTCCGGATTGGGGAGAAAAGGGGAGAAAATAATCAAATAAATTATAATATTGCTCATACAATTAAAGTATTTAGCTCAGTGTTTGTTTCATGTGTTAAGCTGGTAAATGACACTCTTGTTGTTTATGCATTCAATGTCAATTGTACTATGCAACCAATGTGATGTTAATAATTTTGCAAATTGTTGGACATAGTAATATAAAAAAATTTACGGACATTTTTGTTTCATTTTGCATAAACAATTTTGGTACAATATTGGGTCACCACTTCTTCACAGTCTTATGTGAAATCTAAGTCCTAGCAAAACCAGTTGAAAATGACTGAATAAGATGATCCTAAACTTCACTTACTGATTTTTCTATTTTTCCCAATGTCTCCCTAGTACTTCCAATGGTAAGGTGTATGTGGCAGAGGTGAAGAGGAGAACTGCTGCAAGGAAGATCTATGACAATGCTAAGAAGCAGGGGAAAACAGCAGGACTTGTTGCCACAAAGTCAGTCCAAAAAATATTTAATACTTTCTCTACTGAAACTTGCTTTTGTCTTTTGGTAGTATTACAGTGTACATACATCCGTTTCAGAGATTCTACTAAGAAATTTTGGTGCCATCCAACGTCTCCAGAGAATTATAAAATTTACCAGACAAATTGGAAAAAATCCGGTCATCTAATTTCAGTGTTTATTTTGATACAGGTAGGTTTAGGATTAGGGGTAAGGTTAACATTGTAACTAGAGATGTAATTAAATGCAGGTACTTTAAGTGTAAGTACAATGCAACAACACATATGTGCATAATGAGTACATTGTATCGAATACTTAAGTACATAGTAGTTAAAGACATTCAAAACAAAAACAAAGGGCAAAGCAAGACTGCTATTTTCCACTTATATTTTTGTTCACAAATAAATGCAAACTTTAGCTTACTTCCAAATGTTTGCACATCCAGGTATTTGCACGTCTAAAATTTGTACAAATTTATATGAACGAACATGTACGATTTCATACGATTTAGCCACCTTATACGAATTTGCGCGACTTCTCATGAGATAGGGTTGCCGTTTCTCTACAGCTTGAGATACAAATTAGCCTGCTGTCCTTCTCCTCCAGAAGACGGCAATGCAAGGCTGTTTTAATGCGATTCTGAAATAAGAAGATTCTCACTGCAGGCACACAAGATGGGAATAATGCAGGCTGTTTTTGCCAGTGTACAAGATACAACACATTGTGTTGGGGCGTTTTGACGATTAACAGTTTTAACTGGAATAGACCACATTTTTAGGTTTGGGCCAACAAACAACTTTTTTTTTTTAAATGGATTTGCTGAAATATACAATGTAAAAATAAATAAATAAAAACAATAAAATTTATAAAATCAAGAAGAAATGACTTTATGAGGAATTAAATTGTTAGAGTTGACTGATGTTGTCATAACATAATGATGAACCCCATTTTTACAGTGTATACAATCCCTAAAGTTTTATCATACAGATCAGCTGTGCAGTTGCAGATGGGTTGAACTATAGAGCTTACTATGAAAAGAGTATCACTAAAACCATGACACATGGACAAATGAAGAACTCAAACCTAAACAGTTTCTGTTGTATTTTGAAGGGAACGGGAGATCGAGAAGTTCCGTGTAGCGGTCAGTGTACCTCCTGGGGCTCGTGTGTCCTTCTCCCTGTCTTATGAGGAGCTGTTGTCACGCCGACTTGGTCACTATGAACTCACTCTGGGTCTGCGCCCTGGCCAGCCAGTGCAGAACCTCTCTCTGGATGTCAGTATATCAGAGAGGACAGGCATCAGCTTCATCAGAGCTCTGCCACTGCGCACCAGCCGACTGCTCACCAATAATGTCCATGGTACCTCAGACATGAGAGTCAATGCTTTGATGTAAAAGCTTGTAGATTAAAAAAAAAAATATATATATATATATATATATATATATATATATATATATATATATATATATATATATATATATATATATTAAAATTATTTTATTATTGTGTTAATCTAAGGTACTATGTTAGATAGAAAATGGTATTTAAAAGCAAATGGTTAATTTAGGTATTGGTCAGATGGTTGCTTCCTGTCTAAGGCTGCTTGAGACTATGTTAAGATTGACTTGTGATGGAGCATGAAAATAACACATTTTAGATAGTTTAGATGTCCCAAATTACCCAGTATCCCAAAGTACCTCAATTCACCTTATATTTTTACCCTTATGCACTTTTGGAGTCTCCAACTTCCAAGCTTTAATGTCTGTATTTTTTTTATCTGTCTCATGACAGCTGTTTTTCACTTAAATTTTAGCAGAGGCAGAACCGCCCCCTTCAACTCAGGTCAAGCAGAATCCTCACTGTGTGCATGTGCACTACACTCCCACCATACAGCAGCAGAGGAACATCTCTTCCAGAGGTCTCAGTGCAGACTTCATCATTCAGTATGATGTGGACCTCAAAGACCCAATTGGGGACATCCAGGTCTTCACACTAATCTTCTTATTTGTGGTACTGGAATAGGTGACACAAGCCATATAGCATTGTAATGTTGTTACTTTTTTTCCTCAGGTGGATGATGGCTACTTTGTTCATTACTTTGCTCCTAGAGGACTTCCTGTAGTTCCTAAAGATGTCATCTTTGTCATTGACATCAGTGGCTCTATGATCGGCACAAAAATCAAGCAGGTATAATTTCAAAACCATTTTCACCTCAATGGTATTGAGAATGAGTTAAAGGGATAGTTCACCCCCCACCCCCCCCCCCCCCCCAAAAAAAGCTAAATTCTGTCATTGTCTTACCCTCATTAATTGTTCCAAACCCATTTCACTTTCTATCTTCCATGGAATACCAATGGAGAAGTTTTAGCAGAATGTCCAAGGTGCTGTCTTCTTTATAATGAAAGTGAATGGGGACCAGGGTCAAATCAAATCAAATCACTTTTATTGTCACAGAACCATATACACAAGTGCAATAGTGTGTGAAATTCTTGGATGCAGTTCTGAGCAACATAGTAGTCGTGACAGTGATGAGACATAAACCAATTTACAATAAACATCAGATTTACAACACAATTTAAAATCTAATTTACACATAATTACACATAACACAATATACAAATAATAACATACAATGTACAGTATACAATACACACAATATAGAATACACATTATACAATAAAAAAAGTATATATAGTATATATAAAATGTACAGTAGGTTGTATTGTACTGTATTGACATTCATGCTGTCAGTTGATAGTAAGTTGCCAGTGTGTTGTTAAGAGAGAATATAATATAATTATAATATAATTTATGACAGTCTGGTGTGAGATATAAGAGTAAGAATAATAAAGTGCAGTGCTGATGTATTTTGATCATGGGAGATCAAGAGATCAAAAGTCTGATTGCTTGGGGGAAGAAGCTATCATGAAGTCGGCTGGTGCGGGTCCTGATGCTGTGATACCGCCTACCTGATGGTTCCAGTGAGAACAGCCCATGGCCCAGGGGTCTGGAGTCTCTGATGATCCTCCGAGCTTTTTTCACACACCGCCTGGTATATATGTCCTGGAGGGAGGGAAGCTCACCTCCGATGATGTGTCTGGCAGTTCGCATCACCCTTTGCAGTGCTTTGCGGTTGTGGGCGGTGCTATTGCCGTACCAGGCGGAAATGCAGCCAGTCAGGATGCTCTCTACAGTGCAGGTGTAGAACCATGTGAGGATGTGGCGGTTCATTCCAAACTTCCTCAGCTGTCTCAGGAAGAAGAAGTGCTGATGAGCTTTCTTCACAATGGCTTCAGTGTGGATGGACCATGCGAGTTCCTCAGTGATGTGGACACCCAGGAACTTGAAGCTGCTGACTCTCTCCACTGGTGCTCCATTGATGGTGATGGGACTGCATTCTCTATCTCTTCTCCTGAAGTCCACCACAAGCTCCTTTGTCTTACTGACGCTTAGGGAGAGGTTGTGCTCCTGACACCAGTGTGTCAGAGTGTGCACCTCCTCTCAGTAGGCTGTTTCATCATTTTCAGTGATCAGACCTACCACCGTTGAATCATCAGCAAACTTAATGATGGCATTGGAGCTGTGTGTTGCCACACAGTCATGTGTGTACAGGGAATACAGGAGTGGGCTGAGAACACAGCCCTGCGGGGCTCCAGTGTTGAGGGTCAGTGATGAGGAGATGTTGCTGCCCATTCTAACCACCTGGCGTCTGCTTGACAGGAAGTCCAGGATCCAGCTGCACAGCGAGCTGTTTAAGCCCAGAGCCCGGAGTTTCTCATCAAGCTTGGGGGGCACTATGGTGTTGAATGCTGAGCTGTAGTCTACAAACAACATTCTCACATAAGTGTTCTTTTTTTCCAGGTGGAGGAGAGCAGTGTGTATTGTAGATGCAATGGCATCATCAGTGGAGTGGTTGTTGCGGTAAGCAAACTGCAATGGGTCTAGTGATGGAGGCAGCACAGAGCAGATGTAATCTCTGATTAGTCTCTCAAAGCATGTGCTGATGATGGGGGTCAGAGCAACAGGACACCAGTCATTTAAGCAAGTGATTTTGGATTACTTTGGAACAGGCACAATGGTTGACGTTTTAAAGCATGTGGGGACAACAGACAAAGAGAGGGAAAGGTTGAAAATGTCCGTAAAAACACCAGCCAGTTGGTTCGCGCACACTCTGATGACGCGGCCCGGAATGCCATCTGGACCCGCGGCTTTGCGGATATTCACCCGTCGGAAGGATCAGGTTACATCCGCTACAGAGATGGAGAGTGAACTAACTTCTGTAACTTCGGCCACGAGAGCTCTCTCCGCGAGAGCGGTGTTATTTCCCTCGAAACGAGCATAAAAAGTATTTAGCTCATCCGGGAGAGAGGCAGCGGTGTTCATGGCGGAGTTTTTATTCCCTTTAAAGTCCGTGATGATATTAATTCCCTGCCACATGCTTCTAGAGTTGGTGGTGTTGAACTGTCCTTCAATCTTGTTCCTGTACTGACGTTTTGCTGTTCTGATAGTTTTTCAGAGGGCATAACTGGCTTGTTTATGCTCCTCCGCGTTCCCGGAATTAAAAGCGGAGGTCCGAGCATCAAGTGTCACGCGAACATTGCTATTAATCCAAGGTTTCTGGTTCGGGTAGATCCATATTGTTCTGGTCGGAACGATGTCCTCTGTGCACTTTCTGATGAAACACGTTACGCTATCAGCGTAAAACTCGATGTCGTCATCAGAGGCGGACCGGAACATCTCCCAGTCCGCATGATCAAAACAGTCTTGTAGCGTAAAGTCTGATTGGTCCGACCAGCACTGGATCGTTCTGAGGGCGGGTGCTTCCTGTTTCAGTTTCTGCCTGTAAGCGGGCAGAAGCAGAATGGAAAAGTGGTCCGATTTGCCAAATGGTGGGCGGGGGAGGGATTTGTAGCCGTCCCGGAAGGGAGAGTAGCAATGGTCCAAAACCCGGTCCCCTCGTGTGTTAAAACTAATGTGCTGGTGGTATTTTGGTGCGACTGATTTGAAACTGGCTTTATTAAAGTCCCCGGTCACAATGAACGCAGCCTCAGGGTGCGCGGTTTCCTGCTTGCTTATAATCCCATACAGTTCCTTGAGTGCCCTGTCTGTGTCGGCTTGTGGCGGGATGTACACAGCAGTGATAATGACCGCTGTGAATTCCCTCGGTAGCCAGAATGGTCGACACAGAAGCATGAAAAATTCCAGATCAGGAGAGCAGAAAGACTTGATAGAATGTCCGTTCCTCTGATCACACCAGGATTTGTTGATCATAAAACATACATCACCACCTCTGCTTTTACCTGAGAGGTCTTTCGCTCTGTCCGCTCGGTGCACGGAGAACCCCACGGGTTCAGTGGCTGAATCTGGAATCTCAGCAGACATCCAATTTTCCTTAAGGCAGATAATGCAGCAGTCTCTCGTTGGAAAGAGATCCGCGCTCTCAGCTCACAGAGCTTGTTGTCCAGAGACTGAACATTTGCCAGTAGAATACTGGGTAGCGGGGGGTCGATTTGCATGACGTCTTACTCTGATGAGAATGCCGGCTCTGTTTCCCCTTTTCCTTTTGCGTTTTCACGGCCGGGCTGCCCAGACAAAGGGCTCTGCTGGTGTGTTTGTAAACAGCGGGTCGGCATTGAGGAATTTGAAGTTTGGTTTACAGTGTGTATTTGCAGAACCAATGTCCAAAAGTGTTAAGGCAGACAAAATCCAAGACAAAAAACATAAGAACTGTAAACAAAACAAACAAAACACTACAATGTTGTGTCAGAGCTCAAAACACAGCCGCCATACTTGGCGCCATCTTGAGTCCAAGGAAGGGGTCTGTCAATCTCCCAAAAAACCCCAAAGAAGACCATAAAAGCATCATAAAGTTAAAACTATTTTGTTATAACTAAGTTTTTTGAAGCCACATGATAGCTTTGTGTGTGGCACAGACCATTTTTTAAAAATCTAGCCTTGACAATCTTGCTTGACAGCTGGGATCACCATTTACTATCACTGTATAGAAAAGAGCAGCTTGGAAGTTTGGGTGTTCCATGGAAGAAAGAAAGTGAAACAAGTTTCCTGTATTCCTGAGTAAATAATGACAAATTTTTTCATTTTTGGATGAACTATTGCTTAACCCTTTAAGCTTGTATTGGGGCCCGTCAAGAAAAAATAATTATCAAAATAATAAATAACTTCAGTTTTGACCAACACAAACAGGTATCTTTTTAATGCTTAGAAGCTGTACTTTACAATGCACGTAGTCATTATGACCAAAACTGAACAAGTGCTTTGAAATTTGCAGACAAATCAGAAGTATTCCTTTTTGATAATTTATAAAAATAATTTGCAATGCACATACAGTCTTATTGTAACTGGTAAAAAATTTGAAATAGCCATATGTCATATGTCATTGGAAAGTTCTCAAAGAGTGGAATACAACAAGCCTTTGCGTTTTACTCACAGATAAAAAATATTGCGAGTAATAGCTAAATACTTGTCTTTGACATACGTTACATGTAAATCGGTGTTGCTTATAAGCCGCTTTTTCGCTTATAAATTCACGAAAAATAACAGTACATAAAATATCACATACCATTACTTATAAGAGGGGATTCCCCTTAAAATGAACCCACACACAATATAATCAGATGAGTAGATCATTAAATAATTTGCACGAAGCACACAGTGCATACAGTACATAATGTGCAATCTGGCTTTCCTAGATAAAATGCCTTCATCAGAAATGTGGTACATTGTCTAGCATTATGGAACGCCAATACTAATCGTATTAGGATTCAGATCGCTGCAACCAGAGGTTGAAGTCATCCAAATATGGGCAGAGAGGATCATTCACTCTAATTATATATGGCCACCAGAAGATGGCACCAAGTACATGACACAGACTTAATGATGGATCAAATGACAGAATGGAACTGAATGAGATCTCATTACTCATGCCTGCATGCTTTAGAGAGAGAGCATACCTTTAGTCATTGATGTTTTTCCATGTGTAATTAGTTCTTATGTACAATTATTGTTTGTTTGGAAAGGTTTTTATACATTAGGATTAATTATATTTGTAATGCTATAACTTTTGATTGCTTTGTCGTATCAACACAAAATATTTCTCAGTTACGGGTGACATTTGGGTTGTAATTTTGGGAACAAGACAAAAGCAGTTTTTCAGAGCTACCTTATTTAGACCCTGAGATATATATAATGTCAAAACAGAAACATAAGAAAAAGTTAATTTTTGGCTCAAATATTTTTGTGTGATTTTTCAGCAGTTTCTTAGGCTGAGAGTCTCATAATTTATCATAATCAATATCATTAAAAAATGTGAAAAGTTTTCTTTAAAATGATACCAAACAATTTGAAGAGTTATAAGCCTATAATTTTAGGCATGCCACTGAAACATCTTAATTACTGTTGTAACCTCCGTTCCCTGATGGAGGGAACAAGACGTTGTGTCGATGAGGTGACACTAGGGGTCCCCAAACACCTCTGATATTTGAGAAAAGGCCAATGAGAATTGATGAGTGGAATTTGCATTCCACTCCCCTGGACATATGGGTATAAAAGGAGCCGGCATGCAACCACTCATTCAGGTTTGTGCTGAGGAGCCGAGACATTTCAGCGGGTAGTTCAGTGTTGTAGCAAGAGAGACACAACGTCTCATTCTCTCCATCAGGGAACAGAGGTTACAACAATAACCAAGACGTTTACTATCTGTCACTCACTCGACGTTGTGTCGATGTAGTGACACTAGAGGTCCCTATACAAAATGCCACAACCAGCTGAACTGTTACGTGGATCGGCGGTGCAGGTGCAGGCAGGCCACTGCGTGCCTAGTAGCAAGTGCACTCTGCCCCATCGTAACTTTCCCAATGCCCCAAGTACGTCACATGGTCCCTCGTACCCCAAGGGGGGGACAAGACGTACTTACAATGGGAACAGGCTGCACCAGCCGCTTCGGCCTTTTCTTCTCTTTTTCTCCCACAAAATTGAAAATTCATTCAGCTGGGGCCAGATGTATTCACGTCAGGGTAGGTGTACTTTCCCCACGGGAAAAAGACACTGCAGAGACCACATCCTGCCAGAAGGGGAGGTTAACATGTGGAGAATACGTCACATGGACTTACCAACCAGGAAGTAACACATATGGAAAGAAGCCCCCGTGGTAGGTCCTACCCGGAAGGGAGGAACACTACAAACACGGTGACTGGTAGCAGAGCAAGCTCTGCCCAAGGCAAGACACGGGGAAACCGTACCATGGAAAAATACATCACATGGGGTTACCAACAGGCAACCAACACATATGGAGCACCTATCCCAGTACAGAGGCTGACCTGACGGCATACTAACGCAAGTACTGGGCCTGGCATTGAATTTCGCCTGCCGCAGGTGCTGAGGAGGAAAGACATCCAGGGTTCAACGGTCCCGGGAACTCACGTGGACAAAAAAAAGCACATGTATTCCCATGAGGGAATGAGGCGCGGCCTCCTGGCATCTCTAAGGAACCTGAAGATCAGGCCGTGCTTCCCCAAGGACTTACCATCCACTGCATCGTGGTGTGCCGCTATAGTGGAAGGAAGGAAAGCACCGCCCCGACTGCGCATCTCTGGGGGTCTTCCCCTCGGGAAGAACACCAAATTTGCGAACAGACGCCACTTTAAGGCATACAGCTGCCTCGTAGAGGGAGCCCTGACCTGAGTGATAGTGTCTACCACCACCGGTGGTAGCCCACTTAGGACTTCCACGTCCCATCCAGGGGCCAGATGTGTAGGTTCCAGAGGTCTGGGCGCGGCTGCCAAATTGTGCCCTGTCCCTGAGAAAGGAGGTCCTTCCTCAGGGGAATTCGCCAGGGAGGGGCTGTCGCAAGGAGCGTGAGTTCTGAGAACCAAGTCTGGGAGGGCCAGTACGGCGTTACCAACATGACCTCTTCTTCGTCCTCCCTGACCTTGCACAAAGTCTGTGCAAGCAGGCTTACTGTGTGCCAGCACATCCATGCCGAGGGGGGCCTCGGCCAGGGAGTACCACAGTGGGCAATGGGAGGATTCCCGGGAAGCAAACAGGTCTACCTGCGCTTCGCCGAATTGACCCCAAATCAGCTGAACCACCTGGGGATGGAGTCTCCACTCTCCCCTGAGCGTCACTTGCCACGACAGTGCATCCGCTGCGCGGTTGAGTTCGCCCCGGATGTGAGTGGCCCGCAACAACTTCAGTCGCTGCTGACTCCAAAGGAGGAGATGGTGGGCAAGTTGCGACATGCCATGTGAGCGTAAACCGCCTTGGTGGTTTATGTACGCTACTGTCACCGTGTTGTCCGTCCGGACCAACACATGCTTGCCCTGGATCAATGACCGAAGCCTCCAGAAATACCGCCAGTAACTTGAGGCAGTTGATATGCCAATACAGTCGAGGTCCTGTCCAGGAGCCCAAGGCTGTGTGCCTGTTGCAAATTGTGCCCCAGCCTAACTTGGAGGCATCTGTCGTGACAACGACATGCCTGAACACTTGTTCTAGGGAACCCCTGCCCACAGAAATGCAAGGTCTGTCCAAGGGCTGAACGTGCGGCGACAGATTGGCATGATGGCCACGCGATGCGTACCATTGCGCCATGCCCATCTTGGGACTTGAGTCTGAAGCCAGTGCTGAAGTGGTCTCCTATGCATCAACCCGAGCAGCGTAACCGCCGCCGAGGATGCCATATGCCCCAGGAGCCTCTGAAATTGTTTCAGTGGGACCGCTGTCCTTCCCCTGAATGACTTCAGGCAATTCAGCACTGACTGCGTGCGCTCATTCATGAGGCACGCTGTCATAGCGATCGACTCCATCCCGAGAAAAGAGATGATCTGCACCGGGGAGAAAGAAGGGGTGCGGGATCTTGAACAACGCCGGGGCAAGATGTGCTGGATAGCCTCCGTCTGCTTCTTGACCATCGAGAACTGCTGGGCAAAGTCCTCGACGGTGTCGCCGAACAGGCCAGCCTGGGAGATAGGGGTGTCAAGAAAGTGAACCTTGTCGGCATCCCTCATCTCCACCAGGTTAAGCCACAGGTGGCACTCCTGGACCTACATGGTGGACATCGCCTGCCCGAGAGCCCGCGCCATGACCTTCGTCGCCTGTAGGGCAAGGTCGGTCGCCGAGCGCAGCTCCTGCATCACTCCTGGGTCAGGGTGACCCTCGTGCAGCTCTTTCAGTGCCTTGGCCTGGTGAACTTGCAGGAGGGTCATGGCATGCAGGGCGGAGGAGGCCTGTCCAGCGGCACTGTAAGCCTTGGCCGTTACACTTACTTGGAGGCACAAGTGCTCCACAACTGCCTTCTCCACCTGAGGAACCTCCATGTACCCCCTGGCCACCCCACCATCGAGGGTAGTGAGAGCAAAGGAACTCAGAGGCCTGGTCCGGGCAGTAAAAGGTGCCTGCCACGACTTTGTGAGTTCCTCATGCACCTCCGGGAAGAATGGAACTGGGGCGGAGTGCGGCTGTGAGTGGTGCTCTGAGCCAAGGAACCAGTCATCGAGCTGTGAGGTCTCAGGGCAGGGTGGAGGGTTCCACTTGAGCCCGAAGCTTGCGGCAGCCCGGGCAAGCATGGCCGCCAGCTCAGTGTCGACCTCAGACTGGGCGACCACACCCGAAGGTAGGAGCTCCGCTGAGTCCTCCGCGTCCGACTGTAACAGTCCGATGCTGCGATCAAGAGCTCATCCTCCTCCTGAGCCCGAATGAGATATTAAACTCACCCTGAGGTGAGCCGTCTGACTCATCCCAGAACTCGACCGGGGCAAACGAGCATACTGGGGAATGGGAGGTCCATGGGGGTTCACCCGGTGGAACCGCTCCCATTGGGGTTCCCAAATCGCCCCCAGCATTAACCGTCATGGCTTTGTGCCTGTAGGCAAAAGGACCAGGGCGGGGAGTGGCTGGAATGGCTTTAGCTCTGAAGAAGGAAAGCCATGACCACAATGTTGCCATGGTCATGCTCTCATAGTGAGGAACCTTGTGCAGGATCTTGAACCATGCCGGGTCAAGATGTGCTGGATAGCTTCCATCTGCTTCTTGACTGTCGAGAACTGCTGGGCAAAGTCCTCAATGGTGTCGCCAAACAGGCCAGCCTGGGCGTCAAGAAAGCAAACTTTGTCGTCCTCCCTCATCTCCACCAGGTTAAGCCACAGGTGGTGCTCCTGGACCACCATGGTGGACATCGCCTGCCCGAGAGCCATGACCTTCGTCGCCCATAGGGCGAGGTCGGTCGCTGAGCACAGCTCCTGCATCACTCCCGGGTCAGGGATACCCTCTTGCAGCTCATACACGTGAGGCAGCGATCGTGGCTGTCAGAGGCGGAGAGATAACGACCACATCCAGGAACTACACACAAACGGAAAAAGACACTTTCCGTCAGTGCTCACTCTTTTAGAGAAAATATACTCTTAGTTGCTCAAGTGTGGCTGCTGAAGCGCCCAGGGGCATTCTCTGCACTTATCTGTGCAAGAAGGGGAGAACCCGCTGTAATGCGCTGTATATCCAAAAGCCGTGTATAACACTTTTGTTTCGCCAGAGGTGAATGGAACGGCAGTGGATTTCATCGACACCACTCGGCTACAAAGAACAAATCTGAATGAGTGGTTGCAAGCCGGCTACTTTTATACCCGTATGTCCTGGGGAGTGGCATGCAAATTCCACTCGCCAATTCTCATTGGCCTTTTCTCAAATATCAGAGGTGTTTGGGGCTCCCAAGCACGACCCCTAGTGTCACTACATCAACACAATGTCGAGTGAGTGACAGATAGGGAACATGACATCTTTAAAAACACCAACAAAAAAAGCTCCAGCACATGATGATATATCTCCCCATTGTGTTTGACTTTAGACTAAGGCAGCCATGACCACCATACTGAGTGACCTACGTGAGGGGGATTACTTCAATCTCATTACTTTCTCAGATAAAGTCCACACCTGGAAGAAAGGCCGCACTGTGCGGGCCACACGGCAGAATGTGCGGGATGCCAAGGAATTTGTTAGGAAGATAATGGCAGAGGGTTGTAAGTATTTCCTCTGTATCTGAAATTAATGGACTGAAAATGACACTGAACAACTCTTTATTCTTCTCATTACGCCAGGGACGAATATCAATGCAGCTCTGCTATCTGCTGCCCAGCTATTAAATCCTTCCTCACATTTGTCTTCACTTACTGGTCATGCGCCCACATCTCATCGGGTTCCCATGATCATCTTCCTGACCGATGGAGAAGCCACCATTGGGGTGACTGAACCAGATGTGATTTTGAGTAATGCACAGAAAGCTTTGGGTTTGGCTTCGTTGTTTGGCCTGGCCTTTGGAGACGATGCTGATTTCCCCCTGTTGAGAAGGTTGGCCATGGAGAATCGTGGTGTAGCTCGGATGGTATGTCACCTTTCCTAGTAACTTAAAAGTACATAAAAAAACATGACACTTTAGAGAAGACCAGAGCTAGTTATCACACTTTTTAGTCCAGTAAATATTTATCAGAGTAGGTTTGTTTTTGAAAGCCAGTTTCTGCATAGACACATAACTTAAAAGGATAGTTCAGCCAAAAATCGCTCTGATGTTGTTCCAAACCCATATGGCTTTATTGCTTCCACAATTTCCCACTATTCCATTTTTAAACACATAAAATGGATAAACAGTTGCTACTTATGAAGTTTAGATGAAATATCTTAAATTAATGTTTTATTTTATTTAATTTCTCTCAGGTATATGAGGATGATGATGCAGCTGTCCAGCTGAAAGGCTTCTATGATGAAGTTGCCAGTCCTTTGCTCTCAGACATCCAGCTGTCCTATTTAGATGACCAGGCCTACGATATCACTCGCTCTCTCTTCCCCAACTACTTCCAGGGCTCTGAATTGGTAGTCACAGGACGACTAAAGCCAGGTGTACAGGATCTGAAGGTCACACTGACAGCAAATGATTCAAAGCAGAAGGTAAGGGTGGAGAGTGAGCTTCCATTGGCCAAAGCAGTGGTAAATGGGACAGTGCCATCTCCAGGATGTGCACATGCAGTGGATGGTATTCCTAGCTTTGTGAATCGTCTATGGGCATATTTCACCATCAAAGAGTTGCTACTGGCTAAAATTAACACCACTGATATAGTCACACAGCGTCTTCTTGTGGATAAAGCCACCAACCTGTCCCTGAAGTACAATTTTGTAACACCTGTCACTTCTTTGGTTGTGATAAAACCGGATACTGATGAACCAGAACCAACTATTAGCTCTACTGTGATGGCAACAACTACAACTAGCAAGACTGCAACTACTACCATAGCATCTTCGACAAACATGACAAATCAAACATCTCATGCTGCCCTTAAAATCTCTTCCACATCTGCAATGGGCACTAAAAAATCCAACTCTACCACAGCTCTAAAAACAAGCAAACCCCTGGTCACCAAATCTGTACGACCACATCCACCACCCTTAGGGCTGCACACCACTGGTCAACCACCGAACACCTCTCTCTCCCTCGACAAAACAGCCTCACGATCACCCAAGAAGACCACTACAGTACCACCTAAGACCATCTCCACCTCACTTTCCAGCAAGCCAACCTCCTCTCCTCCAAGTATCATCAAAACCACATCATCCTCAGGTTTAGTTAGAAACACTCTCCTTCCTCCCCCAAAGAATTCCACGACACCACCAAGTACAGAGAAAACCACTTCTTCTTCCCAGCCAGCCAAAACAACAACACTAGCCACCTTAGTCAAAACTCTACCATCTGTGTTAAAGGACTCATCCTTAACTGACATTGAAAACTCTACTACCTCAGAGCTTACATCTCTTCATCAGGGCCTGCAGACATTATCCTCCACAACTGCATTAACTACAGATACAAACTCAGATTTTGACCCGGAAGTGGCCATGCTGCTGGCTCCAACATTTATGCCTATGCCAGGAATGACAGATGCCCCTAAGTTGTGGGAAGCCTCTCGTATTCTGGGTGAGTTCATTTTGTGAAAGAGAAGCTGGGCTTGCTTTGAGACTTTTTTTTTTTTTTTACATCAGATTCAGCTTATAACACCTCTTGCATACTATTGTCATTATTAAAAGCTATAGTTCACCCAAAAACAGCCTGATCTCATGAAATGTATGTGATTGTGGTGACATTTTTGCAAACCAAAATTACATGGATAGTGTTTTAAGAGCAAATTAGACATGAAATCCACATTGACTGAAGCGACCACGTCATTTCACTTCTATGATACTTCCGCTTCGCATTCATTTTCATTTTGAGCATTCTTGGCTGGACTTGAGGCTCAGTCTCCGAGTTCAAAGTCCAACATTCTATCAGGTGAGCTACAGCAGAAGTAAATCACATTGGAATAAGTGTGTAAATGTTGGTGGTCTGTAATACAAGAGTTGAAATGTATAGTTTTTCAAATTATGCGTTACAGTAAAAGTGTTTCGATATAATAACATAGCAGGGTGTGAGTAATAGAGGGAAAAATAAGTGTTTATCTTCTTTTTCCTGGGGGTCTTACTGGGGAAACCAATGTGGGTGGGACATCTACCGGAAGTCGTTCTATAGCATTCCATAGCTCTGGCTGCAGTCATTTTAGACCCTGTTTACAGCTGGTAATAAGACGGATGATCTGATCGCAAGTGGTCAGCACTAAATATAGTTGTAAATGGGGGGCAAAATGTTTTGTGAATGGATCATCAAAACACATTCAGAGGTAGTCAAAAACCACATCGCATTTGAGGTTTAAAACACCGTCCTGATGAGTCCCAGATGGCAGCGAAGTACCACCTCTCACTAGTCAATCACCCGCCAAACAAAAGTTTAAACTTATGTGTGGATTTAAAAGGAAATTACCGTCTGATTGGAAAACTTGAAAAAGCGATTACATACCCAAGTACGAGAACTTCCCGGCTCCTCCTCAGTGTGTCTGTCTGATTTGAACATGCAGGGTGACAAGTCGTGATGGGTCATTCATGAACGATTCATTCATTTTGAACAAATCTTTTATGTGACTCAGAAGAATGAGTAGTCTCAGAGAGTGATTAGTTCATTTTGTTTTGGACACGCATGCGCATTGTGCAACCTCCGTTCGTTTGTGAAAACCGCATAGGCGCTGTACAGGAAACAGAAATGATTAGTTCACTTTCAACTCTTTTGGTCCGAGTCGTTCGCTCTTTTGTCATGTGAAAAAAGAACGAACGATTCGGACAAGAAGATTCCAGAGGTGAACTAATCTTTCTGTTTCTCATAATTTGTCCTTGGCTGCATTATAATTTTTTCCTTACTGGGACTATAATCAAAGTTTGCATAAGTAGATGTGTTGGGGGGATTTGGCTATTGAAAATGTTACATTTTAAATTAATTCTGCTCAAATGAACAAAATGAACGAAATGACTTGAATAAAGATTCGTTCATTTTGCTGAACGAGACTCAAAGATCCAAGTCAGTAAAATTAACTGATCTTCCCATCACTAGTGACAAGTACAAGCACACACATCTGAAGCTGAACTAACACAGGTACTCAACCAAAACAACCGATAATTTTGCTTGATATGTTGCGTTTGTGCTTAGATTAAATCTCTTCTGCATCTGGGAGAAACAGCGCACCAGTTTTGTTCGCGCTGTCTTTGTCTTTATGACTTTTTTTTTTTGCAGTTTATTATCGTTCAGTAACACACTGATATATTGATTGATGTATGTCCTCATGAAATCAGACAAGCTCTCCTCAAAATCCCAACACAAAGAATGAATGGACGAACACCGCATCTACAGCTGTGTTTACTTGACAACGGAAGTAACGCCCACATTTTGCACTAACCATCACGGGATGTAGGAAAAAGGTGGATAAAGTCACATATTGAAGGGTTTTTTCTTTTCTTTTTTCTTTTTTTCAAATAGCCAAAAGACTTTAGTCTTTTAGTTTTGACTGCTTGCTTGTTGGTTGGAGGTGGTATCACGGGGGAGTGACATTCTCATTCTAGAGAGCATTTGATTGGACAGTAATCTGTGTAGTACAAGATGAGTCATCGATATATTTGGTCCATTTTCCAGTAAGAGAAATACTGTAATTTTTAAATGCATATATCTGCTAAAAATTAATTTTGTCAACTTTTAGGGGTATGTTAGCATATAGATGGCTTCAAAGCTAATAGTCATGAACACATTTTTAATTAGCAAAAATAATAGGTCACACTGTTACATTAAACAATTTTGTTGTGATTTTTAAAAATTGTTAGTGTCAAGTCAAGTTTTCCAGGTCACAATGTGTCCTAAAATTTGAGTTTATGAGTTGCAAGAATTTGGAAGTTATGTATTCATTGATTATCTTGTTTGACCAGACCACTTGCAGTCTCATGTATCATTGCTCATCATTGTCACATACTGCATACTTGAAATGAATAACTATTAGTGCCTACCTTTGTCAATAAATGTAATGTTCTTTTCTGTCCTCCATAATTCATGTCATTTAAATAACATCTTCTTTGTCCATCAGATGTCTCCTCTACCATTCAGATTCAGAGGAAAGGTAAGGCAGTCCATCTCACTCTATTTCTTGACTGCACTGAACTGAAACTACAATAATGCTGTAGCCTCTGATCATATATTTTGTCAACTCTCTTCCTGATTTCATACAGATATTGAACTTGTTAAAGGTAAGTAATACTTGTTCAGCTACAAAATTACAAGTTAGTTTTGCACTGAAGCCAGAAATTACAGCATAAACATGACAAAACAAGAATGAAAAAAGTTGCCTTATTGTGCATGTTATTTTGCAGCAGATTATGATGCAGAACATGACCATGACCATGACTACGACTATGACTACAACATCCATTATGATTCATGTAAGCTCACAAAATAACTAAACAAATCAAATTAAAAAATAATCATATGAAACTGTATTCTGTCCACTTTTCAGCTCCTAAGTATTATTATTATATTCACAATTTTTTAACTTAATTTTTCCTTTCAGATTCAGATGCTCAGGTAGCTGGTAAGCACTTCACTTATTATTTCAAAACCACTGTACTGTATGTGTGTGACAATAAACCACCATAAATGTAATTTATTTTACTTAATTTAATTTACTTAATGTGTGGCAGCACATTAGCAATTTTACCACAGTATGTGTCTTGATCATTTCAGCAGACCCAGATAGCCCGGCGAGTTTAAGTACAGTTAGAGGGTTCTCTTCCTCAGGTATGACTCCAGTACCGAATGTCCAAAAGTCTTATGTCAAATAGTTATAAGTTGTCCAAGATGGTGAAATTGCAAGATATTGTACGAAATGTTTAAACTTTAATTCCAGACAGACCAATCAACAAGCAGAATTTCAAATGCATTCAATACAGGCATAAAATTGTAGCGGGCCTCCTATTCAACATTTCATTTTAAGACAAGAAACGTCAGTTAAAAAGGTTGAGAAACCTTGGTCTAGGGTTCGGGTAAGGGGTTACACTTTATGGTTTAGTTTAGGTTTGGGTTTGGCGTTAAACCAAGAAAGATTTAGATAACATTGTCCGTTGATTTGTGCATTTTTCTCCATGGGCGTACAAGTTGTACAATTTTTTACAATTTTGCCATCTTGTTATAATTATTTACACTTCTTTCCTCCTTTAGCTGTTTCTGCTTTTGATGCTAAATACAAGATCACAAAAACTGTCGACTTATAGTATCGTAATTGTAAAGTAGCTCGATAGCACTGGTGCATAAATGGAAAATGACTTTGGAAGTGATAGTCTCATAGTAATTATTCAGCATAATTCAATGTTATGTCTCTCTAAAAGTGGATGGAGACCCACATTTTGTTGTTCAGCTCCCAAAGCTACATCAGAACTTGTGTTTCACCATCGATGGCAAGGCTGATGATGTACTACGCCTTCTTGAGGACCCAGAAAAAGGTGTTGTTTTTACAGACTCTATACAATAAAAAATGTTAACCTAAAAATTGGCATTTTAAAGAGGCTAGATCAGGTAGAAATAGCTCCTTAAGGTACTGAAACAATTGCAGGTTACTTTTTGCACTGTAGCTTGCCAAGTATGACTGTGTGTTCATGGAAAAACAAAACAAAATAACAGAAATGCTTTTTAGATATGCTACTAACATGGTCTTGTTTCATACCTTTTGATGTCTTAAGGCATTATTGTGGATGGGCATCTGATGCTGGCTCAATCTAAGGAGGGGATGGAGAATCGTGTTCGTACTTTCTTTGACAGGATTACCATCACTGCTAACAAAGGCTTCATGATTACACTAACATTGAACTCAGTATTAGTGGAAGTGGAAGGGGAGGGACTAGAGCTTCTACCCACTAATCAGCGAGGATCTGTGAAACGTCAGGGCTTAAGAGTCAAAGTTGATGAGCACCATAGCTGTTGGATTGAGCTTGGGAGGGGTGTTCAGTTCCTTATTCTCTTCCATCGATATAGCCACCCCAAATACTTTCAAGTGAAACACCTGGGCTTCTATATTGCTGATGGTAGTGGGCTTTCTCATCTCAGCCAAGGCCTGCTAGGTAGGCAGCATTGTATTTTCATGGTTAAAGCTGAAGTGTGTCATCTTTCCAATACTAAAGCTCAGCTTCTATTCAAGCTTTAAAGGAGATAGTTCACCCAAAAATGAAAATTCTCTCATCATTTACTCACCCTCATGCCATCCCAGATGTGTATGACTTTTTTCTTCTGCAGAACACAAACAAAGATTTTTAGAAGAATATCTCAGTAGGTCTATACAATGTAAGTGAATAGTGACTAGGGATGTGCAGAACGTCTAATTTCACTGATGTTTAAACTAAAAATTTGAAGTTGACTAGTCTAAAAAGAAACCAACCTTCAGAAAACAGTAAAAAAAAAAAAAATGTATGTGACCCATTTAAAATACTTTATCTATTCCAAATCCAACATTAAATTCCACTGATAAGGGGCATTTATCTGCAACGTGCTCGTCTTGCATTACAATCATTGTACATTAAAAAATAGAACATGACCACTGATATATAAATAGAACTGGATTGCTGATGCAAAATTAAACTGCCAGCAGGAGGTGAAGCCACCAGAAGTGTTCGAGCGGCCATCTTAGTATGCCCAAACTCTCATAGAGCTTCAATGACTGACAGGAGAAAACACCCCCGTTTCACCGTCTCCGACCTGCGGATATGACAGTTACATTTTGCCTCTAGTGACAATCATGTTTAATGTTTAATTTGCTTGTAATGGATAATATTCGTTACGAGGGAGAAGATGTATGCGGATCGTGATGTTCAGTCTATCAATGCAGCACAACGATCACCAAAGGAAGCGGGAAAACTGTCTACAAGTTGTAATGAAAGTAGGAAAAGCTGTAATATCTGCTTGTTTAGGGTGACAATAAGTCCTTACCCCCAAAAGGGACTTTAAAAAAGTCAGACCGGGATTTCTAAATTGCCTTACCGTAAATGCCTGGGATTTGCTTGTTTTTATATTGAAATGTTCTCTGTAGTTAGTTTAATTCATTGTCCTCCAGTCGAACACGTATCAGTTTAATTTGAACCAGCTTTGCTTTGCTTGTCTCCCTCAATCTCAGCGCCTGCTGTGCATGATAGAGGGAGAGAGAGCGCATGCGCTTATTCAAGTGACCGCGAGAACAAGGCACTTTAATTAATTAATTTATTTATCCCCTTTTTCTCCCCAATTTGGAATGCCCAATTCCCACTACTTAGTAGGTCCTCATGGTGGCGTGGTTACTCACCTCAATCTGGGTGGCGGAGGACAAGTCTCAGTTGCCTGCTTCTGAGACAGTCAATCCACGCATCTTATCACGTGGCTCGCTGTGCACGACATCACGGAGACTCATAGCATGTGGAGGCTCATGCTACTCTCTGTGAGTCCACACACAAATTACCACGTGCCCCACTGAGAGCGAGAACCACTAATCGTGACCATGAGGAGATTACCCCATGACTCTACCCTCCCTAGCAACTGGGCCAATTTGTTTGCTTAGTAGACCTGGCTGGAGTCACTCAGCACGCCCTGGATTCGGACTCACAACTCCAAGGGTGGTAGTCAGTGTCTTTACTCGCTGAGCTACCCAGGCCCCTAACAAGGCACTTTTTGATGAAAACATAAAACAAGTAACTCTGAACAAACACTTTGATGTTCACAATAAATAAGTCTGAAAATGTCTGTTTGTATCTTTCCTCAGTTTCACTGAACTTGTTTATATTCAGATGATCTGTTCACTGATGAAGTTTGTTAGAGGTGGATACTGTTTGATATAGATACACATAACTTTCTCTGGCTTTCAAGAAACAGGAAAAATTCCAGACTTTAAATAAATAAATAATTACAAAATTACAAAACAATGTGCTGAAACATTGCGCGTATTTCACCACGTGAACATTAATATGACAGTAATTTAAGCGCAGCCTCTGTAAAAATATAAAGACAAACGTAAGTGTAAAAATGTTGATCAGCTTAATGGGAGAAAATATTAACCGACTAGTAATTCCAGCATCGACTAGCAGCATCATAACCATTTATTAGACTAGTCTCGCACACCCCAATAGTGACCAGACCTTTCAAGCTCTAAAAAGCACATAAAGGCAGCATACCTGTACAAGTAATCCATGACAATCCTGTGGTTAAATCTATATCTTTAGAAGCAATACAATAGATGTGGTTGAAAAACAGATCTGTATTAAAGGCCTTTTTTTTTTTTTTTAAACTATAAATCTCCACTATCACTTTCACATTCTGAAAGTGAAATTGGAGATTTATAGTAAAAAAGGATTTAAATACTGATCTGCTTCTCACCCATAGTGATTGCATCGCTTCAGAGACTTATATTGAACCACTAGTCATGTGGATTACCTTTATAATGCCTTTATGAGATTTCTGGAGCTTGAAAGGTCTGGTCACCATTCACTTGCATTGTATGGACCTACAGAGATGAGATATCTTCTAAAAATTTTCATTAGTGTTCTGAAGAAGAAAGAAAGTCATAAACATCTGGGATAACATGAGGGTGAGTAAATGATGATAGAATGTTCATTTTTGGGTGAACTAACCCTTTAAGCTTTATATGTAGAGACAATTATAAGTAGTCAATTTGTAGGTTGATTTCCCTGAAATTTCCAAACATTGCTCAGTTTGTTTGATCAACATTGCCTCAAACAATGCCATACGTTTAAGGCGGGACTAGTGTTTGCTGACCAATGGCAGAGGAAAGGAGTGTTCAGGGAAACCTATTTGAAAACAATAATTTTTGTAATTCTGTATGGTGATGCTAGTGTGCAAATATTAACCACTTCAGCTTTAAATCCTATTCACTAAGGTATCAAATATTGTTTTAAGCACTCTTTCCATATTTCTGAGGATCTCAGTTTGGTATATCTTTCCAATTATAGGCCAGTTTCAACATACCCATTTAGAGGTGACTAGGGTAACGGACCGGGCTGGTTTCCATCACGCACAAACAAACAAGAACAGTTTGTTGGTCATGGGCCTGCTCAAGAAAGGAGATGAGCATTTTCCCGTCACCCTACAGGACAAGATTCTGAAGGACTCATCCAGAAAGAGACACTCAGCCCAATGTTGGGTAGTGCCAAAAGTGGATGTAGAGAGACTTCTGGGCAACTCCTATCAAAGTTATATTGTGGATCACCAACAGATAACACCCCAATTGTAGTTCACGTCTCAAAATCTGCAGAATTACTGTAGGTACAAAAAAGGACACTGGAACACTCTTGTGCTTATTGATAGTAAACCAACTTTAGAGTATAACCGAACAAGTGATAAACTACAGATAGTTTAGGATATACATAAACAGTGGAGGATTGAAGGATGGTGCTGTGCTGCTTGCAAAATCAGTAAATGGTCATAATATTGCCTTTTGAACCGTATGGACTTAACATTTTACCTATGTCACATTTAATATTCTCACTGTGATGTGACTTTAAAGACAGGTAATCAAAACCATTTCTTAAGAATATCCAAAGATTTTTTTTCTAAGCTTCTATTTAGTTGGCATAAAAATGTAAGTGTATATATGTGTCCATTTATAATTATACAGCAGATAATAAATGTGTACAGATTCTAAAATGGTGTACTTTATAATGGATGATCTTTGTCCTGTTAGAAAGCAAAAGCTGTGTACATTTGTGCCAGTAATCAAATTTAACCAAACAAAAAGGTTGAGTTTCATTTTATTCATATTTATTTTTGTTGCACAAGACTGCTCAAACACAGGATGAAATTCACAACTTAAAGTTGTCAAGTTCGTGTGTCAGTTTTTAAGATGTTTAGTTAGGTTGTTTCAACAATAAAAATGAAAGACAAAATGAAAATAAATACAGTACAAAAGAACAGTAAAACAGTTAATCCAAACATATGCAACAATATGCTAGAGAGGTGCAAGAGATACCGCCAAATATAGCAATGCTTAATTCTATTTAATTCCAGTTATCATTGTTATTTTGATCTAACTGTGCAATAAAGAAGAAAGTTTGAGATCTGTATGGTTCTATGTGACTTTATAAGGCCATAAGTGACTTTGGCCCAATAAAAGTAAAGAATATAAAGAAATTATCATCGTCACCCACTCCTTGTTTTCTGTAAGAACATAGAGGGGAAAAAAAGAGGCTTTTTCTCAGTAAGGTGTATATGAAAAACAGAACATGACACACAAGCAATTCTTGCGTATTCTACATGAAAGCAGTACAGCAAGTGTTCAAACGACACATCAAGATTAGCTGGTCCAGTAGACTATTGTCTGCTATAACTGTTAATGGCAATAGAAATAATCTGAAAACATAAATGAGCATGATTAAGACCATTTTATAAATATACTGTAAGTAATGGTGAAAATGACCAATCTTAAGTTAAAACTTTGACAGTTTGATTTCTAACAGCCAAGTGTAAATGCAGAGACATGATTAAGTTTTAATCACTGATTAAAAAAAACAAAACATTAATGCAGTTTAATTGCATGGTACAGTGACAATCTTTACAGTTCACAAGGAGAGGCATAGTGTTCATCACAACTGTCAAGTTAGAGCATGTTTGTGAAAAGTAGGTGTTCTCAGGTTTTTAGACTGGGGCCAGCCTAGTTTACAAAAGCCAGAATACCAAAGGATATGGTTACTATCAAACACCAAAGAATCTGATACTCCATAAATTCACATTATCATAAACTGTTGCAGCCATGGGAATAACAATTGTTTCCAAGTTTAAGACTCAGATTCAATCTACCTCTACTACTTTACTGTAACAAACTGTGAAATGATCATGATGGATCCATTTGGAATTTGGAAAAACAGTTGTCCATATCAGCAATCCCTAAAAAATGAATTATTTCATGATAACAAAAGAATGCAGAATGTAGAACAAAATCTTTAGCAATTGTGACGCCATTTACAGCACGAAGACTGTAAAGTAAGTTACAAGTTAATGGCTTACAATTCACGTCAATACTACATTTTACACATCTCGTTCAATTTAGGTGTCAAAAAATATCCACCCACAAAACAAGAGAATTAAATAACTTTAATGGCCATTAAGTGGTTGAAATGAGGGTTAGATCTCTTGAAATGAAATATACCTATGAGACTGTTGTGGGATACATTCAAGGCAAATTTATTTTCTTACTGCTGTGTCTTGTAAATATAATTAATGTCATATTACATCCTTTTTTAAGTCTCAAACCATAGTGTTTATTGATATTAATGATTAGTGTTTAATGATTTTACTATATGTTTTGTGAATAACACTTCCCTAATTACAGGGAAGTACTGTTATAAGGCTACTGTTATAATGAAGCTGTTTATGTCAGAGTGAGCCAAACTAACAGTCTGAAGACTCAAATTATGTGGAAACGCTTAGCACTGCTTCCAACCAACAAATCAGTTGGGGGGAATGCTTAGGGACCTTTCACTTAAATTCATGAGAAATCATTTTAAATTTCCTTCAGTATTCAAGGAATTGTTCATATGTGTGGGCTTCAGTCAAAGACAATATTCATAGAAAAAAAAGACACGTGTTTCACTTCAACAGGATATTTGCGCAAAACAATGCATACTGCGTTTATAAGAATCTACAATAGCATGTCGCTGTGAGCCCACTTTTTGTAGTGCAGATAGGTGAGTTACGGAATGTGAGCAATAGAGCATTGTGTCTGTGTGCTGAACTGTATATACCTAGAGACACAAGACAGTGTGGAGACAATGAGCAAAGAGCATTCTGGGAAAAATAAGGACAGTTGAAAGAGATTTACAACATTACTGTTATACTTTCTATTCTGTGCTCCATTACCTCTTTTTGCAGGGTGATCTCATTAGTATTTCATAGAGATTTGTCCACAACTGTGACACATACATTTTTTGTACAGCGTCTTCACGGCATCTAAAACATTACTGCTTTTATGAGTGAATGTTGGAAATTGCTTTGTCTGATAAAGACCTTTTTAATGAAAATCTCTAAAATCTAAAAAAAAAACAATCTCTAAGTTGTTCAATCGTAAAAGGGTTTAGGTTTTAGATGCTGTCAGTATCACATGTTTCGGTGTATATGCAAGCATGTGAAAATGTATGTATAATAGAACAACTTTTTATGTGTAAATATCAATGAATACTACTGAGATCATGTTGCAAACTCATCCTGCCATATCTCCCCCTCTGCTCCTAGTGATCACTGCCTCTCCATTCCCCTCTCCTTCATTCCCTCTCCAACCCTCACTGCTCATCCTCCCCAAAGACGTCGTTCTGTTTGCGCTTCATATTCTCAAAGTCGAAGTCGCTGCCTGTCATGCGCTTGTAGATATCCTTGATGTCATTACAAGTTGTTTCGAAGTGAGTGGTGGCATCATAAGACCGTGATGCAAATACCTGTAAAAATAACACCAAAATAGGTTATGTTTCTGAGCTACACACAGAGCTTTTATATATAACTGATTTAAGCCCAAAAGCATCTTTTTGAAAAAGAAATGGCAATGAAAGTGAAGCTGACCTGACTCTCTGAGCCATCATCTGTGGGTTCATACATGTCACTGATGGCCACAAACCTGCAAAAATTAAATATTAAATATATAAAAGCCATTAAATATTATGTCTTAAAAAGTATTGTATACATTTTCTAACATCAATGTTTTAACAAGCCTTAGATTTCTAACATAATTAACATGATATATCTGTTTTAAGAACCATCTTAAACACTGGTAGGCACTGGAGTCCAAAATGAACACTCGTCAAGTGCTAAATGTGAGTAAATTATGAGTTAATTTATTCACCAGTAGGTATGTAACTTTATTAGGAACTTCAACATAATGTAAGTCCATCTAGTAAGTTTTACATGGAATATTTTTTGCATTAAGCCATCAAAACGAAAATAAGAGGAAAAAATCACAATGTCTTTATGTTTTTGTGACAGGTACAGTTTGAAAGACCACGTTAACATGCACTTAAGAAAACGGTTTATTCCAGGGTTTTTGCAGTAAGCGGCATTTTTGAAACGTTGTGTAAAGGGGAACGCAGATTTCCTTACGCCGCTTAAGGGATTAAGAGAAAGCGGTGTAATGCACCCAGGTTTCTCCCAGTGAACGCAGTTTATCTGGCCCTGTAAAAGCATAAGCGGCATTCTTACAGGTTTTTAAGTGCCCATGTGCATGAACAGACTGGATAACAAAGTCATTGGATGGAGCCCAACAAGTCAACACAGCGGAAAAAATGTAACATTTCCCGCAGTACAGTGGGAAAAACACATACACTATAAACTATATTCATTCACATACACTAATGTAAAATATTGACTGTCCCTTATGTTCGTGTATATGCGCTCATACATTGGGGGAATCCCAGAGTTTTACATAAGAAACTCCACTATTGCAGCGCAATTCTGCTGCAGGTTGCGATAGAAAGTTAATGAAACAAAAATGGCAACAACTTTGGAATATCTGGAAATAAAACGATGCGGGGAGAATAAAATAGCAAAGCCTTCCTCAGATGCCATGTTTGTTATTTACACGAGCATCATTGCTGTGGAAAAAGCTGCTTACTGACAAATCCACATGTATATGAGGAAAGAGTATGCCGCTTATACAGTGCAGGTAAACAGGAACACTGCTTTCTCGCAATAAGCCGCTTTCTGGTGTCCATGTAAACGTAGACAATAAAAGACGGAGACTGGTTCATCTCATATTTGTTGCTGTAAGGGAAACAATTACCTGTACTGTTTGTCACAAATATGCAAGTAAAATCAGCAAAATAATTCCACTGTCATAGGAACGTAAACAGAAAATGACCTGCCACCAGTGGTGGGTAAATAACTCAAAAATTAGTAATCCACTAAACATTACTATTAACTGCTCAAAAAATTGTAATCAGATTACTTTACTGACAACTTCATCAGAAAGTAATCACATTACAAATGACTTACTTTTAAGTTACTTTCAAAAACATTTTCTACAGAATAGGTTTTGCTTTTTCACTCAACAAATTCAAAATAATGTATATTTCCTCCTTGTTTATTTTTGTTGTCCCTTCTACTGTCACAGAAACACAAACAGACAAACATTTAAACATAAATTGTGTTTAAATGTGTTATACTATATGTTATATTATTATTTTAGAAGTATGTGTAACCTAAGTACAAACTGAAAAGCAATTAACTTTATTGAAAGTCAGTAATGGTAATCTGATAACAATAATTTAAATTGTTATGAATTACACTACTTACACTAATTACACAAGTATCAGATTACACCCAACACTTCCCACCATTGGGAGATCAAATGTTAATTTTGGACCCTGCTGCTAGGTCTGCTTCTATTTCCATTCTTTACGGGAAGATCTTTATTATTTTCGTTAATCATATCTTTAGAAATAACTGAGTGCACCTGCTTCTGTGAGCACTCAACTCATAAGAATCTAATATCTTATCTGTGTCTCTGGGACATCACACGTGGTTTATTTTTAAAGAAAGGAGAAGTGATGCTGAGGTATACCGTAAATCCCATATGGTTTATTCTTAAAGAAAGGAGAAGTGAAGCTGAGGTATATCATAAAAGCCATGTAGCATTCTAAATGTGTGGCAGCTATTTCTCGTTTCAAACTACTCTTTCTCATTTTCCAAAACATTGGAATTAAAAAAATTAAATTAAGCAATCTAAATAGTACTATTAAAGTTCTTCACTAACACAGAGTCAAGATTACAGTGTATAGAAAGCATAGAACGGTTGATTTCAGAAAATCAACTGACTTTTGGTCAATGGGCTCAAGGAGTTCGAGAGCTGGTTCAATTTCAGCTTCAGGATCAGACGTTTCCACAGTGGTACTTGCAATGGCGATGTATTTCCCCTGAGCTGCCACGTTATGAGCATAGGAGATCATGCACACATAGATATCTATGTGCAAACAACAAAAATACACATTAACATTGAAATCCTTAAATCCTCCCCTCCCTAAATCTTTGCAACATGCGGCTTAACTAATTTTTTAAAGCAGCACCCTCTAGTGGTGACTTTGCACAAGTGCCTAAGTACACATGCTAAATGAGGTTATTACAATGTTTTATTAACTATTACAAATTATTTTATGAAGACAGTTTCTATTACAAAATGCTGAATGCTCACCTAAAATGGAGTGTCTGTCACTAACCTGATTTGCGGTTAACTTGGTTCTGAGGGATAATGATCTGGCAGGAGTTGGCATCATTAGTGTTTTTTATGGGATGGCTGAGGACGCAGATGACACGGATCACCTGGCCTACTTTGTGCACACGGTCCGGGATGTAGCTGGGGTCACATATGAGCTGTTTGCAGCGGGCAACCTTTGAAAAACACAATGATTGGGCAACATCAGAAGATGACAAGATAAGATCTTACACATGGCAAATGTTAAACACCAAATCACTGACATGATGCATGGTCAATGAAATAAACCATGTTTCAACATAAATTCACAAATGTATAAAAGAATTATATAAATATATATTAATTATATATTATATTTGTTTTTTATATAATGTGCTAGTTTATTTAGTTGATATTGCAGTTCAGTTTTTTACTAGTTAAGTCTACCAGCTTGTCTTATTTTATACTGTAGTTTTAACAACTATGTGTATGTCTGCATGTGTCTATGTTTTGTATTGGCTGCTGTGCACAAAGTCTTAATGGGACAATCAAGTATATTGTAAATCTAATGTCAGTGTTTGACACAATGATTGACCTGGCAGAGAACATTTCCAGCTGTCACAGAGACATTTCAGTGATATCTAAATGTTTAAAAGCTATTAGGAATATGGCTAGAATTTACCTCTCCCTCAGATTTCACACCCACCACGTTGCCACCCTCCATCACAATCTCATCCACTGGTTTGTTCAACATGTAGGTTCCTCCATAAATGGCACTTAACCTAAAAGTTCACAGGGGAAAAAAGTCAATATAGCATTTATTACAACAGAAGAGACTCACAATGTCACTGAACAGAAATACAAATATTGAAAATGAACGACTGACCTAGCAAATCCTTGAGGCAGCTCCCCTAATCCATACAGGGGGTACAGGTAGGGGCTCTTTCCATAGCGTGCCAGAGATTCACTGTAGAGTTTAATCCTATTGATGGTCTCCAGACAAGGCTGCTCAAGGTAACTGTGAAGAATTAAAGAATGAGTCAAGATAAGTACAAAGCACTAAATAACTGAAATTTCAGTACATTACTCACAAATGTAAAATTATTTTTTGTCAATTTCTGGCATAAATGATGGTCATAAGATAGACAGTCAGATATGGTTCTTTTCATTCACTAAGAATGAATTGCACCAGCTTATAGCATCATTATATGCACGAACCGTTTGCACTTTTTAAGCACTCAATTTACTAAAATAATTATGCAAGAGAACGGTGCAAATCTGTGCACATCTGGATTTGTGCCCAGTTTTAATGTTTTTCTCAATTACTTTTTAAAATAAAATTTTGTTTACCTGTTATCTGCTTTCTGAGATAATAGCGCAACATTAATTCCATCAGGAAAATAGCAACGATGTGAATAAGGTGCAATCTATAATAAGCCTAATTTACATAGAAAGGTAACATGTTTGTGCTGAAAAGAATGACAAAGACTTAATTTAAATTCACATGGCACAGCCATCGTAGGAGGTGTATTGCAAAAGATACAGGTTTTTGTTTAGTGAATTCACCCTATAAAATTTTATAATACAAGCAACACTTACTCATCTGTCCTGTAGAGGGCCAGGGCATGTCCTGTAAAGTCTACGACATCCTGCCCTAAGTCAAACTTCTTATACACGTCTCCCATCGTTGTAAGTTTGGGATCAACACCCTCAAAGGTCTTGGGGTCATTCTCATCAAAGTTGGCCACAAAAACGAGGAACTTCCGGAAACGTCTCTTCTCAAACATTCCCATAAGGTCTAAACGATACACGTTACGAGGAAATTGAGCAACCTTACATTTACATACTCAAAAAATCGAAAAAAGTAATTCTAGATGAAGTCCCAGAGGCAATCTAAAAAAATAAACACTAGCTCTACTTACTTGAAGCTAGTGCTTCCGTCTCAGTAGAGGGCACTTTGTAGATTTTCCCACCTTTATACACAAAGCTTCCTTCAACCACTTTGAAGTCAAGATATCTGGTCACTTCAGTATAGAGAAGCATCTTAACTAATTGACCTTAAGGAAGAAAGTAATGACAAAATGTGATCTTGAATTGATATAAATTTTCATTACAACTTTCACTGCATGCAAGGTTTCTTCAAATGGGAGGCCAGCAGTCTTGTTCCAAAAAATAAACACAAAAACACAGAATTTCAAAAAAATTCTTACTCAAAAGTGAAGTTTGTAATTGTTTCTCCTAGGTCTGTCACGATTATGAGATTTGGCTGACGATTAATTGTCATACAAATAATTGCAATTATGACAATGAACTGTCTGTTTTTGGGACTGTCACAAATTGTCATTCTTCTTAAGGTATTTGTGTGCTTTATTTATACATATTTAACTTGGAATCATATAAAAAAATTGAGAAATATGATTTTCTTTAAATGGATAGTTCGCCCCAAAATGAAAATTCTCTCATCATTTACTCACCCATTTGCCATCCCAGATGTGTATGACTTTCTGTCTTCTACAGAACACAAACAAAGACTTTTAGAAGAGTATTTCAGCTCTGTAGGTCCACACAATGCAAGTGAAAGGTGACCAAAACTTTGAAGCTCCAAAAAGCACATAAAGGCAGCATAAAATTAATTAAAATGACTCCAGTGGTGAGTCATGTGATGCCATGTGAGGGTCGGATGTGTGAGCAGCGAGCTCTGCGCACTTTGCTAGTTTTTAATACTTTTTATGTCATAAACCGGTGAAATTCAATACACCCTGATTCTTGTGAAGACATTATGTCAAAGAATTCAAAATCCTCAGGCTCTGGAGATATTAAAAGACACTTATGTCCACAAGCTGATACCTCTGACAGGTCCGCAGTCCAGGGACTCAATTTGGACGGTGCGGCGAGAGAAATTCAACGCCACTGTCGAGCATGTCTGCAATGCTGGCGAAAGTCGTCGCAGACTTGGAGGATTTGGCTGTAATACGTCGATCGATCACTTCCATGGAGGTGAAATTCTCTGAGTTGGTTACAAGATTGTCGGACGTCGAGAAACGGATCGATTATCTGGAGTCATCGGAGAGGGAATTAGCTGCTAACCTGCTAGCGACCAAGACAGACTTGCAGCACGTTTGGGAAAAACTGGAGGATTTGGAGAATCGTTATTGACGAAACAATGTCCGAATTGTTGGAATTCCTGAGCATGAAGAAGGCAGAGATATGGTGAAATTCCTAGACGAGCTCTTCCCGAGTCTGCTCAACATAACAGGCCATAAGCTGGAAATCAAGTGAGCTCACAAGGTCGCAGCTCGCAGATCCGCTGAGGGAGACAGGCCCTGATCAATTCTAAGGATGGCCGTAGAGAATTTACATACCCACAGCAAGCTCTGTCCTTCATAAAAACATTGGGTGTGAGCATTTGGTGATTTTCATATTGCTCTTTAGTGAACTGACTCACTGAACATACACTCGACTGCCCAAGGAAGCTGGGTGCCTTCTTTGTTTCTTCTGGTGCTGGTTCCGCCTAGTGGCTGGAGTTTGTTTTGTGCAATATCATTTTTTCGGGAAAGCTTGTGGATAAATCTGCATATTTTTGGTGCTTATGCCTCCTGTGGCCTGGAGTCTGTTTTGTGAAACATCTTTTGCAGGACATTGGAATGATTGGGTCTTTTGTTGCACTCATTTATTGGCCGAATGGGCTGGCTTACTGAACATTCATTTGACTGTCCAAGGAAGTGAACTTTTTGTTTTGTTTGTGCTGGAGCTTGTTCTGTGGCGGAACAGTTATGTGGATGAATCTGCATGGTTTTTGTGTTTATTCCGCTTATTGGCTGGAGTTTGTTTTATGGACTATTTTTTGCTGTGTAATTCTGTCTCACAAAATCTGTATAGAAACACCAGACTTGAGCAATCCGATGGCAAAGTTGTCGCAGGGATTCTCATAGGCGTACATGGACTGTTTGAGTTTAGAGGGATGGACGCCGGTTGGCGCTGTCATGCGCAGGGTCAATGCGCACGTTTTTCTTTTTTCTGTTTGCTTGGTTCAGGGGAGGTTTAGGGTTTGATTGTTACACTAATATTGGAATGTGGTCTTTATAATATTGTTTTTGACACACAATCTATTTTTTCTAATATGTCAAAATGTCAAATGTCTCTCTCCACGTGGAATGTGAATGGGTTGGGGCACCCCATAAAAAGCATTCTAAATGTTTCTTATGTTTTTTTCTTAAACATAAGAAATATGATATAGTGTTTCTTCAAGAAATATATCTTTCCCCGCAGGAAGCTGAAAAATTTGGGAAGATATGGAGTGGACATGTTTTCTTTAGTGCTGGCTCAAGTAAGAGCAGGGGAGTCATTACATTGATAAGTAAACATCTACAATTCAAATGTTTTAAACAGATTAAATTAATGTTTTAGCAGAAATTCAGGGGCAAAGGTTGATTTTGGCTAATATCTACGCACCTAACGCTGATGAGCTGGGCTTTTTTATAGATCTTGAAGGGATGTTGCAAGCCGCTGGCACCCCTCATGATATAATATTGGGAGGAGACTTTAATCTTTTGATTGACTCAGTCCTTGATCATAGTGAAGCAAAAGTGTGCAAGTCTCCTAGAGCAACCCTGACGCTTCACAGGATGTGTAAAAATCCTGGCCTTACAGATATTTGGTAACTTTTGAACCCATCTTGTAGGGACTATACATTTTTTTATCAGTCCATAAGATTTATTCTAGAATAGATTTTTTATATATATATCTAAGTCCCTCATTTCATCTGTTGTGGATTGCTCAGTTGGAAACATCTTAGACTCAGATCACACCCTGGTGAGTTTAGAGGTGTTGCCACATATGGAGAAAAAGAAATCATATAGTTGGCGCTTTAATGTATCCCTTTTGCAAAATCCTGATTTTCAACAAATGTTAAAGGCTGAAATTAATGTTTATATGGAGACCAACTGGTCCTCAGTATCCTCTGTGGGCGTGGCTTGGGAGGAACTTAAGGCGGTTCTTAGGGGCCGGATCATACAGTATGCATCATTCACCAAAAAATCCAAAGCAAGAGAACTCGTGGAATTGGAAGGGAATATTAAAAGTGCAGAGGCAGAGCTGAAGCACCGAATGTCATTTTAATGGAAAATAGATATAATACTATTTTGTCACGGAAGGTGGAGTTTTGGCTATTCAGGGCAAGACAGTCATACTTTGAGTCAGGGAACAAAGCAGGGAAACAGCTGGCTAGATATATAAAACAGAGAGAGTCTTTTTCTACAATTTCCTCAGTGAAATCTGCTGGTGGCGAAATATTTACTCAGCCATTGATATTAATAATGCTTTTAAAGAATTTTATCTTGAGCTTTATAGTTCCACATCTTCGTCTACTGATGAAGATATTAGGAACTTTGTGGAACTATTAGAACTCCCTAAACTGACGACTGAGCAAAGAAATTCTCTTGATTCTGAGATAACTTTGGAAGAGCTTGGCGAGGTAATTAAGGCTCCGGGGCCAAATGGCTTTGCTGCTGAGTTTTTTAGATCTTATGCTACAGAATTGGCTCCACTTTTTTAGAAGATTATATGGAATCATTAAAGAATGGAAAGCTTCCACCAACCTGATCCAGCTAGACGTAAAGATATTGTCAAAAATTCTGGCTGACCGATTAAGTAAAGTTATGACATCTCTTATACATATAGATCAGGTGGGGTTTATTCGGGCCGCAGCTCTTCTGATAACATTAGGCATCTCATCAGTATTATGTGGTCAGTGGCGAATGATCAGACTCCGGTCGCAGCCATCTCACTTGATGGTGAAAAGGCATTTGATATGGTAGAATGGGATTATCTTTTTAAGATTTTGGAAATATACGGGTTCGGGAATAATTTTATTGGATGGATTAAGTTACTTTATAGACACCCGGTAGCGGCGGTACAAACAAATGGATTCATTTCAGATTATTTTACTCTGGATAGGGGCAACCCTATCCAGAGACAGAATTATTGTTCTGTCTTGCCCTGGAACCATTAGCAGCCGCGATAAGAAAGGAAGAGGATTTTCCAGGGGTGGTGACGGGAGGTATGGTGCATAAGCTTTTGTTTTACACAGATTATATTTTATTATTCATCTCTGACCCCATTAGATCTATGCCTTGCCTCCATAGAATTATTAATTCCTTTTCTAAGTTCTCCTGATACAAAGCAAATTGGTCTAAATCCGAAGCTTTGGCTCTGACAGCGTACTGCCCAGTAACGGCTTTCCAGCCGGGTGCCTTCCATTGGCCTAAACAGGACATTAAGTATTTGGGAATTTTATTCCCAGCAAATTTGTCTGATTTAGTTAGAGTTGACCCCTTAATAAAAAGATTTTCGAGCGATGTGGGCAGGTGGGCTTCATTACATTTATCTATAATTGGGAAGGTTAATGTTATTAAAATGAATTGTATTCCAAAATTCAACTACCTGCTACAATTTCTCCCTGTAGATGTCCCCCTCTCTTATTTCAATCATTTTGATAGCATAGCGAAGTCCTTCATTTGGAATGGTAAGCGTCCCAGATTACATTTCAATAAATTACATAGGCCGATTGACAAAGGTGGGCTAGGCCTACCTAAGATTTTGTTATATTATTATACGGTCTCAGACATTTGGGTCATTGGTCGCTTCCACATGAAAGAGCCCCTCCCTGGTTTTATATCGAACAGGAAGTTCTTACCCCTATTTTGCCACTGCAAAGCCTTTCTATCAAACTAATCTGAGAAGTTAAGTTACACCACGTTATCTCGCATTTGCACTCGGTATGGACAAAAGTGTCCAGAGTGTTTAATTCGGACATTTATTTAAATGTTGCCTCAAGCATATGGCTGAACCTAAAGTTATGTATTAATAAGTCCCCTTTCTGCTGGTCAGAGTAGATTGTGAGGGGGGTTTCTATGGAGTGTTGAGATTTGAGAATTTGGTTCATCATTTTGGGATTCCCAGATCTCAGTTTTATAGGTATTTACAGCTGCGCCACCAGCTTTGTATTGTTTTTGGGAGTAGCACACACCCCCCTAAAGTGGAAGATACTCTGGGAGAGGTGATTACTGCTTTTGGAAAAGGTCATGAGGCATCAGTGTATTACTCCCCGCTAATTCAGAATCTGGGGGACGGAGCTTCAACTTCTCTCAAGAGATTAAGTGAGAAAGATTTAAATTTGGTATTGGAGGAGGGAGTGTGGGCTAGGATTCTATAAAATGTCAAGTCTGCATCTAGAGATGCAAGGGTTCGCCTTATGCAATTCAAGATTTTACTTAGATTTTATTGGACCCCCTCTAGATTATATAGGCTTGGTCTTAAAGTCACACCCACCTGCTGGCGATGCCAATCAGAAGTTGGAGACACAACTCATGTCTTTTGAGGGTGTGTTAAGATCCAAGATTTTTGGTTGAAGGTTCAGAGATATTTGTGTGACATTTTGGGCACTTAAATTTTACTTCATAAATTTGGAGGACAAACATATAAAAAAATTGGGTTCTGACTAGTATTATGATTGGCAGACAAATGATTTTAAGGGGTTGGAAGTCAGACGGAGCGCCATCATTTCCGGAGTGGTGTGCGGAGATAGAGAGGGTGGCAGCTTTCGAGGAGGTGGCAGGTAGATGGCTGGGGTTTGGGGACTTGTTTGTCAGGAAGTGGGGTTGGTATTTGGTGGTTTTGAGGGACTCTTGGTGAAGGGATGGGGAGAGAGAAGTCTAGTTTAATTATGTAGGTTTATTTTATATATATATATATATATATATATATATATATATATATATATATATATATATATATATATATATATGTGTTGTGTTTTTTTGTGTGTGTGTGTATTATTTTATGTGACCACGAGGGTGTTCGTTGGGGGTTAGGGTGGGGTTGGTGACTGGGGAGGGATATTAGTGGGGGTTAAATGTTCAATGTTGATTCGGTGTGTATGTGATGTGTTTTTTCTCTGTTGTGTGTTTTTTTTTTTTTTTTAAATCAATAAAAAATATTTATTACAAAAAAATAACTCCAGTGGTTAAATCCATGTCTTCTGACACGATCCAATCAATTTTGGATGAGAACAGACCAAAATATAACTCCTTTTTCATTATAAATTGTGACATCTGCAGTCTCCTTGGCGATCATGATTTCAAGCTCGGTTATACTTTCTAGTGCTTTGCGTATGCATTTAGCACTAGGAAATGTAATCAAACTTCAAATCATGATCGTGCCTAGAGAATGCAATGGTAAGATGTACAGTGAAAAAGGAGTTACATTTTGGTCTATTCTCACCCAAAACCAGTTGGATCGCTTCAGAAGACATTGAGTCCGATGGATTACTTTTATGCTGCCTTTATGTGTTTTTTTGAGCTTCAATGTTTTGGTCACCATTGACTTGCATGGACCTACAGAGCTAAAATATTCTTCTAAAAACAGAAAGTCATACACACCTGGGATTTTCATTTTTGGTGAAATATCCCTTTAATGGCTTAAAAACTTGTCTCTCTTTTTGGTCAACTGTAGGTTAACTAATTGTGGTTATATAAAAAAATTGCGATCAGGAGATTATTTAATAATTGTGACAGGCCTACTTTCTCCTGTCCCAGCCAAATAAACAAGTAAAGCAAGTATAAGTACAGTGTTTTTTTTTTTTTGTTTGTTTTCAGTAACCTAAATAGTCCAAAAAATAAAAATAAACAATTTACCATTGGCCATTAGAAATTTAGGGATAAGGTCAACATTCCAGTCTCTTCCCCGACCCATTGACTCTGGAGGGCTGTCTGAAATCCCAAATCTCTTATAGAGCTGTGGGAAGGGCACACGCATTTATAGAATATAACAATAACTAAATGCACTGTATGGACATGTGATGGAAATATACAAGTTTTGTGTAGAGGATCTCTAATAACTGATTTTAAAAGACCGTCCACTTTGTATTATTCATATATTAAATATGAATCCATGCTAAAATACATTAACAACAGGTTGTATTCTTGGACAAAACATTTACAGTATAGTTAATATGTGCAATCTCAAGCAGACATCAGAACAGTGACATCGGTGACTGTGAAGCATCCTCACCTCCTCCAGGGGTGTGATGGAGGAACTTTCACCACCATAGTATGGATTTCTGTCCATATGCAAAACTTTCTTCCCATTCACAGACATTATCCCGGAGAGAATACATTCCTATACAAATAAACAGCATTAGTTCAAATCTTCTGCAATAAATATACATTTTGTTTGTTTGTTTGTATTGTCCATTGGCTTCACTTCCGCGTTGAACACAGGGATGCGAGTCACCCCACCCAACCCACAATACGAGCCGCAGCCCAGATCAGCTCACTATTCTCCGTGAAGGAAAATACATTAAACATTTGAATATTGTTTTCATTGCATGTTTTATCCAATATCCACATCTGTCAAATCGGGCCCTTTAGATTATAATAATAAAGACAATGAGCGATAAAATACACTTAGCTATGTTCATTAAATCCACCACACAGCCACACACACAAAACATATGTTTTCGGCGCATCGTTGGGCACCCGTAAAAGGTTTAAAATGTGCAATAAACAGATATATTTCCCCTATTTCGAAGCGCGAACAATCGGGATACCTGATGCCACTCCTTCGAACAAGACACTGAATCAGTCATTACTTTTTAATAACCGCTTTCATGTCAATATAATGATGGACACTAAATGGCTTTGAAAATTCAAGGGAAGAACCAGAGGGTGGATTTGGGATAGATTGCACTGGTATACTGACAGAAATTGCGAGAAATGCTGCCTCGCCGCGCGCACACACACATACAGTTCTTGGTCCAAAGGATGCGTCAGCAATGGGCCCTCGGGTTCAATTTAACGCGAAGCATCTATTCGTACATAATAGTGTGTACACAATTATTAAGCATTCGAGCATCCATCTGCAATATCTTAATCTCTTCGCATGGAGGTCGTTGACATGCACATCATCAGTGACTTGAATGCGTTACTCACTGTGAGTCCAGTGCCCAATACGATAACATCATATTCCTCATCCATGTTGAATTACAGTGGATCTCCTGTCTTTAGCCAATTTTCCGCTGCAAAAATAGGCAAAACGGTGTTGACGCTACAGTGTATTTATGCAGGATGTGTAAACAGTTTGTTACCTTACAAACGGAAAAATTATCTCTTTGCAAACAGTTTTCACCCAATTAATTTGATAAGTATCGCAATTGATGACTGACTGTGGTCCGACCGGCGAGAACATCCAAAGATGGCCCTGACCGCAGCACTTGCTCCAGCGGCGCTGATACTTTCGCGAAATAATATAGTGCAGCTTCCAAAAAGGAGATGAATGATGTTGATCCACAGATGAATGTCAGCAACCCACAGTTAGAAGTCAGACATGAATGCATATGCTTTAAAAAGGTCAGAAATAATTCACCATCTAGGTAGTCTTATTCAACATTTTGATACGCTGGGTGGCACTTTCATTTTCCCAACCCACGGCTGAATGGCAATGGGCGCAGTCACAGACTCACAGTACTCGGGATTCCTCCGCCAACAACATTAGTGTAGCCTAGATAAAGCCGCTCAATAATACGTGAATTAAAGTGGTGATAACATCGACGAGGGCTGTTCTTAGTCTTTTGCAAACGCAAAATTCTGTTCGTATATTAATATTTTCATAGCAATATGTGACTTGTCAAATCGTGGATTTAAAAAAAAACGTGAATAAAACAACGGTCATATGACAGAGACATCTAGTCAATATTTAAGCCTAATAAAATGTGCTTAAAATGACTGTGCCCATTGCAGTCCAAATGTTAAGAGAGAGAGAGAGAGAGAGAGAGAGAGAGAGAGAGAGAGAGAGAGAGAGAGAGAGAGAGAGAGAGAGAGAGAGAGAGAGGCTAACTCTACATGGAAATAAATAGCCAAACAAACTAAAAATAATAATGAAAATAAAATGGGGCATTTTGAAATTCTTAAGATAGGCCTAAAGAAAGATAAATAACTGCGATAAATACAAGAAGAAAGAAAGAGAGAGAGAGAAAGAAAATAACCTAATTGAGACAACATAGAAGAAAGAAAGAGAGGAAAGAACGAAAAAAGAACGAACGAATGAAAGAAAGAAAGAAAGAAGAAAAAGAAAGAAGGAAAGAAAGAAAGAAAAAATAATGAAAGAAAGAAAAAAGAAAGAAAAGAAAGAAAAAATATTGAATGAATGAAAGAAAAAAGACAGAAAAAAGAAAGAAAAAGAATGAATGAATGAAAAAAGACAGAAAAAGGAAAGAAAGAAAGAAAGATGGAAGGAAAGAAAGCATCAAGGACCCCTCTGTCAAGCTGCTGAAGTTCGCAGATGACACTACAGTCATCTGTCTCATCCAAGATGATGATGAGTCTGCATACAGAAGGGAAGTTGAACAACTGGTTGTCTGGTGCAGTCAAAACAACCTGGAGCTAAATTATTAATTAATTTTATAAAAAATAAAAATTATTTATTAAAATTATTATCTAAATTATTTCGACACTGACAATGCTGGAACTACATTGAACTAAATTCACGCAGGATGTAAAAAGCTGTGAAATAACGACAGAAGGCATGAATAAAGCATGATCTTTCTCTTCAGTGTATAATTAAACATTATATATAACTTGGGACTGTGTGACATTGTTCATGTTTTTTCACCGTAATAATTACTAGAAAAAGGTTTCTAAACTTGTCTTCCAAACCTGTGAAACTTTCTGTATTCTGTGGAACCCAAAAGATGTTAGACAGAATGTTAGGGACTGCTAGTCTCAGTCACCATTCCCTTTTAAAATATTGAGGGGGAAAAAAACATGCAGTGAAAGTAAATTATGATTAAGGCTAGCATTCTGTCTAACATCGTCCTTATTTTTGTGAGTGTGTATATTGCGCCAAACGCGTGTTTGAATGCCGCGCTGCAACAGCTGACTGATCAAATCACAGACACAGAACAACAATACCCGGACTCAGTTATTATTATTCTTGGGGATTTTAACAAAGCAAACCTCACACATGAACTGCCCAAATACAAACAGCACATTACATGCCCCACCAGAGACAGAAATATACTGGATCATTGCTACACAACAATAAAGGATGCATATCGCTCTATCCCTAGACCAGCTTTGGGACAATCTGATCACTGTCTGGTTTATCGTCTTCCAACCTACAGACAGAAATTAAAATCTGCTAAGCCTGTAGTAAGGACTGTAAAGAGATGGACCAACGAAGCAGAGCTGGAACTACAAGCCTGCTTTGACTGCACTGATTGGAGTGTTTTTGAGGCTGCAGACACCAATCTGGACGAGCTCACGGATACTGTTACATCATATATCAGTTTTTGTGAGGATATGTGCATTCCTACTAGGACTTATTTAACATTTAACAAGGACAAACCATGGTTTACAGCGGAACTCAGGCAGCTTCGTCAGGCCAAAGAGGATGCTTACAGAGTTGGGGATAAAGTCTTGTACAATCAGGCCAGGAACACACTGAATAAGGAAATCAGAGTGGCTAAAAGAAGATACTCTGAGAAAATGACCCTGCATCAGTGTGGAGTGGCATGAAACAACTTACAAATTACAGGACTCCTGCCCCCAACCCTGTGGTGGACCAACAACTGGCTGATGACCTCCTGCAACCCCCCTCCTCCCCCTCCTGCTACTCAACCTGCACTTAAGATCTGTGAAGATGATGTGAGCCGCGTCTTTCGACAACAAAGGATAAGGAAAGCACAGGGCCCAAATGGCTTTTCACCTACATGTCTTAGATCCTGTGCTAACCAGCTGGCCCCCATCTTCACACAGATCTTCAATGGATCACTGGAGCAGTGTGAAGTTCCATGCTGCTTCAAACATTCCACTATCATCCCCATCCCAAAGAAACCAAAAATCACAGGACTTAATGACTACAGACCTGTCGCCCTGACGTCTGTGGTCATGAAATCATTTGAGAGACTGGTGTTGGCCCACCTGAAGAACATCACTGGACCCTTTCTAGATCCCCTTCACTTTGCTTATCGAGCAAACAGGTCTGTGGATGATGCAGTCAACATGGGATTGCATCATATCCTGCAACATCTGGACAGACCAGGGACATATGCCAGGATCCTTTTTGTGGACTTCAGTTCGGCTTTCAACACCATCATCCCAGCTATACTCCAGAATAAATTACACCAACTCTCTGTTCCCTTGTCTATCTGTCAGTGGATTATCAGCTTTCTGACGGACAGGCAGCAGCTTGTGAGACAGGGGAAACTCACAGGGATGTGTGCTCTCCCCACTACTCTTCTCCCTCTACACCAATGACTGCATTGCCAAGGACCCCTCTGTCAAGCTCCTGAAGTTTACAGATGACACTACTGTCATCGGCCTCATCCGAGATGATGATGAGTCTGCATACAGAAGGGAGGTTAAACAGTTGGCTGTCTGGTGCAGTCAAAACAACCATGAGCTGAACACGCTCAAAACGGTGGAGATGATTGTGGACTTTAGGAGGAACACCCCAACACTGACTCCCCTCACCATTCTAAACAGCACTGTGGCAGCAGTGGAGTCATTCAGGTTCCTGGGCACTACCATCTCAAAGGACCTGAAGTGGGAGACCCACATTGACTCCACTGTGAAAAAGGCCCAGCAGAGGTTGTACTTCCTTCGCCAGCTGAGGAAATTCAACCTGCCACAGGCGCTGCTGATACAGTTCTACTCAGCAGTCATTGAGTCTGTCCTCTGCACTTCAATAACTGTCTGGTTTGGTTCAGCTACGAAATCAGACATCAAAAGACTACAAAGGACAGTTCGGACTGCTGAGAGGATTATTGGAATAATTTCCATTATTAACAATAATATTAATAGTATTATTATTATTATTAATCATTCGTAATGCATGTTAAATGTATATCATGTACTGGAATATAGGAGAGTAAACATCAATTACGTTATATGTGAAAGTAACTAGTTACGCACTACTTGAGTATTCTTTTTATTGGATACTTACTTTTACTCTAGTAATTTATGACATTATTAGTTTTACTTCTACTTGAGTCATTTTTTTTAAAGTAATTGTACTTTTACTTGAGTAATGTTTTTGGCTACTCTACCCACCTCTGGTCATTTTAGACTGTCCAGAGGGCAAGTGGTTATATGTACATTGTGTGAATAACAGCAATGAAATGGATTATGTATGTGTTTCTCTGATATTATGATGAATAATCTTCCCCTTAATGCAGGATCTCATAAATACCCTTGGTCCAGTCTACATGAATAAACAGCAGACCAAGGTGCCATTGATAAGCAGTATTCTTGCCTCTCTATGGACTCTTTCTAACCAGGAGTCATATAAGGAGTAGCAGACAGATTTAACCTGAACAAATCTGCTGTCTCAACACATCTACATGAATTCGGCTCTTTTGTCACAGTCCATTTATCTCACTACATCTCATGGCCCAGAGGACAAGCTCTGCATCTGTCAAAGTTAGGATTTGAAATAGCTGGATTTCCTAACACTACCTGTGCAGTTGATAGTTGCCACGTTCCGATAGTGAAACCACACTGTGAGAATCCTGTGGCCTACATAAAAAGGAAACAGTTTTATTCTGTTCTCCTCACAGGATTCTGTGACAGTCAGCAGTGGTTCTGTCGTGTCACTGTTGGCCATCCTGGTAGCTGGCATGATTCAAGAGCATTTCGTCTCTCAGAGGTGGGACGACTTCTCGAAGATCCCCATTCCCTGGTGCCAGAGAGAATGCATATTATTGGTGACTCTTATACCCTCTATTGCCTTATAGAGACAATGGTCACTTGACAGCTAGACAGAGGTGCTTTAACCAGAAACTGAATGCTGTTCGTGTGGATATCGAACATGTCTTCGGCATATTAAAATCAGTTTTGGAGACTAAGATGGCTGCATATGAAGAATGTAAAGAACATCAACTTGGCAGTCACGACCTGTTGCATTCTTCACAACATATGTTTAGAGGCACGTGAGCAAATTGTTGAGGATTAGGAGGCAGCAGAGCATGAAGAATAGCCACACCTACGAGAAGCCCACAACCATGATGCATCCCATTACAGAGATGTAATGTGGCCACATCTAAAAATCTCTTCCATGGGTCAATGCTTCGATTCTTAAATGCACAGGTTTCCTCATATACAGTGCATCCGGAAAGTATTCACAGCACTTCACTTTTTCCACATTTTGTTATGTTACAGCCTTATTCCAAAATGGATTAAATTCATTATTTTCCTCAAAATTCTACAAACAATACCCCATAATGACAACGTGAAAGAAGTTTGTTTGAAATCTTTGCAAAATTATTAAAAATAAAAAACGAAAAAAAAAATCACATGCACATAAGTATTCACAGCCTTTGCCATGACACTCAATGTATGGATGGTATTCCACTGGGTGATGTGAAGCACTTAAGATCAAATGACTGACATAGTACTCTAGCCTATACTACTTTGTATTAGGATTGGCTACAAGGCATCCTTTGATTTAAAGTGCCTCTTTATCATTAAGGCTACTTCTGTGTCTCTATTGGCACTTTTCCACTGCACGTTACGGTTCGACTCGGCTCGCTTTACTGAGCTTGCTTTTCCACTGCAGTTTAGTGCTGCCTCAACGTGGGTGGGATTATAGGCTGATCGTCATAGTTGCGCCGCATCTACTGCTTAAGATGTGGCTGCTTATGGTAACTGAGTGATTGGAGCACAAGCAACAGCAGGGGATTTCAGAGTGTCAGTGGTCCCTAGAGAATGACTTCCAAGCTGAGAGTGTGGCCAACCAACCACTGCCCCTAACGGTTTTGGACTAAAATGTAGCAGTACTTTGATTTTATGGCATATAAAGCTGTAGAAAGAATGAAGCACACAATCTGAAAGGCACACTTTGGTACTGATGCTCTTTATTTTTTTTTAACAGATCAATTATCAGTTCTTGTGTTTTCCCAATTTTTTTTAGTTGGTCAAGAATTTCTCCTAGGCAGATTATAATTTTCCTCTCAAACCCTCTTCTCCACCTCTTTTAGCCATCTCCACCGCTCCAGGTCAGGCCGCACCAGTGTCTCCAAGGCTGCAGTTCTCCTCTCTGAATGGGCCTCGTTAAGTTCCTGAAAGGATGGCCTAGCTGGTCTTTTTCTCTGGGTCCCTGTTGTTCTCATAGAGACCTGGCTGCTCATCAAGGAGAGGCCGTTCCTGGGAGCTGCTAGCCTGCTCAGATGAAGAAAGCAGATCCGCTGTCTGGGATGCTTTGGAACAGTGGTGTAGAATATATGGTGCCTGGTGGAGCACTCCCAACCCCAGATATGCTGAACAAATCCTCCATTTGCTGTAAGGATACACATTTAACAAAGGAAATAGAAAATTAACATTTATCAAGATGCAATTGCAGTGCATTTGCAGTAAGAGTATTACCCTTACCTTATAATATTCCCATGTTATCTTCCCCTCCCCGTTGCCCTGCTCTGGTCTTTAGCTCTCTTATATGTGGAAAGCATGTTTCCCAGCTTTTTCCTCAACTTATCGTTACTAAAGTTGTAACCTCCATCTTTGAAAGCTTGCTCTAACTTTTTATAGAATGCAGTTTCATTACTGTTATACATGTGCAGGTACATTCTTGTCAGGTAAAGCAGCAGAGGTGGTCCTGTGTGTGAATTCTGCGAAGACATCTATTTATAACTGTAAGTAAAATGTTCTATTTTTTAGACACTTACATTACATAATAATAGATATTAAGATATTACATAGCTCATTGGGTCTCCTGACATTCTGACTGCATGGATTGTGGAGGATTGCAGTCAGTAACAACTTTCCCTGTTTGTGGGGCGGATGCAGAAGGATGGGTAGCAACAGAAGAGAGGTATGGAGTTAGGGATGGTTGGACTGTCATTTGCAGGAGATGTGTTTGTCTGGAGGCTGCCAAGTTGAACGCATTACCCATTGGTACATAATCATTGCAGTGAAGAAAGGAGTACCTTGTTTTTGATCTGCAGCTCTTACTTGCTCCATTGCATATTTTTTATCTGTAAGAACAAATTTCTGAAAATAAATTATCTTCAAAATCATCATTATTGATGTTTTTCTTTTTACTCACCATTTTTCAATCTCTATTCAATTTCCTTTGTCACTGCCAAGTTTATTGCTCCTTGGTGGTCTTTAAATGTTACCAGCACATTCTCCATCTTGCCTTTTCTCAAGCATTAGGTTTGTGGATGCCTTTTATTACCTAAGTCGTTGTAGGATTACAAGCACAGCACACATCTGGTGCACTTGTTGCAGATTGTTATTCCTAATTATGGTTTAACAATGATTGACTTTTGAAAAGTGTTTCACTTTAATAGGTTACACCTATATGTAGAAATACAATGTGTAGGCCTACATACAATGGTACACATTAAGAAACTTTGGATGGCATTATATTTACATGCCCTTATGTGGGGGGAGTTCAAAACGGAGCCGTCAAGCCGGACACCTGCTTCCCGGCGCATGCTGAACCCACACCAGTCACGAAAGATCGCGCGATATTTACATCCTTTATTGCAGACGAAGTGGAATTCAGACAGACAGATATCTGAATTTTACATAAAATAACCAGAAACATTGTTCATTTGAAAAGGTTATGTGCATGAAGTCGAACACACCTCTTACCACTACCCCTAAACATAACATTAGGTGTGTTCGACTTCATGCAGCGCTACGCAGACCGATCGGCGCTGGACTTGAAGCAGTGCATGTCGGTTATAATTATTTGTTTATTATTATTATTATTTTAGAAGTTTTGTCTGACTTGAACAGGCGTCACCGTGACGTATGCCATCAAATTACCGCAAGAGCGATCCGAGAGCAGCCAGTTGCTCCTGCACGAGCTCTGATGAGACACAGCTCATTCGCGATTGGCCAGACTCACAACGTGACAACTGTTACGCGTGTTTCACGGGCTGCGTTTGCAATTGCATACTTCACATACTACCCTTCTACTTCTGCTATGTGAGTCTATGGCAGAAATAAGAGTAGTGTGGTAGTATGCCATTACCATGGTGTTTACACCTCCAGTTCGGTGAAAACTCTCACAACTCCTTGTTTTTATAACCGTACAGTTATGTTTATATCATGCTATATTATGTTTGTCATAATAATATTATGTTTATTCTTTAAAAAAATCAAAATGATTACAAATATTAACTCCTTTATTGGTATTAAAATAATACAGGCTTTTATTGGACTTTCGTCTTAACAGCAAATGCACTTTTCGCAGGGGAACAGAGCGAGTCAGTAGAGAATGACATGCCCAAAGGAGGGGTGGGGAAAACAATCACATGATCATCACCGCTGTGACATTCACGTGACTCCTCGGCAGAATGACGGAAGTTGAGAGTAGTCTCTCAAAAATGGCCTTCACTTCAGTTTTATTTTTTATATTCTCAATTTATAGCTGTAGCGCTCAGGTGCCATTGCTCATTTGGACCAGTGATGGGTATGTGACGCGTTTGTCTCTTGAATGTAGTTATCAGTTTGTTTTTAAATGTTACTGTACTCTTATACACTGTCGATATTCAACCATCACATGTTGCTTTGCTTCTTTTTATGTTCAGCCAGCTAAATCAACTAACACTGACTTGTTAAACTCTCTTGGTCTGAGATTAGAATAGTTGGGCAGAGTTCTCTATTACCCAAGTGTACGTAAAGTCAACATTTTTAATGAATTTGAAGGTGTGTTTATGTGATATTTTTGTCAAAACAGGTACAGCTTGCCACATCTGACCCAGCCACCAGCTGGTCAGACATTGTCTAGTGGGCAGCTCACATCTTATCTGAAATCTGCCTTGCCCGCTGCTCCACACAATGTGTTGCTCTTCCTACAGGATAAGGTGTGAACCCCTTTTATAACAGAGTACAAATTAAATGCTGCTTACAATGCGATAAATGTATTAACAATGCGTTTTACAATGTGGAACCATTTGGACTTCCCCCTCGGACGCTGGTATTTTTACCCTCATATTCACTGGACTTGTCAGTTTAGTGTGACACTGAGCCACTGTTTTACTTCCCCATCCATCTTCCCTTGGACATGCCAATATTGCATTAACCCTATGAACAATTGTGATCATCTGTTCATTTGTTTTTAATTATTGCAATATTTCACACAAGATATGTGAAACATTCACTTAAGTGAGATTGGTAGTGTGAATATTGAAATGCATGCCTGATGAAGGCAAAATGTGAATATATTTATTATGCAGTGTTACAACTGAATCTGTTTCATGCTTTTTTCATGCCCACTATATAGCTAAGTATAGATGACTTCACTATGTATGGTGGGGTGTTTGGGAACAAGCAAGATAGTGCCTTTTTGAACATAGAGGTGAGCTTTCTCTTTAGTTGAGATCATTTTTAAAAACTCCTTGAGAGATCATACAATTAGAATTGAAAGATGAATCAATATTTCTCTCTTGGTACACAAGTCAGCACTTCAGGCATCCTCCAATCCCTTGGTGTTGTTGGCCCTGGACTGGTCTGCATCAGACTCAGTGCTGAAACTCTTCCAGCGAGAGCTGGGTATCCCAGCGGTCCACATCGACCCAGGCACCCTGAAGGAATTCAAGTTGAACCCCTCACAGCTTTCACTGCTGGCCATCCATCTCCCTTATACTACTGGGTATGTGGGTAACTTAGATCTGCACTGTAAAATACAGTGCCTTACAAATCCAATCCATCACTTACAGGTTACAAGGCAATAGAGCGCAACAGTGCCCGTCTACTTTATTAGCTGTTGTGGTTCTGGAACTATTTTGCCCATTGAGTTCTAAGCCATGAACCAAACCAAAAAGCTCAGATGTTTATAACACCATTAAAACTTTGATTCAAGGCATTAAAGTATTTGAAAATTGGACAAATATACAAAGGTACAAGACTGTGTACTGAAAGTCTTTAATGATGAATGAACCACAATCCTATGAAGTTTTGCGAATGAAAAAATAGAAAACTATAAAACTGTTGATTTGAATTGGCTGATTAATTGTAAAGAAAAAATATATTTTGATTTTATTGCAAAATGTTCTGATATTTGCATATACAAGTACTTTGAGAATGAAGGGAGAGTGACTCGATTGTGTCAGTCGCAGTACGTCATGGAAGTGGGCAGTCGCTGCAGAACTTGTTTGGTGCACTTTGTTCGCCGCGATTTTCTAATTGGCGGATTCCCTTCAGGATCATGGTTAGTGTAGTTCTTCATCAAAAATTGCAGTATTAAAGACAATTTTTAAAACAAATGATATTGAAATAATCAGAACTGATGGCTTTAATAGCAGCAAATATCAGCGATGTACAACATCGGATGATTAACAACCCACTGTAGGTCTGTTTTTAAAGGTTTATAAATTAATGTTAAAATCAGTTGGTCTATAGAGAAAATGATTGGGATTTTTACTTCTGGAACCAGACTTCTGCACCACTGAGATTAAATACTGACAACATATTTATATTTTTCAAGGAATATATTTTAACAGAAAACAATGTCATGCCAAAATAATTATTTTTGAATTTTAGTGTTTTGAAATGGAACTAACAAAGAGAACAAGATTTCACTATCGGATTGATAAATTACTAATCAAATAATGGGTCAAGGATCTGAATGCTTAATTACAAGGAATTGCTTTTAATATGTAGATGAACTCTATTAATAAATAGAGTTTTAATCTCAAATGATAACCATAGAATGTTGTTCTTTTTGTTGTGTTTGGGTTTACTTTGCATAAAATGGCAGTGCTGAGTCAAAGGAATTGCTCTTGAAAAATGGTGAGATTTCACATTTCTTTCTTGGTCATGTTTCATGATAATTCTTATACAATGATAATTTGTTGCTTTTTTGGTTGTTTGTTTAACCTGACTTTGTTTGTTTATTGGTAATGTTGTGCTGTAGTATCTAATATTTCTTCCCTTACTAGATGAGATTATTGGAGAGGTCCTGGACATGTTCAAATCTCATGATGTGCCTTACACCGCTGTCTACACTGGCTTGAAGCCCTCTCGAGTAAGTAATAGCTGGTGTGTACTGCACGACACTCTGTTCTCATACATTGTGTTCCCCAGCAGTTCACACATCAAAGGACAAGAGAGCTTTGATGAAACCTTGTATAAATCAGTTAAAGTTCATCACATTCATATGAACAGAATGAATTAAGGCCTGTTCACACCAAGCCCAAATTTTCAGTGGGTATGTTCCTTACGAATGATTTTTTGAATAGGAACAATGGGTTCCTATGACACTATTCACACCTGGTCCGACAAATCGTCTGCTGACAATCCAAAGGTTGTTTTTTTTTTTTACAGACAGCAGTCTGATTATTTTTTTTCTATAGACTGCGAGGAAAACTGACTGACCAATGAGAAGTGCTTTTTGTCCATTTTTCAGAGTCGCTGCTGCACAATCCAGCGCGTTAGTGGCGCTAATCAACTGGCAAACACAGTTTCTGTGCTCTTTTACTCATTTCACAAGTAATATTTACGGAACGTAATATGATAATTCATATTATATAATAAACATGATGTCTTAATGTACAATGTAAATTATTTAATTTTCCTGTCATTAAAAATAGCAGTGAGGTTCAGCAATTCATTTGGTTTGCTGAACCCCACTGCTATTTTAATTGCAAGGATAAAATAACACCAAGTGTTCCTGTAACGGTGCTCTTTTTCTCACCACACACAAGAAACCCTGAATTCAGTACAAATATGCAATAATTAAATAAGTTAAAAAAAAAAGCAAGGCTGTGTTTTCTTTCATATTATTTTTAATGTTATGCATCTTATTATACTATAACCATTTTTACTTAATATACATACATGTATTTATATCACTGTACCTTGTGTTATTTTATCCATGCATTCAAAAAGAAAAGCTGGGTTCGAAAGTTTGTTTGGAATATACTCGTAGCAAAATACATGCATAAATATAAAGACAGAAGACACGGGACTTATGCATCAGCGCTCTTTACTCATTTCACTCCCACAAAAAAAAAAACACAGATTCTATATTCCTCAAAATGCACAAAAAACATGGAAAGAATATTATGAAACTGTTATGCCAAATTAGGTAAATAACTGTGTTAAATAAATTAATCTCATGCAGCTGAATTGACAGCTGAATGCTTAAAGATCCATGCACCAGAATAAATGTTTGTAGAACAGCGCCACCTACTATACATGGGTGAAATTGTTTTTCATTTTATTCGTTTCGGTCTCAGTGTGATTAGAACTTTAGTCGGCAGTTCGTCTTGCAAATTTATTTTATTTTATTCATTTATTTGTCAGGGACCATGCACAAAAACATTAATCTCACAAGAGAAGGGATGCTTTGCACCACATTTAGCTACTAGCTAATTTCCATCTGCAGTCCCTGGGCAGGTAAATAAAATAATACAAATAAAAAAACATGCAAATATGTACATACATACACATATACATTAACAGTAAAATACTAACATCGTACAAAATTAATGATGACAAGTTTGAAGTCCTAAAAGCCAATTTTTAACATTTCTGGAGAATGTATAAAAATCTACACAAATTTTAAGATCATCGGGTAGCTTATTCCATTCTTTAGTGCCTTGTATGAAAATGCTGAATTTCTTTTAGGAATTCTGCAATCTCTCCGTGCAGTAGACCTAGAAACCCTTGTCATCTGTTCTGAGCAAAGATGTACAAATCTTTTAGAAGTTGGACATTTGAATAAAAAATTACATTTTCAAAGCTTAATAACCTGTATTTACTTAATGTACCGCAATGATGGTACAGCAAAGATCTCCTATCTAATACTTTTATAGCCTGTTTATAAAGTGATATAATGGGCTTTAAAGTTATCTCGTTTGCTTGCGACCAACAAGAAATACAGTATTTAATATGGGAAAATATCATTGCATTCAAATAAACCCATGATTCATCACAGATTTGGTGTGAATAGGCCTTCAAAGATCTTTCTGTCCTATCTTCATCTTCTGTAGATCATTCAGGATACCCCAATAGTGGCTGGAAGTTCTGTGGGTCGATCGTTACTTCAGGCTCTGCCACAGCCGTCTGTGAAACCTCCAGTTACATTCAGAAGCACAGAAGGACAACCTTGCATCCTGCTCTGGGCTGACAACCTCAACATTAGTTATGCTCAGGGTCAGTGGGTTGATTTGGGCCCAGAGATCTTTAATGGTTCTGCCACCTTGACTGGTTCAACTTGCAATGAAACAATTTCGAGGTCAGTTTTATTTAAGGCATTAGGCAAAGTTCAGAGATTATCATGCAAAAATCAGTATAAATTACAGTTTTATTAAATGCGTTACTCTTAAAAGTATAAAATGTTATTTTTCAGACTCGTCCTGAATTACCAAAATGTTCTGACTTTTCAGTCATTGCGGCTTATGTGAGTATTCAATACACGACTGGTACACTTTCAATGACATAGTTACCCAAAAAAAGTATTTGGGAACTGAGTATTTTACACCTGTAAATGATTGGATAACAAAAGATTAAAGCAAGTGTCATTTATATTAAAGAAACATATCACAAACACACTGAAAAGCAAAACATTTCACAAAAAGAAGTTTGTTAGGTTTCAAATGTTACAATTTGAAATGAAGGCTCAGAAATGTAAGTTAACTCTGAGAAAACCTTTAACAATTTGTTTGCAGATGCCACTTGCTTTGGTATTATTTATCTAATGCAATGTGACCTAAGTCTCCAAAAATGTCCAAATTCTTTTTGGGGGGCACATGTACATAATTTTGTGGACTAAAACAGGTTGATAAAAACAGGAAGATAGTGTTGGATATGGTGTGCATGCAATGTCATTTTCAGTAGAGAAAAAAGTCTTACATATATTTAATGCTTCCCCAAAACCTCTAGCTTCTCTATGCACAAGATTTTCTTTCCTGTGTCCGCTCGGAACTGGACTGTCATGGAACAGGTGGTGCTAGAGTATGACGGGCAGACAGCGATCTTTAATGGCAGCGGTGGTATCTATGCTCCTGCAGAGTATTCGTTTCACTGCCAGAGTGTGAGCAGCAGTGAAAGCCCCCTGCTGGTGCCTCGCACTCTTACTGACAACGCTACGCAGTGGAGACTGTCTTTCACTGATTTTCAGGTACTGTTGCAATATACCGCTTAAAATGGTAATGACTAGAAAGGGCTTAAATGAGTCTCTTTTAGCAAAATACTTCATATCCCAGCTTAATTTCTAGACATAACTATAAGTAAGCCATTTGCAGGCTGATTTCCCTGAAAAGTGTAAACACTGTGGTTCTGCAGGTGCTATCAAAATATTGCTCTGTTTGTATTAGCATCCCCACCAACCAGATTTGGCAACTTTGGCTAAACCTACTGTATGGTGTAAGTTGGAGGTTGGACACTCTGTTTTCGGACCAATAGCAGACAGGAGAATGGTCGGTAAACCTGTTTGAAAAGAGGTTTTTTATTTTTGTAATTCCGTTTGGTGGCACTAGTGCTGCAGAAGTTATGCATTTCAGCTTTAAAGGTGAAGTTCATCATTTATTCGCACCTAGTGACACCACATGGAATTGTGAAAATACTTTGTTTCCAAACAGGATTCCCAAACACTCCTTCCCCCTCTCTAGGCTATCTAGCCAGTAACATTTAGCTAATACCTAAACAAATGAATGTTAGACATTGGTGACCCAGCCTTTAAAAAGGAACTACAATTTTGGCCTCTGTAAAGAATCAGTTCAGAATCAGGTACTTGTGAACACAATGTTAATTTGTTTTACTACATTTGTTGTTGTGAATGCTTTATGGTTTTGTCTCTAGCATGTGGTGAGTGTGAAGTGTTGTTTCTTTTTTTTTCATTGACAGCATCTCCCATTATTTGGCCAAATTAGTAAATTCACAGCTAAACAGTTTATTACAGGTAGTCCTGGCCCAGAAGTTGACATGTGGGACTGCTCCAACAAACAAAGCAATGTTGCAAGGGCCATAGAGCTACAGTGTTCACACTCTTTGGGGAAATTAACCTACGAATGGCTAACTACATTTTCTCTACACATTTAAGTAAATTGCATAATTCACTTAAACAGAGTGCACCATGGTCATTGTGTTATACATTAAATACATAGTTCACACAAAAATTATAATTCTCTCATAATTTACTCACCCTCATGACGCTCCAAACTTTTATGACTTTTTTAAAAAAATGTATGTGGAACACAAGATATTTTGAAGAATGCATGATGGGTTTTTTTCCTTTCAAGGCAAGTCAGTTGGGTCCAAAACCCCACTCGAATTCCAAAAAACACAAAGGGAGTGTAAAAGTCTTTCCAATTCGAGTGGTGTAAATCCATGTCTTTTGAAAAGATACAAATGCTTTGGGCAAGAAACAACCCAAAAATGGTCAATTCCACCCAGCTTTCCTATGCGGGTTCATTAAAGAATCTTGTTCGTGATTCCCACACCAGATGCATACGCAGAGTTCTGTACACAAACTGGACACAGTGTTGGCAGGTTCACGCACAACTGCCGTATTTTGAGAATGCAGTCACAGGTTAAAATGATATAAAAAATAAAAAATACATTTTTGTTGTTTTTTTTATCATTTTAAATAGTACAGTGGTCACCAAAAGGTTGATAGTAAACACTATAAAATGAAAATGTAACATCTTATTGACATGATACTGAGAATTAATACCTGGCAACCGTGTGCAGCATCAACTCTATTCCTTCTTGAAACCAATTGGGCTGGATGTCAAGATTTATTCTAAATAAGGACTTTTGGTTTGTTTCTCAATCAAAGCTATCATATTACTTCAGAAGACTTTAAACAACTCAAGTTGGAATACTTTTATGCTGCCTATATGTGTGTTTTGGAGCTTGAAAGTTTTGGACCCCATTGACTTTGCATTGTATGGGGAAAAAACACCTCACATTCTTCAAAACATCTTCATTTGTGTTCCTCAGAAGAAAAGGCATACGAGTTTTCAAATGTATGGAGGTGAGACAAATATGAAAGAATTACCATTTTTGGGTAAACTATTCCTTCAATTATTGGGTTTTTCATGCATTGATATGACTCGTAGGATTGCAGGCCCCCTGCTTCATATACATACCAGTAAAGTGAAATACAAAAAAAAAAAAAACTTACCAGCTACAACTACATTTTGGCTGACTGTGATATGTCATTTGTTTTCAACAGATCCAAGGATTTAACGTTACAGGCGAACTCTTCTCATATGCAAGCGATTGTGCAGGGTTCTTCACTCCGGGGATTTGGATGGGTCTGCTGACCTCTCTGCTCATGGTTCTGATTCTCACCTATGGCCTGCACATGATCATGCAGCTGCACACCATGGACCGCTTTGATGATCCAAAAGGCCCATCAATTTCTGTGCCTCTGAATGAGTAATTTTAGTGGGAAAAAAAACTTCATGTTAATTTACATGGTTTGTATGGGTGTCAAAAAATTCCAGCCCTCAATGTTGTTGGTAATCAAGAATTTATGGATCTAGCGCAATATCTGAATGTTTTTAAGAGATTGTGCATTCTAAGATAAATAATGTTTTTCAAATTCATTTTTGTTTCTGACAGGAAGGGGTGAAATAATCAAAATGTTCACTCCATGTGAATTATCTCAATACACATACAGTGCATGTTACTCTATCTAGTGGCAAACTAGACTTGAGGTAAATTACATTTTTGATGTATTTTGCATTAGACCAACTTGCAATTCATTTATTGTTTTTAGGACTACTATTATTTATCTTATTTGTCTTTTAAATCTGATTGTTTATTTCTTGTACTGTGCTAGATTAATATTTTTTTGTATTTGTAAATTGAAGATTTGCCAATATTTAAATGCTAAATGTACAGTTGAAGTCAGAAATTTACATACACAGCCAAAAACATTTAAACTTTTTTAACAAGTACTGACATTTAATCGTAGAATAGGTCTTAGGTCAGATAGGATCACTACTTTATTTTATGAATGTGAGTCAGAATAATAGTAGAGAATAATAGTAGAGAGAATGATTTATTTCAGCTTTTATTTCTTTCATCACATTCCCAGTGGGTCAGAAGTTTAAATACAATTTGTTAGTATTTGGTAGCATTGCCTTTAAATTTTTTAGCTTGGGTCAAACGTTTTGGGTAGCCTTCCACAAGCTTCTCACAATAAGTTGCTGGAATTTTGGCCCATTCCTCCAGACAAGAACTAGTGTAACTGAGTCAGGATTGTAGGCCTCTTTGCTCGCACATGCTTTTTCAGTTCTGCCCACAAATATTTAGTCAGATTGAGGTCAGGGCTTTGCGATGGCCACTCCAATACCTTGACTTTGCTGTTCTTCAGCCATTTTGCCACAACTTTGGAGGTATGCTTGGGGTCATTGTCCATTTGGAAGACCCAGTTGAGACCAAGCTTTAACTTCATGGCTGATATCTTGAGATGTTGCTTCAATATATCCACATAATTTTCCTTCCTCATGATGCCATCTATTTTGTGAAGTGAACCAGTCCCTCCTGCAGCAAAGCACCCCCACAATATGATGCTGCCACACCCATGCTTCACGGTTGGGATTGTGTTCTTCAGCTTGCAAGCTTACCCTTTTTCCTCCAACATATCAATGGTCATTTTGGCCAAAAAGTTCAATTTTTGTTTCAATAGACCAGAGGAAATTTCTCCAAAAAGTAAGATCTGTGTCCCCATGTGCACTTGCAAACTGTAGTATGGCTTTTTTTATGGCAGTTTAGGAGCAGTGGTTCTTCTTTGCTGAGCAGCCTTTCAGATTATGTCGATATAGGACTCATTTTACTGTGGATATAGATACTTGTCTACCTGTTTCCTTCAGCATCTTCACAAAGTCTTTTGCTGTTGTTCTGGGATTGATTTGCACTTCTCGCACCAAACTACGTTCATCTCTAGGAGACAGAATGTGCCTCCTTCCTTATGATGGCTGCGTGGTCCCATGGCGTTTATACTTGCGTACTATTTTTAGTACAGATGAACGTGGTACCTTAAGGCATTTGGAAATTGCTCCCAATTGTCTAAAAACTTTGACATAATTTTCTGGAAGTTTCCAAGCTGCATAAAGGCACAGTTAACTTAGTATATTTAAACTTCTGACCCACTGGAATTGTGAAAATCTGTCTGTAAACAATTGTTGGAAAAATTACTCGTCATGCACAAAGATGTCCTAAACGACTTGCTGAAACTATAGTTTGCTAAAATTACATCTGGATAGTGGTTAAAAAATTAGTTTTAATGACTTCAACCTAAGTGTATGTAAACTATTGTAGACTTCAATTGTACTAGTCAAGTGCATAGGGTTTATGAGAGTTCTTTTTCCTAATCTAAACAATAATTATTCATGAAAACTGTAATTTGGAAATGAATACTAAATCATCACAAATAAGAATCTTGAAATTATACATTCACTCTTAAAATAACCTCTGATAAAAGTTATTTATCAGCATGTATGTTTTCATAAAGAACCTTTAAAATCCACGGAACCTTCCCATTGCACAAAATGTTTTGTGGTGGAAAAAAGTTCTTTAAGGTTCTTACGGAACCAAATATGGTTCTGTTCAAGACAATCACTGTAAAAAAAAAAAAAACTTTTTGTGTTAATTAATTACCCTTGATTTTCTATGACTTAAAAGCAAATAATAGAAATATCAGTGTTTAATTTGATACCACTCTTTGTTTTTCATCAGTTAATATAATGGGCTGTGACAAAGTGCCAAAATTACTCATGCATTCATGTGTTTTCAGTGGGCAGTTTGTTTAATTAATTTGTGAAACATCCAAAAATAGCTTTTTGTAATGCCTAAATAATAAAAACAAACACTTTATAAAAGTGAGATAAGCCTGACTTGTGTGGAGACAGATCCTCATTTCACATGCAAAAAGGGTGTTTACAAAGGCACATCAGCAAAAACAACCTGTCTTTTAAATGGATCAAAGAAAAGGTGGAAAATGGGCATGACAAACTAAAATATGTTACAAAAACTAAAATGTTTTGGCACAAAAAAAACCTAAGTGGGGAAAATAAATAAATGAGAGTAGACATAAAGATGTACCCAGTAATTTTTCCTCAAACAGTTGTAACTCCTAAAGACATGAAATGTAATTTTGCAATATACAGGTGCATCTCAATAAATTAGAATGTCGTGGAAAAGTTCATTTATTTCAGTAATTCAACTCAAATTGTGAAACTCGTGTATTAAATAAATTCAGTGCACACAGACTGAAGTAGTTTAAGTCTTTGCTTCTTTTAATTGTGATGATTTTGGCTCACATTTAACAAAAACCCACCAATTCACTATCTCAAAAAATTAGAATATGGTGACATGCCAATCAGCTAATCAACTCAAAACACCTGCAAAGGTTTCCTGAGCCTTCAAAATGGTCTCTCAGTTTGGTTCACTAGGCTACACAATCATGGGGAAGACTGCTGATCAGACAGTTGTCCAGAAGACAATCATTGACACCCTTCACAAGGAGGGTAAGCCACAAACATTCATTGCCAAAGAAGCTGGCTGTTCACAGAGTGCTGTATCCAAGCATGTTAACAGAAAGTTGAGTGGAAGGAAAAAGTGTGGAAGAAAAAGATGCACAACCAACCGAGAGAACCGCAGCCTTATGATTGTCAAGAAAAATCGATTCAAGAATTTGGGTGAACTTCACAAGGAATGGACTGAGGCTGGGGTCAAGGCATCAAGTGTTCCAAAGTCCTCTTTTCAGATGAGAGCAAGTTTTGTATTTCATTTGGAAACCAAGGTCCTAGAGTCTGGAGGAAGGGTGGAGAAGCTCATAGCCCAAGTTGCTTGAAGTCCAGTGTTAAGTTTCCACAGTCTGTGATGATTTGGGGTGCAGTGTCATCTGCTGGTGTTGGTCCATTGTGTTTTTTGAAAACCAAAGTCACTGCACCCGTTTACCAAGAAATTTTGGAGCACTTCATGCTTCCTTCTGCTGACCAGCTTTTTAAAGATGCTGATTTCATTTTCCAGCAGGATTTGGCACCTGCCCACACTGCCAAAAGCACCAAAAGTTGGTTAAATGACCATGGTGTTGGTGTGCTTGACTGGCCAGCAAACTCACCAGACCTGAACCCCATAGAGAATATATGGGGTATTGTCAAGAGGAAAATGAGAAACAAGAGACCAAAAAATGCAGATGAGCTGAAGGCCACTGTCAAAGAAACCTGGACTTCCATACCACCTCAGCAGTGCCACAAACTGATCACCTCCATGCCACGCCGAATTGAGGCAGTAATTAAAGCAAAAGGAGCCCCTACCAAGTATTGAGTACATATACAGTAAATGAACATACTTTCCAGAAGGCCAACAATTCACTAAAAATGTTTTTTTTTTATTGGTCTTATGATGTATTCTAATTTTTTGAGATAGTGAATTGGTGGGTTTTTGTTAAATGTTAGCCAAAATCATCACAATTAAAAGAACCAAAGACTTAAACTACCTCAGTCTGTGTGTACTGAATTTATTTAATACACGAGTTTCACAATTTGAGTTGAATTACTGAAATAAATGAACTTTTCCACGACATTCTAATTTATTGAGATGCACCTGTATGTAGGAAATCATCACCACTCATATTAAAATGAAGACTCTAGTCATATCAGTATCCTTATAAATGCACTTTTAAAAAGACAAAATTAATCAAATCTGAAAGCAAGTAAATATCTACTGTAAAAGTCCAAAGATTGTCAACTGCCCCCTGTGGCGAATGTAAAATAGTAACTTATTATACAGGTATGCAAAAGTATATTTACACCAGAGTAAATGATTTCCAGTGTAACTCCTGGCTAAGAAAATACTTTCTGCTCTATACGGCTCTTAAAATGATTGAAACCACACAGACTGTATGATCAGTTAAATTCACCTTTATTTGGTTAATGCTTTGGACACTACATATTTTTCCAAAGCAGCTTTACAGAAAATAGAAGGGAAAAAAAAGGTATATCAAAAAGACTCGGGCAGCTTGACGGACAATTTATACACAGTCTGTCAAGTGAAAGAATTATTATTTTGTGGTGCAAACTTCTGGCTGGCACATTATTTAAGCGAACATACATACAGTACACATGTAAATGCATGCGCATATGGTATTAACGATAGTCTTGACTAATTTCTTGTTCAATTATCTGTGATATATATATATATATATATAAACATTTAAACTGTATTTTGTGTTTACTCAGGTTGCCTTTGTTTTGTGTTATATCTTGTGTGAGGATCTAAAACAATTTAGTATGAAAAATACACATAAATAGAAATCAAGAAGAGGCAAATACATTTTCACAGCACTGTATATACTTATATATATATATACATACATACACTGAGAGTTTGGAATAATGTACAGATTTAGCTGTTTCGGAAGGAAATTGGTACTTTAATTCACCAAAGTTGCATTCAACTGATCACAAAGTATAGTCAGGACATTACTGATGTAAAAAAACAGCACCATCACTATTTGAAAAAAGTCATTTTTGATCAAACCTTGACAGGCCCCATTTCCAGCAGCCATTACTCCAACACCTTATCCTTGAATAATCATGTTAATTGCTAATTTGGTACTAGAAAATCACTTGCCATTATATCAAACACAGCTGAAAGCTATTTGGTTCATTAAATGAAGCTTAATATTGTCTATGTGCTTGTTTTTGAGTTGCCACAGTATGCAATAGACTGGCATGTCTTAAGGTCAATATTAGGTCAAAAATGGCAAAAAAGAAACAGCTTTCTCTAGAAACTCATCAGTCATCATTGTTTTGAGGAATGAAGGCTATACAATGCTTGAAACTGCCAAAAAACTGAAGATTTCATACAAAGGTGTACACTACATTCTCCAAAGACAAAGGACAACTGGCTCTAACAAGGACAGAAAGAGATGTTGAAGGCCAGATGTACAACTAAACAAGAGGATAAGTACATCAGAGTCTCTAGTTTGAGAAATATACGTCTCACATATCCTCTGCTGACAGCTTCATTGAATTCTACCCGCTCAACACCAGTTTCATGTAAAACAGTAAAGAGAAGACTCAGGGGTGCAGGCCTAATGGGAAGAACTGCAAAGAAAAACCACATTTGAAACAGAAATTCAAAAAGAAAAGGTTAGAGTGGGCAAAGAAACACAGACATTGGACAACAGATCATTGGAAAAGAGTGTTATGGATCTTCACCCCATTGAACCTTTGTGGGATCAGCTAGACTGTAAGGTGTGTGAGAAGTGCCTGACAAGACAGTCACATCTATGGCAAGTGCTACAGGAAGTGTGGGGTGAAATGTCACCAGAGTATCTGGACAAACTGACAGCTAGAATGCCAAGGATCTGCAAAGCTGTCATTGCTGCACATGGAGGATTTTTTGATGAGAACTCTTTGAAGTAGTTTAAGAAGTTCTGAAATTTTTTTTCATTGTGATCAGTTGAATGCCACTTTGGTGAATAAAAATACCAATTTCTTTCCATAAGAGCAAAATCTGTACATTATTCCAAACTTTTGGCCTGAGAATAGATACTAAGGATGGACGTAGAGAATTGACATGCCCACAGCAAGCGATGTCTTTCATAAAGACATTGGAGTGAGTAAGCCATTTGGTGATTTTCATGTTGCTGCCTAGTGGACCTGTCTCACTAAACATGACTGTCCAAGGAAACTGAGCTCCTTTTTTGTTTCATTTTGTGTTGGTTCCACCTAGCGGCTGGAGTTTGTTTTGTGTAGAATCATTTCTTCGGGACAGTTGTGGATGAATCTGCTTGTTCTTGGTGCTTATGCCTCCTATCGGCTGGAGTTTGTTTTGTGGAATATTTCTTGCAGGACATTGGAGTGATTAGGGCATGTGTTGCACCCGTGTAATGACCGACTGGACCGGCTCACTGAACATTCGTTTGACTGTCCGAGGAAATGAACGACCCCACCCCCTCTTTTTTTAAATGTTTTTTGTGTGTGCCGGTTCCGCTAGTGGCTGGAGTTTGTTTTGTGGAGGAACACTCCTTCGGGGCAATCTACAAGTTTTTTGTGTTTTTCCCACTTATTGGCTGGAGTTTGTTTTATAAAATATTTTCTGTTTGTAATTCTATCTCAAAAAATGTGTATAGAAGCACCAGACTTGAGCAATCCGATGGCAAAGTTGTCGCGGGGTCTCTCGTAGGCGTACATGGACTGTCTGAGTTTAGAGGGATAGATGCCGGTTGGCGCTGTTGTGCGCGGAGTTAATGCACACTTTTTTTTTTCTCTGTTTATTTGGTTCTGGGGGAAGTTCGGGGTTTGATTGCTGCTCTAATGTTGGAATGTGGTCGTTATAATTTTATTTTTGTTAATCTATTTTTTCTAATATGTCAAAATGTTAAATGTTAGTATGAGTGGATTGTCTCTCACCACGTGGAATGTGAATGGGTTGGGGCACCCCATAAAAAGGAGGAAGGTTATTTCTTTTCTTAAACATAAGAAATGTGATATAGTGTTTCTTCAAGAAACACATCTTTCCTCGCAGGAAGCTGAAAAATTTGGGAAGATATGGGGTGGGCATGTTTTCTTTAGTGCTGGCTTAAGTAAAAGCATGGGAGTCATTACATTGATAAGTAAACATCTACAATTCAAAGGTCTCAAACAGATTAAAGATAAATTAGGAAGAGTCATTATTGTTTTAACAGAAATTCAGGGGCAAAGGTTGATTTTGGCTAATATTTATGCACCTAACGCTGATTATCAGGGCTTTTTTTATAGATCTTGAAGGGATGTTGGAAGCCGCTGGCACTCCTCATGATATAATATTGGGAGGAGACTTTAATCTATTGATGGATTCAGTCCTTGATCATAGTGAAGCCAAAGTGTGTAAGCCCCCTAGAGCAACATTGACGCTTTACAGGATATGTAAAAATCTCGGTCTCACAGATATTTGGAGACTTTTGAACCCATCTGGGAGGGACAATAAATTTTTTTCATCAGTCCATAAGATTTATTCTAGAATAGATGATGTTGTTTGAAAATATATCTCTTTTTTAAATGTTTAATTTATTTATTATTATTATTATTATTATTATTATTATTTATGTTATAATTGTTGGTGACCATTGTAGTGCCTGTTTGAGTCAGGTGGGGGGTGTGGGGGAATGTTCGGAGGAGGGGTTTAATGTATATAATTGATTCCGTATTTTATGTTATGTTTGTATGATTTATGTATGGAATCAATAAAAACTGTTAATAGCAAAATAATAATAATAATAATAATAATGTCCTCCAGCCCTATTCCAGCAACACCTAATAAACAGAGAGGAATTTCACAACAGTTTAGTGTTGCAAATGACTAAACCTGATTATTCAAAAACACACACACACACGCACACACAAAAATAAGATGTTTCCTATGAAGTTAGAATCCAACTAAATAATATATATTCGAAACTACACTACATTTAACAAAAACAGGATAGAAATGTAAGAGACATCTCTAGATCATCTGGTGTAGTATGTAGACAGTGACACAAATTTAAGGCTTTTAAGACCTTTTTAAGATCTGAACAAATTAAATTAATAATTTAAGAAAAATAAATATGGAATGTCCATTCCTGAACAAACCTACACAATCTCAAAATAAATCATGCATCTGATTATTTTTTCTTAAATGGGCTAGGGCACACATTCAACAAGGCCTTAACACTGCTATCTGCAAGTTTAAAATGATCAAAAGTTTTTTACAATTGGTTTATGTACCAATATATCACGACATATGAATAAATAACAATATCTGCCTACATATTAATCTAAATCATTTGAATTCATGTAAAATACCATGCGGGGACGTCCATGAAAACTTAACTCAGTGGTTCTCAATTTTTTCTTTGTCATGCCCCCTTTGAAACAAGACTGAAAATTCATCAGTAATTTGTGTGTAATTCATGGAAGTCTTAACCTCTTCATTCTAAATTGTACTTGCCTATATGAAAGTTTACTTTTGTTCTACCATTGTTTAATCTCATTTGTTTTGTATTTTTTTTACGTGGGAGTGTGGTAGAAGTTTCTGCAGATAACATGGGATTTCTGTGGTTTGGTATGCGGCCAGGGAATGAAATTAGCACCCGCCAAATGCGGGTATTTCAGGTGACCTGTAAGATGTCTCTGAGTGACAAATGACATGAAATGCCATTAGACACAAAGACGCACGTTTGAAGAGGCAAATTTTTTATATTTTGAGAACAGATGAAAGAACATCCATCGATACGCGTCTGATTAGCTGTGTGTGGTTTCTTGGCGCTCTCGTGGCACACACACATATGACGAGTTCTTACTATTTCTTCTCTGTCAGTCATCTAGGAACAATTTACAGGAATAGTGTGCAGGGTGATATGGCTGACTAAGGTAAATTGCCATATGTGTTATAATTCGGTACAACCCCAAAAATGGTTCTTGAACAAGATTATTATGATCATTATTATTATAATAATAGCCTGGTATGATATGTTATAGGCCTATTTTATATTCTAAAATAACATTGTTAAAATTATATATATGAAAAATGTAAGTGCTGGAAAAATTGGGCATTCACCTGCCACTGTGTCTAACGACGAGAACATTTCATATCCTGCATGCGGGGTACTTAAACACACAAAAAACAGCCACATAAAATAGGGTGACTGCATCCTCTTTTACCCAAACTTCTTTTACTTGCTTGTTTTGATTATTGGGGGGTGTTGTACTAGTAATTATGCAACTATAAGTATCAAGCTGTGTGTAAATGAGCGAATGTTGACTCATAACGGCTGAGGAAAGGGGTAGGCCTACACTTCATTATACTCACAATGAAATTAGGCACAGAATAGAGGTCCACCCTGTTTCACCAAGGTTCACTCACTTGGAGATTTCTGGAATCACCACTGATATGACATAGTAACAACATCAAAAAATCAATCAATTCAGATCTAAAGTCTGCAACACGACTTGCAGTTCCCTGACCTTTTTTTCTTTCTCTTTTTTTCAGTGTTTTAAATTCAGTGTTTTGTAGGGTGTCCAAGGATTCTACTCCATTTTTTGGCATACTGAAAATTAGGGAAGTATGTGTTTTTGGATGCAGCGACAGTTTACACCTGGTTTAATGTTTACACCTGGTTAAAAAATATTTTGTGCGATTTGTTCACAAGTGGACAATGCTTAATAATGGTGTAAACAGCGTCCTTCCTTAACATTTTATGATTTGATTACTAAAACCACAAACAGAGGTGGTCGTCTTATTTGAAAGGATGATTAGCAAAAGGAGACTCAACAACAAGACTCAGGAGAACTCAGAGTGGGTGGGTTACAAAGGGTACAGTTTAGAGAACAGTAAGAGGAAAAAAGACTATTTAATCTTAAAATTTCCACTCAATTCCTATAGCACTTAGAATAAGAAGGAAATTCTGAGATTCAAACAGAAATATATGGCACAGAGGGGGAGAAACGATCATTTTTTTTAATCATTTTATACACATTTCCATAAATTTACCAGGCCTGGAAATCACAATTTTAATATTCCCTGATATTTCCATGTTTATTTATGTGGGAACCAAGTTTAAAGCAGAACAAGAATAGCATAGAAAAATAATACAAATAATCCATGTTTTATCAGGAAGACTCGCAGATTTGAGTAAAGTTTTAGATGTTTAGTTTTAGAGTAAAGTTTTGAGTAACATTTATTTGATGAATATAAAAACAGGAATGTAATGTCTCTCTTTGGCGTAAGCCCTGTCTGGCGGCCCGAATAAGTTGTACTCGGAACCATCAGATCCTGCCGGAGATAGGAGGCAGGGGCGAGGAGCCTACCCCCGTGCAGGAAGGGACTCAACCGGTGGCGGTGGGGTGGTGGAGGTTGCCGTGTTAGCACACTGAAACATTAATGTGATAGTATGTGAGCAGACTTATAAAGCAATGGTTTACATGTGATTGGCTTGGAGTTACCTAGCTAATAGTGCGATGATGTACAGCTGCTAGTCTTCCTGCTAGAACTAGGCTGCACTTACATATATGGCTAGGAACTAAGTTTATTCAAGAAAGCATGATTTGAACAAGGAAAGTTGGTGAAGTTGGTGTGGGGTTGGGAGGACGATGTGTGGGTTATCCAGGGTCCACTTAGCGGGGGGAAAAAAAACATCCATACCATTTTTAAGCTATATTTCAAGTCTTCTAAAGCCATTCAATAGTGTTTTGGAGCAACAGACTGAAATTTAAGTCTTGATTCATGAAAATCTTCCCCTTTACCCATCGAATGTGGAGCACACACGGGAGCATCTTCGTTTACATAACTGCAGCACATTAAGCACACTAGACACCATATAAGGAGATGAAATTGCACCCAAACTTCATTGTTTCTTGTGTGTACATCACAAATTTAAATGTGTAAGTGAACGAGATATGAAAACTAGGGCAGTCTTTCATGCCCCCCACACTGTTAAAAACCAGTGCTATACAGCAATTGAATCTGATGCAAAACTCTAACAGCTCCAATACCATTCTAATCATCACAATCATTACTTCTTTATATTTTTGGTAACAAATCACTGAAATGCGATGATTAACTCGAACAAAAGCTCAATTACTAAAACTGTTTCTCTTCAAATGAAATGAGGGGTAGTACATGAACATTTTTCATTTTGGGGCAAACAATTCCTTTAATTATGTTTTACTTTTTCATACAACTCTTTCATAGACTGACATTAATAGCAAATAAAAGGGTGTGCAATCATACTGTAATACAATTAAAATCATTAAAAACAATGTTTCCTTACTGTTTTTACGATCGCACTTTGGTGGTTCAGGGTTCCATCCATTTTCTGTACACAAAATTTCATCCACTCCTTTCATGTCATACCATCTTCACATTTGTATTTTATAACATGACTTACCTAGTGACCTGGAATTGAATTAGAATTCAATTCTAATTGAATGTGGAACTTCAGGCTTTGAGCACCCATCTAGATTAAAAAAAAAAAAAAAAAAAAAAAAGCAGTAAGGGGAGAACATAATCACTCATATTCACATGCTCTCATTCTCAAATGTATTGCCTATATCAGTCCACCAGGATTTCAAGGCACTTTTTCCTGATTATTGCGGCCCAAAATATTCTGCAGCTTTTTGTGTAGTTTTGCAGTGAAACGCATCATGTATACCTGTGTAATCCGTCTCAATGATGGTTTAAATGCAAATGTAAATTACATGTAAATATTTTAGTGCACAATAACTGATTATGCAGTTAGCAAGGACAAATATTAAATACACACAAAAATACCATACATTTAGGTGAAACCTGTGATATGGCTATTGGAAGACCCTTAATTATTTGTGTATTAAAATGTTCTGCTTCAGAGAAAGCAAGAAAACTTTTCTAAAGTTAAATTAGACCTACAATAAATCTGTAAACTAAAAACAAAAAATGAGGATTCAATAATTACGCCTGTTGCGATTATTACATTGTCTAACGCAGAAATCTGATATATGGACATATACGAACATTAAATTAGTTCATATTCTTTGAGCATTTATGTACATATTCAAATTCCACAAGTATCTGGAAATAATATATGTTAAATATATAAAAACTGCCATTGTTTTTATATTTTGAAATGCCCCCTGCAGTTTAGCTGGTGAAAAGCATTGCTACGATGGTCCACCAACTAGATTAACACTAGCCAGCATAAACCAGCCTACACCAGCATGGGAACTGCATAATAGTTAAGACAGTCTTTTCAGCAGGGATAACAGCAGGTTTTTGTGTCTCATTTGCAGCACTCAGGGTTAAGATTAAACGTTAATTGTGATGTACCCTGTCTGCGGTCCCGTAAAAGTTTAGACAACGTTTTTGATAGTGAACACGAAATGTTCCAGTTTCACTTTAATTTAACATTCGTGTAATGGCAAATGTTCTTGGCCAACACGGGCTCATACATGCAGGATTAAAGACACACAGTGTCACAGAGGAGTCGTCGAGGAGGAGACGTTACTCTGTTAATTTGGAGATGATAGAATGGCACATGTGCATTTGGATATGTCATGACTGCTTCGAGCATTTGTTTTGCTGATGTCAAACATGGAGGAAAGCTATGGGAATACCTCAGATTCATGGTTTATGTGAAATTTTGTGGGCATTATATAAAATTGCAAGCTACCGCAAATAATGCAGAGATTGGTTGAATATTCAAGAATTCTTGAGATCGCTAAATCCTGGAGGGACTGATATATTACAAATATAACAATGTATATGTACTGTAAATTCATTTTATGAACCGTCACACCTATGAGTTTGTTGGACATCCCATTCCAAAACCATGGGCATAAATATGGAGTTTCCTCTCGCCCCATATTATTACTGGTATTGCGAATGGTGATGTGAGAGTTGCTATGGTGATGTGTACAGCTGCACAGCCATGGAAACCCATTTAATGAAGTTCATGATGCACACAGTTAGCTGATCTTATTCCAGAGGCAGTTTGGAACTCTGTAGCGAGTGATGCAACAGATTTTGTTTCTCCTAGACGCTTCCACTTCACAATAATAGCACTCACAGTTGACCGGCGCAGATCTTGTAGAGCAGAAATATCATGAATATGACAGTGCCACATTTAAAGTCACTGAGCTCTTCTGTATGACCCACTGTACTGCCAATGTTTGTATATGAAGATTTCATTTCTATGGGCTGGATTGTATTAATCTGTAAGCGATAGGTGTGGCTGAAACACCAGAACTCAATTAGTAGGGGTGTCCACACACTTTTGGTTGTATAGTGTAATTATCTATACAATGCCGTTTGATGATCCATGTTAACCCAGCATGATTTGACAATGTTCTTAAGAGCATTTTTTGTGAAAAATCTCTCTTCCAAAAAAAAAAAAAAAATTATTATTTTTTTTTAAACCCGGGGAGCGATACCATAGGTGATTCCTCACCCCTCACCAATTTGGTTGGGATCAGTATTTTATATCGGCGTAACTGTTTAGCTCATACGGAGACTCGGACCCGCACGGTGAAAAAAAAAAAAAAAAAAAATTTGCGTCTCAGTTCCTTCCTGAGCGTATTACATTTTTTTCTCTCTTCCTAATTTTTTTTTCCTCTCTCTCTCTTCAAAAAACTTTTTTTCTCTCTCTCTCTTCAAAAAACTTTTTTTTTTCTCTCTCTTCAAAAAACTTTTTTTTTTCTCTCTCTTCAAAAAACTTTTTTTTCTCTCTCTCTTCAAAAAACTTTTTTTTCCTCTCTTCAAAAAACTTTTTTTTCTCTCTCTCTTCAAAAAACTTTTTTTTTTTCCTCTCTTCAAAAAACTTTTTTTTCTCTCTTCAAAAAACTTTTTTTTCTCTCTCTTCAAAAAACTTTTTTCTCTTCAAAAAAATGCATGCGGTACCAACCTTGGCCACCAGGTGCCACTATCAGTAAACATGTAATCTTGCTTTTAATGCTTTCTCTGTTGCTATATAGCTGAAAAATACATTTATTATTTATTTAAGGGTTTGCAAACCTTAAAACAAAATCAGGTTACATATGTTTGATATGGCATTCGTTGTCATGTAACAACTGGAGTTATTTTTTTGGTTTGAAATTGTTGGTCTTTCTAAACCATATATGCCGTTTGCTCAGTGTCACATGGTGGAAGCGAAGGAATGTATTGAGGAAAATGGGAAACAAGGGGAAATTATTATGTCTGTCCTTTTGAAGTGTTAGGGGTACATTTTTGAAGAGAGAGAAAAAAAAAATTTTTTTCAAGAGAGAAAACCACCGTGCGGTTCAGAGCTTCCGTACTCAGCGTTCTCTGACGCAGCTTAAAGTCTGGTGTGTAGACGCCTTTGTGTCCTCTAGACGCGTTACAAACGCGAAAACACAGGTCTCGAGACGCGTTGGATATTCTGACATTCATTGTATTTAAAGAAAAAAAAGAAGGCTGCACATAATGCTTTTTATCTCTGATCTTTTCGATGAGCTAGGGGGATTTCTTTCTTTTGATGATTGTATTACTTCAAACTGTTTCTTTGAAAGACAATAATACAATTGTTGAAGTAGACCTATTCCACACACTTAAGTTATAGGGTTTTGATTAATAATCACACTCCCATACTTTCAATTAATGGTATTAGTACTGTATACTCGATAAGATAGAGTATACAGCATGATTCTTATGAAATGCAGAGAAGAGGCAATGATGTGCAAGGCCACAGCACAATGTTAAACAACTCCCCAAGTGAAACTTGAAAACCAAGCGTTCCATTCTGATGTGGAGATCTTATTTTCAGGCTATCCAGACCCACAAAGAACAGAGTGAGCAACAGCATTGCAAGATGCAGAAGAAGTGGATGATCAGAGTAATTTTGTTGTATTACCACAATGCCTGTGCATTTCATTTGTCATTTTTTTTTTAGTAATTCAGTGGTCTAAAACCATTACAAAACACAACAGGCAGTCACTACTTCAGCTGCTAAACTGAATAATTTACATGTCTTTGAAATAACAAGAAAATGCAATTACACAGTGGTTTAATAGCCTTAATTTAACAATGCAGAAAAAAAACAATGACAATATCTTTCAACACTCATTCAGAAGCTATCAATTTTTACATAAATCATTAATCGGTACTTGCTACTTGATCAATTTTACATCAGAAATAGTTGCAGTGTTGCAAAATAATGACAGAACCTAACTGACACAAACATTTAGGAATTTGGTAAGAGCATTTGAGACTTTCATTAACCTACTAAAACAAACTTTTTATTTGACTTTTTGCACAATGACAGTGCAAAGCTTTTTAAAATATGCATTTTGAGAAAATAGAATAATGCCCCGTGATAAATTTGTGGAGAAAAAAATGAGAAATCTTAAAGAACTGTAGATATTTGGGGCTTGAGTATGTTAGACGATTCTATAATTATAAATAAAAGAGGAACAGACAAAAGAAATCTTGATATTTTACATACTAGAAGAAAAAAGTTTCTCCCTTCTCTTTTTCTTCATCAGCTCGAAGTCTGTAAACAAGACTAATAACAGCAATATTTTGAATGCAACATCTGCAGAATGCCTACAGCTAGATAACACTGCAAAAATACCCTACAAGAATAAAAACTTCACTGTTCTTCATAAAAGGCACTTAGTACATCAGCAGGATTTATCAACACACTACTTTAAAATATGGAGAGAAAAAAAAATTACATTCTGTATCAAATTTTAATCAAAGGTCCATGCATTCACTTTTTTTCACCAAATACAATCTGAAAAAAATGGCAAACTAAAACATGGCCTCATGCTTTGTTTATACGATGCAGGTTCAAAAATACTGAGGAGTGGAATGGACAAGAATTATTTAAACACATAAATATGTTAAATGTGGCCCACAACAAAATCAATGATATTGACTACACAGAGAAAGTGCTGTTTTTAAAGTGAGGGCCTTTAAACTTGGTTATCCGCTTTGGATGAAGGGTAATAGCAAAATCATTCTGAAGTCCAGCGTGATCACTGCATTAATGCAGTACTATAATTTAATTTAGAAGTTACAAACACTTTATTAAAGTGAATTAAACCTTATTTGTGTAGAGACAGATCCTTTTCAGAGTACAAACAGAGAATGCACAATACAATACAAAGCTGGTGACTGCTATTAATGAGTGACGTGAAATTAAGCTTCTCCACACAACGGTGGGTCTTTGATAAATCTGGTGAAGAATTTTCTGGGATAAATCTGTAAGCCTCTACAGATTCTGGGACGTGCTTGTATTGAAACGGAATATATTTGGAGGAAGCTTCATTTTGCCTCTAAGATTTTCTTCATGAGAACTTCATGAAGGCTTGTTATTATCTGTAAAAGAATATGATAAAGTGACTAGTTAAAAAAAAAAAAAAAAAAAAAAAAAAGAGTATTTGATAAATGTACTAAACGCAATACAAGGAAATCAGTCAAGTCAGTCAAATATAGAAATTACATTGCAAACTAAACATATGCAAGTACATGGTCCTGAGAATGAGTATAGGGGTCATACAATGAGAAATCACATTTTCAGAACTCATACGTAAATAGTTTGAGCTTGTTCTGAAATCCTTGGATTTTTTCTTTCAGAAACCAAAATTCATTAACAAAATCCCATATTATCCCATGTAAATGATGACTATTCAGTGTTAAGAAACTTGGACTGCCCATTCACAGTAAGGTAATAAGGAAACAAAGTTGATGGATACTATTATTCCTAAACACTAGAAAAACTAACGATAAGAGTAAATGTGAGAAAGTGTCTATAAGATCCAAAAGTTAAAGGAATGTTCCGGGGTCAATACAAGTTATGCTCAATCAACAGCATTTGTGGCATAATGTTGATTACCGCAAAAAAATGATTTTGACTCATTCCTCCTTTTCTTTAATAAAAGCAAACATCTGGGTTCTAGCGAGGCACTTACAATGTAGTGGGGCCAATCTGTAAATGTTAAACTACTCACTGTTTTATAAGTATAACCAAAAGACAAGGATATGTTTGTAAACATGATTTTGGTGTGATAAAATCACTTACTAACCTGTTCTGTGTAAAGTTATAGCCAATTGGACAACTTCGTTACCATGAATATGTAATGTCAACAAACTTTACAGATCAAATAATACACCAGTTTTAACAGAAGAATTAATGCAAGTGTTTTTATAAAATCATAAGCTTCACATTTCTGCCTTTAAACCCTTTAAAAATTGGCCACATTCACTTCCATTGTAAGGGCATCACTAACCTAGATTTTTGTTTTTAAAGAAAAGTAGGAACGAGTCGAAATTAATAAATGCTGTCGACTGAGTTTAACTTATATTAAACCTGGAATATTCCTTTAAAAAGATGTGGCTGAAGTTTATTTTTAACATGGAACCTAATAATTTCAGTCAGACTTTAACAGCTTGTCGGGGGACATTTCAGAGCCGTTTGTTTTGTGATCTTGACACAATGTAATGCAGGAATCTCAAAGAGGCTTGTATTGAAGGATAATGCAGTGGAAAAATATACTGGACCTGACAGGCAAGCAAACAAGTAAAAACTTTAAATCTTCAAAGTTTGCCAACAGCCCCTTGTGACCAATCTAAAATAGCAACTCATTATACAGGTATGTAAAAGTATATTTACACCAGAGTAAAATGATTTCACATGTATCTCGTGGCTAGAAATATTCTGCTCCATGTTGCTCTTTAACAATCAAAAACCCAGATATGTCAGTCTATGTGTCAAAAATAGAGGGGAGTGTTACCACAAACATACTGTATACAATTTTATTGAACCTCTATATCGCTTAACAAATTAAAGAAAAACATGTGAGGTTGTTATAACTCTCCCTCTTCATTTCTAGTCACCACCTTTTGAGAATAATGTTTTGAGCTGCAACCGAAAAGTCCGTTGATGGTCAACATGTGCATGACTAAATAGCTGGGTATGTTAAACCTCAGCCCACCATCCACTAACAAAACCCTCACAACATAATAAACCACAGACAAGCCTTCCACCAAAACAAAGTAGCACACTGCCTCCAAAATAGGCTATTAACATAGAGGGTTGCAAAATTCAATCCACCATTTCCAAAATGTATCATGGGAACTTAATAGAATGTTTATGGACATTGATGCATTTTTTTAAAAAACACTTTTGAATTAAAATGTTGTCTCCATTGGCAAAAAATCAAGCTGTGAAAAAAGGAATCTACATTTCCCATGAAAACTTCTGAAATTTTATCCAAACCTCCCACCTCTTTTGCAATCCTGAATGCAAAACATTTATTAATTTAGCCTTTTTGCCTCCATAGGTTTAAAGATACTTTGAGTATTCCTAGTGTATTATAAAGAAAAAATAAAAACAGCCAACCAATCAAATAAGCAACTGCACAGAGAAATGGAGACAATGCAGTGCATTAAACTTACTTTTTCTGTTTGACGTAATAATATCCTCCAGTAACCCCAAGTACAGCTACTAAACAAACAGAGAAGAATTATACCACAGTTTAGTGTTGCAAATGACTAACCCTGATCATTCAAACACAAATAAGAAAACTTAAAATCCTACTGAATAATAGATATACAAAACTGCAATACATAAACAGAATTGATAGAAAGATAAGAGACATCTAGATCATCTGGTGTACATTGTAGATGGTGAGAGGTTAAACATGGTTGCGACACAGTTTTTAAAATCAAATGTAAGATTTTTAAGACCTGAACAAAAAGTTAATACCATATGTCCATTCCTGTACAAACCTACTCTAACTCAAAATAAATTATGCACCTGACTTTTTAACGCCTTAAATTTTGGAAAGTGAATTTAAGGACCCTGTATATAATGCAAGACTTACCAGCAATCACTCCCAGCACTGATAGCACTATAACTAAGGAAAAGAGAAAATAAAATGAACATTTCAATACATGTACTTGTACTGTAACATCTATATGTATTCCATAACTGATCACGAATCAGTTTGTAATAAGTATTCCCTCAACTTTCATCTACAGTTGTGCTCAAAAGTTTGCATACCCTGGCAGAAATTGTGAAATTTTGGCATTGATTTTGAAAATATGACTGATCATGCAAAAAAACTGTCTTTTAAGGATAGTGATCATATGAAGCCATTTATCACATAGTTGTTTGGCTCCTTTTTAAATCATAATGATAACAGAAATCACCCAAATGACCCTGATCAAAATTGTACATACCCTTGAATGTTTGGCCTTGTTACAGACACACAAGGTGACACACACAGGTTTAAATGGCAATTAAAGGTTAATTTCCCACACCTGTGACTTTTTAAATTGCAATTGGTGTCTGTGTATAAATAGTCAATGAGTTTGTTAGCTCTCACGTGGATGCACTGAGCAGGCTAGATACTGAGCCATGGGGAGCAGAAAAGAACTGTCAAAAGACCTGCATATCAAGGTAATGGAACTTTATAAAGATGGAAAAGGATATAAATAGATATCCAAAGCCTTGAAAATGTCAGACAGTACGGTGGAAAAAGACGGTGTGGTTGTTTCAAGGAGCACAATAAGACAATACTTCGTATGCAAACTTTTGAGCACAACTGTATGTCGACGTCCCACCAGCCAACTGATTAAGAATGGAAGAGAGGTGGACTCAACGACTGCCTATGACATTTCTCTTTGATCCCATCACACATTGGCAAATAAGAACAAATGTAAAATGTAGAATGAATTAGGATGAAATTAATGGAGTGATTTTACCCTGTGAATGTATTCGTCCCTTCAGGACTTGCTGTGTGTTCATGCACAGCTTGGTAAATTCTGAGAAGTCACATCTCTAAATTCCTCCCCTTTAAAGCACGGTTGCTACAGCCATCAAAGCAGAGCTTAAAGGAATAGTTCACTCAAAAATGAAAATTTGCTGATAATTTACTCACCCTCAGGCCATCTAAGATGTATCTGAGTTTCTTTCTTCATCAAAACAGAATTTAAGACTTTTAGGATTTCATTTAAGGCCTCCTCCTCTAAACAATGCAAGTGAATGTCCTCCATTTTTTGACTGTCCAAAATGCATATTTAGGGTGCATCAAAATAATCCACACGACTCCAGTCGACAAATAAAGGTCTTCTGAACGCAAAAGATTGATTATTTTTAGAAACAAAACGGTACTTATATACTTTTTAACTACAAATGTTCACTTCAGTACATCTCTGTGAAGTGCACTCTTGAGAGGGATGGTGTAAGCTCGTTGGTAAGGTCACGCGTCACGTGGAGGAGGAGTCAGGAAGCGCGTCATTGTTTACATTGTTTTATTATTATTATTATTATTATTATTATTATTATTATTTTTTATTTACTTATTTTTTAAGATTGTTTTGAAATTGTTTTGGACTGTTTTGGTTTATGAACGGCACAAGTTTCTCTTGTAAACAATGACGTGCTTCCTCCTCCACGTGACGCGTGACCTTACCAACGAGCTTACGTCATCCCTCTCATGAGCGCAAGTCACAGAGATGTACGGAAGCAAACATCTGTAGTTAAAAAGTTTATAACTATTGTTTTGTTTCTCAAAATAATCAATCATTTGGGTTCAGAAGAACTTTATTTGTCGACTGGAGTCATGTGGATTATTTTGATGCACCCTAAATATGCACTTTGGACCGTCAAAAAATGGAGGACATTTACTTGCATTGTTTAGAGGAGGAGGCCTGAAATGAAATCCTAAAAGTCTTAAATTCTGTTTTGATGAAGAAAGAAACTCGGATACATCTTAGATGGCCTGAGGGGGAGTAAATTATCAGCAAATTTTCATTTTTGGGTGAACTATTCCTTTAAATAACAAATCCACTGCCTTCATCAGTATATTCTAGACAATTATTTTTAAAATTCAAAATGCATCATCTGCAGGTCTCCATTTTTTGGTGTGTACTATGATAATTTTGTGGAATTAAATAGATATTAAGACTATCTATTTGTTGAAAATCTGGGGAACTGTCCTAAGGACTTCTAAATTTAAGAGTGAATCAAAAACCATTCAATGCTGCTGCTGTCAATTCACATAAAAAAATAATAAAATATTATGACATTGACCTTTTATCGCCTGAATTGCAATTGAGACGATTTATTTTAATAATATAACATTATAATATTATTAATATTATAATATTGACATTGACCATTTAAAAAAAAAGGTATCGCCTGAATCGTGAAGGTGTTTTCAAAATTGTAAACCAAGTTAGAGATGCAATTACCTCTCCCACGAATTGAAACAACCCAATTAAACCGAGATAAAGGTTTTGGCAACTCTGCGCTCCCTAGCCACATCAAAATGAAACAGTGTAACATGGATGAATTGGAATTTTCTGTCGTCAGTCAGCAGAATCATCTATCAAACTATATATGCCCTCTCCAATTTATGTTTTCCTGTTGATGCGCGCTTGCTGCAAAGAAAAAAAAAAAAAAAAAGCGTTCATGGCCATCACGGGGCTATGCAGTGTAGTTGATACAGTAGGCGGGATGCATGCTTGTTTCATTGCTCCAACACAGGATGAAGTGTTCATCAACTGAAAATAAATAAATAAAACTATATCTTATCTTTGGTATCTATATACATTCACTAAGCGCTTTATTTAAGAAAACCTGTACACCTACTTATTCATGCGATTATCTAATCAGCCAATTGTGTGGCATCAATGCAATGCATAAAATCATGCAGATATACATCAGGAGCTTCAGTTAATGTTCACATCAACCATCAGAATGGGGGAAACAAATTTGATCTCAGTGATTGACCGTCATGATTGTTGGTGCCAGATGGGCTGGTTTTTCTGTAGTATTTCTTTAACTGCTGATCTCCTGGGATTTTCATGCACAACAGTCCTAGAGTTTACACAGAATGGCGCCAAAAACAAAAAAAATACAGTGAGCGGCTGTTCTGCGAACGGAAATACCTTGTTGATGAGAGAGGTCAACAGAGAATGAAAGGCTACAGTAACTCAGGTAACCACTCTGTACAATTGTAGTGAGCAGAATAGCATCTCAGAACGCACAACGCATACATTTTTGGGGCGGATGGGCTACAACAGCAGAAGACCATGTTGGGCACTTTATTAGGACCATAGTGTTCCTTAAAAAGTGCTAAGTGAGTGTTACTTACATACTTACATACCTACATACATTTAGTGCATTCAGAAAGTATTCAGACCCCTTCATGTTATTCACATTTTGTTATGTTGCAGCCTTATGCTAAAACGCTTTATATAAAAAAAAAATTAAAAAAAAAATCACAATCTACACTCCATACCCCATAATGACAAAGCAAAAAAAAATAAAAAAAAAAAATAATAATTTTTGATAACTTTGCAAATTTATTAAAAAGAAAAAACTGAAATATCACATTGACATAAGTATTCAGACCTTTAACTCAGTGCATGGTTGAAGCACCTTTGGCATCGATTACAGCCTTAAGACTCTTTGGGTATGATGCGACAAGTTTTGCACACCTGGATTTGGGGATTTTCTGCCATTCTTTGCAGATCCTCTCAAGCTCTGTCAGGTTGGATGGGGACCGTTTGTGCACAGCCATTTTCAGGTCTCTCCTGAGATGTTTGATTGGGTTCAAGTCTGGGCTCTGGCTTGGCCACTCAAGGATATTCACAGAGTTGTTTCTAAGCCACTCTTGTGTTGTCTTGGCTGTGTGCTTAGGGTCATTGTCCTGTTGGAAGGTGAACCTTTGGCCCAGTATGAGGTCCTGAGCACTCTGGACCAGGTTTTCATTAAGGAGATCTCTGTATTTTGCTGCGTTCAACTTTCCTTCAACCCTGACCAGTCCCCCAGTCCCTGCCGCTGAAAAACACCCCCACAGCATGACGCTACCACTACCATGCTTCACCATTGGGATGGTATTGCGAAGTTGATGAGCGGTGCCTGGTTTCCTCCAGACATGACACTTGGAATTGAGGCCAGATGGTTCAATCTTCGTTTCATCAGACCAGAGAATCTTATTTCTCACAGTCAGAGTCCTTTAGGTGCTTTTTTTGCACATCTTGCACTGAGGAGAGGCTTCAATCTGGCCACTCTGCCATAAAGCCCAGATCGATGGACTGTTGCAGTGATGGTTGTCCCATCTGCAAGTTTCTCCCATCTCCACACATATCTCTGGAGCTCAACCAGAGTGACCATCGGGTTCTTGGTCACCTCTCTTACCAAGGCAATTCTCCCCTGATTGCTCAGATTGGCCGGGCAGCCAGCTCTAGGAAGAGTCCTGGTTGTTCCAAACTTCTTCCATTTAAGAATTATGGAGGCCACTGTGCTCTTGGGAACCTTCAATGCAGCTGAATTTTTGTAGCCTTCCCCAGATCTGTGCCTTGATACAATCCTGTCTCTGAGCTCTGCAGGCAGTCCCTTTGACCTCATGGCTTGATTTTTGATCTGATATGCATTTTCAGCTGTGAGACCTTATATAGACAGGTGTGTGCCCTTCCAAATAATGTCTAATCAATTGAATTTGCCACAATTGAAGTGTAGAAACATCTCAAAGATGATCCAGAGAAATGGGTCACACCTGAGCATAGCAAAGGGTCTGAAAACTTATGTCCATGTGATATTTCAGTTTTTCTTTTTAATAAGTTTGCAAAGTTATCAGAAATCTGGTTTTTGCTTTGTCATTATGGGGTATGGAGTGTAGATTGCATTTTAGCATAAGGCTGCAACATAACAAAATGTGAAAAAATGTAGGGGTCTGAATACTTTCTGAATGCACTGTATACAGCTGAAGTCAGAAGTTTACATACACCTTAGCCAAATACATTTAAATAGTTTTTCACAATTCCTGCCATTTAATTGTAGAAAACATTCCCTGTCTTAGGTCAGTTAGGATCACTATTTTAAGAATGTGAAATGTCAGAATAATAGTACAGATAATTATTTATTTCAGCTTTTATTTCTTTCATCACATTCTCAGTGGATTAGAAGTTTTCATACTTTTTGTTAGTATCTGGTAGCATTGTCTTTAAATTGTTTAACTTGGGTCAAACCTTTTGGGTAGCCTTCCACAAGCTTCTCAAAATAAGTTGCTGGAATTTTGGCCCATTCCTCCAGACAGCACTGGTGTAACTGAGTCAGGTTTGTAGACCTCCATGCTCGCACACACTTTTTCAGTTCTGCCCACAAATTTTCTATCGCATTGAGGTCAGGGCTTTGTTATGGCCACTCCAATACCTTGACTTTGCTGTCCTTAAGCCATTTTGCCACAGCTTTGGAGGTATGCTTGGGGTCATTGTCCATATGAAAGACCCATTTGCGACCGACCTTAAACTTCCTGGCTGATGTCTTGAGATGTTGCTTCAGTAAATCCACATAATTTTCCTTCCTCATGATGCCATCTATTTTGTGAAGTGCATCAGTCACTCCTGCAGCAAAGCACCCCCACAACATGATGCTGCCACCCCATGCTTCACAGTTGGGATGGTGTTCTTCGGCTTGCAAGCCTCACCCTTTTTCCTCCAAACATAACAATGGTATTTATGGCCAAAAAGTTACATTTTTGTTTCATCAGACCAGAGGAAATTTCTCCAAAAAGTAAGATCTTTGTCCCCATGTGCACTTGCAAACTGTAGTATGGCTTTTTTATGGTGGTTTTGGAGCATTGGCTTCTTCCTTGCTGAGCAGCCTTTCAGGTTATGTAGATATAGGACTCGTTTTACCGTGGATATAGTTACTCGTCTACCTGTTTTGTCCAGCATCTTCACAAGGTCTTTTGCAGTTCTGGGATTGATTTGCACTTTTTGCACCAAACTATGTTCATCTCTAGGAGACAGAATGCATCTCCTTCCTGAGCAGTATGATGGCTGCGTGGTCCCATGGTGTTTATACTTGCGTACTATTGTTTGTACAGATGAACATGGTTCATTCAGGCATTTGGAAATTGTTCCCAAGGATGAACCAGACTTCTGGAGGTCCACAATTGTTTTTTCTGAGCTCTTGACTGATTTCTTTTGATTTCCCATGATGTCAAGCAAAGAGGCACTGAGTTTGAAGGTAGGCCTTAAAATATATCCACAGGTACACTTCCAATTCAGTACAACTCCTATCAGAAGCTAATTGGCTAATTGTCTAAAGGCTTGACATAATTTTCTGAAATTTTCCAAGTTGCTTTAAGGCACAGTTGTATAGTGTATGTAAACTTTTGACCCACTGAAATTGTGATATAGTCAATTAAAAGTAAACAATTGTTGGAAAAATTACTCGTGTCATGCACAAATTAGATTTCCTAAATGACTTGCCAAAACTATAGTTTGCTAATATGAAATCTGTGGAGTGGTTAAAAAATGAGTTTTAATGACTTCAATCTAAGTGCATGTAAACTTCTGATTTCAACTGTACATATACAGTACCGCTGCTCCCTACTCACGTACTACGCAGTCTGAGTAGGGCACCAACTCCCTAGGGGGGCACCAACTTACCCTAGGGCGGCACCAGAAACTCCACCGGCTGCCCTTATTCACACATTAAACGTTATTCAAGGACCCAAAAGCAGTCGCGGAACACAGACAATCGCTTCGCATCACACCACTTCTATATACTGTATATACACAGAATATATATTCAGCAATCTGTCTTTGAGTAATTTGCTGACAAATTTTGCTTCCCTGCCTAACAATCACTTTGATGATTTAAAAGAGCGCGCTCATAAAACGTGATGTCATCCATAGCAGTGAGGTCAACTCAGCCTTATTCTTACATTAAGATTTCCTATAGTAAAATTTAGTAGTTCTTAGTAGTCTTAGTAGTTCTGTGCACAGGTTTTAAGCAAAAACTATTAACTAGGAACTCTTTGGGCAACTCCTAGTGGTAAGATAAAAATCTTCTCAAATACGAGCTCTGTTATACCCTGAAATACCCTTTGGAAGGGCTGAGCACTCTAAGACTCAGTCTAAGTTATTTTTTAAATGCTGGTCAGGCTATACAGGGCTTCCTTAAGACCAACTAGTTGATTAGTCATTATAACAACCCACTGATGGACACATGGTCCTACCTACAGTAGAATTATCACATCACACCAGTTTCATGCAGATTTTAACGGGGTTCCCACAACTTTTCCAGTTATTTGTGATCAATGGATAAGGATTTATTTAAAATACATATTTCTATAACTTTATCAGGCCTAGAAATCTAAAAAAATTTAAATTCCCTGAGATTTCCAGGTTTTTCATTCAAATTTAAGCAGAACAAGATGCTATGGGTGATCGTTAGAAATCAGCTCTTCATTGAATAGCATGATGAAGTAATACAAAGTAAATTAAAAAGAATATGTAGACATTGATATAGCATGAACTAGGTCTATATAAGAAAGGATGATTAGAACAAGGAAACTCACCATATACAGGAGTTCTATGATGTGCATCTGGTGTTGGGTTATGAGTACCTTGTGTGGGGTACAAAGGGTACAGTTGAAGAGAGAGAGAGAGAGAGAGAGAGAGAGAGAGACAATTTAACTTTAGAAATTGCCACTAAACTGCCATAACATTAATAGAAGAAATAATAGGGGGCCTGGTTAGCTCAGCGAGTATTGGGACTACAGGGACTATCACCCCTGGAGTCGCGAGTTCGAATCCAGGGCGTGCTGAGTGACTCCAGCCAGGTCTCCTAAGCAACCAAATTGGCCCAGTTGCTAGGGACGGTAGAATCACAGGGGTAACCTCCTTGTGGTTGCTATAATGTGTGGTTCTCGCTGTCAGTGGGGCACGTGGTGAGTTGTGTGTGGATGCCGCAGAGAATAGCATGAAGCTTCCACATGTGCTACGTCTCCGCGGTAACGCGCTCAACAAGCCATGTGACAAGATGCCCGGACTGACAATCTCAGACGCGGAGGCAAATGAGATTCGTCCTCCGCCACAAGGATTGAGGCGAGTCACTATGCCACCATGAGGACTTAGAGTTCATTGGGAATTGGGCATTCTAAATTGAGATGGAGCACAATTGTAAAGAACCATAAGTAGTTTTACTTGTAGGTGTAGGCAGGAAAGGTCAAACGCACCAATTCATTGTTAGAGAGACAGAGCGCCATCAATTTGAGTTTAAACACAGTCTATCCAACGTTAGATGTATAGTTACTCTCTTACATGCCAAGAAAATGTGAGTTAACAACGTTAAGGTCTGGTTCAACAGAGATGAGAAACTTTCTGCAGTAAAACTGACAGTTTTTGAAAGTTTATGGTAATGTTAAAAACACAAACTGCAAAAAATAATGGTCTATAAGCAAAAAAGTGTCAAGCGCTCAATGCAACTGCGTGTATTCTGATTCTGCATTGATTGATAAAAATGTATAATCAAAATACTGAATTAAGGAATAACTTATTGACAGCATTAAAGGATACATCTGCAGTGTCAGATAGGTACCATGACAAGGTGCGGTGATGTTTGTGCACATACACATGGGAGCCTTCAGATTTGAACAGAAAATTTAAAAAAGGCTGAACAAGGTTTATTTTACAACATCTTAAAAGAACCAACCACACAGCGTTGTGCATCATGAACTCTATATTTTAAAAAAATCTGTGTGAATTTTGGCAAAAGATGACCCCTTTATTTTCTGCCACTGTTATCCTGAGATATTTTAAGAAAACACTGTGTAAATTAATTTGAATAATGCATATACAGTACTGTCCAAAAGTCTTAGGCACATATGATGTTTTACAAAAGCGTTTGTCTTAAGATGATTACTTATATCTTCAGCTTTAGTGTGTCAATAGAAAATATAAATGGTAGACTCCAAAACATTACTTTTGCAAATAGAAAAGATTAGAATAGAAGGCCAGGGAGCCCTGCAACAGATGTCATGGCCCCCACAAAGCACCCCACTGAACATCATGTCAGTCTGAGATTATATAAATAGACATTTGAGACAGAGGCAATTGAGACTAAATAGATAGAAGAACGGTGGCGAATTCTCCAAGAAGCCTGGAACATCCTATCTGCCAACAACCAAGAAAAACTGTGTCCAGGTGTACCTAGGAGAATTGGTGCTGTTTTATAGACAAAGGTGGTCACACCGATTATTGATTTAGCTTTATGTTTACTGGACTTTGTATGACATTAAGTGATAAATGAAAACTATTTATATCATTATTTTTGAAGGCATCCTCACTATGCAACATTTTCATAAGGGCCTAAAACGTTTGCACAGTACTGTATGTTTAATTATTTTATAATGGAGTATAGATGGCCTCAAATTCAAAATGAGCTAAAAGTCATATGTAAACAGTCAAAATTGCTGTCTGTTACTCAATATTGCTGTCAGTTACACAAAAATGTTAACAAGAAATTCTTAAATATTTCACCCAAAAATTAAAATTCTGTATTTTTCTTCAACTTCATGTTGTTCCAAACTTGTATGACTTTCTTTCTTACGTACTTCATCACTCTTCAACAACAATAAAAACCCCACCAAAATGTCAGACATCAAAAGCGTTGAGGAAACGCGGACGAAACGAACACTATTTGCGAAATGGTCTTCTATGGAGATCCAAGAAAAATAGAAAGATTGCAAAGGGGAATAAAGGAGATACAGCAAGAAATGATGCACGCCGGTGTTTGGTGTCCTAGGCAGCTGATCTGAGTAAGTTATTAGATTTACCAACTTTGTTTACTTTCCTTACACTCTTCTCATCTTATTTTGTGCATTGTTTTTTTCACTAAGGGGATTTTTTTAACCAGCTACTAACTAATTTAGGAAGATCGTGGCTATCTGTTGAGTAAACCGGTGAAATTCTCAATCAAGATATAAACGTAATATTATATACTATGGCAAAAATCAAAGTATAACAATCTAATACACCAATGTTCATAACGATTCCACTGTTACAGTTTACAGTACTGTAATTTCGCTACCTGTTGTCTTGAGCATTGATGTCGTCCCTGGCAATCTTGTTGAGCAATGTAATAATGTTGGATTGCATTTATTTGTATGTTTAAATATGTCCTCAAAAGAGAAGTAAAAGCTGTACACAAACACTGTGACGCGCCATGTTTGTTCACAGGCAGGTGAGATAGTCACGTTAAACTACAGCGTTGCCCGTTATGTCACCGTTCTAGTTTTTAAATCAATGGAAAAGCGCAGCCAGTTTGTGATAGGCTCCAGATTGCCCTGACCATGAACCAGCTGAGCACAGGCTTGGCACGAGAACCATCGCAATTTTGGTGAAAAAGGGCTATACATGACTTGTGTGCCAAGTCTTCTGAAGCTTTTTACCACAATTTTAAAAGGAGGAACAGCCTAAAATGTAAATCATTCACTGAAATATCTGGATAATATATCTGGAGCATGTAAGTGTGAGCGAGTCCAGCAGGCTTCCAGATATTTGTGCTCCACAGACAGGAGCGTGCATTGCGGGATCACTCGCGCTACTCATTTCTGATCCAGTAAAAACCCTAATGGAGAAAGACATCTCCACAGAATGGGACGACTCCCAAAAAAGTCATGAAAATGAAGAGGAGCTCGTTATTAAAACAGGTGTGATATCTGTGGTGTGGGTTCACAAAAGCCGACACAGAGCATAAAAAGTTTATCTGCAAACTGTCGCATTACGATAATCACTCTTAAAGAGGCACTATTATGCTTTTTAGGATTTTACCTTTCCTTTAGTGTGTAACAGCTCTTTGTGTATGTAAACGGTCTGCAAAGTTACAAAGCACAAAGTCCATGCAAAAGGGAGTTATTCTCTCCCACAGACAACACTGCTCAAGAACTACAAGAACCGGTTGGTTTGTAGTCCAGCCATTTCTTCCGTAAAGTATCTACGTCACTATGTAACACATTTGCATAATGCCCGCCTAAGGGCTACTTTGGCCAGCCCACAAACAAACGTAGCTATAGCCGAGGCCAGGATGAGTTGGGTTAGTGTTGTCGCCATGTCACTGCGAAAGCAAAACCTCTTTGTTTGGACTTCCAGAGGCAGATGAATTGAAGTATCAGTGGTTCAAATTTATTTTTATCACTATTCCTCAGCAGTACAACCACAACCAATGCCAGATTTTCAAGACGGTTACTCCTGAAAGATGTGGCAGTTCCCACATTGTTGGGACAATCTGGGACTTCAGGATCACAACCTGTAAGTAGGCTTGATTATTTGTGGATTTATCTGCTACAGAGAGTTCAAATGCAGAGTTTTGTGTTGTAGCTATGGTGTACACCCAGTGCACAGCTGTAGGCCTCTGCTAACCTGCTAGCTAATGTTATTGTGTTAAAACAGTTTTGCTAATCAGCTGTGGGCCCACTTTTACCTACAATTGTGTAGAATTATGCAGATTGTTTATCGTTCTTACTATCATGAATAGTGATCAAATGTGGGAATTGATTTATATTTACAAACGGTAATTTTACGTCTGCAATCCACAGTAATGCTCAGCTAACTTGCTATGTAATGTTATTGTTTTGTAAGGGTTTACTATTCAGTTGTGGGACGGCTTTTACCTAAAACTGTGTAACAAAATTCTCAATCTCAAGGGTCTTATATAATTATATAATTACAAGCTGTAATGTTACAGCCACTATCGGTAGTCCATGGCTAACTTGGTGGGAGTAAGCCTCTGTTCTCCGTTCATATCTCGGGCAAAAAAAAGTTCAGCTACACCCATTCCAGCAATAGATGACAAACTTAGATGCACTATGTGTCTTACTTGAAGCTTTGTTAGGTTCACTAATAATCAACAGTGTACTTGTGAGAAAGCTACAAAATTCAAACTTACCACTGTGAAACGTTCTGCTCAAATCACGCTTGCTAAGGTGGTTTGTGTCAATCAGCTTGTTCTTCCAAACTTTAATTATTTAATTCATTATTGGGCTCGGGTTAGAGCTGGTACGGCAAAAACCGACGGCACTGTTACCATAGTTACAGTAGTGTTTACAGCTGCTCAGGAAGACTCGGGAGCTGAAACTCAGTTATGGTAAGGGACGTTACATTTCCGACACAAGCTCTATCTGGTTGACCAATCACAACAGACTAGGCCAGCTGATCAATCAGAGCAGACTGGGCTTTTCAGAAAGGGGGGCTTTAAAGAGACAGGACCTAAATCAGAACGTTTGAGTCAGAGGATGAAAATAGGTTTAGCATAAATGTACAGTATGAGAAAAATAATGTGTTTTTTGAACAATAAAGCATGTAAACCTATTCTAGTAGACACCCCAAAATAAAATTATGAACCTGTAAATTAGCATAATATGGGCTCTTTAAAACAAGCAATCTGTTTTATCACCTCAACATTTTTTGCAAGAAGTGTTTGTTTATTTGATATGTATTTTCTGAAAAAAGTGTTTATTTTCATTTGATAATTTTTTAACGTATTATTTGTATTATTTTAATGTATTATTTGCTTTGTTGAATTTCTTTGAGAAGATCTTGAGTTTGAGGAGAGTTTATTTATTTATTTTTTTCTCCCCAATTTGGAATGCCCAAATCCCAATGCGCTCTAAATCCTCGTGGTGGTGCAGTGACTCGCCTCAATCCAGGTGGCGGAGGATATATCTCAGTTGCCTCCACGTCTGAGACCTTCAGCCCGTGCATCTTATCATGTGACTTGTTGAGTGTGTTACCGCAGAAACGTAGCGCGTGGCATCCATGCACAACTCACCACGTGCCCCACCGAGAGCGAGAACCACATTATAGCAACCACGAGGAGGTTACCCCATGTGACTCTACCCTCCCTAGCAACTGGACCAATTTGGTTGCTTAGGAGACCTGGCTGGAGTCACTCAGCACACCCTGGAATCGAACTCGCGACTCCAGGGGTGGTAGTCAGCATCTTTACTCGCTGAGCTACCCAGGCCCCCATCTTGAGCAACATATCAGATTGAAATGTGGCATAATATGAAATGTAGCTTTTTGATAAGGTTGATTTTTAAAAACAAGTTGTTTATTTTTTTTTTTTTACTTTTTCCATTTTTTTCTTTGACTTTATTTGTGAAGTTCCAAATAAGAGAAAATTATATAAGACGTAGTTTTCATTTATAAAGTAATTAATTCACTGACTGGAGTTTCCAAATATAGTCATTACAATATGGTTATTTAATATATTAACCAATTTGTATTGATTTTCCAAAAAAAAAAAAAAAAAAAAAAAAAAAAAAAAAGTACTATATTGTGATGTATATCGTTATTGTGGTATAAAATTTATCATATTGTGTCATAAGATTTAAGTCATATAACCCACCCCTGCACACAGGTTTGGAACAACATAAGGAACGTGTAATGATGGAATTTACCTATGCATATGAGCTGCAGATCTGTCCACTGCTTTTCCACACAGGAAACTGATTTAGATGCTGTAGAGTTAACTGGCTCATATCCAGATATACACTCAAACGTTACAGTGGATCCATTGGGGAAACTAACAGTCGAGTGGAATTCATCTGATAAGATGACATTCCCTCCAAAACGAGGCTTTGAACATTGCACTGTGGCGACACAACAGCATATATCATACAGTAATCTGATGCAAAACTCCACTTAACTGATCCAACACTATTCTAGTCATCATTATCATTACTACTCAATTGGATCTTCATTTTTTGGTAACATGATTGAAATGCATTGATCATCTAGAACCGTGGTTTTAAACTGGGTGCGCATCTTACTAGTGGGGCACCACAGCATGTCAAGTGAGTAAGGAGAATGATAATAAATTCAAAGTAAATATTAAAAAGAAATATACACTTGATGTATTAAAAAGATCTTAAAATGATTATTACTAATATTAATAATAATAATAGTTTGATATTTAAAAAAATATTTATAGCCAATAATTATGCTCACCAGTGTGAGTCTGTCAGATTGAATTGTAGCAATTGATCATCATCATTGGTAAATTGCCCCAAAGGCAGTAATATGATGAATTTTTATCATATAACACTAGGACAAATCCTGATTAACCCTCTACTGTATTTTAGTAGATCAAGTGCCAGACGGGCTGGTTTGAGTATTTCTGTAACTGCTGATCTCTTGGGATTTTCACGCACAACAGTCTCTAGAATTTACTCAGAATTGTGCCAAAAACAAAAATCATCCAATAAGTGGCAGTTCTGTGGACGGAAATGCCTTGTTGATGAGAGAAAAATCAACAGAGAATGGCCAGACTGGTTCGAACTGACAAAGTCTACGGTAACTCAGATAACCACTCAGTACAATTATGATGAGAAGAATATCATCTCAGAATGTTATTCTGAGATGCAGGTTGGCGCTGTTTTGGTGGCACAAGGGGGACCTACACAATATTAGGCAGGTGCTTTTAATGTTGTGGCAGATCAGTGTATTTAAATCTCCTCTGGCATTTCAACCAACTTACCAACACATTTTGGCGGCGCTGGTTGAAAAGTTCCATCTTCAGAACAATGAAGTTCTGCATTTCCAATGAGAGTAAACCCACTGTTACATTTGTAGGTGACAGCTTGTGAATATTCATAACTTTCCAAAGGCACATCTTTAAGCTGCCCATTTTCTACTACTGGAGGTGGTGGACATTTCACCGCTAAAGAGAAAGAAACAACAATGTTGTGGTAAATATCAAGATATTTCCAGCACATGTAACCAACTCACTGTGTGTAGCGAAGAGTTTAACATTTTGAAACTCCACTTAACAGATCTAACACTATTCTAGTCATCATTATCATTACTACTCAATTGGATCTTCATTTTTTGGTAACATAAATCACTGAAATGCACTGATTATCTAGAACCGTGGTTTTAAACTCAGTGCACAACTTACTAGTGGGGCACCACAGCATGTCAAGTGAGTAAGGAGAATGATAATAAATTCAAAGTAAAAATTAAAAAGAAATATACACTTGATATATTAAAAAGATCTTAAAATGATTATTATTCATATGAATAAGAATAATACTGTTTGATATTTTAAGAAATATTTATAGCCATTAATTATGCTCACCAGTGTGAGTCTGTCAGATTGAATTGAAGCAATTGATCATCATAATTGGTAAATTGCCCCAAAGGCAGTAATATGATGAATTTTTATCATATAACACTAGGACAAAACCTGATTAAACCTCTACTGTATTTTAGTAGATCAAGTGCCAGAAGGGCTGGTTTGAGTATTTCTGTAACTGCTGATCTCTTGGGATTTTCACGCACAACAGTCTCTAGAATTTACTCAGAATGGTGCCAAAAACAAAAAACATCCTGTGAGTGGCAGTTCTGTGGACAGAAATGCCTTGTTGATGAGAGAAATCAACAGAGAATGGCCAGACTGGTTCGAACTGACAAAGTCTACAGTAACTCAGATAACCACTCAGTACAATTATGATGAGAAGAATATCATCTCAGAATGCTATTATGAGATGCGGGTTGGCGCTGTTTTGGTGGCACAAGGGGGACCTACACATCAGTGTATTTAAATCTCCTCTGGCATTTCAACCAACTTACCAACACATTTTGGCGGCGCTGGTTGAAAAGTTCCATCTTCAGAACAATGAAGTTCTGCATTTCCAATGAGAGTAAACCCACTGTTACATTTGTAGGTGACAGCTTGTGAATATTCATAACTTTCCAAAGGCACATCTTTAAGCTGCCCATTTTCTACTACTGGAGGTGGTGGACATTTCATCGCTAAAGAGAAAGAAACAACAATGTTGTGGTAAATATCAAGATATTTCCAGCACATGTAACCAACTCACTGTGAATAGCGAAGAGTTTAACATTTTGAAACTCCACTTAACAGATCTAACACTATTCTAGTCATCATTATCATTACTACTCAATTGGATCTTCATTTTTTGGTAACATAAATCACTGAAATGCACTGATTATCTAGAACCGTGGTTTTAATCTCAGTGCACAACTTACTAGTGGGGCACCACAGCATGTCAAGTGAGTAAGGAGAATGATAATAAATTCAAAGTAAAAATTAAAAAGAAATATACACTTGATATATTAAAAAGATCTTAAAATGATTATTATTCATATGAATAAGAATAATACTGTTTGATATTTTAAGAAATATTTATAGCCATTAATTATGCTCACCAGTGTGAGTCTGTCAGATTGAATTGAAGCAATTGATCATCATAATTGGTAAATTGCCCCAAAGGCAGTAATATGATGAATTTTTATCATATAACACTAGGACAAAACCTGATTAAACCTCTACTGTATTTTAGTAGATCAAGTGCCAGAAGGGCTGGTTTGAGTATTTCTGTAACTGCTGATCTCTTGGGATTTTCACGCACAACAGTCTCTAGAATTTACTCAGAATGGTGCCAAAAACAAAAAACATCCTGTGAGTGGCAGTTCTGTGGACAGAAATGCCTTGTTGATGAGAGAAATCAACAGAGAATGGCCAGACTGGTTCGAACTGACAAAGTCTACAGTAACTCAGATAACCACTCAGTACAATTATGATGAGAAGAATATCATCTCAGAATGCTATTATGAGATGCGGGTTGGCGCTGTTTTGGTGGCACAAGGGGGACCTACACATCAGTGTATTTAAATCTCCTCTGGCATTTCAACCAACTTACCAACACATTTTGGCGGCGCTGGTTGAAAAGTTCCATCTTCAGAACAATGAAGTTCTGCATTTCCAATGAGAGTAAACCCACTGTTACATTTGTAGGTGACAGCTTGTAAATATTCATAACTTTCCAAAGGCACATCTTTAAGCTGCCCATTTTCTACTACTGGAGGTGGTGGACATTTCACCGCTAAAGAGAAAGAAACAACAATGTTGTGGTAAATATCAAGATATTTCCAGCACATGTAACCAACTCACTGTGTGTAGTGAAGAGTTTAACATTTTGAAAATAAAATGTGCTTTTTTATAAATACTTAAAGGAACTCTTTTACTCAACACTTTCATAGACTGACATTAACAACAGATGAAAGGGTGAGCTATTTTAATGATGTTAAAACACGATAACATTAAAAATCAATATTTCTGTCTTACCAGTGCATTCTGATGGTTCAGGGTTCCATCCATTTTCTGTACACACAATATAACCGTTTCCATCCATTTTATAGCCAGTTTCACATTTATACTCTATAAAGTGATTCAGTTTGTAGGGGGGGGATTTTCCACCAGTTCTAACTGAATGTGGAATTTCAGGTTTTGGACACCCATCTAGATAAAAAAAAATTAAAAAATAAAAAAAACAGCAGCATTAAGAGGAGAACATATCTTTCAGATTCACATGCTCTCATTCTCAAACTTATTGCATATTTTACAAATTTAATATGCACTGTAAATGAATTGTATTTATGAATTAAATATTTTCAATAAGAGAAAAAACATCCTCAAGTTAATAAAATTAATTATCTATACCGTGCCGTTCAAAAGTCGGAGTACACTAGTTGCAAAACCTGATGATCCATGTTATCCCAGCATGATTTGACAATGTTCTTAAGAGCATTTTTTGTGCTTCAATGGAAGCAAGGAAATCTAACCTTTCATACAAAGGAGTAACATGGTCAATAATGAGAACAAATTAATTATTTGATGAGTGACCTGCATGTAGTGAAGAATCATGAATATTTCTTATTACTTTTATATATTTTTATTCATAACATTTCTTTGACATTTTTTCAAAATCTTAAAACTTCTGTCTGTTTCCAGATTTATATTAGATTCTGAATCCCGGATTTTTAATGTGGACTCAGAATTTCGAATGGCACTGTATATATATATATATGTTTCTCTCTCAACTGGCATGTCAACCAACTTACCAAAACATTTTGGTGGCGCTGGTTGAAAAGTTCCATCTTCAGAACAATGAAGTTCTGCATTTCCAACAAGAGTAAATCCACTGTTACATTTGTAGGTGACAGCTTGTAAATATTCATAACTTTCCAAAGGCACATCTTCAAGCTGCCCATTTTCTACTACTGGAGGTGGTGGACATTTCACCGCTGAAGAGAAACAAACAAGACAATGTCCTAGTAAATACTACGTTTCCAGCATTTATTACTAGGTGCAACTCACTGTGCTCAGCGAAGAGCACTTTTTCAAAGCAAAATATAAGTTCCTTATACGTACCAATCAGGAATGGCTATGAATGCATTTGTGCTCTTCAGTGTTATTTTTTATTCTACGACAAGAAATTACAAACCTTCACAGACAGGATCTCTGCCATCCCAGACTCCCTGAGCTCGACACGTTCTTTGACTTTCACGCCCACTTAACATATATCTGAAAGAATTTATTCTATTATTTCCAAATATTCAACACAGTAAAAAAAATCTAAATTTCAGATGGTTCAAAACACACTTAAACGGCACAAAGAAACTGACCATTAACTAATCATTTCACTTACCCTTTGTCACAAACTGCTGTAACTGTGTCGCCAAATAAAATTCCATTTGGTATTTCATATCTCCCATGAGAGAAATCTGCAAGGCTTCCACAGGATTTTCCTGTCAGGTTTAAAAGGCATTATGGAATGGTTTAGATGTGGTTGCATAAACTTTGTTCACAAACTTAAGTAATGAAAAATATATTTTTTAATATATATTTTATTTTAAAAAAATATTTAATCATAATAATAATAACAATAATAATAAGTTATTTATATAGAACCTTTCTGAGACTCATGGTTGCTTAATTTAGGGGACATCAAGACATATTTTGAGAGGAAATAATCTATTGCTGCTATGATATTCAGCTATTTTAGCCTTGTTTCCCTTTGCTGTGTCTAAATTGTAGACATTAATGAAAAAAATTATGTTCATAGGCATTTTAGAAGAATTTACACAAGTAGGGTACTGCAATGTAAAACAAAATTTCAAAGATGTAATAACAGTAGTTACTTGTGCAATTGAGGGCCAGATCTGTCCACCGGTTTCCTGAACAGGTCACTGATCTGGATGCTTTCGAGTCAACTGGCTTATATCCAGGTACGCACTCAAATGTTACAGTGGATCCATCAGAGAAACTATTGGTCAAGATAAATTGGTCTGATAAGATGACATTCTCTCCAAAACGAGGCTGTGTACATTGTGCTGTGGAGAAAAACAAATCATATGTTTACAGTAATCTCATGCTGTACTCTAGTACCAGATCCTGTACTTTTACAAACATTATTATTACTGTTCATTTCTATCATTATTTTTTGGTAACAAATTACTGGGATGCAATAATCAGCACAAAAATTAAAGATCTGCTCTACAAACTGCTTTTTGCTTCAAAGAAAAATAAAAATGTCTACCTGGTAAAGTTAGAATGTTTAAAAAATGTACGAATTTTTAGTGTGCCTTTTTACTTCTCAATAAACATGCTGTAGTTGGTTACTAGCAAAGTAAATATCCATTTGCTAAGCCCTCGCACATGTTTATTAAAAGTTTTTAATTTTTTCATATATGTTTTTTAGAAGCAAAGGATGTTTCTTGTAAATCAGCTTTCTCAATAGTGAAAAAAAATGCAATTGTTTTGTATAAATATGCAGAAACAAAATGACACCCATAAATGATCCAACAAGGGTTCAAAAGAGGAAATCTCTTGTCTAATGCTACACTGATTAGTTATAACTGTAAGGAATCAAGTACAAAATTTGTTGTTAAGAAGATACAGTAACATTAAACCTTAAGATGCTTTCATACAATAATATCACAATAAGCATTACAGTGTGAATAGATAAACATAATTGGATTGTTGACAAGAACACACCTTCTGGTTAAGTTCTTGATTAGATCCGTCTTGGCAGCATATAGCCTAACTCAAAAAATTAGCAGGTATATATAATTCTAATGGCCTGTAAGGCTAACTTTTCAATTTCATTAGGTCTATTAACATTATGACATCAATGCAAGACATTTCAAACTGCAAAATACTGTAAGTTCAGAAGAAGCTTAGAAGCCTGACTGGAGGTCATGTGTGTTCATGGACATGTATACCCAGTTAAGATTTAGGTTAATTCTGTGTGAAGTGGAGACATGCTGTGACCCTGACTAGGCTTATGATCTTATTTTACTCTGCTTCATATTTTCGTTAACTAATGTTGTGCTTTACAGACAACTAAATACTTTTTACAGTGAACAATGTATTGTTTGTGATTACCATCTCTGATAAAAAAAAATAAATCACGTCAAAAAGAGACTCACAAACAGCAATTTCAAGTCAATGAAACTTTTAAGAGCTGGACAAAACTAATATATATATATTGTAAAAAATGTCCATTACCTTTTAAGATTTTATGAATTTTATGACTTTTCTAGGCCTGCAAATTACTGATAATTTCCTTACATTTCCAGGTTTTCAATGACCGTGGAACCACATTTTTATATTGAAGCCTCTAAGGCATAGGCATGCTGTCGGAAGAATGTTATTTGATCAAACCCTAAAAAACCTTGAAGGAACAAACACTACTACATGAACCACATATCCACTTATATACTGTCATTTTCCGATTAATAATTAACCTCATTCCATTACTGTAGTGCCTTCTATAACCCTTTTCCATTTTCCATTACAGCTGTCTATACTGTTCGATCAGTGAATGGCACTGTCCTTCCACAGTGTGTGCAAAAGATACAGAGAAAGTTCCCTTTGTATTAGAGTAAATAATAATATCATTGAAACTTATTCTTGGAATAGAAATGTGGTTGGCACCTAACAGTGGTATGTAGCCTAATTTACAACCACAGTGAGTAGTAAATCTCGACAATCCGTCCTTCCGATGAGACGTTAAACCGAGGTCCTGACTCTCCATGGTCATTAAAAATCCCAAATTTTGGCCAATTTGGTCCTTATCAATCATGGCCTCCTAATAATCCCCATCCATTAATTGGCTCTATAACTCTACTCTCTCCAACAATAGCTGGTGTGGTGAACGTACTGGCACACTATGGCTGCTGTCGCATCATCCAGGTGGATGCTGCACACTGGTGGTGGTTGAGGAGAGTCCACTGTTCACTATGTAAAGCGCTTTGAGTGTAGTATCAGAAAAGCGCTATATAAATGTAACGTTCATAGTTGTCTGGTTCAAGACAGGAAGTCATACGGTAATGACCGGTGCAGCTGTAGTAAATCATTTATATATTTTAGTCCAAGTGTACCTTGGAGAAAATGGCCAAAATGCTGATGATTAATGAATTTAAATAGAACTATAGATAGATGGGACAATAAACATACAGGCAGAAAGATAGATAGACAGATAAAACGATAGACAGGCAGAACGATAGATAGTAGGGATGTGCCACGGTGGTCGACTAATCAACTAGTCGTCCAACAACAGCCTAGTCGATTAGTGGGGTCAACAACTAACATTAATATTTTTAGCGGTGGTGGTTTTAATGGGAGATGCAATTCTCAAATTAATTGAGACACAACTTAGAGAGCGTTTACTCGTGATTATAGCTTGCGGTGTTTAACAGTGAATAATAGTCAGCCCAGTAAAACTCCACTGCAAGAAGTTTCGTTTCTTTAATGCTCAAAGTTTAGTCCATTTATGCTGCTGATAAAGCCATCAAAGCACTGCATCAACTATACATTTTTCAAGACAATCACTGTCGAACGTTAAATCCTCTGCTGTGAGTAATTTTCCCATATTTCTGAGGTAATTTGAAGAGATTAAAGTCGCTGGCTGATTCTGTCTGACACTGCTTAAATAAATAGTTGCGGTCAGCAAGGTTTGGCGTTAAAGGTGCATTCTGTAACTTTTGTCTTTGTGTCATCTTGGACTTACACTGACACCTAGCGGCTTCAAAGCAGCATAATTTAAAATCAATAGTTTTCAGTTTCAGATGCCATTGTAGAAATTCAGTATTCACAGTCAGCCATGATTACTTTAATCAGTGAGTGAAAGTGTTAAATAACAGGACGGTTGCTGAGATTATGCCAGTAGTATTCAGCTAGTCATGTGATTCTAACATAACAGACCCCAAGTGCGGACCCTCTCCATGTACAATAAAACAGCTTTTATAAGGTTACCGATATGACTGCAGTCTTCATTTTAATGTTATTGGTCATGATGTCCTACATATATTGCCAAATTACAATTCATGTCTTTGAGTTAAAGTTTTTAAATGAGGAAAAAAAAAAATTACAGAGTGCACCTTTAACTATAGACGAAATTACTCTGATGTCACACCGCAGGAAACCACGCTTCCAGATTCTTTCGAGCAGCAGTTTTCAATGGTGGAAACAGACAGCACTGCAGTTTTAATAATCTTTTAAGCTTTATAGAATGTAATAATGTCTTTTAATGTCAATAAATGTTACAGTGGCATGCAAAAGTTTGAGCACCCCTGATCAAAATTTCTGTTGCTGTGAATAGCTAAGCGAGCAAAAGATGGCCTGATTTCCAAAAGGCTTAAAGTTAAAGATGACACATTTCTTTAATATTTTAAGCAGTTTTACTTTTTTATATTCATCTTTTACAGTTTTGAAATAACAAAAAATGAAAAGGGGCCGAAGCAAAAGTTTGGGTACCCTACATGGTCAGTACTTTTTAACACCCCTTGGCAAGTATCACAGCTTGTAAAAGCTTTTTGTAGCCAGCTAAGTGTCTCAATTTTTGTTTGGGGGATTTTTGCCCATTCTTCCTTGCAAAAGGCTTCTTGTTCTGTGAGATTCTTGGGCCGTCTTGCATGCACTGCTCTTTTGAGGTCTATCCACAGATTTTCGATGATGTTTAGGTCAGGGGACTGTGAGGGCCATGGCAAAACCTTCAGCTTGCACCTCTTGAGGTAGTCCATTGTGGATTTTGAGGTGTGTTTAGGATCATTATCCTGATGTAGAAGCAATCCTCTTTTCATCTTCAGCTTTTTTACAGATGGTGTGATGTTTGCTTCCAGAATTTGCTGGTATTTAATTTAATCCATTCTTTCCTCTACCAGTGAAATGTTCCCCTGTGCCACTGGCATCAACACAAGCCCAAAGCATGATCGATCCACCCCCGTGCTTAACAGTTGGAGAGGTGTTCTTTTCATGAAATTCTGCACCCTTTTTTCTCCAAACATACCTTTGTTCATTGCAGCCAAAAAGTTATATTTTAACTTCATCAGTCCGCAGGACTTGTTTCCAAAATGCATCAAGCTTGTTTAGATGTTCATTTGCAAATTTTTGACGCTGAAATATGTGGCGAGGATGCAGGAAAGTTTTTCCTCTCATGACTCTTCCATGAAGGTCATATTTGTGCAGGTGTCGCTGCACAGTAGAACAGTGCACCATTACTCCAGAGTCTGCTAAATCTTCCTTAAGGTCTTTTGCAGTCAAACAGGGGTTTTTATTTACCTTTCTAGCAATCCTACGAGGAGTTCTCACTGAAAGTTGAGAAACTGAACTGAGAAACAGCTACCTGAAAACACTTTGCTATCTTCCTATAGCCTTCTCCTGCTTTGTGGGCATCAATTATTTTAATTTTCAGAGTGCTAGGCAGCTGCTTAGAGGAGCCCATGGCTGCTGATTGTTGGGACAAGATTTGAGTAGTCAGAGTATGTATAAAGCTTTGAAATTTGCCTCACCTGGCCTTTCCAAATGATGAATGTGAACAAGCCATAGCCCTAACAAGCTAATTAAGGTCTTGGTAAAAGTTATCTGAGAGCTCAAATCTCTTGGGGTGCCCATACATTTGCATGGTGCTCCTTTCACTTTTTTCACTCTAAAATTGTACAAAATAAAAATAATACACTAATATTACTTAAAATGTTGAAAAGAATGTTTCATTTTTAACGTTATGCCTTTTGGAGATCAGTTCATCTTCTACTCACAGCAACAGAAATTTTGACCAGGGGTGCCCAATCTTTTGCATGCCACTGTATTATAAAGGAATATCTATGGTTTACAGTGAAGAATTATGTGGGTTCTCTTCTGAAATATCAGCAATTCAAGTTTAAACTTGGTTCAATGAGCCTGTATGATCATGTCGGACATGTAACGGGTTGATGAACACACATCCTCACATTCTTCTAAGGCCTAAGAAATGTGATATATAAAAATAAAAACTACCACTAGACATCAGAGCATGTGAGCGGAGCGGTGTGACACACTGCTCAATAACCCGCTCCGCTCAACCGCTCACGACCCATGCGGACGCTCCGCTCAAGTACCGCTCACGCTCACCGGTAAAAAAGCGTTCGCTCAAATCCCGCTCCGACATTAAATGTCTCTGTAGTATAATTGGTTCCAAACACGTACACAGGGGGTAGCTACCCAAGCAACTGCCCCTTTGCCCACATGGGCTGAGGTGCACCTCTGGGTGAAATATAGACTATAGGCCAACATTTATTAAATTATCAAATGATTAGTAATGTACACATCTGAAATAATGTGATTGTATTGTTGTGTTTTTGTATATAAAAACACTTTTTATATTTTGGACTGGTTTACAACTGCTGTTAGATAATCGGGTCTACCAGACCTTCCTTATCATTTGTAATCAGTCAAATATTTCTCTGTTAGCACATATGTCATTGAACATCTTCAAAAAAAAAAATTCAGTTCTAAATTACCATTATTTACTTTAAACAAGTCATCAAACATGCCTCTACAAGTGATAAAACATATATGCATTGGCACGGAAACTCGCATACGCGCAAATTTGCGCTTTTCAGCTTAAACTGGACCCAAGTGATACAACCGACCCAGAAAAGCACAATCTTTTCAACTTTAAAGTTTGTTCGAGTCGTTTATTGCAATAATGAAAACATGAACTGGTACCAGGAAAAATATTGCAGGTAAAAGTGAAATTCATAATTGTTATTCAGTTGCGTTGTCTCCACGGAATGATTGTAGATTTGATACATTAATATGTTGCTGATTTAATGCTACCAGACTTTTGGTCTGTAAATTAAAATGAGCATTTTCTCATCCTAATTTTGTGTTCAGTTTTAAAGGGTGTACTAAGTTATCCAGAAAAAAAGCAATGAATGTTTTTCTCTTTTTCAGTGTTGTTGCTTTATTAATATTCCCTACAATTTTATATGTACGAATCAAATGCAATCTAAAGGACTGTGGTTATTTATATAATAATTATTATATTAGTAGATATCATGTGCCCCCTTTGTTTTTCCTTGATATTATTAAAGCATTATAAAGTGAATCTGGACTTTATATGCATCAAACGATCATGTGTTGTACATTCACTCTTTATATGTACAGCAAGGTTTAACTATGGATTTAACAAATAAAAAAATATTTGTCCTGCAGATATTTTGTCCAATATATATATTAGATGAAATCATATTTAATGATCCTAAAACAAATAAAAATTATTTAATTCACAAATTACACTGCCTTCATTTAAGAAACTTTTTTTTTCTAATGTACAAACATTAATAGATTTTTCTCTGCGCATGAATGCAGCAAGCGATGTTGAAGATGTTATCTGCAAACACTAATCTAGAGTCAGTTTTTTTTACGTTTCACGTATGGTTAAGGTGTGGATTTGGCTTTGGGAAACTGACCAGCAGTTATGTGCCACTTTATCCTTAAGCAGAAATCTGGTCGATTAAGTGAGATAATTCCGCAATGAAATTCTCTACGCGAGAGTGGAAATCTTTACCAATCAAATGCTCAAATGCACTATAGAGACATGAAAAGCAGAGTGCTGTGCCTGCAAATTAGGACACACTGATCTGCAAGATCATACATGTTTATTGGTTTTGATGCAGGGATTTTTTGTTTGTGTTCACCGTGATTCAAGGAAAAATGCTTTGCCAATATACAGTATTATTAAGCTTACATATTCAATTGAGGTTGCTCTAACGTTCGCAACCCTGCAGAACCGGGCCTGCATCTAGCTGGCAGCTGCACTGACATGATGGAAAAACAACAAGATACCTTACATATCTATTAATTTATTATCGAATAGTAGCGTAGCCTACTAGCTCACCTTTTGCTGCGCTACCATGTTTGCGTAGCACATCCTTGTGCTCTCTGGCAATGTGACACGTACGATTCCAAAAGGAATATTTGCTAATTCTCATGGTCTCTCCACACTCCCTTTCGATTTCCTCATTCTTAACTTTGATTTATACTTTGCATTTATTTAGGTTATAAGGTCTGCAAATTCACTAAACAATGTTAGAGCTCCATAACATCAGGCCTATTGCTTATTTCGCAGATTGCCAAACCAGCATATCATGAAGCGAATTATGGGTTGAGCGAGCGGAGCGGAATCTTCAAAAGGCGCTCTCCGCTCAGGTGAAATTATAACCGCTCCACTCAACGCTCCCCTCACATGCTCTGCTAGACATGCAATATGTCTTAGTGACTTACTGCTTATTAACCCACATACAAGAACTAATATTCTTTCTTCAATATGATCATATTCCATATCAAAACTTAATAACAGCTGTTTTTGATTGAACAATATCATTAAATGCATTCAGAATAAATGCAAAGATATCATTTTCGCAGTATGGCATTTTTATTCATTTATCCTTTCACAAACAGTAGTTCATGCGCTGCGGTGGTAGGAGACAGGATCTGTTCCTCCTGCTATATCGTATATGGTGATCTTGATCAGATAAGATCATAGTTAGATTATATTTGGCCTCTTTCCTGTCAGAGTGACAGCACTTTGGAAATTAAAAAAAGCAGTTTACAATCAGAGTTTAAGTAGTTTCTTCGTAAAAATTTTAATATCCACTTAACAGCTGCTGCGGGTCAATTGGGTTGAGCAGATGCGACAACAATGATGGTGACCCGTGAATTATCCTAATTTATGTAAAATACTGTGTTTTTCCTGATGCAATGATCTGCTGGAAATTTAAAGAAGCCCTAATCTCCAATAATCTGTGGGAAACGGAGCGTTTCAACCCATAAACAGCACAACTTTTTGGGCAGTTTCAGCGCAATTTGAGCGAAGCACTCATAGACAGCAGCACTTTTCTGGGCAACCAAAAGAACCCGGCAGGGGCGGGACGGAGCATTTGTTTGTAAACAGTAACGTCATCTATCCTTCAAGTCCCATGATGCTTAGCGCGAAATGTGGGCGTTACTTCCGAGGTCAAGTTAACACAGCTGTTGTTGCTGCTTATGTCCATTCATTCTTTCGTTGTGGTGTTTGATTTCATGAGGATATACATTAATCACTATAATAAATACAAAGAAAGCGTGAACAAAACCAGCGTGCTGTTTCTCCCAGATGCAGTTGAGATTTAATCTAAGCACAAATGCAACATTTCGAACAAAATTATCGGTTGTTTTAGTGGAGTACCTGTGTTAGTTCAGCTTGAGATGTGTATGCTTGTCATCTTGTCACCCTGCATGTTCAAATCAGACAGATACATTGAGGAAGAGCCGGGAAGTTCTCGTACTTGGGTGTGTAATCGCTTTTCAAGTTTTCCAATCCGACAGTAATTTCTTTTTAAATCCACACGTAAGTTTAAACTTTTGTTTGGCGGGTGATTGAGAGGTGAGAGGTGGTGCTTCGCTGCCATCTGGGACTCATCAGGACGGCGTTTTAAACCTCAAATGCGATGTGGTTTTTGACTACCTCTGTATGTTTTTGTGATCCAGTAACAAAACATTTTGCAACCCGGGAGTTGGAGGAAGATGTGCCGTCAGAGAGCCCTCGCCACTGACGGAGGATCACGTCGCCGAGAGAGTGCTCGACTCGGTTGGCTGGCTGAGGACCGACTGACGGGCGTGGACTCACTCACTCACTCACTCAACTATATTTAGTGCTGACCATTTGTGATCAGACCTTTCGAAACGCCTCTTATTACCAGCTGTAAACAGGGACTAAAATGACTGCAGCCAGAGCTAGGCAATACTATAGAAGTTCTAACCACATTCGTTTCCCCAGTAAGATCCCCTGCACGAAAAAGGTGGATAGGTGAAACTGCAATATTATCTTTCTGTTCTGCGAGGATGCCCTTGAGACTCCCAAGGTCCCTATTTACCTTGAAGCGTGTAATTCTACGTTCAGAATGCGCATAAGCGGTTATTTCTTACTTTTATTTGGTTTTACGCAATAAGATGCTATAGTTATTTATACCTTTTATTTGTTGAATATCCGTTAGTTATATGCTGAAGTGCTCAGCTTCCGTATTACCCCTCTGAAACGCGTCTAATCGGGGTCACGTGAACATAACGAAGCCTAATAATAAATGTTTTATCTTTAAAACCGTCAAGTCATTAAAACAGATAGACCAATAGATCTCACCACTGACAGACAGATAGATAGATAAAGAGACTCACCTCTGACATGTTCACCCCTCATAACACAGATGATGAAGGCAACAACACTGAGACACAGCACTTTACACCCCATCTTGTCTATGTCGATGAATATTAGCTCCAAACAAGGCCCAGGTTAATTGTTTTCTGCGTTTATTAAATAAAAACACAATAAAGCACAATAATGAATTTAACATTTCAAAAACAATCAACATCAAAACACTAACATTCATCATAACAAAAACAAACAAACCACAGATGTGCATGAGCAGTTCCTATTCCTGTTAACCTCTTAGTAGTCATCACAAGAAGAATCAAAACGGGCTGTAAACGATCAGCCGGTCACAATATTTGACAACTTAAACATCTAACAGCATTTAAACGATATAACAACTGTTTAATAAAAGAACATTAGATTGTGGTATGACAACAGGCACCTACTGTGATTATTTATCCATTATTGCAGTCATTTAAAGCATGGACGTTCATAAGGTACACTAAATGAAAATAGCTTCCCAGTTTTGAGCAGCCTTACCTTTGGTGGAGAGGAGATTTCTCAATATACAATGAATGACTCAGGATGAGGCATATAAGGTCGGAAAATGTCAGCTGACTTCCAAAGAAGGATGGAGATAAAACCTCACTCTTTGCATAATCTACAGAGGTTATCAACCTCATTCATTTAGGTGTTATAACATAAAAGTGTGGTAGTTATGTGTTGGTGATGAGCACCATTTAAAATGCTTGATACCCTTTTATATTATCACGACCACTACTCATGTTTAGCAAGCGTGCAGTTTTACGCATGCGCACTAATCGGTTTATGTCTTCCGCATTAAGGCTTGTTTTACAGTTGTTTCCCTTAAGTTCATATAAGGTTACAGGTGGTTTTATGATCTTTTCATGGAGTTGAAGTGACTCAGCCCTTAATCACCGTGGTTTATCTTTTATGTTGCAATCAAGGTTTAGAAAACAAAAACCTAATAGCCTTCCTGTGAAATGAATTTTGATCTAGAAAGGGTTTGGCTTTTGTTAGCTTTGTAATCATTTCCTGTTGCAAAACAGCGTACACACCCAGTCAAAAGTTGTGAAACACTTGACTGAAATGTTACTCATGATCTTAAAAATCTTTTGATCTGAAGGCATATGCTTAAAGTTTGAAATTAGTTTTGTAGACAAAAATTTAATTGTGCCATCATATTAATTTACTACAATTTAATAAAAATAAAAAAATAACAAATAACAAAGAAAAGCAGCCAATAAGTGCCCAACATAGATGGGAACTCCTTCAATACGGTTTAAAAAGCATCCCAGACTGATACCTCAAGAAGTTGGTTGAGAAAATGTCAAGAGTACATGTCTGCATATTCTAGGCAAAGGGTGACTACTTTGAAGATGCTAAAATATAACACAGTTTTTATTTATTTTGGATTTTGTTTAGTCACAACATAATTCCCACAGTTCCATTTATGTTATTCCATAGTTTTGATGACTTTTCTATTATTCTAAAATGTGAAAAAAAAAAAAAAAAAAAAAAAATATATATATATATATATATATATATATATATATATATATATATATATACACACACACACACAACGCTGCCGAGCATTCGTCTTGCGAATCTCCACTCTCTCCCTAACAAAATGGATGAACTACATCTCCTCACCCGCACAAACTTTTCAAGTTTCACTTTTCAAAAAGGACTTTTCAACCTCTGCTGCCTTGTGTTTCACAGAAACCTGGCTAAATGAAGCCATTCCGGACAGCGCGTTACATCTGCCGGGCTTTCAGCTGTTCAGAGCGGATCGCATCGCGGAGTTAACTGGGAAAACGGGAGGCGGTGGAACATGCTTTTACATCAATGAAAGTTGGTGTACAGATGTAACAACGTTAAAGAGGATGTGTTGTCCTAATTTGGAAGTGCTCTTTATTAACTGTAAGCCTTTCTACTCACAGCGGGAGTTTTCCTCGTTTATTCTGGTGAGTGTGTATATTGCGCCAAACACGTGTGTGAACACAGCGCTGCAACAGCTGACTGATCAAATCACAGACACAAAACAACAGTTATTATTATTCTTGGGGATTTTAAAAAAGCAAATCTTACGCGTGAACTGCCCAAATACAAACGGCACATCACATGCCCCACCAGAGACAGGAACATACTGGATCATTGCTACACAACAATAAAGGATGCATATCGCTCTGTCCCTAGAGCAGCTTTGGGACTCTCTGATCACTGTCTGGTTCATCTTCTTCCAACCTACAGACAGAAATTAAAATCTGCTAAGCCTGTATTAAGGACTGTAAAGAGATGTACTAACAAAGCAGAGCTGGAACTACAAGCCTGCTTTGACTGCACTGATTGGAGTGTTTTTGAGGCTGCAGACACCAATCTGGACGAGCTCACGGATACTGTTACATCATATATCAGTTTCTGTGAGGATATGTGCATTAATACTAGGACTTATTTAACATTTAACAACGACAAACCATGGTTTACAGCGGAAATCAGGCAGCTATGTCAGGCCAAAGACGATGCTTACAGAGTTGGGGATAAAGTCTTGTACAATCAGGCCAGGAACACACTGAATAAGGGAATCAGAATGGCTAAAAGAAGATATTCTGAGAAGCTGAAAAACAAATTTTCAGCTAACGACCCTGCATCAGTGTGGAGTGGCATGAAACAACTTACAAATTACAGGACTCCAACCCCCAACCCTGTAGGGAACCAACAACTGGCTTTCGAAAACAAAGGATAAGGAAAGCATAGGGGCCAGATGGCATTTCACCTGCATGTCTTAGATCCTGTGCTAACCAGCTGGCCCCCATCTTCACACAGATCTTCAATGGATCACTGGAGCAGTGTGAAGTCCCATGCTGCTTCAAACGTTCCACTGTCATCCCCATTCCAAAGAAACCAAAAATCACAGGACTTAATGACTACAGACCTGTCACTCTGAAGTCTGTGGTCATAAAGTCATTTGAGAGACTGGTGTTGGCCCACCTGAAGAACATCACTGGACCCTTTCTAGATCCCCTTCAATTTGCTCATCGAGCAAACAGGTCTGTGGATGATGCAGTCAACATGGGATTGCATCATATCCTGCAACATCTGGACAGACCAGGGACATATTCAAGGATCCTTTTTGTGGACTTCAGTTCGGCTTTCAACACCATCATCCCAGCTATCCTCCGGACTAAATTGCACCAACTCTGTTCCCACGTCTATCTGTCAGTGGATTACCAGCTTTCTGACAGACAGGCAGCAGATTTTGAGACAGGGGAAATTCACTTCCAGCACCTGTACAATCAGCACTGGTGCCCCCAGGGATGTGTGCTCTCCTCACTACTCTTCTTACTCTACACCAATGACTGCATCGCCAAGGACCCCTCTGTGAAGCTCCTGAAGTTTGCAGATGACACCACTGTCATCGGCCTCATCTGAGATGACGATGAGTCTGCATACAGAAGGGAGGTTAAACAGCTGGCTGTCTGGTGCAGTCAAAACAACCTGGAGCTGAACACGCTCAAAACAGTGGAGATGATAGTGGACTTTAGGAGGAACACCCCAACACTGACCCCCCTCACCATTCTAAACAGCACTGTGGCAGCAGTGGAGTCATTCAGGTTCCTGGGCACTACCATCTCACAGGACCTGAAGTGGGAGACCCACATTGACTCCATTGCGAAAAAGGCCCAGCAGAGGTTGTACTTCCTTCACCAGTTGAGGAAGTTCAACCTGCCACAGGCACTGCTGATATAGTTCTACTCAGCAGTCATTGAGTCTGTCCTCTGCACTTCAATAACTGTCTGGTTTGGTTCAGCTACGAAATCAGACATCAGAAGACTACAAAGGACAGTTCGGACTGCTGAGAGGATTATTGGTTGCGTCGATTTGCATATCATGCGTCAGTGCATTGCAAAGGAGTAATTAAAATGGCAGTGCCCGGTTTAAGCATGGATTCCCCCGAAGAACAAGCTGCAGCTAAAAAAACTCGCCCACGGTGATCTAAAGCGTGGGAGTATTTTAGCCAGAGACCCAACAATGTGGTGCTGTGTAAGCTATGCAAACTGGAAATGGCTTATCACAGCAGTACAACCGCCATGAACGAACACTTGAAGCGAAAGCATCCCGGAGCGCTTTGTCAAGATGGCAGCAAGGCAACACCGTAAGTCCTGTTTACTTTTTGTCCCCACCCAAGCATGACATATTAGTATTACAACACGTGTTTCTGTTAGTAGTAGTCACTAAAAAAATTTTTTTCTAAATGTTTCCTCATCGCCCCATGTTAAAAGTAATTTCTGCACCGCTGCTAAGGTAACTTTACACCATGTGTCATCTAATTTTGTTATTTGGCCATTTTATAATTTCTGTTTACTTCAACGGCCAAGTATTAGTGAGAAAATGGTGTAAACTGTGTGACTGTTACAGTCTGTAAATCGTTTCAATTATTTCCCTTGCCCCACACTGATGCAAAATTACATTTGCCAGCGATTAAATAAATCAATGTCATAACCATTTTAAGTTTTAAGTCAAGTACTTAAGTAAAAATACTGATTCTTCAGTTCAGGGAAAGGGTTGACATACAGTGATTAAATTAATCTATGTGTCACAGCAATCCTTTTGAATTTGAGGTCTAGTAGCCTGTTTTTCTGATCAGTTATCTGAAATAGGATCTATTATTATTATTATTATTATACCACAGCAGTGACGTGGAAATTAGACACATTTTAAAATATGCCACTTCTATCATTATTACAATGTGCTTAATGTATGTCTTTCAGGATGAGGCAAAGCAGTGTGGAGGAGTTTTTCCACAAAAGGAACCCAAATTCATGCACACCCCAGATGGCTGCTGAGCTTACTGATAGCATCTTACAGATGATAATCAAGGACATGAAACCCCTTGCTATTGTGGAGGGTCAAGGCTTCCGTGAGATGATCAACACATTTCACACAGGGTATACACTTCCCTCCAGGCGCCACTTTACGGATTTGATGGAGAAGAAATATGAGGCTACTCTTGAGAGAGTGAAAGCCGAACTCAAAAATGTTACATCAAAAATCACACTCACCATAGATACTTGGACGAGTATTGCCACCGAGGCATACTTAGGAGTCACCTGCCACTTTATTTATCAGGACTGGGAGCTGACTTCATACAGTCTAACCACAATGCTGCTTGAGGAGCACCACACAGTGGAAAATATTGCTGGCTGGGTGGAAAATGCAGCAGAGAATTTTGGTTTCTCTCTCAGTGATGTACTGGCTGTTGTACATGATAATGCTGCCAATGTTGTGGCAGCACTCAGAATCTTGGAAGAGAAACATGGAGTTGCTTCACATAGATATGCTGGCCATACACTTCAGTTAGTGGTTAACCACGCCCTGAAGAAGGATCCCCAGATAAGCAAGACACTTGCGGCTGCAAGGTGCCTTGTTGAACATTTCAGGAGGAGTGAGCTGGCCAGCAGCAAGCTCAAAATCAAACAAAAGCAATGGGACACACTTGAGCATAAATTGATCCAGGATGTATCCGTAAGATGTAATAGTTCTTATTACATGGTGAGTCGCCACTTGGAGCAGCGGTGGCCTGTGACCGCAACCCTTTCAGACCCAGAGGTCACACAGTGAGGAAAGCACTACCTGGACCTGAAAAGTGACCAGTGGACCCTAATGGAGGAACTGGAGCAAGTTCTCAAGCCCTTTGGCAAGCCACTGTCTTCCTGAGTGGAGATGCTTATGTTACTGTCTCTGCTGTACCTCCACTGGTAAAGGGCCTCTAGAAGTCCACACTGAAAACATCCTTTGAGTCTGCTCCTGTCAACTCTTTCCAAACAGTGGCAGCACAGGAGATAGCTTCAAGGTGGAAGGGCGAGACCACATTCAGAGAAGAAGGTCAAAATGTGTGTGTCATTGCTGCTGCCCTTGACCCCAGGTTCCGCAAGCTTAAGTTCCTGTCATCAGATGATATCCTAAAAGTGCAAGTCAAACTTCAGACTCTTGCACTTCAAGCCACAGGCAAGTGTGGAGCAGGATGACTCAGCCAGTGCCCAGCCACTAGTTTCAAAAAGGAGGCCAAAGTCTGAGCTGGACTCTAGAACTCTAGAAGCATGTGGCAGGGAATTAACATCATCACCGACTTCAAAGGGAATAAAAACTCCGCCATGAACACCGCTGCCTCTCTACCGGATGAGCTAAATACTTTTTATGCTCGTTTCGAGGGAAATAACACCGCCCTCGCGGAGAGAGCTCTCGCGGCTGAAGCTACAGAGGTTAGTTCACTCTCCGTCTCTGTAGCGGATGTAACCCGATCCTTCCAACGGGTGAATATCCGCAAAGCCGCGGGCCCAGACGGCATTACGGGCCGCGTCATCAGAGCGTGCGCGAACCAGCTGGCTGGTGTTTTTACGGACATTTTCAACCTTTCCCTCTCTTTGTCTGTAGTCCCCACATGCTTTAAAACATCCACCATTGTGCCTGTACCAAAACAATCAAAAATAACTTGTTTAAATGACTGGCGTCCTGTTGCTCTGACCCCCATCATCAGCAAATGTTTTGAGAGACTAATCAGAGATTACATCTGCTCTGTATTGCCACTCAATCTTGACCTGCTGCAGTTTGCTTACCGCAACAACCGCTCCACTGATGATGCCATTGCATCTACAATACACACTGCTCTCTCCCACCTGGAAAAAAAGAACACTTATGTGAGAATGCTGTTTGTAGACTACAGCTCAGCATTCAACACCATAGTGCCCTCCAAGCTAGATGAGAAACTCCGGACTCTGGGCTTAAACAGCTCGCTGTGCAGCTGGATCCTGCACTTCCTGTCAAGCAGACGCCAGGTGGTTAGAATAGGCAGCAACATCTCCTCATCTCTAACCCTCAACACTGGAGCCCCGCAGGGCTGTGTTCTCAGCCCACTACTGTATTCCTTGTACACACATGACTGTGTAGCAACACATAGCTCCAATGCCATCATTAAGTTTGCTGATGACACGATGGTGGTAGGTCTGATCACTGACAATGATGAAACAGCCTACAGAGAGGAGGTGCACACTCTGACACACTGGTGTCAGGAGCACAACCTCTCCCTCAACGTCAGTAAGACAAAGGAGCTTGTGGTGGACTTCAGAAGAAAAGACAGAGAACACAGTCCCATCACCATCAATGGAGCACCAGTGGAGAGAGTCAGCAGCTTCAAGTTCCTGGGTGTCCACATCACTGAGGAACTCACATGGTCCGTCCACACTGAAGTCGTTGTGAAGAAGGCTCATCAGCGCCTCTTCTTCCTGAGACGGCTGAGGAAGTTTGGAATGAACCGCCACATCCTCACACGGTTCTACACCTGCACTGTGGAGAGCATCCTGACTGGCTGTATCTCCGCCTGGTACGGCAATAGCACTGCCCACAACCGCAAAGCCCTGCAAAGGGTGGTGCGAACTGCCAGACACATCATCGGAGGTGAGCTTCCCTCCCTCCAGCAAATATATACAAGGCGGTGTGTGAAAAAAGCTCGGAGGATCATCAGAGACTCCAGCCACCCGAGCCATGGGCTGTTCTCACTGCTACCATCAGGTAGGCGGTATCGCAGCATCAGGACCCGCACCAGCCGACTCCATGATAGCTTCTTCCCCCAAGCAATCAGACTTTTGATCTCTTGATCTCCCATGATCAAAATACATCAGCACTGCACTTTATTATCCTTACTCTTATATCTCACACCGGACTATTATAAATTATATTATTATTATTATATTATGTTCTCTCTTAACAACTGACTATCAACCGACAGCCTGAATGTCAATACAGAACAATACTGTACATTCTATATATATATATATATATATATATATATATATATATATATATATATATATATACTTTTTTAAATATATTTTTATTTTTAATTTTTATTGAATAATGTGTATCCATATAGTAGAGAAAAAAAACAAACAAAAAAAAAAACAGCGTATTGTATACTGTACAGTGTATGTTATTATTTGTATATTGTTGAGTGTAATTATGTGTATAACAGATGTTTAAATTGTGCTGTGTTAATTTGATGTTATTGCAAAGTGGTATATGTCTCATCACTGTCACGACTGCTATGTTGATCGGAACTGCACCCAAGAATTTCACACACCATTGCACTTGTGTATATGGCTGTGTGACAATAAAGTGATTTGATTTGATTTGATTTGACTCATTGCTAGGCTGCTCAGACTCAGAGTAGCACAGCAATGAGGAAGACAATAGCCAGGAAGAAGATGGTGTTGACAATCAAACGGTCAGGAATGAGGTACTCATGTATTTTGGTGAACAATGTATTGCAAGGGATAAGAGCCCACTCCAGTGGTGGAAGGAAAATGCAGCAAGGTTCCCCACCCTGGCTATTCTGGGCAAATCATACCTGTCTGTCCCCGCAACATCAACTCCATCTGAATGCCTCTTTTCAGCTGCTGGGAACATTGTGACAAAAGCCTGACCTGACCTCAGAGCAAGACTGACCTCAGAGCATGTAGACATGCTCACATTCCTCCACTGTAATGCCTAACTATATTCTTACAGTTTCCCCAACTCAGGACACTTGGAGACCCATGGCCTAAGAGAGAGAAGCAGAGGGGGAGGGAGGGAGAGAGAGAGAAGGGGGAGGAGAGAAAGGGAGAGAAGGAGGGGGGAGAGAAGTGGAGGGGAGATTGTGTGTGTGTGTGCTTGGGTGTTAGTGTGTTACTGAGATTTAATTCAGATTGCAATAGTTTTAGTTATTCCTGTTAGAAAAAAGTTAACTGTTGCTTGAATTGCACTAATTTTACTGTAAGATGAGGGGGAGGGAGAGAGAGAAGGACAGGTGGAATGTGGAGGGAGGGAGGGTAGGGAAAGGAAGGGGAGAGAGATTGTGTGTATGTGCTAAATTGGGTGTGTGTATTACTGAGAGTTGATTAAGAATGCACAAGTTTTAGTTATTCTTGTTAGAAAAACATTTAAGTGTTATTCAAATTGCACTAATTTTACTGTAAAATGATTTTGTTGGACTGCTAAACTCAAGGTTGCACAATGTTTTTGTATTCCTCCTGAAAGTGACTTGAATTTTACATTTGTTTCATTTATTTTGTTGTTGGATTGCTAAAGGTAGATTGCACTATCCTTTCACTTGAATTGAACAAGTTCTTACTTTCATTTTATTTTGGAGAGATTTTATGTTGGACTGTAAAATAGAGATTACCAGTTAAGACAGGGCTATTTTTGTTGCATAATAATGCCCTGCAGTGCACACTTTGTTTCTTGTACATTTGTTTGTGTTTAAGAGAAGATGATTTAATAAAATATTGAAATATTAATGAGACAAGAATTTGTTTATATTTATTTTGGGTTAATTAATTGTAATATTAATCAAGTCATAATAATAAAAAATAATCAGCAAATTAGTCGTTTGATTAATCAACTAATCGTAAAAATAATCGTTAGATTAATCGATAAAACAGTAATCGTTAGGTGCAGCCCTAATGTATATATATATACTGTATATTTGTGTGTGTGTGTGTGTGATATATATATATATATATATATATATATATATATATATATAGTCTATTGTGTATTCTATATATACTTTTTTCTTTTCAATATTTATCTGTTTGTTTGTTTTTTTTGTATTCAATTTTAATCATTTTTTAAAAGTCTTGTTGCTGTTTTTGTATTGTTGTGTACTCGAAGCTCCTGTCACCAAGACAAACTCCTTGTATGTGTAAGCATACTTGGCAATAAAGCTCATTCTGATTCTGATATACAATGCTGTCAATTTTGCTAAAATTTTATATTGTATCAAACTGAATATTTACAGGAATATTTCAGGCTGAATACAAGTTAAGCTCAATCGACAGCACTGGTGGCATAATATTGATTACCTCATAAAATATTTTTGACTTGTCGGTCCTTTTCTTGAAAAAGTCGTTTTAAGTTTTTATGGTTTGTTGACTACATCGTCATGGCAATGTTGTGGAGCATAAGATGCCTTTTCTTTCTTTCTCTGTAAGAAAGCTCTCGGAGTCAGGAGTTCCAGGTGTCAAAGGTAAGAGTTTATTGAGCAAAACCAACAAACCCGAGATGTCAGCTGAGATCTGAAACCCTTGGTCCAGACCCTCATCTTTTGTACAGTTTCTTGTCTGATATTACCTCATGTGTACGCCCCTTCATTATTTTTTGGTTGTCATGGATACCGTTCACCACCATTATCTCACAAGGCCTTTGATTTCTTTTTAATGGTGGACACCTGGCTTTTATCTATTTTTGAAAGATAACTTTTCAATTAAAGTAATATAAAAACATGACAATCTGAGCATAATATGGTCACTTTGACCACTAGTTGCTTTAATCTTTATCTTCCGCTAGGTTTCTCAAGGTCCGTAGCATCATTATTTCTGTTAATTTAGTGAGCACTTTGATAGAATCTTGGTGACATTGCTCTAATGTTGTTGAACAAATCAACAGATCATCTACATATTGTATCAACGCCAAAATTGTTGTTTCAATCATTATACCAATTTTAGCCACCCATGCACACTATTTCTTAAACAATTCCATTTAGATTGTTATAAACAAACATGACAAGCAATCTTAATCTTTAGTCACCACCATGTTTTTTTTTTTTTCATTCTTCATTACTATTAAAATGTACACAAGTTCAATAAAAGCATAAGTAAAAGTAATAAATCATCTTCCAATCTAAACTGATTATCATACAAACATGTCAGGCACTCCCTTGTCTGCAACGGCTCTCAAAACTTTACCCCCAAAACCAATCTATAAATAATCTTCTACACAGGGTATGATCCCCTGATGGCACAGTGACAGAATGCATGGTATTTGACATTGTGATAAGTTGTTTTAGTAAAGCAGTTATTAAAATGCAGTCAGGCTGAGTGTAACTCACAATTTTCGGCAGGTCTCTTATAGGCCTCCATTTTGATGCTTCGGACCTAAGAGCTTCCTTAAAGCCACTTCCTTAAAGCCATATCAAACTTTCTTGGTCAAGTTTCCAGGGCGGTGATGCCCTGCCTTAGGTTGCCCCCCTTTTTCGCATTGGAGAGTCTTACCCGTCATTGGGTCATCACCTCTTGCCACTGGTCTCGATACCACTCAATTCTATTAGCCAATCCTTAATAAAGTGGTAGCAGTAAACAGATATTTTCTTTTCAGGGAGTATCACCTGAGAACCGTCACAGCCAATGGAACCATCTACAACTGCTTAAATATGGAGACAATTCAAAACATGGTTAAATTCACAAAGCATTATTCAAAATTCGACAATCTATTAAATTTGTCCAAATAAAGTGAAATAACAATGCTAAAATTGAACTAATTTACAGATCATTAATTTCCATTCAGGTTGTATTTCTGCTACTTTAGCAAATGTCTCAAAAGACCATGTATCATGGTGGGGACTAATATCAGAACAAAACAAAATAAAGGTATCCTCTGTCAAACTTCTTGGAAGCTTAATTTAAAAATATCACATTAAGTCAATAATAGTCTCCAGATTGTTTTGAACCTACATTAAGTGTGTTTCAACTTAATCTCTTGTCTTTAGTATAAACCCTTAACTTTAGATTGCCCTCTGAATATATAAAATCTTTAATCATAATAAGGAAAACTGTTTGAACCTCTCCTTCATATCACTATATCTAACATTATTGTCAAATCACATCACTTTACATATACAATAAAATAAAATCAAAAGAAAATAAAACAACTTAAAGATGTGCCTTCAAAATCTGCTTTAGTGTTTCTATTTCAAGCAGACACTTATCAAACTTAGACCAAGAGTGAGAGAGAGTAGGGCGGTGGAGAAATTAGAAGGGGAGACATTCCACTCCCTCACGCTGTTTCTAATCTCATTACAGCTATTCCTTATTTTTTTTTTTCATTTTAGAATCTCGCAATAATATAAGTTACTCTTCAACAGTAAAAATAGTAATAATAACTCTCTTATGTTTACTTTCTCCCTTTCCTTACTCTCTCAGGAGAAGGAACTTCCATTCTATCTAATAAAATAACATAAATCATGTTTTTAAACTAAAGGAAAAGTAAGTAAAAGTTTAAACAGGATAAAGCAGTAAAGAGGCACAATGGAAATTCAAACAAGTCTCTTTTCTTGTGTTTTGAAAAAAATGATCAGTAAGATACACTACATACTTTTAATTTCTCATGTCTCTTATTTTTTATGTCTTAATGTTTCAGCATTATTTAACAATAAGATTTTTCAGTTATTATTATTATACTTATCAGCATTCTCTGACAAATTATTCAGTTAAATAGCAGAACCAAATTTCACAGTGCAGAAACTGTGTGCCTCTAATGTAATACTTTCATGGATTAACTATGGCAAATAGAAATAGTAGTAATAGAAAAGGACACTCAATCCCTCTTTGTAGCACCCACTAACCTTTTTTTTTTTTTTTTTTTTTTTTTTTTTTTTTAAAGTGAGGGTACTCTGGAAAATTTGGGGGAGTAACCAATCCAATAGGTAACTCTAAGTTTGCCATCAAGTTTGTAATATTTACTCTTCAAATCAATAAATCAGTGGTTTGCTGCTGGATTTAAATTTAGACCCTCAGAATAATTTAGACATGGGTTTTTAAACCCATTGATGGCAATCTGGTTAGTCATATAAGACTGAAATCAACATATCCAGAGAAATTTTAGTCCATATTAGAAATGGCAAATCAGTAATGATTACCAGCAGTAATGAGAGCAGGAAGACCAATCAGATAATAGCCCACATAATTTTCAGTCTTCTTTTTCTCCGGATTTTCTCCTGTAGTATTAGTAACTTCAATAAATCATCTGGCCCATCCATCTGCAATGGTGAGAGACTAGTTCCAGAATGAGTTAGTGAAACAACATACACATAATGATGACAAAGAAAGGGTTAAACATAGTCAGTATCAAAGACACACACAGAATAGACTCATGAATATGAAGTTATTAACATTCATAATTGAGAAAGTTATGATGTTCAATTTAATCTTAATGTTTCTCCATGGATTTCACCTGCCACCACCGACCAATGTTTCCTTAGCATTATCAATTATTTTTTACAATCAAATACATCAAAGATATTCTTAATTCTTAAAATCAGAACTTCTAGCATGAATAACATTTTCCATTATATGCACATTCAAAGAAGAACACTTCTATTTTATTAGATATTAGAGCATCTGAGCAAAACTGTTTACAACGTTTGCTTAGCTCTTCCTCCTTATTGGAGGTTGGAACTTTATTTTCCAACTTATCTGGCATGATTGGTCACAGATCAAACCCAAGGAAAAAGCATCCCAATGCTGGCAAGATTGCCACACATAAAAATCAGAAAACCAGGTATTAAGAGCACAACTTCAGCAGATTGGAACTGCGGAGAACATGAAATGATCCAAATCATTCTTAAATTTATTTTCCTTTAATTTTAGTCTCAAAGACAGCTTCTCAGTGTACCCATGACCACCCAATGCCTACACTGTGCATATAAAACAAGAAAATAAAAGAAAAAAATATCTAATCTTAACTAAAAGAATCTGCTAACTTATCTTTTCTAAATTCGAGGTGCCCCTGTCTGAGTGGAGACACCAAGAGAGACGAGTTTTCTGCAGACTATCATTTGCGCGCCATCCTTACAGAATATGGGATATAACACCTCCCGCTCACTCAATCTCTCCATCAGACAGTCCCTAACAAAATAATAAACTCTACCTGTCTTAGTTTTGTTGGTTGATCAAGTCTACACCGACAAAGCCGCAACTCACATGTAAATTTGTTCTCCAGACATACTTAAACACATTGGAAATCAAAAACAAAACAAATAATCATGGGTTCTTACATTTAAATATCAAGAATTTACAATGTATAATTTAATATTGTTCAAAATTTTGTTCTCTCATAAACTGGACCAGACAGAACGTAAAACAAACACAAGAATGTGAAGTTTTCACATTTAATGTTTGTTTCTCATACCTTTTTTCCTCTTTCCCATTTCTTTGAGATTTTGTCAATCAATTCTTTACACAGTGGATTTCTAGATGTTAGTATTTCCACTGGAGTGTTTGCCATAATTATACCTTATTGTAATGTAACTACACTTATCTTCAATACAACTTTTTAAAATCCAATTATTTAGTTGACTTTAGTTTAAAGTAATACACTGGACTCAAAACTTTATTATTTGTCCAGATAATATGATACGAACCTTAACTCTAAGCACAGACTTGCTCTTTCTCAGTTTAGTTAATCTTATATTACGCTTCCTTCATGGCATGAAAAGAACAGCCCAAGGCTGAATTCCAGCCAGCTAAGAGTTAACTTTTTGCTTTCATTCACACTTTTCCAAACAGTAGCACTTCACAGTCACTTCACACACACTTTCAGACACAAATACAAACATTTTCACAAACACAGAATCTTTCACACTTTTTACAAACATAAGGCCTTTATAAACACAGAGCTCTCAAAAAATACAATAAAATTAAAACACAACTATGACTTCAGCCCCTCCTTTGGCTCTCCTTCTCTCAGCCACATACTCTCAATCCTGTACTCATTTACTCCCACTGTGGAAGAGAGAAACAGGTGCTTTTCTTATTTTTAAATTTTGTTTCTTTATTAATGATTCTCTCCAAAAATGATTACTAATTTCCCGTGTTTCTATTAATAATCTTTCTAATTCTATTTCTTTTCTTTTTTCGATTAGTCTCCTTTCAAATTCAGTAACGGCCTGCCTCCACATTAGGATTTCTGTTTGAGGAGGAAAACAGATGAGAAAGAAAAGGCTTCTCTTTTTTCTCTTCATGCTCACCTAGCCCTCCCTTTCTCGCTCCCTCTGCTCTCAGTCACCAGCCCTCCCTCTCTCACTCTCTCTGTCTGTTCATTCATGGTTCCCTGCACTCACACAATCAGCCCTGTCTTCACTCTCACTGTGTGTGTGTGTGTGTGTGTGTGTGTGTGTGTGTGTGTGTGTGTGTGAGAGAGAGAGAGAGAGAGAGAGAGAGAGAGAGAGAAACAGAGGCTTCTCTTACTATTAATTATGTCTTTGTCAACAATTGTTTCTTATCCAAATCACTCTAACTACAACTTGAACGGTGTTCAGACAAGCAACAAAGCCAATGTCTCAAACATTTTAGTGCTTTAAATAAGTTTTTGACATCTATTCATAATTTCCTCATTCATTTTAGAACCATTGAATATTAAACCTCATATCTCTGTTGTTTCACAGTATATTTCTTATGAGAAAAACAATCATATAGACACATATCCTCACACTCACCCACACACTCACACAACATAACATATTTCAATCAGCATAAGCAAGCACAATACAATGAACATAAACATCTCATTCAACACAACCAACATATTACGACAATGCAATTACTTTATACACAACTTAACGCATCACACAATCAATATGTATATTTACATCGACTTATTCAACATATACATATTTACACTATTCAACACAATTTTCAAATATCAGACGTCTTAACTATCACTATACCCCTCTTGGGTAATCACGCCCACTGCGTGCCTGCCCATTCAGCCCAAAATGCAGTGCTATTTTGAGAACAAGGCCAACCATCAACGTGGGCTCCCTGTCCTCAGCCAGGTCAAAGGCCAACCATCTTTTTGGGCTCCTTATCATTTACTGGTGTCACTGCACCTTGCGGTATCCGCAGGTTTTTAACACTCCCCTCCTGGGAGACCTACCAATGCAGCCCATTCCCCCACTGAGAATGCGGTATCCGTAGGATTTTAATACTCCCCTCCTGGGAGACCTACCAATGCAGCCCATTCCCCCACTGAGAATGCGGTATCCGTAGGATTTTCAAAACTTGCCCATTCAGCCCTCTCAGGGGTGCAAGCAGTGCCATCCATCAAATTGTGCGCTCACCGCTTCTTTACCAGCTGAGGGGCCTCTGTCTATGCAGGCTCCCCTTCTACGCTGGAGCCCCCCTGAGAGCGGTATCCGCTAAGTTTTGTGTGCACTTCAACTTATTTACAAGTCATATTTACATTTGCATGCATAGTTTTGAAACCTATTAATCATTTAATTAAGTTCGAGACTGGAGAGGCTCATTGAGCCATCACCGCCAAGGTCAAACTTACAACAGACCACACAAAACACCTTTTAAGCAAAATCGCTTACCTAAATTTATTTTTTTTGGCACCAGTGAATTTGTGTAGTCCGTGTCAGCGAACCCGCAGCATTGCTCTCTTGGCCCCTTTTCCAGCCGCATGTTGGGCGCCAAATATGTTGTGGAGCGTAAGATGCCTTTTCTTTCCTTCTCTGTAAGAAAGCTCTCGGAGTCAGAAGTTCCAGGTGTCAAAGGTAAGAGTTTATTGAGCAAAACCAACAAACCCGAGATGTCAGCTGAGATCTGAATCCCTTGGTCCAGACCCTCATCTTTTGTACAGTTTCTTGTCTGATATTACCTCATGTGTACGCCCCTTCATTATTTTTTGGTTGTCATGGATACTGTTCACCACCATTATCTCACAAGGCCTTTGATTTCTTTTTAATGGTGGACACCTGGCTTTTATCTATTTTTGAAAGATAACTTTTCAATTAAAGTAATATAAAAACATGACAATCTGAGCATAATATGGTCACTTTGACCACTAGTTGCTTTAATCTTTATCTTTATTATTTCTGTTACAGCTGAATCTTTATCTTTAGCTGTGTTTCTCAAGGTCCATAGCATCATTATTTCTGTTGTACTGTGTGGTTTTTTGCAGCATCAACACTTTTAATAACCTCAAATGCTCTCTTCAGGGTCACACAGAAATCAGGCTGTTCTACATTAGTACTATTCTATGTGATATATAAAATATTCTAGAGAAATATAGAAAAATATACTATAGCAACGAAGTTGTAAAATTGGCTGTGACTTTACACAGAAAAGGTCAGCAAGTGATTTTTTCACACTAAAATCATGTTATCACACATATTGTTTATGTGTTGTGGTTATACTTTTGAAATAGTGAGTATTTTAACATTTACTGATTGGCCCCATTCACTTCCATTGTAAGTGTGTCACTGTAACCCAGATTTTTGCTTTTTTTTTTTTTCTTAAAGAAAAGGAGACGAGTCGAAATAATTTTTTTTGGTAATCAATATTATACCACAAATGCTGTCGACTGAGCTTATCTTGTATTGAATCCTGAATATTCATTTAACAAAGAAATAATAAGAGTTGTGTTTCTCAGGAGAGTTGCAGCAATTTTCTCAATATTAGTGTGCGTAATTATTAGACAACTAGGTAACACTTTATTTCTTTTTTTTCTCACCTTAAAATTAAAGTTAGGTTTTAGCAAATAACTAATGTAAAATAACATTTTGGGCATTTCAAGATATTCTGTATTGTTGAATACGGCCCGTCGGACAAGACTGAGGACTAATTTTAGTTCTTTGAAAAAGGGATTGTTTAAAGATTGCATTCAGGCGATGATGTTATTACAACTATTGACCAGAAGAGGTCGCTTGTTCTTAGCAGACCTGCTGATCACTGTAGGACTCTAGCGTGCAACATCTAACATTTGTTCATCATTTATAAGGTAAAATGAGCTACATTTGACTGTGAATGTAATTGTGATGAGGAGGAGGGTGTGGCCAGGTTGTAAGGAGCTGCATGTGTGTGTGTGCCGGTGTTTGTGTGCTGAAAAGCACTGTTAAGTTGTATTTGAGTTGAACTGTTGGTGTCATTAAAAGTCGTTTGTGATTGTTCACCCAGTTCATGCTTCCTCCTTTACGATAAGCAAGAGACCTTTTCCACAGTTATGTTCTTGGGGGGTGAACATTGTTAGAGTGAGGATTTTTAATCCGGGCCCTTGGTAGAAAGGAGAAAATCTTGGCCCTTGCCACCTCCTTCAAAGTTGCCCGTCTCTGCGATCGATCGATCAATCAATAGATAGATAGATAGATACTCTGATCTCATCCACACTGCACAGTTTCATTTTGATGTGGCCGGGGAGTGCAGAGTTGTCAAAACCTTCATCTCTGGTGTAATTGTTTTGGTTTGTGGGAGAGGTAACTACATATAAGTTTACAATAATGAAAACACCCTCTCGATACCTTTAAGGTTTCACAGAAATGAGAGCAAACAGTTTTGCATCATTTTTCAGAAGAATAATTGGTCTCCAGTTGTCAGTATAAAGTTTGTCCTTATTAGGCTTAGGAATAATTGGATTGAGTCCTTGTTTAAGAGTTGCAGGTTATTCTCCGTATTCTATGGATTCTCTGAACATAAAAAGGGAGATAATTGAACACTGAACATCTTAGAACTCACTAATTAGCCCATCATTCCCTGGAGACTTATTATCTTTCAAGCCCATAATATAATCTTTTATCTGTTCCAAATAAATGTCTTTATTAATAAATATTTTTAATTCTTCATCAAATGTCTTTGTTGTATCAGAAATTTTACTTAAAACAAATCTATTTTTATGTCATTATAAGGGTCTGAAGTTTAAAGATCAGCAATTTCTTTATTTTAACATACAATATTATTAATCATAAGTTTACATGTAGATGATAATTCACTATATCTTTTCTCTAAACTACAAAAAAAAAAACATATATATATATAGAGAGAGACAGTCAATCCGTGCATCTTATCATGTGGCTTGTTGTGCATGACACCGCAGAGACTCCCAGCATGTGGAGGCTCATGCTACTCTCCGCGATCCACGCACAAATGACCACGCGTCCCATTGAGAGCAAGAACCACTAATCATGACCACAAGGAGGTTACCCCATGTGACTCTACCCTACCTAGCAACTGGGCCAATTTGGTTGCTTAGGAGACCTGGCTGGAGTCACTCAGCAAACCCTGAATTTGAACCCGCAACTTCAGGGGTGGTAGTCAGCATCAATACTCACTGAGCAACCCAGGCCCCCATAGTTAGGAAATCTTAAGATAAGAGTAAGGCGAAGTTGAACTCGTTGCTATGGATGACGTCACGTTTTATTTGCATGCTCTTTTAAATCACCCTTAGTGACTGGTAGACAAGGAACCACTATTTATCAGCTTAGACAGACAACGATATATTTATACAGCTCTGGAAAAATTAAGAGACCACTTCAAATGTTCAGTTTCTCTGGATTGACTTATTATACACTGGCAGCTAAAAGTTTGGAATAATGTGCAGATTTTTCTGTTTCGGAAGGAAATTGGTACTTTAATTCACCAAAGTGGCATTCAACTGATCACAAAGTATAGTCAGGACATTACTGATGTGAAAAACAGCACCATCACTAAGTCATTTTTGATCAAATCTAGACAGGCCCCATTTCCAGCAGCCATCACTCCAACAACTTATCCTTGAGTAATCATGTTAAATTGCTAATTTGGTACTAGAAAATCACTTGCCATTATATATCAAACACAGTTGAAAGCTATTTGGTTCGTTAAATGAAGCTTAATGTTGTTTTTGAGTTGCCACAGTGTGCAATAGACTGACATGTCTTGAGGTCAATATTTGGTCAAAAATGGCAAAAAAAAGAAACAGCTTTCTCTAGAAACTCGTCAGTCAATCATTGTTTTGAGGAATGAAGGCTATACAATGCTTGAAATTGCCAAAAAACTGAAGATTTCCTACAAAGGTGTACACAACAGTCTTCAAAGATAAAAGGACATCTGGCTCTAACAAGGACAGAAAGAGATGTTGAAGGCCAGATGTACAACTACACAAGAGGATAAGTACATCAGAGTCTCTAGTTTGAGAAATAGATGCCTCACATGTCCTCAGCTGACAGATTCATTGAATTCTACCCACTCAACACCAGTTTCATGTACAACAGTAAAGAGAAGACTCAGGGGTGCAGGCCTTATGGGAAGAATTGCAAAGAAAAAGCCACTTTTGAAACAGAAAAACAAAAAGAAAAGGTTGAAGTGGGTAAAGAAACACAGACATTGGACAATAGATAATTGGAAAAGAGTGTTATGGATCTTCACCCCATTGAGCTTTTGTGGGATCAGCTAGACTGTAAGGTGTGTGAGAAGTACCCGACAAGGCAGCCACATCTATGGCAAGTGCTACAGGAAACGTGGGGTGAAATGTCACCTGAGTATCTGGACAAACTGACAGCTAGAATGCCTGCAAAGTATCTGCAAAGCTGTCATTGCTGCACATGGCGGATTTTTTGATGAGAACTCTTTGAAGTAGTTTAAGAAGTTCTGAATTTTTTTTTTCAAATTGTAATAGTAATTTTTCACGTTATTAATGTCCTGACTATACATTGTGATCAATTGAATGACACTTTGGTGAATAAAAGTACCAATTTCTTTCCATAAGAGCAAAACCTGTACATTATTCCAAACTTTTGGCTGCCAGTGTAGGTACGTGTTTGAATAAAATTAATATTTTCGTTTTATTCTATAAACTACTAACAACATTTCTCCCAAATTCCAAATAAAAATATCGTAATTTAGAACATTTATTTGCAGAAAATGACAACTGGTCAAAATAACATGTAGCACCCTCTTCCCTCCAAGGGGTGATAGACCTGGGCTTTTATAGGGCGGGCACTCGGGTTCAGATTTGTGTAACTCGGCTAATTTAAAGGGTTCCTCTGGTACACCATTAACCTACTGTATAACACACCAATATGCAGTAAATCTTAAGCTTAAATGTAACTGTGAATAGGAAGTAACCCTCTAATTACTGAAAATAACTGTTTAAGACAATATACACTTTAATTTAAGTAAATGAATAAACTCAGCAAATTCCAATTAGAATAACCAATTTGCAAGATTTAAAGAGACAAAAAATATTAAATTAGATCAAATGAACAGGAATAATAATCTTAAAGATTTAAAATAATATAAATAAAATGAATAAAATTTATTGACTTTGAATTAACAAGTTCACAGCCTAAACCTATTACACACTAATAATACTGCAAATCAGGTTTTAAACACACTCTTTTTGACTGTTTCACCAACCACAGCTGAATATGGAAATATACGTTTGGTATAACACTTCACAGGTAAGTGCAAATAAAATGTCTCTCAATATATAACACTCTTGGTTTTACCTTGTACTTAAGAAAATTTCAATGTATGAAATATCCAATAAACACTCTGAAAATTGTATATATATATATATATATATAAACGAAAGTTTACATGAAATACCTTTGTAACAAAATAATACGTAAAACAACTAACTCACCACCCTCCGTTGCAGGCCTGTACCGTTGCTAGTGTGCGTTGTGTCCCGAAACAGAAGAGAATTGGCCCCTTCACTCCGAGGAACCAAACAAAATAAAGACTGAGTACCTTAATTCCTCTTTGGCGATCTGGACCTCTGTATTAGGGAAACTAAGTCGCTAAACAGTAGTAGGTTCTCTCAGACTCGACCCAAATTGTCAGCTCCGCGCTAGTCCATTGTTGCCAGGACAACCCGGCACCAGGCGATTCAGGGCGCTACCTGTATGTCATTCGGGATGAGTATCCCAGTTCATTATCACCATGGTTGACGATGATGAGTGAAGCAGCAAGCTAGTATAGTCCACACACAGTTGTGTACGAGACGGCTCTGCTCAATTACACTACTATCTAACTATAGTTTGTCTGATGCTCACACCTGAATTGGTGAAAACACTGAGATGTATTCCTTCAACTGTCGTTCCTTTTGAACAGCTTTAACTAGACACTAAAAAAATACAAATAAAATACATCAACACAATGCTGTGGATGAACTCTTGTCAACATTCTGACAGCAAATATGGAGTAAATAAATTAGTGCTGTTCGGATTATCGCAATTCACTCTCACACTCAGCGCATACACTCTCCCTCTTCATACGTGTTCACCATGCCCCTCCCCCAAACTCACAGAAACCAATAATGGATCAAATCTTTCACCGTGTCTCGTTTCGAAGGCTGCAGTTTACCGAGTGTCCTCCTTTAAACAAGCCTCGTTTAAACGAGACAGCCTTCGTAGGACAAACGGAAACAGAACGTGACATGGTTGCTATGACAGCACGCCACTCTTTAACAAGCGCGAGCGCTTCGAGTGAGAGGGTAACAAAGTCCATTTAGACGGGAATGTATAATGTCAATATTAGGAGAGTTATAATGATGTAAAGAGAAAAGAAAATAGATTTTACAGGTGTACTTTTAGCCTTAATACTTTTTTTTAATTATATATATTAATAAAACTTGCGTTTGAACATCATATTTACGGGCACATTGGCGTTATTTATGTATTTTTTTTAGACATTTCCGTTGAAGCAAAGAATTGTGGGTTGTGAGTGCCCACGAAGGATACACCTCATGCATCCTCCGAATTCCCGTGAAAGGGACCGACAAATGCGACCTCCGGATGACGCAGCCTTCCAAACGAGACACAGCCCTGGGACTAATGACTTGTTCACAATATGAATAAAGTGTTAACTAACTTGTTTGAAAAAACACGTTTTTTAAGAGTACTTCACAACCAAACATTATAAATAATACGGTGTCTCATCACCACATACCACTCACCTACAGTGATTACATCGCTTCAGAAGACATATATTAAACCAATGGAGTCATATGGGTTACTTTTAGGCTGCCTTTGTGTTTTTTGGAGCTTGAAAGGTCTGGTCACCATTCACTTGCATTGAAAGGACCTACAGAGCTGAGATATTCTTCAAAAATGTTTTGTTTGTGTTCAGCAGAAGAAAGTCATACAAATCTGGGATGGCATGAGGGTGAGTACATTTTTTTTTTTTTTTTGGGTGAATCATCCTTTTAAGTTGGTTCCTTTCAATGTTTTTGTCAGTTACTATAACAGGATATGACAAAATATGAATGCATTTATGTTTTCAATGGACAGTTCAATCCATTACTTTGTAAGACATCCAAAATAGCTTTATTAGTGCCCTGAAAATAAATAATAAAAAGAAACATAATAAAAAATATAGAAAGATTTGGCATTAGTTTTAAATCAGTTGTAAATAGAGCAATACATTGTGTCTTCTCAGTATTTTACTGTTGACAAATGTTTAGAATTTAATGAAATTTAAGTGCAGTGCTAATATTTTTAATAGGCCAATTGGAGCAATATTGTGAAATCAAAATAAACACTTAATATGTTGGGTTACTGTCCAGTGGGATTCACATTTCCTATTCAGTAAAATGCACTTTCACAAAAACATTACACAATTATCATTGCACACATAATGCATCTTCTAAAATCTGCATCTGAAATTAACATTTTAGGGACATTGTTTAGAGAAATTGAGAAGGTTCACCAGAACTCCTATTAAAAGATACTAATTTCTGTAACAGAACAAAAATATATATATATTTTAAAATACAATGGTAAATGTACTAATAATTTTGACTTTATTACAATCAATTTCAGTGCAAAGACAGACATTTAATCTTGACAACTTATGTGACTATTTCAAGACCACAGCAGTGTTAAACGGCTCCCAAAGTGAGACTCAAACCCCAAGTGTTCCGTTCTGATTGTAGAACTCTTAGCAGAGTGAGAAACAGCATTGCAAGATGCAGAAGTGGATTATTGGATCAACTTTCCAACATACGTGTTTTGTCACAATGCAAGTGCATTTCAAATATGGCTATGAATACATTCATGTAGATATTCAGTGGTTTAAAATCACTACTTTAAATGGTAAACTAAATAACATACGGGCCTTGGGTATTACTAGTAAATGCAGCACAACACAGTTAGCCTACATTTAAAGGATTTAAAGCATCATTTAAAATAAATAGTTTTCAGTTTCAAATGCCATTGTAGAAATTTAGTATTCACAGTCAGCCATAATTACTTTATTCATTGAGTGAAAGTGTCAAATAACAGAGTGCCCCTTCCTCCATTAGAAAGCAACAAAATATTTTAGCACCCATTTAGTAGAAATACACAATATTTACACAAATCTTTAGTCTGAATTTGCTACTTGATAAATTTGGCAAGAGCAATCGAGATTCCAACCTACCGAAGCAACTAAAAAACGAAACCTTTGTAACTTTTTTCTTAATGACAGTGCAAATCCTTTTAAAATATGCATTTTAAGCATAAAAAAAAATGCCCCATCATAAATTTGCACTTGAAAGGTCAATTAGATATCTCACAGAAATGCAGATTTCTGGGGCTTGAGTTTGTTGGACAGTTTTATATATATATATATATATGAACACAGGTACAAAAAGAAATTTATATTTAACATAATAGAAAAGAAAATGTTTTCTCCCTTCTCTTTCTCTTAATCAGACTGAAGCCTGTAACCAAGGCTAATATCCTACTGGTGTTTCTAATGCAACATCTGCAGAATGCCTACAGCTAGATAACACACACACACACACAAAAAAAAAAAAAAAACGTATGAGAATAAAAACAATATTCTCTGTTCTATTGAAAAAGGCACTTGTGCAAATAATGTCAAATAAAAAACCACTTGACAAGAAATTTGGTCGTTTATATGATGTAGGTCTATCAACATTGTGTGAGGTTTCAGTGAGGTTTCTAAGATAAAGCATAGTTCTTGAAGTGTGGACTTTTAGACTTTATTATCTGCTCAAGAAGGGCAACAATATCCATTTGCAAGTGCAGAATAAACACTGTATCAATGTACTTAAATAAATTATATTAGATTTTAAAAGTTAGAAATTAGAAGCATTCATTTCATAAAAGTGAATTACACCTGACTTGGAGACAGTTCCTTGGAGCACAAATAGAGATGCAGAATATAGCACAACCTGGCGACTGTTGCTAATGAATGAAGGGAAATTAAGCTTCTCCACACAGTGGTGGGTCTTTGATGAATCTGGTGGGAAATTTGCTGGGGGGAGTCTGTAAGCTTCTTTACAGATTCTTGGGCATGCTTGTATGAACAGAATATATTTTGAGGCAGCTTCATTTTGCATCAAAGATTTTCTCCATGAAAACTTCACGAAGGCTTCTCAGCTGTAAAAGAATATGATAGTGAATAGTTTTCTAAACAATTACTCTGAATAATGCATTTGATTTATTAACTTTACATAAAGTTGATTGAATACATGTACACAATAAATATGTATATGCTAAGTAATGAAAGCTCGTGAATAAGCACAGCAAAGCGCCGTTTCTAATTTCACATGCGAAAAGGGCATTTACATAGACGTCTTGAAGGCACAAATGCACAAACCTGCACAATTTTTTTAATTTTCTCCCCAATTTGGAATGCCCAATTCCCAATGCACTCCAAGTTGAGAACCACATTATGGCGACCACGAGGAGGTTACCCCATGTGACTGTACCCTCCCTAAAAATCGGGCCAATTTGGTTGCTTAGGAGACCTGGCTGGAGTCACTCAGCATGCCCTGGATTCGAACTCGTGACTCCAGGGGTGGTAGTCAGCGTCTTTACTCGGCCCCCAAACATGCACATTTAATTCTAAGGGTCAGAGTACCGGTAGAAAATGGTCATGAACAGCTAAAATACTGCATTTTGGCACAAAAAAAAAGAAATAATAAGTGGAACTCGTGGGGGGAGGTATGACCCCTTTAATATATTAAACAATTCTGTAAAATGCAGACTTGAGACAAAATTAAAGTAAACAAGTAAATACATAAAATCTTAAAAGTTTGTCAAATGCCCCATGTGGCCAATGTTAAATGGAAACTCGCAGTACAAGTTTGCAAAAGTATATTTAAACCAGAGTAAATGATTTCCCATGTATCTCCTGACTATAAATACTTTTGGCTCTGTGCTGCTCTCTTACAATGATCAAAACCCCAGATATGTCAGTCAATGTGCCAAAAGAAGATGGCAGTGTTATCACAAACATGTACATTCTCAGTTTACCAATGGACGTCTTAACACATTGTTGGCCATTTTCTTACCATGCAAGTGAGGCTGTTATAATTCTCCCTCTTCATTTCTAGTCGCCACCTTTTGAGAATACTCTCGTTTTGAGCTGCAACCGAAAAGTCCGTTGATGGTCAACATGTGCATGACTAAACAGCTGAGTATGTTAAACCTCAGCCCACCATCCACTAACAAAACCCTCACACCATAATAAACCACAGACAAGCCTTCCACCAAAACAAAGCAGCACACCGCTTCCAATATAGGCTATTAACAGAGGGTAACAAAAATCCATCCACCATTTCCAAAAATTTTCATGGGAACTAAATAGAATTTTTAAGGCTGGGCATACGTGGTGTGAGTTGACACTTGGAAGGTCGTGAGCCCCTGCACTAGCTCAGTTCACCTGATAATTTTACAGATGCAGTGGTACACGATATGACTTTAAGACCTGGCAAATTTCAAAAGTTACATTAATTTTTGTGCTATTTATCATTATAAAACCAAGTTGTGGTAGCAATAGCTTGCAATTCAGAAATAAAAAAAGAAGACTAATATGGCCAGGGGCTGTGTTAACTCGAAAACTCTCTATAATTGTTTTATTTTTTTAAACATTAACTGATAATTCTAATTCTAAATTTATGTCTTATATTTGCCCAGCAATCAACTGACAGGTAGAACTTTCCCCCTAGAAGTCTTTGGTTTCACCAGACTCGCACTTGAAAAGTAAAAAAAGAATCATATTTCCACTGTCAATGTATATAACATTATGATGGATGCTACATGCCCCTGAATGTAGCCCTAGAACTTATAAAATGAATACAAGTATGACAGACAAAAATAGACCATGACGGAAATTTTACAACTCTGTCCATCAGAGTGATGGATATTTTTTTTTTAAAGCCTAACTTTTGTGTATGGCAAAGGATTTGTTTGAGCAGAGAGCAGCATGGCCATTCTGTAGAATTTCTCTCAGTGATGCAGTTGTGAATTATATGGAAAAAGCACAATTGTAACACCACGAATTTCCCCAAATGTGTAAAAGCTTCACGAACACTCAGTTTTCATAGTTTTAATAGATCGTGCAAAATGTAACTCCTGATTGATCAACTTCAGGTAAGTCGCCAAATCGGCTCATTCAACCGCACACACTCATGAACCCGACAGCAGCCGAATTTTTTAGACACGTTTAAAAATTATTGGGAGGTCGTAAACTGCTCGTAAGCCACTCTGCTCTGCTCATAATATCTCTCACGCAATGCAAGCCACGACCGCACAAGCCCTAATGATTTTTATGCAATTTCTCCTGACAGAAAGAAAAAAAAAAAAAATCAGTCCGGAGCTCGCACGACAGGCGAAAAATTGTACCGTGTAGGCCCGGTCTAAGCTGTAACGGTGTTCAGCCAGCAATTATTTCCTTTGCAAATTATTTATATTTGCTTTTTGTGTGAACATATATGTTTTATTACTTGCTCAATAATGATTCTACATATCATACTTTAAAGCCAGGCAAAAGTCAATGTCTGGGAGCAAATAAAAAAAGATGATCAACAGCTCACACAAATAATTGTATACCAGTCATTTTAATTGAGTAACTTTAAATAGAAAGGAATCTACATTTCCCATGAAATCTTTTGCAACCCTAAATGCAAAGCATTTATTTATTTAGCTTTTTTACCTCTTAATAGGTTAAAAAGTTAAATTACCACTGAGTTTTCTCAGTGTCAATTATGCACTTTATAAATTATAAAGAAAAAAAAATTAACAATCTACAAATCGAACAAGCACATGCAAAGAGAAACTGTGACAATGCAGTGCATTGAACTTACTTTTTCCCTTTGGTGAAACAATATACTCCAGTTCCAATTAGAGCAAAAACTAAAAAACAGAAGGATTTTACCCCAGTTAAGTGTTACAGATGACTAACCCTGATTATTCAAACAAGTAAATGTTTTTAAAAATGTAATATGTTTGTAATAAAGTTATAATCTTACTGAATTATACACAGAAATTGCAATACATATGCATAATTGGTAGGAAGGTAAGAGATGTCTAGATCATCTTGTGTTTGCATACAGTGAAAAGGTAAATAATGTGTGACTTACCAGCAATCACTCCCAGTACTGACAGCACTATAACTAATGATAAGAGAAAATAAAACAAAAATAACATTATGACTAGGGGTTAAATTGGTGCAAAACGGTCTGGAACAGCGTTCCAACACCTCGGCATGGCATTCTGGCACCTAATCCAGTCTGTTCCACTATATCTGCCAAGAGCAGCACTGTTTTAAGAGCATAAAATGCAAGTGAATGGTGACCAAAACTTTGAAGCTACAAAAAGCACAAAGGCAGCATAAAAGTAATCCATAGGACAGCAGTGGTTTAATACGTCTTCTGAAGTGATCTAACCTGTTTTGGGTGAGAACAGACCAAAATGTTACTATTTTTTCACTTTAAATCTTGCCATTAGCAGTCTCCTTGGCGATCATGATTTCACGCTTGATTACACTTCCTAATGTCTGACGCATGCACAGAGCGCTAGATAGCCCAAGGAAGTTTTATTGAACCTGAAATCATGATCACCAAGGAGACTGCTGATGTCAAGATTTAAAGTGAAAAAGAAGTTACATTTTGGTCTTTCTCACCCAAAACCGATTTGACTGCTTCAGAATACTTGGCAATAAAGCTCATTCTGATTCTAATAAGACATGGATTAAACCACTGAGTCTTATGGATCGCATTTATGCTGACTTTGTGTGCTTTTTGAAGCTTCAAAGTTTTAGAACCGCTTTACTTGCATTGTATGGACATTGAGAGTTGAGATATTCTTCTAAAAATCTTTGTGTTCAGCAGAAGAAAGTCACACACATCTGGAATGGCATGAGAGTGAGTAAATGATGAGAGAATTTAGATTTTTGGGTGAACTATCCCTTTAAGACAGACCCACTGATGGACACTAGAGTACTACAATTATCACATACCACCAGTTTCATAGAGATTTTAACAGGGTTCTCCCACCTTTTGACCAATACATTTCCATTTGTATGTGAATCAAGGATAAGGATTTTTTAAAAATCATTTTATACACATTTCCATAGCTTTACCAGGCCTGGAAATCAAAATTGTAATATTCCCTGGTATTTCCAGGGTTTTTTTTTTATGACTGTGGGAACCCAGTTTAAAGCAGAACAAGAATAGCATAGAAAAATAATCCAAATAAAATAATAAATGATACAGCATGAACTAGGTTTATTCAAGAAAGGATTAGAACAAGGAAACTCACCATATACAGGAGTTGGAGTTGGAGATGGAGCTGGTGTGGGGTTTGGAGGACGATGTGTGGGGATTCCAGGGTCCACTTAGCGGGAAAAAAGACAAGGAACCAATCACCAAAAAATAAATAAATAAAAAATCCATACAATTTTTAAGCTATATTTCAAGTCTTCCAAAGCCATTCAATAGTGTTTTGGAGCAACAGACTGAAATTTAAGTCTTGATTCATGAAAATCTTCCCCTTTACCCATCGAATGTGGAGCGCACACGGGAGCATCTTCGTTTACATAACTGCAGCACATTAAGCACACTTGACACCATATAAGGATATGAAATTGCACCCAAACTTCATTGTTTCTTGTGTGTACCATCACAAATATATATGTGTAAGTGAATGAGATATGAAAACTAGGGCAGTCTTTCATGCCCCCCCACACTGTTAAAAACCAGTGCTATACAGCAATTGAATCTGATGCAAAACTCTAACAGCTCCAATACCATTCTAATCATCACAATCATTACTTCTTTAGCTTTATTTGTTTGGTAAATCACTGAAATGCGATGATTAGCTCGAACAAAAGCTCAATTACTAAAACTGTTTCTCTTCAAATGAAATGAGGGTTAGTACATGACATTTTTTCATTTTGGGGTAAACAATTCCTTTAATTATGTTTTACTTTTTCACACAACTCTAGACTGACATTAATAGCAAATAAAAGGGTGTGCAATCATACTGTAATACAATTAAAAATCAATATTTCTGTCTTACCAGTGCATTCTGATGGTTTAGGGTTCCATCCATTTTCTGTACACACAATATAACCGTTTCCATCCATTTTATAGCCAGTTTCACATTTGTACTCTATAAAGTGATTCAGTTTGTAGGGGGGGGATTTTCCACCAGTTCTAACTGAATGTGGAATTTCAGGCTTTGGACACCCATCTAGATTTAAAAAAAAAAAAAAAAACAGCAGTAAGGGGAGAACATAATCACTCATATTCACATGCTCTCATTCTCAAATGTATTGCCTATATCAGTCCACCAGGATTTCAAGGCACTTTTTCCTGATTATTGCGGCCCAAAATATTCTGCGGCTTTTTGTGTTGTTTTGCAGTGAAACGCATCATGTATACCTGTGTAATCCGTCTCAATGATGGTTTAAATGCAAATGTAAATTACATGTAAATATTTTAGTGCACAATAACTGATTATGCAGTTAGCAAGGACAAATATTAAATACACACAAAAATACCATACATTTAGGTGAAACCTGTGATATGGCTATTGGAAGACCCTTAATTATTTGTGTATTAAAATGTTCTGCTTCAGAGAAAGCAAGAAAACTTTTCTAAAGTTAAATTAGACCTACAATAAATCTGTAAACTAAAAACAAAAAATGAGGATTCAATAATTACGCCTGTTGCGATTATTACATTGTCTAACGCAGAAATCTGATATATGGACATATACGAACATTAAATTAGTTCATATTCTTTGAGCATTTATGTACATATTCAAATTCCACAAGTATCTGGAAATAATATATGTTAAATATATAAAAACTGCCATTGTTTTTATATTTTGAAATGCCCCCTGCAGTTTAGCTGGTGAAAAGCATTGCTACGATGGTCCACCAACTAGATTAACACTAGCCAGCATAAACCAGCCTACACCAGCATGGGAACTGCATAATAGTTAAGACAGTCTTTTCAGCAGGGATAACAGCAGGTTTCTGTGTCTCATTTGCAGCACTCAGGGTTAAGATTAAACGTTAATTGTGATGTACCCTGTCTGCGGTCCCGTAAAAGTTTAGACAACGTTTTTGATAGTGAACACGAAATTTTCCAGTTTCACTTTAATTTAACATTCGTGTAATGGCAAATGTTCTTGGCCAACACGGGCTCATACATGCAGGATTAAAGACACACAGTGTCACAGAGGAGTCGTCGAGGAGGAGACGTTACTCTGTTAATTTGGAGATGATAGAATGGCACATGTGCATTTGGATATGTCATGACTGCTTCGAGCATTTGTTTTGCTGATGTCAAACATGGAGGAAAGCTATGGGAATACCTCAGATTCATGGTTTATGTGAAATTTTGTGGGCATTATATAAAATTGCAAGCTACCGCAAATAATGCAGAGATTGGTTGAATATTCAAGAATTCTTGAGATCGCTAAATCCTGGAGGGACTGATATATTACAAATATAACAAAATGTATATATACTGTAAATTCATTTTATGAACCGTCACACCAATGAGTTTGTTGGACATCCCATTCCAAAACCATGGGCATAAATATGGAGTTTCCTCTCGCCCCATATTATTACTGGTATTGCGAATGGTGATGTGAGAGTTGCTATGGTGATGTGTACAGCTGCACAGCCATGGAAACCCATTTAATGAAGTTCATGATGCACACAGTTAGCTGATCTTATTCCAGAGGCAGTTTGGAACTCTGTAGCGAGTGATGCAACAGATGATGAACAATTTTTACGTGTTATGCTTCAGCAATCAAGTGAGCTCTGCGAGTTTGAATGGTCTACCATAGCTGAGCTTTTGTTTCTCCTAGACCAGGGGTCAGCAACCTATGGCACGGGTGCCAATGGGGTAATCACTGGCATGCCAGCAACGCCAAGAGAGAAGTAGACTATTTTATTTATATAAATTCCGCACCTGCATTTCAATCTAGATCTTGATGTAATCCTTCCTCATGATCACACTGCATGTTTTCATGAGCTGAATGGGAGGCTTAACAAAAAGTTATGTGACGAGACTGCAGTATACCCAACAGACTCGTGCAGCGCATGCAAGCCATTCGTGCATCACAAGCCAGCAGCGTGTCATTTTTGGTTAATTTTGTGAGTAAACGTGCCCGCTTTGCTTTGGTCAGGCTGTGCAGATGACAGCCTACATTCCATGTTTCAGTTTCTATTTGCTTTCAAAACACCACTATTAATCCTTGAGATTTCCAACCCAGCATACAAGTTATACCCTCCTCAAACCATGGTCAAACTCAAAATTACATTAAACGATTAAAAGAGAAAACAAACCCACATCGTGAGGTTCAAAAATCTTTTCAAGTCTATTCAAAATCTAAATTAAACCTGGAAATAAAAGTTTTAGGATTTTGCAGGTGCGATTCACTGAAAAGGGCTAAATAGTTGATCGGCTTGTGATGTGAGAATGGCTTGCATGCGTAGCACAAGTCACACTGCCATTCAGTTGAGCAAAACACGCTGCGTGATCATGAGGAAGGATTACATCAATATGTAGATTGGAATGCAGGTGCAAAAAACTTCATATAAATAAAATAGCCTGCTCCTCTCTCGCTGTTGTTTGCGTGCCCTCTGCATGATTTTGAAAAATGTATGACATAATATAAGAAATATTAAAGATTCCACACAATTTTGTGACAAGTAATCAAATAAGCAAATTTGTGACATTAACTGTTACTCATTTTGTACAAAAGGACAGGTTTTCTTTCATTAAAGCAATTTCACAAGATGCTCTGTGAAAATTCACATGCAGGATCATGATTATATCATAATCATCCAGTTTTGCACATTTTTCACTCGAACTGTTATGCTGATAATATAATTTGTAATGAAAAAAAAAACGATTAAATTAGAAAAATGCTGAATAGAAACATTTTCACAAGTGGACTTAATCTTCTGAATTTTTGTTTGTTGTCAGCTATTGACCAGTGAATTAAAAAAAAAAAAAAAAAAAAAGGCACTCCATGTCAAAAAGGTTGCCGACCCCTGTCCTAGACGCTTCCACTTCACAATAATAGCACTCACAGTTGACCAGCGCAGATCTTGTAGAGCAGAAATATCATGAACTGACTTGTGGCAAAGGTGGCATCCTATGACAGTGCCACATTTAAAGTCACTGAGCTCTTCTGTATGACCCACTGTACTGCCAATGTTTGTATATGAAGATTTCATTTCTATGGGCTGGATTGTATTAATCTGTAAGTGATAGGTGTGGCTGAAACACCAGAACTCAATTAGTAGGGGTGTCCACACACTTTTGGTTGTATAGTGTAATTATCTATACAATGCCATTTGATGATCCATGTTATCCCAGCATGATTTGACAATGTTCTTAAGAGCATTTTTTGTGCTTCAACAGAAGCAAGGAAATCTAACCTTTCATACAAAGGAGTAACATGGTCAATAATGGCAACAAATTCACTTATTTGATTAGTGACCTGCATATAGTGAATAATCATGAATATTTCTTATTACTTTTATATATTTTTATTCATAACTTTTTTGTTTGACATTTTTTTCAAAATCTTAATTTCTGTCTGTTTCCAGATTTATATTAAATTTTGAATATACAATGTGGACTCGAATGGCACCGTATATATATATATATGTTTCTCTCTCAACTGGCATGTCAACCAACTTACCAAAACATTTTGGTGGCGCTGGTTGAAAAGTTCCATCTTCAGAACAATGAAGTTCTGCATTTCCAACAAGAGTAAATCCACTGTTACATTTGTAGGTGACAGCTTGTAAATATTCATAACTTTCCAAAGGCACATCTTCAAGCTGCCCATTTTCTACTACTGGAGGTGGTGGACATTTCACCGCTGAAGAGAAACAAACAAGACAATGTCCTAGTAAATACTACGTTTCCAGCATTTATTACTAGGTGCAACTCACTGTGCTCAGCGAAGAGCACTTTTTCAAAGCAAAATATAAGTTCCTTATACGTACCAATCAGGAATGGCTATGAATGCATTTGTGCTCTTCAGTGTTATTTTTTTATTCTACGACAAGAAATGACAAACCTTCACAGACAGGATCTCTGCCATCCCAGACTCCCTCAGCTCGACACGTTCTTTGACTTTCACGCCCACTTAACATATATCTGAAAGAATTTATTCTATTATTTCCAAATATTCAACACAGTAAAAAAAATCTAAATTTCAGATGGTTCAAAACACACTTAAACGGCACAAAGAAACTGACCATTAACTAATCATTTCACTTACCCTTTGTCACAAACTGCTGTAACTGTGTCGCCAAATAAAATTCCATTAGGTATTTCATATCTCCCATGAGAGAAATCTGCAAGGCTTCCACAGGATTTTCCTGTAATGTTTTAAAGAACTATTAAATGGTTTTGATTTGGTTGCAATCATTTGTGAACAAACAAATGTAATGGAAAATAATCTTCAGTCTTTTCAATAATCAATATGTTTTTATATAGCATCTTTCTCAGACACAAGGTTGCTTAATTTAAGGCATATCAAGACATTTGAGGAAATAACTGTGATGCTTCCAATGATAAAACAACTATGATATTCAGCCATTTTAGTGTGTGTACTTTAAAACTATTTAGATAGTTTATGAAAACAAATCTTGTTCAAAGGCAATTTAGAAGAATTTACACAAGTAGGGTACTGCAATGTAAAACAAAATTTCAAAGATGTAATAACAGTAGTTACTTGTGCAATTGAGGGCCAGATCTGTCCACCGGTTTCCTGAACAGGTCACTGATCTGGATGCTTTCGAGTCAACTGGCTTATATCCAGGTACGCACACAAATGTTACAGTGGATCCATCAGAGAAACTATTGGTCAAGATAAATTGGTCTGATAAGATGACATTCTCTCCAAAACGAGGCTGTGTACATTGTGCTGTGGAGAAAAACAAATCATATGTTTACAGTAATCTGATGTTGTACTCTAGTACCAGGTCCTGTACTTTTACAAACATTATTACCACAACTCATCTATCTTTATTATCTGGTAACAAATTAGTGTGATGCAATAATCAGGACAAAGATTCAAGGTTTTTTCTACAAACTACTTTTAAGAAAAATATAGAAATCTAGCTTGTACAGTTAGAATGTTTAAAGCCACACTATGTAACTTTTTTGTTAAAAAAAACAAAATGTTAATAATGAGAGAGTGCAACAAAATCCATCTTCCAAACCATGCATTTACTTTACCCAAATACACTTTGATAAACCTATAATAATGATTTATATTTGAGAGCTGTCGGGACGGATTTCACAGGAAATTGCATACATATGTCATTCGCCCGTGCATGTTGACGTCATATCCGTACACAGAAAATAAGATCCGTCTACTGTAGCGCGTGTGTGGTGTGGGAGTAGCTGAAGCTGAAAGTTTGTCATAACGAACTAGAAAAATTGACCATGGATCATTCAAAACGGCAAACCTCCAGGGAATCACTTTGTAAAAACAAAGAAACCCTGAACAGAGCAGAGTCTACAAGCAAAAAGGGAAAGCGACAGAGTCCGTAATAAAACCCGAATCAGCATCGGCTTGGCTTTTCAGATGTGGCGACAACTCCGAGATCTGAAAGGATTTAAAAGTGACTCAGCAGGTAAGATATTTTATTGATATGGTTTATGTATAGTTGTGTATTCTCACACACACACACACACACACACACTATGTGTGTGTGTGTGTGTGTGAGAAAAACAATAATTATACTGTAATCAGTGCAGAACTTTCACTTGTAGCACAAGTGTGTATTTTTCTTTGTAACAGCAATCATTTATATAAATAAATCCTTTAGTCCTAGGCTTGCCAAGGATATGTGAGTCTTGAAATGATGTTGAACACTGGTTGGTAACAATGACAATCTATAAATTAGTTACTACCGTGGTCTATTTGGCCAGAATATCCTGCAGTTCTAAAAATTTTACAACGTTTGACCTCATAGACTAACAATAATTATGTCTAATGTTAACAAAATTTGCTTTACTTTTGTAATGTTGCTGATTTCAAAACATCAATGTTTCCAATAAGTCAAAACAACAAAATAGGATATGGCACTTATCTGCTCAGATGACATGTTTTCAGATATCAGTCTTTTTCTTTCTTTCATTATGTCCATTCGCTCTGATAAGATGTCTTGTATTCATATGTACAGCGGTGCCTCAAACCACATTCATCTGCTCAGAGGAGCAGAGCCGAACCAAAACCAAAATAACTGTCCTTCCGCAGACACATGCAGTTTTATTTTTTAACCGCTGGAGGCCAAAAGTTACATAGTGTAACCTAGTTTAAGTGTGCATTTTTACTTTCTCCACAAAAAAAAAAAAACAACACGCAGTAGTCGGTCACTAGAAAAGTAAACATCTATTTACTCAGCCCTTGCACATCAGTAAATTACAGAAAGTTTATTAACAGTTTTTACCTTTTTCATAAGTGTTTTTTAGAGGCAATGGAGTTTCTTGTAAATCTTGTAAACCAGATTTCTCAATACTAAAACAAATGCAAGTGTTGTATATAAGCATGCAGGAAGAAAAAAAAAAGAGACCCATAAAGGTCATCCAACAAGAGACCTGTTATCTAAAGGTAAACATTTTTTGATGCAATTTTTCAGCAATTAGCATTTTGAATAAAAACCAATAGTAAAAATATAGCCGTAAGCAGCAATCATCAGTGTCCAAGCACATGTGAAGAAATAACCAAAATAATCAGAATTGACAGAAATGATCTAGTGGATGCCAAATTATACAAATTGACTATATAAAAGCTGCTGAAAGCTGACTGATCGATGGCAGCCATGTTTTTCAAAATATGCGACTGTTCTCATAGACCTTGATGACACCTTGGACGAATAAACTGCATGCAAAATTTCAAGTCAATCGGACCAACGGTTCCATAGTTAGAGCCAATTTTGTTTTTAACCATTATAGCGCCACCAAGAGGCAGAGGTGCGCCTCAGAATGACATCATACATAAGTGTACCAAATTTGGTGATAATATCTCAATCTGTTCAAGAGTTATAACCATTTTAGTAAAAGTGGCCACACCCATTATGAACGTTTTGGCATACCATTTGATGATAAATTATAATTTTACAATTCCTTTGATTACTTTTCATTTTGGAACTCCAGAGAATGTTTCTGCACTGGTTTGGTTCCAATCGGGTGAACGGCCTACGACTAGTTAGAAAAAGTCATCTTTTAAAATAATCTCAAGTATTTATTGAACATTTTGTTTCAAACCAATGGTGCTTAAGGCAAAGTTGTTTAGAATGAGGAGATTTACAGCATGGTCTGAATAATGAGTTTCTTTTTTAAACACAGCGGTATATACAACAATTTACATGAATGTAAAATGCAAAAGCGCCTCCAGGTGGCTAATTTTTGTCAAATTTTGCACAGACCTCTTGGACCAAGAGACAAAAAGGCATACCAAGTTTAGTTCCGATCGGCCTTATTTAACCCTATATAAAAACTGATTGGTTGATGTTTTAAGATATGCGACTGTGCTCATAGACCTTGATGGCACCTTGGACAAAGACAGTGCATGCAAAATTTCAAGTCGATCGGACAAACGGTTCCATAGTTAGAGTCATTTTTAGTTTCATTATTATAGCGCCACCAAGAGACAAATGTGTGCAATATTTTTTATGTCCTCTCAATGAGCCCATACATACGTGTACCAAATTCGGTGATAATCTCAATCCGTTCAAAAGTTATAACCATTTTAGTAAAATGGACACGCCCACTATGAAAGTTTTGGCATACTATTTGACGATAAATCAGAATTTCAAAATTTCTTTGATAACTTTTCATAATGGGACTCTGCCGAGTCTTTCTGCACTGGTTTGGTTCCGATCGGGCAAACGGCCTAGGATGAGTTTGTTTAGAATTTTTTTCAAACAATCCAAACTAGCGGAAAAACAAAGGGGTGGAGCCGAAAACGTTTGATATTTCAAGAATCGCCATGATGCAAGGAATCACAAGAAAAAATAATTTTGACAGAATAGATCCTGCCTTAACTAAATTTGTTAAATTGAATAGCAAAATTTTGAACCCATAAAAAGCACATAAAGGCAACATAAAATTAATCCATACGACTCCAGTGGTTGAATCCATATCTTTTGAAGCAAAATGATAGATGTCAATCTGTTCAAAAGTTATAACCATTTTAGTAAAAGTGGGCATGGCCATTACGTACGTTTTGGCATACCATTTTATGATAAATCAAAATAGTAAAATTCTTTTGATAACTTTTCATATAGGGACTCTGCTGAATATCTCTGCACTGGATGGGTTCCGATCAGGCAAATGGCCTAGAACTAGTTCAAATGGCTGCTAAAAGTTCATGTGTTAATGGTGGCTATATTTTTCAAGATATGCAACTGTCCTCATAGACCTTGATGTCACCTTCGACAAAGAAACTGCATGCAAAAGTCAATCGGACCAGCAGTTCCATAGTTCGAACATTTTTCAATTTTTATATTATTATAGTGCCAACAAGAGGCAGAGGTGTGCCACTTTTTGTGTGTATCTCAGAATGACCCCATAGATAAGTGTATCAAATTTGGTGATATCTCAATCCATTCAAAAGTTATAACTGTTTTAGTAAAAGTTAAACACAGCGGTATATACAACAATTTACATGCATGTAAAATGCAAAAGCGCCTCCAGGTGGCCAATTTGTGTCAAATTTTGCACAGACCTCTTGGGCCAAGAGACAAATAGGCATACCAAGTTTAGTTCCAATCAAGGGGTTGGACCCCCCCGGTGGTCTAGTGCAGACCTGGGCCAAGTTTGGTGAAGATATGATTAACGTCCTAGGAGGAGTTCGAAAAAGTAGGGTTTTCAGTAAATTAGAATGGCAGAAACATTTTATAAAATGAAATAAATATTTTGTAGGACTTGACACAAGGATTGAGGTAAAAAGCATTTTGATTTTAATGTGCTCGGATGCGGAGTAATTAGCAAAAACGTAAATGTTTTTGTTATAGCGCCACCTTGTGGCCGATTCTCACAAAACTTGGTACATAGCCTCATTGACACTGTATGAATATCTCAAGGTTCTTAATGGCTGACCATTCAGATTTGATGTTATTAGCTACTGAAATTTTATTGGCTGCTGGCAGCCATGTTTGTTGATTTTTCCAAATGATATATGAGTGATATGTTAGCCTATGGGCCATAGAAGATGCAAACAAATTTTCAACATCATTGATCAAACTGCTGCGGAACTATGAAAATTCAGTTGTAGCGCCCCCTATAGGCGGAATTTGACGTGACTTGGCGTGCAGCCTCAGAATGTCATGTTGTCTGTGTATCAAGTTTCGCTACGTTTGGACTTTTAGTTTGGTAGATATAGGTCAATTTCTATTACATGGACGACACCTGATCAGTTCGTTGGCTTATATCTTCGTAAAGATTTGACGAAATAAAATTATTTAAATAACTTTTTGTCAGGAGGTTCCATGATGATGCATACCAAATGTCGTACGAATCGGACATACGGCCTTGGAGTTAAGACTTTTTATAGACAAAATTTTATAGACGGAAATTAAATCGGAGATATACGTTTTGTAGACCTTCAGAGGATTTTGTAGACCAAGGATTCAGAGGAAAAATAATTTTGATCCTAGCCCTTACAGTTCCAGAGTTATGGCCACAAATGCAAAGGTGCTTATTATAGCGCCACCTAGTGTCTGACGGGTGTGTGTGTGGTTGCCTGAGAAATGGGGGGGATTTCTGACCATTGGTGTCTCTGCGACTTATGGTCTCTGACGCCCAGACACTTTTAAGGCAGAAAAAGAATAAATAATCAGAAACAGAAAATCAATATGAATACAATAGGGTTCCTGCACCTTCGGTGCTTGGACCCCTAACAATAATAATATTTCTATGGAGCCTTTCACACAAGGAACGAACATTAGCTTGCCAACAAAGCGAGGGTACATTTTTTTCTTGCCTGCTGGTGAAATGCCCTGACCAATTGAATGAGCTTTGGATCACATGTTAGGATCTGCTGCTATTACCAAAACCATCGCAATTGGTGGTGCTAAGGCACAGAAAGCTGTTTGGCCACCGACATTAAATGCTGAAGTAATTTAAGCAAAAACTCCTGAACTAGCTGTGAGGACATGTGATTTATTTGTTTCAAATGTCTTAACAAAACCCATATGAGAAAATATGTTTATGCTAACATGTAAATGATATTGCTGCATCTCTGCCTTCCATCTCCTTATATATATATATATATATATGTCTCATGAGGACTGTCTTTACAATATAATGTATAAAAATGGACACAGCTGCATCGATACGTGCATTGGCAAGGAGAACAATGAATTGTCGTATCGATATTTTGAACACAGCCCTAATCAATATTGTTTAGGGATGTCAATTTTCAGACATTTTCATACTCTACTGTCGTGGAAATAAACGATCAATTAATCGTTAATATAAATACCGCAAAATGCATGTGGAGGACTCCAGATAATGTGCATATAGCCTACTGTTTAAATATAACTAGAGTTTGGTTAGGGGTTAGGTTTGGGTTATACTTTGTGTTTATGTATTTTAGAACATTTAGGCTATGTTAAGTAAGTGCGTCCTCGCTCAAGCATTCTCTGCTTGCTTCCTCCGTCCTTGATCCTCACATTGCAATTAGAGAATTGATATGATGGTGAACTTTGATTGGGTTCCAGCCAGGTCACAGGCTCGAGGACAGAGGAGCGAGGCTATGAGAATGCACAATTTAAGAATTGAGAAGCACCCATTGCATCTGTAATTATCGATTACTTATTAACAAACCATACTATTGTTCTAATTGATGACATTTTTTTTAAGTTACATTTTTTTTTTACACTTGATTCTTTCTAGTCATATGTTACTGACCTTGAGTAATCTAACGAAATACATTACAAATTACATTTTACAGCATGTATTCTGTAATCTGTTGTGGAATGCATTTCAAAAGTAACCCTCCCAAACCTGTTTACAGACTACAGGCATCACACAAACGTTGACCAATTAATTTCATATCAAAGAGATTGCACTAATAAACAGTCATTTTAAACCAATGAGAGAGAGAGAGAGAGAGCTCACCTCTGACATGTTCACCCTTCATAACACAGATGATGAAGGCAACAACACTGAGACACAGCACTTTACACCCCATCTTGTCTATGTCGAGGAATATTAGCTTCAAACAAAGCCCAGGTTACTTAGTTTCAGCGTTTAGTAGGCCTATATAAAAAAGACAATACAGAAATCACATTGTAAGGTAATGAATTTATAGTAATAATAAAACACTAATATTCACTATAACAAAAACAAACAAATCAGAAATTCACGCGAACATTTCCTGTTAGCCTCTTAGCAGCTAGCACAAGAACCAAATCGGGCTCTTAACTATCAAACAGGCCGCACAATATTCGACAACATAAACATCTAACAGTTTTGATATAATGCCAAAAAGAAGTTTGGTTCATTACCAAGCTAGTTTTATTGCACTGTCCAATAAGGCAGTCCGTTAAGTGAGCGACTAAAACATAAAGACGATCTGCCTGCGCAGTGTTTCAGAAGAGCGTGACGGACACTTTCCTTTCAAGTCAGTTCGTTTTGAAGAATAATTTCCCATTAACGATCGATACACAGACACTGGCCTGACCAGTACACACAATACAACAACCACAAATATACATACTAGATTATAGCAGACAGTCTGTGCCGGGGAAGTCCTTTTTAACTTGAAAAAAGTAGCGAGACGATGCGTAACGACCAGAGACGCCCGTCTAGCGCATGTTTATTAAAAATAAAAATGGAAAAAGCGCCGACGAAAAACACATTCGGTGTGAACGGCACTAAAGAAAATTAACATTAGCTTCCCAGTTACAAGCCTTACCTTTGGTGAAGCGGTTTGCCACTATCCAGTGAATGACTCAGCCTGAGGCATATAAGGCCAGGAAACGTCAGCTGACTTCCTAGGAAGGGTGGAGATGGAGATCAAACCTAGCTAAACTTCCGACAATACAACCCTTCACTGGGGTGTTGCCACCGATTGCGTCATTTACATAAAGAAATGTCCCATTTCCGACTTCAATGCGTCCAATCCAGTCAATCACACGTCACGGTCACATACACACTCCACACTGGGATATTTATGGTAAGCAAATGCAACAAGTTCAATGTGTGTGACAAAACATGTTCTCTAGGTGCCAAATACACTTGAGTTAAAGGGATAGTATACCCAAAAATTATGTATGACTTACTTTCTTCTGTAGAACACAAACATTTTTATAAGATTATCTCAGCTCTGTAGGTCCATACAATGCAAGTGAATGTGTACCAAAATTTCGAAGCTCCAAAAGCACACAAAGGCAGCAAAAAGTAATCCATGTGACACCGGTGGTTTAATCCATATCTTCAGAAGCGATATGATAGGTGTGGGTGAGAAACAGATCAATATTTAAGTATTTTTTTTTCTTCTATAAATTGTCCTCCCTGCCCAGTAGGTGGCGATATGCATGAAGAATGTGAATTGCCAAAAACAAAAGAAGTAGAAAGTGAAAGTGAAAGTGGATATTGACAGTAAAAAAGGACTTAAATATTGATCTGTTTCTCACTCACACGTATCATATCGCTTCTGAAGAAATGGACTGCCTTTATGTGCTTTTTGGATCTTCACAATTTTGATACAATTCACACTTGCATTGTGAGAACCTATAGAGATGAAATATTCTTCTAAAAATCTTCATTTGTGTTTAGTAGAAGACAGAAAGTCATACACATCTGGGATGGCATGAGGGTGAGTAAAAGATGAGAGAATTTTCATTTTTGGGTGAACTATCCCTTCAAGAAAACCTTTAGATATAATTGTAAGCATATTGTCACTTAGGGTTTGCTTAACTTAAAGGGATAGTTCACCCAAAAATGAAAATCCTCCCTCTCTGTCCTCTTAAGGGGCTCCGTATTTTCCAAACATGTATGCTATTCTTTTGTGAAACACAAAAGAAGATATTGCAATAATAAATTTCAGTCAACCACTCACTTAAACAGATAAGAAAGATGCAATGAAAGAAAATGGTGACTGGAAATGTCTGTCCCTAATATTCTGCCTTATCTCCTTTTGTGTTTCACAGAATAAAAATTTCGAAGTTTCACAACAACATGGGTGTGTGTATGATGACAGCATTTTAATTTTATGGATGAGCTAACTTTTGCATGCATGCTGAATAAGTTTGGACATAATTGGTAATAAATGAAATTTGAAAAAAGGAGCATAGCTATAACTATGGGAAAATAATTAGCCAAAATAAGGAGAGTAAAAGAAAATAATCAAAGAAATAATTAAATTGTCCAGTTAGCAGAATTTAACAAATAAAGAAGATAAACAATCGGCCTTCTTGCAATTACAATTAGACATGATATATGAAGATAAAGCTAGAGGTACTTGTCACAGTCTGGCCTGACTATCTGTTTGTCTCGTCTGAGTGTTTTTCCTGTGTTTGCCTTGTCTCTTACGCCCTCTTGTGTCTTGCAGGTGCCACGTTGAGTTTGCCAGCTCCAGTTGCCATGGCAACGATCATTACTCCAATTAGCTGATCATCCTGCACCTGCTATCCCAATTACCTCTCCCTATATAAGCTCTCCTTGTGTCCAGTCCTTTGTCAATTGTTTGTATCCAGTTGGTATTACTGATATAAAACCATGGCTGCTCAAACCATGGTGATAGCAGTCATGGTTACTACAATATTACTATAGTAAAACCATGGTAAATTTTTGTCAGGGTCCTTAACTAAAAAAATAAATTCTCTAAACACTAAATCAACATTTTAACTTAATACCTGCACTAATATGCTACATACATAAACATAAAGTACACTTCAAACTCATCTCAACATATATTCGGTATTTGGAAGCTGTACATCACGAACACCCCGAGCGCTTTAATTATTGTTTCATGTCCGAATTAGCACTGAGTGCCTGCTTAAAAATGGAAGGGAGTGTGTGCAGTTTCGGCTCACCTGCGGCTCTTTCCCTCGGCGTAAATGATTAATCATGTATCAATGTATTACTATAACGGCATCTTAATGCCATTAATCAAAGAGCATTATTGACTCTTGTGATAGATTACAGGCGCGCAAGGAAACAGGAAGAACTTGCGTGCACGTTTTAAGTAAACCATCACGCGCATTATTGTACAGTACGCGCATGCGCAGTATTACCAGCATACAGCACTTGTGTGGAGCGATGTCTGCAAACAGTGCCTGTTTTGCAAACGTCTTTTTACCATCGCTGTTGTAATTGACTGAAAAAAGAAAATGTACACAGAAAGGAGAAACGCAAGGGGATTCTCTATCAGCGTTTCATTTTGTCCACTTGCCATTTTCGAATACACACAACGCTTGCAGAACAGTGATGCCATCAAGTTGACCCAAGTGAAACACAGGTGGAGCGTATCAATTTACAGATCCATTCAGGTGCGGAGGTTGTAACTGCGCCTGTCTGTTTGACGCTTTGTTTTCTTGACCAAAACTCGTGCTCCAGATGCGTCATTAAACGTGAGGTGAACCGACCGCGGTGCCAATGCTTCCCGAAACATGGGTGGCGAACCCTATGGTTAGATTTTATTTATTTTTTAACCGAGAACCGTTACACCTCTAATGTTTTCCATATATTCTTACAGGCACAAAGTGATAAACAACTCGTGCATACACTCACGGCTCAGACAGAGATGCGCTCATCTCTAACGAGGTGTCAGATTTCAGATGAGAGCGCTAATGAAGCTTCCACAATGTTGTGCCTTCATTAACCAGTAACAGTGTTCATGTATAACTTTATTGCTTTAATTATTTGATGTTATGCTTTATTATTATGTATGCTAACATGTTGTTCAATTTCTCTATGTTGTAGAAACCACAAATACTACTCATCAAGCTACATAATGCTCATCGAATCACTCCCTACATATTTTGCCTGAATCTTGTAAGACAGCGAACTGACTACTGTGTGTGGCAAAAACAATAAATGGGTTATTCCCAGACTTTGAAGGCTGCCTTCTGAATTATATCTAACGGGATACCCTGTAGTGAGTTATCAACTGGCAACAACACAATAGTGGATAGCTACCAGTAGCCATCCAATTCTACAGAATATAAACAAAACTGTGCGGTTTTCCCTTACAGTATGTGATTATAGAGAATTAAATGGTATCCCCATTAAACATACAGTAACATAATTATTCACAAAGATGACAATGAACGTAATGTGCTCGATTTTGAACCTATACTTTACTAAGTTAAAATAAGATATAATATTTGGTTTCAAAGAGATTTATCCCTGAATGGTAGGGTCTTATTATCTAAAGCAGAAGAACATAAAGATCACTTTATGTGTCTTTAGCATTACTTGTGCCATCTAATGTATTCAAGGAATTAGACAAAATGTTAATTTTATATGGAGGAATAGACTACTTGAAATAGATTACTTGGAAAAAAAGGACATTTTATATAACCAAAAGAGTAAAGGTGGATTAGCTGCCCTTAGGTTTATTGGTAATTAAGTTAGTGAAAAAAAAGGATAGCATGTGATACACATTCCCAAATTATATGTTTGATATGGGTGGAATAGATTTTTTTGTTGAGATGTGACTATAAAATTGATAAACTGCCTGTGAAATTAGCTAAATTGGCCTGGATGCTGGTGTTTAAGCAGATTTTCTTTAAAAAAAACAAAACTCGATTTTGGCTGAGAGTGTCATACTTGCTTACTGTCTTCTGTGGTGGATATATCACAAGTGCAGACTTAATGACTTTCCCTGACTCTCTCTCTCTGATTTCCTGTGAGGTAAAGCTTGCCTAAATAACAGGAGTACCGTGTGAATGTAAACAATTGTAATAGTGATTTAGGATGTGATTCATGGAGTAACTTTACCCTGTGGATGTGTGTGACTGTGAATTTATTCCCTCGAGGCTTGCGAAAGAATGCATGTCCATATGCAGCTTTCAGTGAATAAAGAAATGACTTTCCATAAAAACACATTTAAGTGGAGGAGAACCCCAGGAAAAATGCTTGGTATCAAAATCACAATGGATCTGTATTTTTTTGATGATAAGCAGCTAAGTGCAATCGCTGATGAAAATGTTCAGATCAGCATGACCTCTTGTCAGTTCTTCAGTAAAAGAAGAAGCTCATTGGTCACTTGACGAGAACATAAGAGTCCGCCCAGGCAACAAAATTATTTCTTCAAACAATTTTGTTGTGCTTTTCCAGGTGCTGGAACCATTTACTCAGTCCTGACGGTCAAGGGAATAACAACCTCCCACTGGAAGATGTTATAATATTCTTAGTTAGAATTATTATAATGATATAAGTTAATAAAAACCTGTGATAATGTTCGCTATAAATGTTTGCTACAATGCCGAGCTGAAATGATCTCCTCAGTCCAGTCCGCTCTGTTGATGGCTTGAAGTCACAGCTGTCTACGAGAGCCCTCAAAATCATTTTTCAACAATGGAATCCGATAAAAGTTTACTGTTTGCGCACATTTTTTGACACCACTTCCCGTGTGTGACGTAAGCGGTGATGTTGCCAAAGGATTGGTCTATAGGCTCTAAAATACCACTTAAGCATTCAGTGTTAGTAACTTTTGGGGCTTGGTTTTTACATTTTCTTGTAGTATAGCATTAATGTAACCATGGTCTAAAAACATCTCTACACTTTTTCACATTACACAGCACAAGATTAGGTTGATCAAAATGACCTTTTACAAAAGTAGACTGCTTTGTCAGTACCATGGTACAGTGATGTTAAAACTCCATGTATAAATGCAGCGCTCCTGTGAGTAATGCTCAAAACACAGCAAAACGTGGCGTAGTGGTCAAAGACATACATCTAGCGAATGTATACGTGGAAAGCAATTGGAAAAACAGCACGGGCGGATGCATTTAATGTGAACGGCCACTTATTCACATTCATAACACAGCATTTATTGAAGCTTCTCAAAGTTACCACTCTAAAAGACAGCCTTTTGTTTCAGTTGATTGTAGTTCAATTTTCACTTCACACAGCACTGTTTGTTCTTACGTATCACAGTGCTGTTTTACTGAGTAGAAACTGCTCCTAATGATTCAGTGAGAGCTGTCCGAACTAACTGGACTGAATAACGACTCAATTTTGCAAGCCCGTTTATCTAATTCAATTAAAAGAACCGACTGAAAAGAATGATTCATTTGTGAATAGGGTATCGCTAGTTATGATTTTAAACAGCCAACAGAAATATGAGAGACATGTTATTACTGCTGAAATATTCTGAGAGAAAATGTTTCTCATGTCAGTCAGAGGAGCGCTCATGGTACGTACAGTGTGTAGTCATACAGCTTTAGGCGCCACTGGTCTTATAGTCAGTTTGTTCCTGTGCAATGAACCAAGTTCAGTCATGACAACTCTCAGAATGATTTAGCATGTTAATGTGGGTATGACGTATTGGATTTTGGTCTTGGTGGATTAGATCTGCTACACTGCTGCTGCTACTGCTGCAGAGCAAGTACGAAGACTTGATACTGATAGAACATACACAGACATACTGTGATACTGCTTCACAATTAGACAAACAAGACATGCTGCATCAGTCATGCACTGCATAGCCTACATACCTCATAAAAGCAGGATGGCTGCACAAATGCATGACACAAATCACAATCCCCCAACAATGCAGATCTACCTGCAAGACTTGTACTCTGCTTGTGTACAGGGTGTATGCTAGCCAAATGTATCTAGCCAGCTTAGTCAAATGTCATAACGCAAATGTATTAAATCTCTATGCGTGCCTTGATCAGCTTGGTCGAATGGCTTAAACAACTAGTGACCTGACTCATAATGTGTATCTGAAACAGGAAAGCCAAGAGTTTATTTAACTAGTGACTTAACCTATCTATGTTTGGATTTATTTAAACTAATGTCCTAAGATAGCTGTGTGCCAGTGCCAGATGTGGCTAAAGTTTACCTTGTTAAAAATACGCTTCTATGTGTCATGGCCAAAAGCAGACCTTACAGTGCATGTTGATAAAAGAAAACCCAAACAACCACCTGAGCAAATAGCATGTTCAGAGAAAAAAAATATTGTGTTAGACAGAGAGAACTCAAGTTTATTTGCTAAAGATTACAGTTCTTACAGTTCTACTTAGGGCCCCCATATGCCCTGTACGGCCCTGCCAACTTCATTAAGTAATAGGGATAGAGAGTATGTACATGCGTGCAATATACAGAGACACTTGTAATGAAGCCTTGATTATCAGTCTGAGTCAGATTTCTTTGTGGTGTTTGGCTTGAGTCCTGACTCTTCTGGGGTTTGACTTTGTGTATATGTACACTACACATGAAATGGTGACCATAGTTGAGGAGAGGAGCCAACGAAGACACTCATACCACAGTGGCAACCAAGACCATGACCTAAAAATGACCATAAAAGAGATTAAAAAAATGTTACAGCATCGTCAGAAGCACACAAATATTTTCTTATTAGGCATAAGCATTTTTGCACAGGGAAATAATGGATTAAAGTAATAGCTCTCTCAAAAATGAAAATTCTGTCATTGTTTGCTATTTGGATGATTTATAGTTTTACCATGTTTAACACAAAATATTCTTACCATGGAAAATAGCTTTCTTTCCAGGTCTGATTAATATACAATGTCTGATGTCTAGCAGAGCTCCAGAATTTCTCAGTTGTTTTGATGGTTGTCGAGGGAGGAGTTGTGCTTCTAATGCAGTCATAGCTTGTGAGAGCTGATCAAGAAAGAAAGATTTTCTTGTTAGACTGCAAAGTCTATTTAAATGTAACAATTATAGCAATAATGATGCATTCTTAGCATCATCATTGCATACATGTTATCATGCTTTATTGGATGTTTATTGTCAGTAAGTGCCCAGTAAGCTAGTTATAAATTGTTATATATTGTAATTAGGGTTGTTGATTTAATGTGTAAATTCAGTGCGCTTATTTATTTAGAAAATAACGTAAAAAATTAATGCAATTAATCAAGTCCCTGGACCGTAATAAGGGATAATTACATCATTAACCACTGGAGCATTTGAAGCTTGAAGTATCACCTGTTTTCAGCATGGGGCAGTAAGTGAAACTCCAGCTGTACAGACAACAAACCACACTCAGGCTTGCGACAGCACAAGATGAGAATGCATTCTTTTGTGCAAACACAGCTGTACGGAGCACAACTCTGAATGCAGGGATCTCAAGACTTGTTTTTCTAAGTTTTAAAGTAAGTTTAACTTGACAGCGCCCTAAAAATGCTGTGTTTATGACACAACCAAAATAAACACTATAATAGCGTCCATCTGATATATGTGTACATTGACACTTAGAAAAGCCCTTATAATAATAATAATAATAATAATAAGGAAATAAACAATACATTGCCTTCTAAAGCCACTTTTTGTATTGCCTAATGTAATGCATTTTAATGATCTGAATTATTATACGTGTATAAATATATATATATATATATATATATATATATATATATATATATAGAATTATTTATATTTAATTATAATTTATTATTATATATTGAATTATTCTTATTTGAGGGCTTTTCTCTGCAAATATTTATATATATATTTTATTATTGCTATTAACTTAATTAATTAATCGCATATGTAATTAATTCGATAAAAAATTTATATTATTGATAACTGTAATGCATTATGACAGTAAATGCTTGGATCCCAATTTATATTAAGTGTCTCTGAGTCACGTGACGTCATGCTAGGAGTAGACGTGTAAATGGTTAGCTCTGGGCACTTTGCTAGTTTTTAAATATTTTTATGTCATAAACTGGTGAGATTCGACACATCCTGCTTCATATCTATTCTTTGAAGTCAACATGGCAAAGAAGTCAAAATCCTCAGGCTCTGAAGAGATTATTTTCCTCAAAATTCTACAAACAATACCCCATAATGACAATGTGAAATAAGTTTGTTTGAAATCTTTGCAAATTTATTAAAAAAAAAAAATGAAAAAATGAAAAATACATAAGTATTCACAGCCTTTGCTCAATACTTTGTTGAAGCACCTTTGGCACCAATTACAGCCTCAAGTCTTTTTGAGTATGATGCTACAAGCTTGGCACACCTATTTTTGGGCAGTTTCTCCCATTCTTCTTTGCAGGACCTCTCAAGCTCCATCAGGTTGGATGGGGAGCGTCGGTGCACAGCCATTTTCAGATCTCTCCAGAGATGTTCAATCGGGTTCAAGTCTGGGCTCTGGCTGGGCCACTCAAGGACATTCACAGAGTTGTCCTGGAGCCACTCCTTTGTTATCTTGGCTGTGTGCTTAGGGTCATTGTCCTGTTGGAAGATGAACCTTCGCCATGTCTGAGGTCCAGAGTGCTCTGGAGCAGGTTTTCATCAAGGATGTCTCTGTACATTGCTGCATTCATCTTTCCCTCGATCCTGACTAGTCTCCCAGTTCCTGCCACTGAAAAACATCCCCATAGCATGATGCTGCCACCACCATGCTTCACTGTAGGGATGGTATTGGCCAGGTGATGAGTGGTGCCTGGTTTCCTCCAGACATGACACTTGCCATTCAGGCCAAAGAGTTCAATCTTTGTTTCTCATGGTCTGAGAGTCCTTCAGGTGCCTTTTGGCAAACTCCAGGTGGGCTGTCATGTGCCTTTTACTGAGGAGTGGCTTCCGTCTGGCCACTCTACCATATAGGCCTGATTGGTGGAGTGCTGCAGAGATCTTCTGGAAGGTTCTCCTCTCTCCACAGAGAAATGCTGGAGCTCTGTCAGAGTGACCATCGGGTTCTTGGTCACCTCCCTGACTAAAGCCCTTCTCCCCAGATTGCTCAGTTTGGCTGGGCGACCAGTTCTAGGAAGAGTCCTGGTAATTCCAAACTTCTTCCATTTACGGATGATGGAGGCCACTGTGCTCATTGGGACCTTCAATGCTGAAGAAATTTTTCTGTACCCTTCCCCAGATCTGTGCCTCGATACAATCCTGTCTCAGAGGTCTACAGACAATTCCTTGGACTTCATGGCTTGGTTTGTGCTCTGACATGCACTGTTAACTGTGGGACCTTATCTAGACAGGTGTGTGCCTTTCCAAATCATGTCCAATCAACTGAATTTACCACAGGTGGACTCCAGTCAAGTTGTAGAAACATCTCAAGGATGATCAATGGAAACAGAATGCACCTGAGTTCAATTTTGAATGTCATGGCAAAGGCTGTGTATACTTATGTACATGTGAATTTTTTCGTTTTTTATTTTTAATAAATTTGCAAAGATTTCAAACAAACTTCTTTCATGTTGTCATTATGGGGTATTGTTTGTAGAATTTTGAGGAAAATAATGAATTTAATCAATTTTGGAATAAGGCTGTAACATAACAAAATGTGGAAAAAGTGAAGCGCTGTGAATACTTTCCAGATGCACTGTATATATATATATACAGTGCATCTGGAAAGTATTCACAGCGCTTCACTTTTTCCACATTTTGTTATGTTACAGCCTTATTCCAAAATTGATTAAATTAATATATATATATATATATATATATATATATATATATATATTATTTATTTTTATTTTTTTTGTGTGTGTGTGTGTGGATTTTTCCCCTTTTTCACCCAATTTGGAATGCCCAATTCCCAATGCGCTTTTAAGTCCTTGTGGTCACGTAGTGATTCACCTCAATCCAGGTGGTGGAGGACGAATCCCAGCTGCCTCCGCATCTGAAACCGTCAACCCGCACATCTTATCACGTGGCTTGTTGAGCACGTTGCCACGGAGAAATAGCGCGTGTTGAGGCTTCACATCATCCATCGCAGCATCTACACTCAACTCACCACACGCCCCACCGAGAACGAACCACATTATAGCGACCACGAGGAGGTTACCCCATGTGACTCTACCCTCCCTAGCAACCGGGCCAATTTTGGTTGCTTAGGAGACCTGGCTGTAGTCACTCAGCATGCCCTGGGATTCGAACTAGCGAACTAACAAACTCCAGGGGTGGTAGCCAGCATCTTTACCACTGAGCTAGCACTGAGACAAGGGACTCGGTTTGGGCAGTGTGGAGGGAGAAATCCAGCGTCAACTGTCCAACATGTCTCTGATGCTGACGAAAGTTGTTGCCGACTTAGAGGATCTTGCTGTAATACGTCGATCGATTACTGTGATGGAAACTAAATTCTCTGAGTTGGTTACAAGATTGTCGGAAGTCGAGAGACGGATTGATTATCTGGAGTCATCAGAGAGGGAATTAGCTGCTAATCCGCTAGCGACCAAGATAGATTTGGAACAAGTTTTTGAAAAACTGGAGGATTTGGAGAACTGTAGTAGGCGAAATAACGTCCGAATTGTTGGAATTCCTGAGCATGAGGAAGGCTGAAATATGGTAAAATTCCTAGACGAGCTCTTCCCAAGTCTGCTCGACATAACAGGCCACAAGCTGGAAATCAAGCGAGCTCACAGAGTCCCGGCTCAGAGATCCGCTGAGGGAGACAGGCCCCGATCAATTCTGGCCAAATTTCTGAGATCATCCGATAAAGATCTTGTGTTACACGAGGCGAGGATCAAAGGAAAGCTTTCTTGGAAGAATCACAACATTTTCTTGTTCCCAGACTTTGCGAATTCAACAAGAGAGAAACGTGATCGATTCACGCCTTTTTTGTTTCTTTTTGTGCTGGTTCCGCCTAGCAGCTGGAGTTTGTTTTGTGGAATAACACTTCTTCAGGACAGTTGTGGATGAATCTGCTCGTTCTTTGTGTTTATGCCTCCTATTGGCTGGATTTTGTTTTGTGGAGTATTTTTTGAAGGACAATGGAACGATTACGTCATCTCCTAAACTCATGAAACAGCCGGTTCATTGAACATTCATTTGACTGTCTGAGGAAACTGAATGGCTTTATTATAATTATTTTTTTTTTGCTGGTTCCGCTAGCAGCTGGAATTTGTTTTGTGGTGGAACACAGCTTCGAGACAGTTTTGTGAATGAATCTACATGTTCTTTGTGTTTATTCTGCCTATTGGCTGGAGTTTGTTTTATAGATTATTTTCTATTATGTAATTCTGTCTCACAAAATTTATACAGAAGCACCGGACTTGAGCAATCTGACAGCAAAGTTGTCGTGGGGACTCTTGTAGGCGTACATGGACTTTTTGAGTTTAGAGGGATGGACGCCGGTTGGCGCTGTCGTGCGCGAGGTTCATGCACAAGTTTTTATTTTTTCTGGGTATTTTTGTTCTGGGTTTGACTGTTGCACTAATGTTCGAATGTGGTCTTTATAATTTTATTTTTGACACACAATCTATTTTTTCTAATATGTCAAAATGTCAAATGTTAGTATGAGTTGACTATCTCTCTCCACGTGGAATGTGAATGGGTTGGGACACCCCATAAAAAGAAGGAAGATTATTTCTTTTCTTAAACGTAAGAAATTTTATATTCTGTTTCTTCAAGAAACACATCTTTCCCCACAGGAAGCTGAAAAATTTGGGAAGATATGGGGTGGGGTGAAATGTTTTCTTTAGTGCTGGCTCAAGTAAGAGCAGGGGAGTCATTACATTGATAAGTAAACATCTACAATTCAAATGTCTCAAACAGATTAAGGATAAATTAGGAAGAGTCATTATTGTTTCAACAGAAATTCAGGGGCAAAGGTTGATTTTGGCTAATATTTACGCACCTAACGCTGATGATCAGGGCTTTTTTATAGGTCTTGAAGGGATGTTGCAAGCCGCTGGCACCCCTCACGATATAATATTGGGAGGAGACTTTAATCTTTTGATGGACTCAGTCCTTGATCATAGTGAAGCAAAAGTGTGTAAGCCCCCTAGAGCAACACTTTATCTAAGTCCCTCATTTCATCTGTTGTGGATTGCTCAGTTGGAAACATCTTAGTCTCAGATCATGCCCTGGTGAGTTTAGAGGTGTTGCCACATATGGAGAAAAAGAAATCATATAGTTGCCGCTTTAATGTATCCCTTTTGCAAAATCCTGATTTCCAACAAATGTTAAAGGCTGAAATCTGTGTTTATATGGAGACCAACTGGTCCTCAGTATCCTCTGTGGGCATGGCTTGGGAGGCACTTAAGGCGGTTCTTACAGTATGCCTCATTCATCAAAAAATCCAAAGCACGAGAACTCGTGGAGTTGGAAGGGAATATTAAAAGTGCAGAGTCAGTGCTGAAGCACTGAATATCATCTGATGGCCTTAGAAAATTGACCTGATTAAAATACAGATACAATACTATTTTGTCACAGAAGGTGGAGTTTTGGCTATTCAGGGCAAGACAGTCATACTTTGAGTCAGGGGACAAAGCAGGGAAACTTTTGGCTAGATATATAAAGCAGAGAGAGTCTTTTTCTACCATTCCCTCAGTGAAATCTGCTGGTGGTAAGATATTTACCTCAGCCATTGAATTAATAATGCTTTTAAAGAATTCTATCTTGATCTCTATAGTTCCTGATGAGGATATTAGACATTTTGTGGAACCATTAGAACTACCTAAGCTGATGATGGAGCAAAAAAATTATCTTGATTCTGAGATAACCTTGGAGGAGTTAATTACCTTGACGAGTTAATTAAGGCCTTGCCTACAGGCAAGGCTCTGGGGCCGGATGGCTTTGCTGCTGAGTTTTTTTGATCTTATGCTACAGAACTGGCTCCACTTTTGTTAGAAATTTATACAGAATCATTAAAAAAATGGAAAGCTTCCGCCAACCATGACATAAGCCTGGATCAGTCTGATTCTTAAAAAAGACAAAGATCCAAGCGAGTGTAAGAGTTACCATCCAATTTCCCTGATCCAGCTAGATGTTAAAATATTGTCAAAAATTTTGACTGACCGATTAAGTTATGACATCTCTTATACATACAGATTAGGTGGGGTTTATTCGGGGCCACAGTTCTTCTGACAACATTAGTCGTCTCATCAATATCATGTGGTCAGAGGCAAATGATCAGACTCTGGTCGCTGCCATCTCACTTGATGCTGAAAAGGCGTTTGATATGGTAGAATGGGATTATCTTTTTAAGATTTTGGAAACATATGGGTTCGGGAATACTTTTATTGGATGGATTAATTTACTTTATAGACATCCGATAGCGGCGGTACAGACAAATGGATTCATTTCAGATTATTTTAATCTAGATAGGGGCACCTGACAGGGTTGCCCTTTTCCCCCACTATTGTTCTGTCTTGCCCCATAACCATTAGCAGCTGCAATCAGAAGGGAAGATAATTTTCCAGGGGTGGTGGTGCGGGGTGTGGCGCATAACCTTTCGCTTTATGCAGATGATATTTTATTATTTGTCTCCGACCCCACTAGATCTATGCCTTGCCTCCACAGAATTATTAATTCCTTTTCTAAGTTCTCGAGATACAGAGTCAATTGGTCTAAATCTGAAACTTTGGCTCTGACAGAGTACTGCCCAGTAACGGCTTTCCAGCCGAGCGCCTTCCAGTGGCCCAAACAGGGCATTAAGTATTTGAGCATTTTATTCCCAGCAAATTTTTTCTGATTTGGTGATGATGTTATCCATTCAGTCGGATCTAACTCTCGGCGATTCTATGGGCCATCTCTTGCCACGCATTCCAGTCTTGGACTTTCCCTTTTAGTTGTTCTACGCCTAGGCCAGTGTTCGTTTTGATGGTGTCGAGCCAGCGCATTCTTTGGCGGCCTCGTCTTCTTGTTCTGCTGACCATTCCAAGCATCGTTGCTTTCTCCAATGAAACTGATCGCATAATGTGGCCAAAGTAAGTGAGCTGGAGTCTGGTGATCTTTCCCTCAAGTGACATTTCTGGCTTGATGTACTCCAGAATCTCTTTGTTGGTGACCCTTGCTGTCCATGTTATCCGTAACAGTCTTCTCCACAACCATAGCTCGAAAGCATTAATCCTTCTTTGGTCAGCTTTTTGCAGGGTCCAGCTTTCACACCCATACATTGTTATGGGGAACACAATAGCATGGACCAGTTTGCATTTGATTGTGAGGCTGATGTCTTTGCTCCTCCAGATTTGGTGCATGCTCAGCATCGCACTATGGCCTAATGCAATTCGTCGCTTGATTTTAGGGCTGCAATCTCCAGTTAGGTCGATCATGGATCCCAGGAAGCAGAAATTCTTGACGCATTAGATCTCTTCACTATTGATGTTATTTTGACTGCTCCATTTCCAGATGTTGTCATGATTTTTGTCTTTTTGATGTTGAGGTGGAGGCCCATCTTTTTGCTTTCCTTTTTGATTCTTAGTATGAGATGTTTCAGACCATCTTCCGTTTCCGCCAGTAATGTTGTATCATCGGCATAGCAGAGATTGTTGATATTTCTGCCGCCAATTTTCACACTGATTTCCGATTCTTCCAGATCTAATTCCTCATGATAATTTCTGTGTACATATTGAAAAGAAAAGGGGACAGAATACAACCTTGTCGCATGCCTTTCCCAATCTTGAACCACTCTGTGTCTCCGTGTTGTGTTCAGACAGTTGCTTCTTGGTCTGTATAAAGGGATCTTAGCAGCTGGATCAAGTGTGCTGGCACTCCCATTTCTTGCAGGGCCTTCCATAGCTTATCGTATTCTATGCAGTCTAATGCCTTGTTGTAGTCGATGAAGCACATGTAGATGTTTTTCTGATATTCGTGATATTTCTCCATAATCCACCGCAGATTTGCGATATGGTCACAGGTACCACGAACTTGCTTCATTACATTTATCTATGATTGGGAAGGTTAATGTTATTAAAATGAATTGTATTCCAAAATTTAACTACCTGCTACAATCTCTTCATGTAGATATCCCAGTCTCTTATTTCAAGCAATTTGATACCATAGCGAAGTCCTTCATTTGGAATGGTAAGTGTCCCAGATTACATTTCAGTAAGCTGCATAGGCTGATTGACAAAGGTGGGCTAGGCCTACCCAAGATTTTGCTTTATTATTATGCGTTCGGTCTCAGACATTTGGCTAATAGGTCGCTTCCACCTGAGAGAGCCCCTCCCTCGTTTTGTTTTGAACAGGAAGGTCTTGACCCTACTTTTCCACTGTAAAGCCCTTCTATCAAACTTAAGTTACACCCCGTTATCTCGCATTTGCACTCGGTATGGACAAAGTGTCCAGAGTGTTTAATTCGGACATTTATTTAAATGTTGCCTTGAGCATATGGCTGAACCCTAAACTATGTATTAATAAGTCCCCTTTCTGCTGGTCAGACTGGATTGTAATGAGAGTGGAGTACTGAGATCTTTTGAAAATTTAATTCAACATTTTGGGATTCCCAGATCTCAATTCTATAGGTATTTATAGCTGCGCCACCTGCTCTGCACTGTTTTTGGGAGTAGCACACACCCCCCTAAAGCGGCAGATACTCTGGGAGAGGTGATTACTACTTTTGGAAAAGTAGTAAATCTTCCCCTAAATTGGGGAGGGGTTATAGTGGAGGTTTAATGTTAAAAGTGATTGATTCATTACATATATGTTGTGTTTTTTTCTTTGTGTTAAGTTATGAATCTATAAAAATGTTAATTGAAAAAATATATATTAAGTATCTCTAACTACTATATACTAACATTAAAATACATAAACTACAGTGTATTTATTGAGTAACTACATATTGTTCTGCAAAATTCTCACAAGATTCACATTTGCTGCTACTAAGGTTGAGGTACAGGTATATTTTGGACCAGGGGTAGGTTTAGGGGTTAGGTATGAAGGTAAATTCGTGCATAAAAGATTTGCATACATAGAGTAAGATTTGCAAAAGTGTAAATTAAGTTACAGGTGTAATGGAAAGATTTATATGCATAGAGTAAGATTTGTGAAAACATAAATCAAATTGCAAGTGTGATAAAAAACTGCATGCACACAGAATGTTTTGTAAAGGTGTGAATAAAAAAAATGATTTGCAATATTTTAATGATTTTCATAAGGAGTAAATGTGCCCAAAAGTATCCAAATACTTTCTTGGGCTACACTGTATAATCAAGGTTACACTCACTCTTTGATGTAATGAGATAAACACAGCCCTTTTCTGCAGGTTGAAGTAGTTGCAGAGAGACAGATTCGCTGTTTTGGCTGCTGATATTATTAGAGGCAGAGCAGAAAAACTGACTGTCTTCAGTGATCTTTGAACAGTGGAAATGAATATCAGTTGCATGGTCCAAAACAATGTTGTTTGGGTGTCCAACTCTGTACCACGTGTACTGCACGTCTGTTCCTCTCTCACTCTTACAGCGAAACACAACTGGTTGTCCCCAGCATGTCATCTCTGGAGAACTGAGAGGCCATACCTTTGGTTTCATCACAGCCTCTGAAATTAAACTGATATGTTAATTTTACGTCTTAGCAGAAATTAATTTTTAGGATTATGTAAAAGTGTAAGCTGTAATAAGGATTTCATAATTATTACAAAATTTGTGTTCACAGCCACTGTATAGTCACAATGATCTCTGGCATTGCTACTCATTGTGAATTGATTTGTTTCACGCAATGACTGGTGGACCTGTAGAAATGAAAAGATACTTGAGGCATCATTTGGGGATCCCCAGGCATCTTATCACTGAAGCTCCTCCTGAAGCTCATTTGAGTGCCTCAAATATCTAAAATAACTTCAGTTTTTCAAGTGCTTCAAAGCCTTTCCTTTAGAATGGGGCAGGTAGAGGAACTGTTGACAGTCTTTAGTCTTTAGACAGTTCTTGCAGGAACTTATGTGTTTTCAAATTTTTCTACTTTTTTAAGTATAAATAAATAATAGTACCTTTTGAATTTTGGGGAAGAAGAAATCAGCAAGCTATAAGTGCTAAATCTGTTTATAAACTAAAATGCGCTGTGTGCGGCACGACAGAAGCCCGCAGGGCACAGCATCATGAGCACAGCAGCTTGCATAAACTGCCACCGGTGTCCTCTCTTCTCTAGCTTCTTCAAGACTTTCTGCCCTGTCACTACAAGAACTGTAATACTGTGATTTTCTGCATATTCATTTTATTCTGGAAAGGAGCCGTTCATTCAGGTACAAGGGAACTGTCTGAACACGTTTAACCACTGATCAAACTTCACTTGTTTTTAAGGTAGGCAATGTATTAACTGTGTAAAACATTAACACAATGTAGTTTGACATACAGTATATGTGGGGATTTCTTGTTTATTTGCTACTATATGTCTAAAACAAACTTTTTAAATACCTTAGAAAGATACAATGCCAATAGTCTCAGAAATTAATGGGTACTCGGGGCAAAAATACCATTTAACAAAAATATTCCAGAAATTCTAAATATGGAGGCAAACAATGCCCACGCAACAAGTCCCCATGTGTTAATAATAATATGTAATATAGTTAAATTTACATACATTGCAATCTTCTTGTGACCCCCGCCGTCCGGTTCCTTGCACCATCATGCGCACAGACGGGCTGTCTGCTTCTATCAGTCCGCATCAGTTCGGTATTGCATTACCGCGTTAAATTTCGTAACCGTTCACCCCTCTTGTTCAAAATAAACTGTCCTAGCGGGTAAAACTCTCACTCACGGTGCTGTACTGTACTTCCCTGCCCTGTGCTGCTGTTTATCTGTCTGAAAAGCCTCACCTGCTAGAGGTCAAAAGTCTGCAAGGGATGGATGTTATATAAAGAAGGTATGAGAAATCACAAAACATAATGTAACCAAATGCTACAATTTACTTAATACATTTATTTAATAAAAATATCTCTGTTAAATAACCATAATGTTTAAAAATTAAGACTTTATTATTACAACTGTAATACAATAATACAGAACTACCACTTTAGGTCGTTGAATCAGTCATATTTCTCACTAAACACTGTGTCAAATTTTTGCCTTATTTTATTCATTTGGCAGGTAGGAGTTGATAACAGTTTGCTTAATAATCTCATTCCATATCTGGAGAATTTCTGTAATATCATAGAGCAGTGGTTCTCAACCAGGGGGTGGAACCCACTAGGGGGCCTCAGCACACTTCCAGGGGGGCCTCAAGATTATTTAAAATATGATAGATTATTATAATCTTTATATAATAATTATAATTCAACTTACTGAAAATACTAAAATGTAACAACTCCCTTTAACAGCTTGCTTTTTATGAAGAATATTCAGTTCTAGACATTTCTGGAATCACAAGTTTTAAGGAAATATCTTATAATTTGATAAGATATTTATTTTTATTTTTGATCAGTTTAATACATCCTTGGTGAAAGGAAGCATCAATTTCTTTCAAGAACAATAATGTCTTTGTGTTCTAAAAATGGAAGCGTATATACTGTATATAATATAATTTTCATAAAGTAACTTATAACGTAATTACTTGAGTAGTTTTTCAGCAAACTACTTATTTACTCTTACTTGAGTCATAATATTTCTCAGTACTTCTGCTTTATAGTTAATTATTTCTTCAGCAGCATTACTTTTACTTAAGTAAAAAAACAAATCAGTACTCTTTCCACCACTGACAAAAGGAGATGTTAGGAGACTAGACTCGCAGATGCAATGACATATTTCAAACCGTCTTGTCGTCAGGTGTGCGCACTGTCTCGACGAGCAAAGAGCCTGACAATGAGCAGCAGTCAATGAAATAAAGGGAGAGCACAAGAGGAGAGCAAGGTCTTGGGAAGCAGGAGACAAAAAATAATTAAAAAATAGAATAAAACATCACCCACATCTCTCTACCAAATGTCTTTATTATTTTCAGCTGTTTTTTTCTCTCCTTTGCAAATAAGTCTTGAATGAATTTCATTATCGTTATTTTAAGATGCATTTTGGCCGATCTGTTTGAAACGGGATGACGCTAAAGACAGTTGTAACAGCTGTATTTTTTGCCAGTTACGTTTGGATTTAAAGGGAAATAAGCGTACGGAAATTTTTAAAAAGCGAATACATAAACATGCACTATAGGGACACATATGGAAAGCAGGCACATTAGAAGCTCACCGGTACTGCACCCAGATAATTAAGAATTCTGATCTAAACATCACGTTTGCTGACTGCAAATCTTGTAGTGTGCGCTTGGCTTTAACCTCAGTCACTATTCACTTTCATATGAAAAAAAGATGCACTGAAAGTGAATAGTGACTGAAGCTAACATTCTGCATAACATCTCTTTTTGTTGTCCACTGAAAAAAGTCAAGCAGGTTTAGAGCAAAATGAGGGTGAGGAAATGATGACAAAAGTTTCATTTTTAGTCAAACTATCACTTAAAGTTATGTTAGTTTGATTTTGCATGTTGAAAAGGAGGTCTTACCTTTTGTTACTGTAACTTGGATCCTGAGCATTATATCAGCATAGATTTTGTCAATACCAACCCAGTAGATTCCAGTGTCGTCCAACTGAAGATCTTTTATAAAAACAATCAAGCCTTTAGAAAATCTATCAATGATTTTGGCTCGTTGTCTGTACCCAGCATGAGTGAATCCATCTGTGTGCATCAGAACTTCGCATGTGTCTCTTGAGTGTCCAGAACACCAGTACTTCTTGCTAAATCGGAACTGGTTTGATTTGTAGGTGCAGACAATAGTGAATGAGCTTCCAATTGTGGCTTGAATCATTGTTTTATCACACTGAAGCTGAAAACTTACTAGAAACAAAATCAGATTTTTGAACATTTGATGAATACGGATAATAAAAACGTATTGCTTTTTCATGCAAATATAAGAACTGTTCAACCTGTCATATTTATGAAAAACTAAAGTTTATGCGACTACACACTTCAACAAAGATTAACCAGGGGAATTTCAGATAAACAAGGTAAAAAATAGGCAAATGAGAAGAAAAAGAATACTTTTTTCACAGTCATGAATAAATTAGTAAAAGAGAGACTTACACTGTGCCAACAGTAGAATATATAGCACCTTCATGTTTTTTGTGTGTGTTGATGTTGTGCACCTTAACAAGTTGTGTAAATGAAACAGGATGTACAGCTGCAAATGGATAGACTGTGGTTTTTGAAGAGCATTGTGTGGTCTCACAGTATGCTGGTATACATTTTACTTTAACTAGATTGAATGAATAAAGGTTAACTTGATTTATTTTAATTTTTATTTTTTTTTTTAATTCACAAGCTGTTAATCTACACTTATGAAAGAACCCAGAAGTACACTTTTCATACAAAACTGGAACTGTTTTAATTGTCCAAGCATTTAACCAAAATTATTTCAACATAGAATCAAGCTATTCCACAGACGAATGGAAACTAACATGGTATTTGTATGGAGAGTACTGTGCCTGGCATTTACTGTTGATTTAGGCTTTTTGTGTACAGTATAATGTTGTTTCTGTGCATAAAATTTAAGTCAGCGGTTCTCAGCTGGTGGGTCGCATGTCTGTTCTGATAGGGTGGTGGACAGCAGGTGAAAAAAATGCTAGACGCAAATAGTAAAATGCAACTAACCATATAATCATGCTTTGTTAAGATTGCAAAACAAGTAGGTATATAAACTTATTGATTCTAATTAGTGTAATGAATCATTCCATGACCAGTCTGAATAAGGTGACACTGAATTATTCTTTCTTATGTCAAAGCAGCATTTTTCTAGGGATAGAAAAGAAGAACAGGTCAGAGTCTGCACTTTTACTAACCAGCCACTAGATGGAATTACTAAGTGAACTTTGACACACCAAGACAACATTGTGGCTAATGTAATCAGTGAAGCCCATCTCATCTCATGCCTCAAACTGATGTGCAGTTTTTTTCTTTTTTTTTTTCTTTTTTGGCTGTGCAAGCTTTCAAATGCAATAAAAATTAATACATCCTCAATTACTACACTGTTGTACAGTATGTGCTAATCAAATGGATTCTTACATGTTATGAAATTTAAATGCCAAGCTAAGAAAATATTTTCATTTGAACACATTTGTTTGATTAACAGCATTATTGCTAAGTAAGACAAAGAGCCATATACCATATCTCTGCCGATATTCAGATCCACATGATTTAACAATGTTCTCTTAGGGAAGCCAGGATTTTATGTTGAACCAATTCCAATTTATTGGCATCAAGATGTCCTACCACTCTTGGTTAAGATGACACTGTAACTGGATAGTTTACAAATAACATTACATTATTTATCTTATACATCTATATTTTAGGATACATTTTATATGTACTCACAATTTCTATGTTTTCTTTTTTTCTCTCTCTCCCCTTTTTTCCCCAATTTGGAATGCCCAATTCCCAATGCACTCTAAGTCCTCGTTGTGGCGTAGTGACTCGCCTCAATCTGGGTGGCGGAGGAAGAATCTCAGTAGCCTCTGCGTCTGAGACCGTCAATCTGCGCATCTTATCAAGTGGTTTGTTGAGCATGTTACCGCGGAGACTCAACATGCGTGGAGGCTTCGTGCTATTCTCCGCGGCACGCACAAGTCACCACCTGCCCCACCGAAAGTGAGAACCACATTATGGCAACCTCAAGGAGGTTAACCCAACGTGACTCTACCCACCCTAGCAACCAGGCCAATTGGTTGCTTAGGAAGCCAGACTGGAGTCACTCAGCACACCCTGGATTCAAACTTGTGACTCCAGGTGTGGCAGTCAGCGTCTTTACTTGCTGAGCAACCCAGGCCCCCTCTATAACGTTTTTCAAAATTTGAATCATCCGTTAGACTTCTCAATTCATTTAAATAGTCATGTGATGACAAATTAATGTTTAAAAGTACAAAGGTAACACTTTACATAATGTTCACTTGTTAAAGGTTTATAAAGGGGTTAATTAATAACTTTTAAGAAATGTACAAATGCATTATAAACCAATTATATGCTGTTTATAGCAACACACATAATAAGAGCAACTTTCATTCAATATTAGCAAAATGGTGACCATTTTAACTAACATGTTATAAATGCTTAATTAATACACTTATTCTATCAGTGTTGCTGGATGATTTGTTTGGCGAATCTGTTCTGTCTCTGCGTGTTCCCAGCATTCCCTTTTGTTCATTGTTTTGTTTGCCATGTGATGGTTATGACACGGGGTTTCCCAGCAGGGGCTGAGGTGCCAGCACATGGCTTGATTAGCATCACCTGTTCCTTGTTGGAAGTTAATTTCTCCCTCTATATAACTCCCTCTTGTGTGCTGTCTTGTGCCAGATTGTCTTGTGCCTTCAGCAAAAGCAGTTGTGCCTATTCTTGTCGGTCGGTTTGTTTGCTCTCTTATTGCTGTTGTCTGTTTTCTACTATCCCAGGCATCCCCCCCCCCACCAGACCCAGTCATCACCGTGTTCCGCTCTGGTTTCTCTCAGCCCTCTCAGATTAGTTCCTGTGTTATATATACCCTTTTCCACTAGCCTGGAAACTTCTGTCACTATATACCGCTGAGTAAGCTGTTGCCGCCATCTTTAACTATCAGCCTTCCAGACTGCCTTCCTAGAGACTTCCAGGTCCTACTTCTCAACGCGGGTCCAGTTATTTCCCCTCAGCCCTCAACCACAGCCCTCCATCTCCACTCTCCAGACCACCCTATCTCTGATCTTATCCTTTACCTTCCCTGTTGCTCTTTGTGGCATTGCTGTGGATTCTGTCCTGATTCCAGCTCTCCTGACTCACGTCGGATGCCCTCAAATAACCAATCTGCTTCGTGGTTTATCCAGTATTTTCCCTGTGTTTGAATCTTCAGTAAATCTGGTTTATTTTCACAGTTTTGGATTTGCCTATTCCCTCACCTTAACATATTGATCAAATTCATCAGAAGCATTATATGCCCTAATTCATGGCTATGTCTTTCTGCTACAGTCCGCTTTAAGTTTGTATTTACTGTAATGTATAGACTTATTTGTGATGTCACTTTCTTTACAAAGAATAGTTTTACCTTTTACTAGTAACCTAAAGTCCTCTGCAAAACACTTTTCACTTTTCTTCATACTCATTCACAGCATGTACCATAAAATAAAGATTTATGACCATTAAACCATGCCAAAAATGTGTGTATAGGTTTCTAATGTTGAAAACTTCTTAAAAAATGTACACTTTACATTAAGGTACATTTTCAGAGGTTGCTAATGTTGAATAAGTGTTACTGAGCATTTATAACATGTGAGGCCAAATGGATCACTATTTGGCAGGTATTGCATGAGGCACCCATTTTATGCATGTTGTTATAACAATGTTTCAATGATTTAACAAAGGGAACATTAAAGTGTTACCAGTATAAATATTCCATGTGGTCTCTCAAATAGGAGGCCATAAAAACTGCATGTACAGGCTTATAATAACAGAATTTGAAAATGTTGTAAAGAATAGTTTTAGATGGTATATAGCATGTCACGTCACTGTCACTGCTTTACATGTCATATCAACTCCCCAATTATTGCTAAATCTGCTTACCCACAATGGTATCTCTTGTTTGACTAGATTTAACCATGCTCGAAATTCTAGTTCTTCTTCAGCTTCTGGGAATGTCATCAAACAAGCAAGGCCGCTTTGAGCAATGACAATATTTCACTCATGCACTATTTATTTTTCAGACACAAGCACACCCACCCACAAAAGCTTCCTGTGTGGGGGGTATAGGCTCATAGACATTGTGCTACAAAGTGTAGGACAGAAAAAAAAAGACAGAGACATAGAAAAAGAGAGAGAAAGAGAGAGAGAGAGAGAGAGAGAGAGAGAGAGAGAGAGAGAGAGAGAGAGAGAGACAGAAAACAAATGACAAGCAACAAGGTATGCAACAATTCATAGTGGGTCATAGTGATATTTAGACTTGACCACAGAACCTGTTAACTGTTGCTACTGCTTCCGTGACGATACATCAGTTCCTCAACTCGAGTACAGACCCAGGACAGAAAAGGACTCACAGAGTAAAGAGAGAAAGAGAGAGAAAAATGCTCTCATTTCAGAAGCCCATTAATCACCCTTAATCTCTGACATGACGGAGGAAGTGTTTGTGCACATCATGCCATGGACCCCCAAGCCCAGATTCTGAAGGGCATATTGGCTCAAATTGTAAGCAAGGAAGCAGAAGGAGAAGGACCAGAGAACGGCTTTGCTGGAGAGTTTCTGGTAAGTTTGTCTTGACTAGATATGTTATATTGACAAATTTCAAAACTAGATTCCGTTAGAGAAAAAGAAAATACTTTCTAGAGAATGTGACTTATTGGCTTTAGTAAGTCAGTACTGATCTCTTGATTCATAGTGGCAAAGGGTGTCAATGTGCTCATATACACTTTGTTTTTGTGGGGGTATTTGCACCCTCTGTTAAGGTGTGATGATGAAAACAAAAATACTTTATACACAGCAAAAATACGTTATACTCCACAATATGTCTGGCCACTGAGCTAATGCAACAGCTTAAATGTCTTAGTATAGACTTCCTCTTCTCAGTACAGTGCAGTACAGCTCACTTTGAGCTTCGAAAAAAAAAAAAGGTTTTATCCATTTAAGTTTATTGTTTATTAATAGACGGGTTTTTAAGGTTGCTTTTAAAAAGTATTCTGCTACAGATTACAGAATACATGCTGTAAAATGTCATTTGTAAGGTAGCCCATTAGATTACTCAAGGTCAGTAACCTAATCTAAACACTTTGGATTACTTCTTCAGCACTGGCAGATTTTTTCACTTGTTTTAACTATAAACAAGTAAATAAAGTAAGAAAACACACTTCACTGTAAAAATACATTCTCTGAAAAAAGTAAATTTATCTTCTATTAAATATTTTCAAATATTTTTATGGGAAAACAACATTTAAATTCTCTTTAAGAATATTATTTTTGCATTAAATCTTTGCCCTAATATCATTAAAAATGTATGCTATAATGTGAATTTTCTTCACAGAATTCATTATAAAATATAATTGCGCCTGATAGCATTTTAGCTTAGCATAAAGCTAAATGTTCACATGACAGTTTACACAAGGTTAACAATTTTTGCTTCTCCAAACGTTAAAACCCCACAGAGTGTACACAATGACATCCTTTTCTAACGTATGTGGATTCTGTTCATAGAACGAGGCAGAAAATATATAATTTGTAGCTTTCTACATGATGTTAAAGTCTACATTGGTTAGTACTTCTTTTAAAAATACCCTAACAAGGCATGTTATCGTCTATTTATTGAATTTCTGTTTCATCTGATAAAGCGTTTCTAACTGTTTTTTGTCAAGCTGTAGAAACATGATGTAGTTACATGTATTTTGTTACTCCCCAACCCTGTTAATAGACTAACAGCATTAGTTAAAGGAATGTTCAGGGTTCAATACAAGTTAAGCTCAGTTGACAGCATTTGTGGTATAATGCTGATTACATTTCTCATTTATTTATAAATATAAATATATAAAAGAAAAAACTACAGTTATAGTAAGGCACTTACAATTAAAGTAAATGCGGCCCATCAGTAAATGGGGCCAGTCATTAAACATTAAATACACCCTGTTTTAAAAGTCTAGCCAAAACATGTATACATTATACGTTTTCACAAGATTTTAATGTGGTGTAATTGCTTACTATTCTTCTGTGAATACAATATTTCAACTTTGTTGTCATGACAACATTACGCAGGTAAATGTTGTAATCTGTTAAAGGCCATAACGCCAGTAAATCCCTGATTTTATCACACTAAAATCATGTGAACACGTACTGTATAATGTTTACGTCTTGTGGCTATACTTTTGACAAAGAGTGTATTTCAACATTTATGGACTGACCCCATTCACTTCGTAAATGTCACGTAAGTGACTCACTGTAACCACACTTTTTGCTTGTTTTAAAAAAAAAATGAGAGAATCAAAATGATTTTTTGTGGTAATCAACATTATGCCACAAATATTGTAGATTGCGCTTAACTTGTATTAAACCTTGAACATTCCATTAAATAAGACTTCCAACAATGTGCATCTTCTGAAGCCCTCAAAGCCACATATACAGTATAGTCATCTTTTACAGAGTTGCTTAGTTATGTCTCCACAAGGTCATACATGTGCTATTTTCCTCTTATGTCAGCTGTGAGATATTCCATGGGTGCAGTTAAGGTGACTGACAGGACGTTTTTCATGATTGGCTGACACATCCGGAGTTGCCATGTCAGTAAACACACCTAAGAATGCAGCAATTAAATAGTGTGTTGTTTTAACTACATGTATATTTATTCACACAGCAGATGTCTCTTACAGTGCATTCACATGTTTTCAGTATGAGTTTCCTGGTAATTGAACCCATGACCTTGGTGTTGCTAGTGCTACTGCCTACTATTTGAGCAATAGGAACTAGAGTTGAACTAATGTCAAGTGTTTGGTCTACAAAGAAACATTCTGAGGACCATGTTTTGAACGAGACCTTGCTCATGTTGTATATGCAGCCACACAACCTTTGCTTACAAGACTGTCAGCAAGGTACGCATGATATGTGCTATCATGCCATTTCCTAGGCTTAAAGCTGTAGTGTGTAATTTATGTGCCACTATCGTCACCAAATGGAATTGCAAAAATAAACATTGTGCTCAATCAGGTTTCTAGAACACTCACCCTGTGTCCCGCTCAAAATTTACAACACTGGTTGAAACGAACAATGTTTTGAGAGCGCCACAGAGTCACAGTTTTTACACTTTATAAATTGCTTTTTTAGAATTGTCCATGTATATGAAGCTGGGAAAGGAAAAGGAATTTTAACACTGAAAAATTGCACACTTAAGATTTAAATGTCTATTACCAAGTCTCAGGCTATAACTATGATATCACTCGTAATGTACTAAGAACTGACAATTCTGTGAGCCTTTGCCACACCCTCACATCTCAAGTGCCACCCAGATTGTATCATGTCTTTGCCATTACGGGTTCGTACTACGCTATGCAGAACAAAAAGTGTTCTGTCATCCAGACTGAATAGTTTGCTACAGAGTGCCTGTTATATTTCTGGGCAGCGTCACAGTGTTCACAGACTGTGAGGAACAATTTGTGCCTTTATACAGACGTTCCCAATCTGAATTCAAGCCAGAGGGAAGGCCCTGTTGGCCCTGTTTGTTGCCTGTTTTCTCAATCGCATGTGGGCTCTCTCTAAGTGGGCTCTCCCTACTCATGGGCTTGATTGAAAGTACTTTTAGGTGCTTTTTACACTCCACTTAACTCTGGGCATTATCTTTTCAAACCTCTTTTAACCCTGGGTAAAGCAATGTTATATTTTTAATAATAATATTTTTTATTGTGAAAGGGGAATAACAACTCTTTTAATCCTGGTTTATGAATTTTTTGACACTAACACAGAATTGTGGTACCAAAGTACAGTATACTCTATACAGTATACCAAAGTAGAGTATACAATACAGCGCTAGAATGCAATGGCAAGTTATTTAGCAATAGACAACTAATCATAAACTGCCTCAGTGCTTACCTTATTAAATATTCATGTGCTTTGTACATGTTTAGTTTCTCAGGAATGAGAATGGCCCTAGATTAACAATGTCCTTAGACATCTTTAGCTTTATTAACTCTGTCAAACTGGCAACCTGCCAAACAAAGTTTCAGTGTGAGCCACAACCAGCCTCTGCCAGAATAAGTGATTTACAGGAAGAGATACTGTATATTTAGCAGGGCATGGAAACCCAAGTTCCTTTTGGTGAGAGCAGAACTACTGGTCCTGTATTGGGCTGTTCACACAGAATGCACTCTTTCTCTAATAAGCTAGACACAGCAGCATGAACAGAACAGAAGCAGGTATCTTGAGAAACTTTAAGTTAACACATCATCTAAAAAACGCTAGTGTGAGATGCTGAAAAAACAATGAGACACGGTGCAACGGACAAATCTAGCTAATTTTTACATAGAGAACATTTGAAAAACTGTGCGGACGGACACAAAAACGTATTTGGTGTTGGAAAGACCAGCATATGTCGTGTTTTGGATGCTGGTACGTATGCTGGTGTCCCTATAGAGGTCTCTTAAATAGTTTAACCAAGAAGCCTTCTTTGGCCAACCAGCTTCAGCAGAATCAGAATCAGCTTTATTGCCAGATATGCTTACACATACAAGGAATTTGTCTCGGTGACAGGAGCTTCCAGTGCACAACAATACAATACAGCAACAAGACAGAGATAATAATAAATAATAATAATAATAATAAAAAAAAATTGAATAGAAAATAAATATATATAGAATACACAATAAGACTATATCTATACACTCCCGGTCAAAAGTTTTGAAACACTTGACTAAAATGTTTCTCATGATCTTTTGATCTGAAGGCATATGCTTAAATATTTTAAATTAATTTTGAAGACAAAAATATAATTTTGCCACCATATTAATTTATTTCATTATAAAACAAATATTTTATAAAAAAAAAAAAGTTTTTGAAATTGATGACTTGGACCAAATAATAAAGAAAAGCAGCCAATAAGTGCCCAACATAGATGGGAACACCTTCAATACTGTTTAAAAAGCATCCCAGGGTGATACCTCAAGAAGTTAGTTGAGAAAATGTCAAGAGTACATGTCTGCAAATTCTAGGCAAAGGGAGACTACTTTGAAGATGCTAAAATATAACATAGTTTTGATTTATTTTGGATTTTGTTTAGTCACAACATAATTCCCATAGTTAATTTATGTTATTCCATAGTTTTGATGACTTTACTATTATTCTAAAATGTGAAGAAGTGTTTCAAAACATTTGACCGGAAGTATATATATATATATATATATATATATATATATATATATTATATATACACACACACACACACACACACACACACACACACACACACACATAAATATATATGCATACACACATACACATACATAGTGCAAATTTAAATACAAATCTGTTATATACAGTGCAAGAGAATGTAATGTCAGAAGAGGTAGAATGTGCTGGATAATTATAAAAAGACTAAACTGTGAATTGCACATAATTATTGCTCAATGGGGCAGTTTTAACTGTTCATGAGATGTATAGCCTGAGGGAAAAAACTGTTCCTGTGCCTGACGGTTCTGGTGCTTAGAGCTCTGAAGCGTCGGCCAGAAGGCAACAGTTAAAAAAATGTAGTGGGCAGGGCGAGTGGGGTCCAGAGTGATTTTTCCAGCCTTTTCACTCACTCTGGAAGTGTACAGTTCTTGAAGGGAGGGCAGGGGGCAACCAATAATCCTCTCAGCAGTCCGAACTGTCCTTTGTAGTCTTCTGATATACGATTTTGTAGCTGAACTAAAGCAGACAGTTATTGAAGTGCAGTGGACAGACTCAATGACTGCTGAGTAGAAATGTATCAGCAGCGCCTGTGGCAGGTTGAACTTCCTCAACTGGCGAAGGAAGTATAACCTCTGTTGGGCCTTTTTCACAGTGGAGTCAATGTGGGTCTCCCACTTCAGGTTTTGTGAGATGGTAGTGCCCAGGAACCTGAATGACTCCACTGCTGCCACAGTGCTGTTTAGAATGGTGAGGGAGTCAGTGTTGAGGTGTGTGGCAAGGAGGAGGGCGGGGCCGGGCCGTGATGACGTATGCCCGGCCCTAATCGGGCTACTCAAGCCCACGAGAGGGATAAAGGCGGCCGGAGGCAGCGGTTCGAGAGAGAGAGCTACAGGCAGCTGCCCTGTACGTATGTGTGTGTGTGTGTTATATGTCTTTTGCTTTAAGTTAATCATTAAATCATAATTTTCAGTGCATCCAGAAAGTATTCACAGCGCTTCACTTTTTCCACATTTTGTTATGTTACAGCCTTATTCCAAAATGGATTAAATTCATTATTTTCCTCAAAATTCTACAAACAATACCCCATAATGACAACGTGAAAGAAGTCTGTTTGAAATCTTTGCAAATTTATTAAAAATAAAAAACGAGAAAAATCACATGTACATAAGTATTCACAGCCTTTGCCATGACACTCAAAATTGAGCTCAGGTGCATCCTGTTTCCATTGATCATCCTTGAAATGTTTCTACAACTTGATTGGAGTCCATCTGTGGTAAATTCAGTTGATTGGACATGATTTGGAAAGGCACACACCTGTCTATAGGTGGCCGCCCGGCCAAAGTGAGCGATCGGGGGAGAATGGCCTTAGTCAGGGAGGTGACCAAGAACCTGATGGTCACTCTGACAGAGCTCCAGCATTTCTCTGTGGAGAGAGTAGAACCTTCCAGAAGAACAACCATCTCTGCAGCACTCCACCAATTAGGCCTGTATGGTAGAGTGGCCAGACAGAAGCCACTCCTCAGTAAAAGGCACATGACAGCCCGCCTGGAGTTTGCCAAAAGGCACCTGAAGGACTCTCAGACCATGAGAAACAAAGATTGAACTCTTTGGCCTGAATGGTAAGCGTCATGTCTGGAGGAAACCAGGCACCGCTCATCACCTGGCCAATACCATCCCTACAGTGAAGCATGGTGGTGGCAGCATCATGCTGTGGGGATGTTTTTCAGCAGCAGGAACTGGGAGACTAGACCTTGATGAAAACCTGCTCCAGAGCACTCTGGTTCATCTTCCAACAGGACAACGACCCTAAGCACACAGCCAAGATAACAAAGGAGTGGCTACGGGACAACTCTGTGAATGTCCTTGAGTGGCCCAGCCAGAGCCCAGACTTGAACCCGATTGAACTTCTCTGGAGAGATCTGAAAATGGCTGTTCACCGACGCTCCCCATCCAACCTGATGGAGCTTGAGAGGTCCTGCAAAGAAGAATGGGAGAAACTGCCCAAAAATAGGTGTGCCAAGCTTGTAGCATCATACTCAAAAAGACTTGAGGCTGTAACTGGTGCCAAAGGTGCTTCAACAAAGTATTGAGCAAAGGCTGTGAATACTTATGTACATGTTTTTTTTTTATATATAAATTTGCAAAGATTTCAAACAAATTTCTTTCACGTTGTCATTATGGGGTATTGTTTGTAGAATTTTGAGGAAAATAATGAATTTAATCCATTTTGGAATAAGGCTGTAACATAACAAAATGTGGAAAAAGTGAAGTGCTGTGAATACTTTCCAGATGCACTGTGTATTGTCAAGCTGGTTCTCGCCTCCTCCTTTCCCTTTTACCTCGTTACAGGGTGTTCCTCCTAAAGTCCACAATCATATCCACTGTTTTGAGTGTGTTCAGCTCCAGGTTGTTTTGACTGCACCATACAGACAGCTGTTCAACCTCCCTTCTGTATGCAGACTCATCGTCATCTTGGATGAGGCTGATGACAGTGGTGTCATCTGCAATTCTTCAGGGGCTTGACAGAGGGGTCCTTGGCAATACAGTCATTTGTGTACAGGGAGAAGAGTAATGGGGAGAGCACACATCCCAGGGGGCACCAATGCTGATTGTACAGGTGTTGGAAGTGAATTTCTCCTGTCTCATAAGCTGCTGCCTGTCTGTCAGAAAGCTGGTAATCCACTGACAGATAGACGTGGGAACAGAGAGTTGGTGTAATTTAGTCTGAAGAATAGCTGGGATGATGGTGTTGAAAGCCGAACTGAAGTCCACAAAAAGGATCCTTTTACATGTCCCCGGTCTGTCCAGATGTTGCAAGACATGATGCAATCCCATGTTGACTGCATCATCCACAGACCTGTTTGCTCGATAAGCAAATTGAAGGGGATCTAGAAAGGGTCCAGTGATGTCCTTCAGGTGGGCCAACACCAGTTTCTCAAATGATTTCATGACCAAAGACGTCAGGACGACGGGTCTATAATCATTAAGTCCTGTGATTTTTGGTTTCTTTGGGACAGGAATGATGATTGAGCGTTTGAAGCAGCATGGGACTTCACACTGCTCCAGTGATCTATTGAAGATCAGTTTGAAGATGGTGGCCAGCTGGTTAGCACAGGATCTAAGACACGTGGGTGAAATGTCATCTGGGCCCTGTGCTATCCTTATCTTTTGCTTTCGGAAGTCATGGCACACCACTTCTTCACAGATCTTAAGTGCAGTTTGAGTGGCAGGAGAGGGTTGCAGGAGGTTTTGGTGTTTGTGTGAAGTGAAGGTCAGAGTGGGTGTGGGGTGTGAGACTGGGCCTTTCAAATCTACAGTAGAACGCATTCAAGTCGTCAGTCAGGTCTCTTGAAGTTAGTAATGTCTTTCAGGCTGCTCCACACTGATGCAGGGTCATTAGCTGAAAACTTGTTTTTCAGCTTCTTAGAGTATCTTCTTTTAGCCACTCTGATTTCCTTATTCAGTGTGTTCCTGTCCTGATTGTACAAGACTTTATCCCCACCTCTGTAAGCATCCTCTTTGGCCTGATGAAGCTGCCTGAGTTCTGCTGTAAACCATGGTTTGTCATTGTTGAACGTTAAATAAGTCCTAGTAGGAATGCATATATCCTCACAGAAACTGATATATGATGTAACAGTATCTGTGAGCTCGTCCAGATTGGTGTCTGAAGCCTCAAGAACACTCCAATCAGTGCAGTCAAAGCAGGCTTGTAGTTCCAGCTCTGCTTCATTGGTCCATCTCTTTACAGTCTTTACTACAGGCTTAGCAGATTTTAGTTTCTGTTTGTAGGTTGGAAGAAGATGAACCAGACATTGATCAGATAGTCCCAAAGCTGCTCTAGGGACAGAGCGATATGCATCCTTTATTGTTGTGTAGCAGTATATTTCTGTCTCTGGTTAGCCATGTAATGTGCTGTTTGTATTTGGGCAGTTCACGTGTGGGGTTTGCTTTGTTAAAATCTCCAAGAATATACGTACGTAACCTTGGTTCCCTGAGACGAAGGGAACGAGACATTGCATAGCTACGTATATGGGGAGTGCCTTCTTACACGACCTAGTTGAAACCTCTCTACAATAAAGGCAATGTTCTAATATTGGCTATGGTGTTTGAACCCTGCCTGTTTTGGCACGAAACTATCCACTAAAACAGGTGCACAGACACCATTTCCTTAGAATTTCTGACTGAGATCAAGGAGCGCATTGCTCGTGCCTCAAGATCTCTGAGTCTTGTAGTGCGGCTAGAGTTCGCAATGTCTCGTTCCCTTCGTCTCAGGGAACCGAGTTTACGTACGTAACCGAGACGTTCCCTTATGACTCAGTACACTTGACATTGAGTAGCTATGCATATGGGGCACAGAATCCCATCACGGCGCACTACACGACATAACTTCCCAGAGAGAAAACATGGTGGCACAGTCTAGTGGGATGGCGACCGACATGAGTATGCCACAGTGAGTGATCCTCGTGTTGGCCAGGAGGAGAGCACTCATAACGAATATATGAACTACAATCATATAGTATGAATTAACTCCTTATGAACCCAGTCGGGAAGGGAGTTTATTTGTAATGAAAGTGCTTGCGACTTTATGGTAAATTATAATGGCCTGAATGCAGGTGGTTGTGCAATGATGGGGAGCCCGTACTTAAAGGGAAGGGCATAAGTATATATATATATATTTGGCCAATGAATAGCAAGTGCTCTAAACAGAGAGGACTTGTGAAGAAAGAGACGTTACATCTAGGTTGTAAAACCTTGCGAATGTGTTTTGAGAGGACCATCCTGCTGCAAAACATACGTCTTGTAAGGACACACCATTCGTCCATGCCCATGAGGAGGCCATGCCTCTAGTTGAGTGTGCTTTAACACCAACTGGGCAAGTCTGATCTGCAACTCATAAGCCAGGGTAATTGCATCGACAATCCAGTGAGAGAGGCTTTGCTTGGAGATGGACATTCCTTTTGTGCGTCCTATATAGCATATAAAGAGCTGGTCAGACAGTCTGAAGGCAAGTATGCTCAACGTATGCTTGTAGTGCCCACACAGGGCATATCAAATGCAATGATTGTTCCTCTTCTGAATTAAATGGAGGAGGGAAGAAGGCCTGAAGGTGAACCACCTGCGCTTTGAAGGGCGTGGTTAGGACCTTGGGTACATAGCCTTTCCTGGGTATGACAGTGGCTCCTGAAAGACCGGGGCCAAACTCCAGACATGAATTGTCGACTGATAGTGCATTCAGGTCACCTACCCGTTTTACTGAGGCCAGAGCCAGCAGTAATGCAGTCTTAACTGAGAGCATACTCAAATCAACAGAGTCCAAAAGCTCGAAGGGGGGCCCTGCAAGTGCTTTTAAGACTAAAGTTAAGTCCCAAGTCGGGACTGTAGCCGGCCGAGGTGGGTTTAATCGTTTTGCTCCTTTAAGGAACTTTATGATTAAACCATGCTTGCCTATAGAGGTGCCGGCTTCATGTGCATAGTACGCAGAAATAATTGCCACATACACTTTGAGCATTGACGGGGTGAGTCCTGTGTCTAATCACTCTTGAAGAAATATTATAATTTCATGTATGGGACAGTTTACTGGGTCCTTGCCATGTAAGAGACACCAATCAGTGAACACCTTCCATTTCAGTGCATAGAGGCATCTCGTGGATGGTGCTCTGGCCTGTAAAATGGTGTTCAAGACTGAACGCATCAGTTCTGGCGTGTGTAATGAGCCCCATTCAGGGGCCACGCATGCAGGTTCCACAGCTGGGGCTGGGGATGCCAGATTGTGCCTTGCACCTGAGAGAGGAAATCCCTCCTCAGTGGTATTTCCCAAGGTGAGCTGTACAGCATCTCCATCATTTCCAGAAACCATGGCTGGTTGGGCCATTTCGGCACAACTAATAGAACCATTTCCTTGTCCTCTCATCAGGCATACCGGGGGAAACGCATATTTGCGTTTCGCCGGCCATTTGTGTCCCATTGCCTCCGTTCCCAGCGGGGCTTGGTACTTCGAATACCAGAGGGGACAGTGGGCATTCTCCACTGAGGCAAATAGATCGATTTCTGCCTTGCAAATATTTCCCAAATCCTCAATACAGTTTGAGGATGAAGTCTCCATTCGCCGGTATCACCCTTTGGCGTGACAGTAGGTCTGTGCCGTAATTCAGGTGGCCTGGGACATATGTTGCTCTCAGGGAGAGGTGGCGACGCGTCAGTCTCAACAGTGGCGGTGAATGAATTCCATCTTGGCGGTTTATGCCACAACTGTCATGTTGTCTGAGCAAACCAGGATGTGACAGCTCGCCATTTCTGACTAAAAAGCCTTTAAGGCTAGAATTACAGCCGTGTTGGAAGCATCCGTAGTCACCACTTTTTGCCTGACAACTTGCTCCAGCTTGACACTTTGCTGCTGGTAAAACGCAGGAGCTGTCAGTGGTGCTAAAGCAGCTATACAGCAGCGGGATATAGTGATGCGCATGCGCCCTTGGCGCCAAGCTTGTTGTGGCATGCGGCACTTCAGCCAGCAATGAAGAGGTCTCATGTGTAAGAGACCTAATGGGATGATGGCAGATGCCACCGCCATAAATCCCAATGCTTTCTGAAACAGCTTCAGAGGAAGTGTTCTCCCCAGTTTGAAATGAGACGGACACTGCAGAATGGCCTGAACGTGCCCGCTCGTGAGGTGCGCACGCCCGCTCGTGGAGTCGAGGTGGACTCCCAGAAAGGAGATTTGTTGGCTGGGGTAGAGCGTACTCTTCGCCCAGTTTCACTGAGGCCCAGGTTGTTTAGATGCTGAAGCAGAAAGTCTCTGTGCTGGCATAACAGGGCCTCTGATTTCGGCAGTAACAGCCAATCATCGAGGTAGTTCAAGATGCGTATGCCACTCAGTCTCAGGGGGGTGAGAACGCATCGATGCACCTCACGAATGTGCGAGGAGCCAGAGACAGTCCGAAGGGCAGGACTTTGAATTGATACGCTGTTCCCTTGAACGTGAATCTCAAAAACATCCTGTGATGTAGTACAATTTGGATATGAAAGTATGCATCCTTCAGATCTATTGACGCATACCAATCGTGTGGGCGTACATGCAATAAGATCCACTTCTGAGTAATCATTTTGAATGGGCACTTTATGAGTGCACGATTTAAATGTCTCAGATCCAGGATTGGCTGAAGTCCGCCGTCTTTCTTTGGAACAAGAAAATAACGGCTGTAAAACTCTTTTTGTGCTTGACAATTTGGCACAGTTTCTATTGTCTTTTTCATGATGAGATTGTGTATTTCGGCTCGTAACACTGGCGCATCTTCGGGTGAAACCATGGAAGACAGAAGGCCGTTGAAATGGGGTGGCTGGCATGCAAATTGGATCGTATAACTATGTTCGATTGTTTTTTGCACCCATTCTGAAATACCCGTTAGGGCTTGCCACACGTCCGTGTAATGGGACAAAGGGGAATTTGGTTTGCTCACTGTATGATATGTTGCGACACTCACTATAGGGAAGCAGTTGCACAAAATGTTTGTACTTTGAAGAGGAAAAGGGCTCTTTTTTGAGAATGTGTGAGCATCTATTGTGAACAACAGTATTCCTTTCCCGACAACCAGTAGTGGGGAGATGGGGAACAGTGTTTTGTGTCTCCAATCAAGCCTTTTTGGAGCAGAACCACAGGCTCTGCTTTCTGCTTCAAAGGGTTGTGCCCGTCTGGAGCGCTTTTGCTGCGCGTGCTGATACACAGGTGCCAGTGAGGCAGCAGGTATGGGGCTTTTAGTCAGGCACTGGCTCGAAACAGAGCGAGGGCAAACCAGCTGTGATTTATTCTGTTTGGGCATAAAGTATCTTATAGCCTGTGACAGCTGCTGATTCGTGATGAAACGCTCAGCAAATTTATTCACAGAGCTGCCAAAGAGGCTGGCTGGAGACACTGGAGCATCCACAAGAGTGGATTTTTCCTTATCACTCATTTCTATGAGGGTCAGCCAAATATGTCGACCCAGAACTGCCAGGTTGCCCATGGACTTGCCAATGGCCTGCGCAGTGACTTTCGTGGTATGCAGCGCTAAGTCTGCAGCGGTGCGGAGCTCTTTGAATGTCTCTGGATCGAAGCCATGCTCATCGATTTTCCTGAGGAGCTTGGCTTGAAGTACCTGGAGCAATGCCATTGCGTGGAGCGCTGATCCATCTTGTCCTGCCGCTGAGTAAGCTTTTTTACAGAGGCCCTGTGATTTCCACACCCTGTTACTCGCTGGGCAGAGGTGTGATGCCTCCTCCACAGAGGGTAATTGGGCATAACCGTTTCCTTCCCCATGATCCACATTAAAGAGGATGGCGACACTGCGTGAAAGTGCCGAGAAGGGCGCGCGTCAGGACTTAGATAGTTCGTTATGAACTTCAGAGAAGAATGGGGCAGATTTGCGGGACGCTGCCATTTGACAGCGTCCGGACTGCAGGAACCATTCATCGAGGTGAGACTGTTCAGGTTTCTCTGGGGGGGACCACTCAAATTGAAGCTCTTCTACCGCTCTTGCAAGGACGTGGAGCATCTCCCTGTCAGTGGTGCATGCATGGTCCTCGCCCTCACTGGGGGCAGCATCATCCACTGACCACTCGCCTGATGCAGCGAGAGACATGACTTCATCATTATCATCCCCAGCATCAGAACCGCTGCACGAGATGAGGCTGCCCGCTCTTTCAGAAGGTCAGAGCTCATCTCACACATAGCGTATCAGAAAACATGCACTTTGGAGAGATTGAGGGGCTCGCGGGCCATGTGCCACCACGAGGACCACCTCAAAGTCATCCTTGCAGCCCCGCAGTGCCTCCTCGTGTGAATCCTCGGGTATCAAAGAAGAGATGGGTGGGAGGGTGCGTGAGGCTGAATCGTCCCTCAGAACGAGGGTGATTCACAAGCGAAGCATCTTGAGACTCATGCCCTCACAGTGAGGACAGTCTGTCTCCATGAGAGCTGACTCTGCGTGGGTACAGCCCAGACAGTAAACGCAGCTCTTATGCTGATCTGATGGCGGGATGTGCCTCTCGCACAAGGAACACGGAATGACATCATTAAAAAGACGTGAACACATAAATGACACTTTTAGATATATAAATATATTCATTAATATATATTTATATTTATATCACACAATATACAATGCACAATATACAATTGGTTTGTAAGGATACACAAACCCTGCCAAAGCGCTGTGGGGAATCAGGATGATGAGGCCCGGTCACCAGCGAAGCATCAATCGGCAAGGCGATGTGATGTTTGCCATAGCACTACAGGGGAGTGGAAAGTCTTCCCGCGAAGATTCCGCCCACTGACCCGTGTATAGCGATGATGAAGTTAGAGGGCTTCTAGACAAGAGATGATCGCTGTTTTGAAGGAAGAAATTGTGAAATGGTGTCAGTTTCACGCCAAAACAGGCGGGGCTCAAACACCATAGCCAATATTAGAATATTGGCATTATTGTAGAGAGGTTTCAACTAGGTAGTGTAAGAAGGCACTCCCCATATGTGTAGTGTACTGAGTCGTAAGGGAACTCCCGTGGCGAGTAGAAAGGCTTACAGTTAATAAAGAGCACTTCCAAATTAGGACAGCACATCTTCTTTAACGTTGTTAAATCTGTACACCAACCTTCATTGATGTAAAAGCATGTTCCATCTGCTCTGAATAGCTGGAAGCCCAGCAGATGTAATGCACTGACCGGAATGGCTTCGCTCAGCCAGGTTTCTTTGAAGCACACGGCAGCAGAGGATGAAAAGTCCTTGTTTGTACGGGTGAGGAGATGTAGTTCGTCCGTTTTGTTAGGAAGAGAGTGGAGATTCGCTAGATGAATACTTGGCAGAGCTGTTTCGAAAGCACGCCTGCACATCTCCCTCGCCTGCGTCTCTTGAACAGCACAGCTGCGCCTCCGACTAAAATATCCAGCAAAGCATCCGAATAGTCAAAAACTGGGAAAAGATTGTCTGGTATATGCTGCAGTTTGTCACTGGTAAAACTGATTGGAAAACGATTACTAAACACAGGACAAACAAACAAAAACAACAAAAGAATTGCGCTCCACATCGAGGCGGCCATCTGCGGTGCCATCTTGATGAACTCAGAAATTCATCAGAAATACTGTGCTGATTGACCAGCATTTTTTGCTACTGGAAATCATGACTATAGTGGTCCACCAGCTAGACCAGCACTAACCAGCATTGCTTGTCCAAGTTGGCCTTTTTTAGCAGGGAATAAACATATGTAGATTCATGTAGAGAAATGTGTATGTCCAATCTTACTGTCCATGAAGAGGTCAAACTTTTTATTAAAACATAAGGGTTCCCTTCCTGACAGTTTCTGCTCAGAGATCCTATGGTAAATACTCAGCTTGCTATATTTTCTCATTGCTTGTTGTTCACATAAAAAAAATTTATCATAATGCTTTGTGACAAAGCTAAGCTGTGGTTGGAAAGTCTCTTGGTCTGATATCGAAGTGCTTGTGCTCACAGATCAAAGACATGTGAAGGAGAGCGATGGCTTATCCAACAAGCATGTGTGGCAGATACATAGACTCACATATACACAGCAAAACTTATCTAGTTTTGACAAATGTTTGCCACAGGTCTATAAACTTTAGTCTGTAAGACTTGACACGCTGGCTAAATGTTAAGACGAGGAGGCTAAATGCTACAGCCTGTAATGTCCGTTGCTAGTGTGGTTTACACACTGCACAGCTATCTACCAGCTGGTTACATTACATAAGGTGGAAATGCGTGGTGTTGAGAGTAACAAGCAGGAAATACAAAGATTATTATTTTTTTATTATTTCAATTTGTTCAGCAGAAAAACTTAAACTTTTCTATGAAAAGTGTTTTAGAAAGTAACTTCTAAGTGAAGAATTTACTAATATGAATACTTTATCGATGAAGTAACGAGCAGTGTTGGGTGTAATGCATTACTAAGTAATTAATTACTGTAATAAAATGACTTTTTCATTGAAAAACGTAAGGGATTACTCTTAATTCTTCAGTAATTTAATTACAGTTACTTCTGATGTAATTGCGTTAAATACTCTATAGACTATAGAACAATTCTATATAAAACAAGTGAATTTAAAATCGAAATTTAACGTCTACTGTTAAAATGTATGTTTTCTAATTTAATGCAGCCTCCTTAAATTCTTTGGCCAGTTCATGAATCATTTATTTGATTTTATATGATTTATTTGAAAGAATTTAAAGAACAGTTTCATGTCTATCCTTGTATTTTTCATCTGGCCGAGGTTGATCAGGGTTTTAGAAATTAATTAGTAATAAGTAGTGAAATTACTTTTCAGAAAGAGTAATTAGTACAGTAGTCTAATTACACTGTAGATGTAATTAGCAGTTAGTAATTATTTATTTAATAGAAACTTACACAACACTGGTAATGAGTACAGTAATCTAATTACAATTTTAGAGAAGTAATTAGTAATATGTAGTGGATTTCTTTTAAAAAGTAACTTTGAGCACTTTGAGCCCCAAATTTATGGCTTGAGTAACCATCTGTATGAACTGAAAATAAAACTAAGCCAAAAGAATACAGAAGTTTTAAAGCACAAATTGATAACTGAATCTTATGTAACATGGTCAATACAGAAACTGAAGAGGCAGTCTACTAAGTATCGTGCAGAGAAAACCTACCCCACCACAGCTGCGGACAAACAGGATAATGTGAAAAAGAACAGATACAAGGACATTGTACCTTGTGAGTATGACATTACTATACATTACTTTTTTACAAGTGAGTATATACTATTCTATACTATTCACATTCAATAGGTATTTTGGCCATGTTTATTAATCAAACTGCAATTCAGGTAGTTTATCGTTTATCACTATTTTAAATAATCTAATGAGAGATACTACAATACAACAAATTATGTTTTATAAAGAGTCAAAGACACAAATATGATTGACAATCAATTTGAGAGTTTAAAATGCTATGTGATGTGTGAAATCTACAGTTTATGCATGGGTAAAAAAAAAAAAAAAGCCAAGAAATGTGATTGTGATGAAGATTTGTATAGAGAGCAAGTCTTTGAGTGTGCTGAACATGCTGATGGCTTTTATTTTCCTCACAGTTGACCACAGCAGAGTGAAGCTCTCCCTCATTACATCCAAACATGACACAGACTACATCAACGCTAGTTTCATTAAGGTAAGGAGGTTTTGTCAGTCCGTTATATGATAAAGTTGAAATCTTTACAAAATGTTGCCGTTTCATGAAAGACACAGGGAAGATGCCACAAAATCACTAATGATATATCCACTAATATACCCTACCAGTCAAAAGTTTGACACACTAAACTGAATTAATGCTTCTCATGACATTTGAAAACTTTTGGTCTAAAGGCTTAAATGCTTGAAATTAGTTCTGTTTTACAGACAAAAGTAAATGGTGTCGACACATGAATTTCATTACAAAATTAAATATAAGTTTAATGTAATCAGATAGGGAAGGAAAAAGTAGCCAAGAACTCCATTAATAGAATTTTAAAAAACATTCCTTAAAGGCATCGTGACATGAAGAATAAAGCTTTCTTTTGACATATAAGAGGTCACTGTCCTATAAAAACATACAGAACTCAAAACTTCCCCCTCACTGCAAAAAGAGCATCAGTTGAAACCAAGCTTCCAAAACGACTCGATCTCTACAATGCAAAACATTTTAGTGTGAGTTTACAGTAAATTGGCTACTAGTTGCATTACTTTCACACTATATTTTACAATAGTATTTCTACAATTTATTACAATTAAAAGACAACTGTATACTGTGACTTCACAGTGAACAGCACCAATAAATTACTGTAATGTATCAGTGCTGTGTTGTAGAATCACAATGATCTTTCAGTTATCAAATGATGATTTTTTTTTTTATCTGCAATGTTTGTTAATTGTCACCATCGTTGAATTTTGTATGCTGAGTGTTGATATCTCGTGTGCCTGATATCTAAAAGCGATAAAACCAACCATATTACAGCCAAGCTTTGCAAACATCCCTTCCTTTAAAATGATACTTTACTTTCAAACAGGGTTGTAAAAGGGCGGAAAATTTTTGGAAATTTGGAAATATTGGAAAAAACTTTGTGCACTTGGCTATATGCTGCTGCATCTTTGTGGCATTCTTAACATAGGTCTTTGCACAGTATTTGCAAATGTACACAGCCTTTCCTTCTACATTGGCATTGTTCTGTAGAATAAGATTAGAAAAAAGCTTGTAAAAAACACTAATGCAATGCCATGCACAGATATATAAATAGTTAGCTAAACAATTGGAATATTCTGGAATGGTCAAACTATTTTACAATTGATGCTGGACAAATTAATAGAAACAGGCTAGATGAATAGATGAACACTCCTCAATCGACATGCTAAATCAAACTATAACCTACGTTCTTGTACGATAACAGAAAACTGGCTAGCAGAAGGCAGAAGAAACAGCATCACAGTTGAGCTAGCTAGCACCATGATAGCTAGCCTCTTAAATTGTCAATGAAATGGTGTTAGCTATCTTACAATTAGCATATCTGATTTACTGGCTAGCTAGCTAATGTATAAACACATTTTGATTTAGTATTTGCTAGTTAAACTTTAATACCATAGATCAAATATATTTACCCTAGTAATATCATCAAAACTTACTTGACTGGATATAGTCCTTGGGCTCTGTAGTGTGGCTTCAATAGTCCTGCTGTAGTAAGTAGCCTGCAGTAAGTAGTGTGCATGTGATTGAGGAATGTGCAGGGAAGAAATTCAACTGAATTTGCATTAAATCTGGTTGTTTTAACCAAGATTATGTTGCAAGAAGTTTTTTGTTTTTTTTACCTACATTTAAGTTCCCTGTTATAGACTAACTTGCAATTTTGCAAATTTCCAGTTTATTCCCATTAATTCCCACATATTCCCATTATTATCCATGGAAAGTTTCCAACTTTGAAAATTCCTGAAATTTTGCAACCTCACTTCCAAATGCACCATATGGTGTAGTTTATACATATTTAGCCAATATAAAATCAATCACTAAATTAACTATTTCTATATACAATTGTACCAATAGGAAGTAATTCAATTAGAAATAAATAAGAGAATGTCCCATCCAGAGGGAACACTAAACACCGTAATGGTGACTTCAAACGAAACACCATTTTCCCATAATGCAGTGCTGTCTTCAAATGTCTTTTTTCACAATAATTTGCTGTGCTGTGACAGAAAATGACAGAGCCTGCATTGATTTTACAGTACAATTCTGAAAACAGAATTTTATTGTAAGAAATTACTGTTAAATCTTTTAAAATTCTGGCAATTTTTGTAAAAAAAAAAAAAAAAAACTTTACTAATATTATAAGCGAACCTCAAGGAACATATTCAAATAATAAAAAAGCCATGTTATGACCCCTTTAACTAACTACACGCCATTTGTTTTTGTTTTTTTGTTTTGTTTTTTTTAACTTGACACAGCGTCTAAAAAATGCAGCGCTTCCGTGAGAGAGGCCAAAAACACAGAGAAACATGACGCAGTTGTCCAAAGATATATATCTAGCGAATGTTTACTTGGAAAACGATTGAAAAACACCGCGAGCGGACGCAAAAACATGTTCAGTTTGAACAGCCCCTTGTTCACATGACACAGCACTAGCTCAAGTTCCTCAAAAAGACAGACTTTTGTTTCAGTTAACTGTAGGTGAATTTACACTGTATCCAGCGCTGTATTCTTAAATATCCCGATACTGTTTTACTGTGTGAGAATCTGCTCCAAATGATTCAGTGAGAGAGCTCTTAATGAACTGTACTCAATCACGAATCGATTCAGACCATTTTGCAAGTACGTTTGGCCAATTCACTTAAAAGAACTGACTCAAAATAATTATTCATTCGCAAACTGGGCATCGCTAGATCTTTTAATCAGCCAACAGAAATACAGGACACATTTCATGATTGGTGAAATATTCTGAGAGTAAATATTTCTCAGGACAGTCGGAGCGTTCATGGTACGCACAGTGTGTAGGGCCGTACAGCTGCAGGCGCCACTGCTACATGGCTACCTCATAAAGTTTTTTATGAGAATGCCCAAAGTGTGCACAGCTGTAATCTAGGCAAAGGGTGGCTACTTTGAAGAAGCTAAAATAAAAGATTGTTTTTATTTTATTTTTACTTTTTTACTATTCTAAATTTCCCATATTACCATTTGAGTTATTTCATAGTTGTGATGACTATACTATTATTGTAAATTGTGGAAAACAGTAATAGTTAAGAATGAGTAGGTTTATAAACTTTTGAAAGGTAGTGTAGACAAAATCCGATACTGAAACAATTTTAAAGAGGATACAACTATGCACTGAAAAGGTGGTGCTTTAAAGAAGTATTGACGCACACAACAAAATCACTGGTATTTTTATGGATATGTAAATTTTGTTACAGTAAATGTTACTTCTGTTCTTTACTTATTGCAGGGGGTTTTGGGCACTAGGGCATACATTGCCACACAGGGCCCACTGCCAAATACTGTACTTGACTTCTGGAGGATGCTGTGGGAATACAACGTGCAGGTGAGCTCTTTACTATGCAGCATATGACTGTTTGACCATTTCACTGCCTGGGTAAAGCAGGTGCAGTTTGCTACATGAGCTTTCTTAAAAAAATAAAATAAAGTAAAATGTTGCAAAACAATATTCAAATAAGGAAGTTGAGGCCAAGGAAAAAATTCATATTGGTTTTTGACCAATGACAATGACACCTCAATGATAAATCAAATGCTGTTTGCTTTATATCTCTCTCTGCAGGTTATTGTGATGGCTTGCCGAGAGTTTGAAATGGGAAGGGTAAGTTGCAACTGACAAAGTGTAGAAACCCTCCTAGGGAAATGTTGAGAGTTACTCTGTCTTAAAGTAAACATTTTTATTAACCACATCCTTCTTGCCTCAGAATGGTGAGGAAATTCAAAGTACCAGCATGACAGCATGACATTTATCCTTTTTTTCTTGAGCCCCCGCCATTTCACAACTGTTGAGCTGCAGTGCTGCCATGCACTCTTGGTTCAGCGTATAATATCTCATAGCATACAATAGTTTAAGCTAAATGCTGCTTTTCCTCTTTCTTTCAGAAAAAATGTGAGCGTTACTGGCCAGAGTCAAAGGAGGATGTGTTTGTGTGTGAGCCCTTTAACATACACTATGTAAGAACTGCTTCCTCCCTCACTTACACCACACTTTCTGTCCTTGTGTCTAATTTGTGCTCAGTGATGTCTTCTCCAGCCTGCTTCTCAGTCCTTGTGTAATAGCCCTAAATCTAAAACACTAATATCTCTAATATCTATCTACACTCAGTGAGATGCAAATACTGTAAGATAATGAAAACATTGTTCTGATTAGTTTGATTAGTGTTCCTCCACAAAATATGACCATAATTTATTGGTGCATTGACCTTTATTACAAATATAACTAAAAATGTCAAGTTAAAGTTGCAAATTGTGCACTAGGATCTTTAAGCAGTAGTTCAGATCTTTATCCAGTTATTCACTTTTGACTGATAATAAGGGATACAGTAGTCAGCCGGTCATTCTGTAGCTGTCTTATAAAAGGTTTTATGCCCTCCAAATACAGTAAATTAAAATTCATACGTTTTTACTACAGTCAGCTAACAGAGTCGCAAGATGGCGGCAATTATTTTATTCAGACTTTTGCTATAGTATGAAAAAAGTGAGATCATGGAGTAATAGGAACGCCAGAAAAGCATGATACAACAAACTTTTTGTTTTCTTACTTGTGGCGTTTTCTAAAATTTTTACTACAGTCAGCTCACCTTTTTGAGTTTTGAGCCAGTTAGCAATTCTAACTTGCATAGGTATGAAAAGTTACTGCAGAGTGATATAAGCGACTCGGGCAGATTCACTAAGAATGCATTGCGCCCACTAAAAGCGGCAATTCAAACTGCTGAACGCAATTTGCACGCTCAATTCTGATTTGCGGTCCGTTTCTGAGTGCAATATAGCAGAGGATGCTGCAGACCACCGTATTTGACCCACCCTGTGGGTGTTGTGTCGAAGTCTGTTCCCCCTATGTTTTCCCAGTTAGTGTTCCCCGTAGCACCGTTAAACAATAAACATAGGGGGAACAGACTTCGACAAAGGGGAAACATAGGGGGAACAGACTTCAACAAAGGGGAAACAGACATCGACAAAGGGGAAGCATAGGGGGAACAGACTTTGACACAAGCCCCTATGTTTCCCCGGTTAGTGTTCCCCCTATTGCCGTTAAACATTAAACAAAGGGGGTAACAGACTTCGACACTAACCTAAGGGGAAACATAGGGGGAACAGACTTCGACAGCGGCATTAAAAATTAAACATAGGGGGACTGTTCCCCCTATGTTTAATGTTTAATGGCACTAAGGGGAACACTAACCGGGGAAACATAAGGGGAACAGACTTCGACACAACACTGGGATTGAACAGCATCACTTTGATCCAGACACCTGGATCATCTCTTAAACATGCAAAACGTGCGCTTGACGATACCGCGCATCTAGATACTATATGCCAGGTTATAACACTCCTCAACATCATTTGATGAGTATTTGATTAATTACTGCTGAAATGATCGGTTGAAAATGTTCACAAACATCTCTTTTAAATAATATTCATTTTACCACCTACTTTCATTTGGCGGTAATAGCATGACGTAAATTGCGCAGGCCAAATTGCACAGAGGCGTGTTTGTGTGGAAATGAATGATAGTGACTTAGACACAGTGCAATTTCAGTACTGATTGTGCCCCGTAAACGTGATTGCGGGTGGTTAGTGATTAAGATGCAAGTATTTGCACTGAAATACCACATGCAAAAGTGGAGCAAGTCAATCTGCCCCTCAGTATGTTTTTGTGGGAAACAGGAATTGTACAGTTTAGGGTTTGACAAATCAGAATCAAGTAGGGTACAATGGGGTTAAAAGCACTCATAAGAAAAATGTGGTATGTGTAGGCAATAGTATAAGCAATAGATTATATCAGTCAATGTGAGCCCACTTTGAGCCCCCAAATACTATCCTTTCACTTATTCGACAATTATTGGAAAACTTTTGATTTAATCACCTTGAACAAAACTAAAAATGACAAATAAGTATTTTGTCACAAAAATGTGATAATTTGGGGGATTTTCATTAGCTACATAAATATGAATCATTTGAAAAAGGATTAAAATCAAAGATTACATTACTCCAAAATCAACCTTTAGACATTGCACATTATGACCGCATGGATCAGGAAAATGTTGTTTTTATTTTTGTTTTAGTGTTTAGGGAGAAAATAAGAACCAGTAACTTTTAACTAGGGGGGCCTTTAGCCCTGTTGAACCCTATTCCAGAGAGCCTATTCCTATTGTAATTATCAAAACTAATATCTTCATATTAATGGTCAGATGAGCATTCCATGCACATGTTTGATCTTATAGGAGTCTGATGAGAATAAGGAAGAATATGTGTCAAGGACACTGAAGGTGACATTTAAAAAAGTAAGTATACTTTGACTTGACTGAACTGATAAATATGGTGGTTTTATGACTGAAAAACTTGGTTATCAGAATACATATATAACCCTGACTATTTCCAGGAGTCCCGGACCCTGAAGCAGCTGCACTATGTGAACTGGCCAGATCATGGAGTTCCTGACTCCATTCCGCCAATCTTGCAGCTGCTGCAGGACATGCGCATTTACCAGGATCATGAAGACGTTCCCATCTGCATTCATTGCAGGTGAATTCCTTTAGCTTTTATATGGGCTGCTGATGAATGATTTTTGTAATTTGCATTTGAGGGCTGTTCAATAGACCAGAAGTTATTGTTGTTGCCATGATGTAAAATTTTTGCTGGTCATAAACATTTCTGTTTGTATCTGTAACCATGAATTGACTATACTCAGTGCTCTCTGGTTAAAGAGAAAGAATCCTTGTTTTAAGACCCCACCACCATTTTGTTACAGGAAATGTGTAGGTGGTTGACCAACAACAAGCAAACAACACTCATATAATGCAACAGAGAAACTCTGCAATATGAGAATATATATTTGCTTAATACTAATTATTATCTGCTTGCAAAATTTAGCAATTCAATATTTTAAGGATTGTTTATGAATTTAACATTTAGTATGTAGTCTAATGTGCAAAGTCCAGATCCTCAAAAATAAATTAAGTAAAATATTGTATGTTGCATTGGTTGTTCGCCAGCCAAATGCTATGATCTTGATTTGATTATAATTTATATAAAAATTTAGAATTTAATTGTTTGGACAAACCTCAACCAATCATCTACACTAAAAAAGTGTTTTTGTTGGTTTGACAATTAAATTATGGACATTGGTTCCGCACAATGAAAATTAGTTTCTTTAATATAAAATTAAAATGTACTCTACTCAAATACTTTGTGTACTACCACCCCTGGAGTCGCGAGTTCGAATCCAGGGTGTGCTGAGTTACTCCAGCCAGGTCTCCTAAGCAACCAAATTGGCCCGGTTGCTAGGGAGGGTAGAGTCACATAGGGTAACCTCCTCGTGGTCTCTATAATGTAGTTCTCGCTCTCGGTGGGGCACGTGATGAGTTGTGCGTGGATGCCATGGAGCATAGCGTGGGCCTCCACATGCGCTACGTCTCCGCTGTAACTCACGCAACAAGCCATGTGATAAGATGCACGGATTGACGGTCTCAGACGCGGAGGCAACTGAGATTCATCCTCCGCCACCCAGATTGAGGCGAGTCACTACGCCACCACGAGGATTTATAGCGCATTGGGAACTGGGCATTCCAAATTGGGGAGAAAAAAATAAATACAATTTGTGTATTGTTAACCTAACTTAAATTTGATCTGTTCAGATAACTCTATTGAACCTTGCTGCTAGCTAGCAACAATCACATTAACATATTAAGTATATATTTTATACTATTTAACAAGATGGTGCAGCTGAGAATTCACAGATTCCCAATTAGTCATTATTCTGATGATTCCTCAGTATTTACTTCATGAAAAAAATAATACACTGATTTTCCAATAGGTAAGTACCCAACCTCGACCTAACCATTAGCTCCACTCTTCTCCACATTAGTGACCTCCAAAAAAATTAACATGATAGAAACTCCTCTAAACCTCATCATAACAGAACATTAAACACTAACAAGTCTCCTACGTGTTTCATTTTGCAAATAAATACATTAAAATAACCAACACACTCTCACGGCGAAATTGTCAGAATTCATACGACTTTTCTAAATTTGGCTAATTCGTATGATATCATGCGACTGCACTCATTTGAGTTCCTGTGACTTTCACGACAGCCAATAACATCGCTGGACATCATTTCCATCTAATACACGACAATTACTTGCTTCTGTCACACACAACAGCTTCCTGTCATGTTTACACACTCTGCTGATTGGTTAAGTTGAGATAAGTGTTTTGGGTAAGGGCATAATATTCATAAGTATATCCTTAACGTCTTGTGAGCGGAACTCGCACTTCCACATTAGACATTTTGCGCAATATAATTATGTTGTCATATCAAACATAAATGTATTTATTTGATTTCAAGTGTACTGGTTTAGTATTTTCAATAGAGCTGCTTTCCCTTTTTTTTCAGTGTAGTTTGACTAAGCTTTAGAACATTCATAAGACATTTAAATTAAAACAATACTGTTATGCATGTTTGCTTACAGGCTCCTATGGCAGTTTTGCCACAAGTAACAAGTGGCATGTTAAAGGAGATAATTGAAAAGGAAAATAAAATTAGTATAAGAAACCTGCATGCTAGGCCTCAAGTCCCGCCTTCAGAATCACACTATTAGAAGAAAAGCCACAAGACATGCAATTATACTTCTAGAGTCATTGGAAGATTTTTCTAACTTTCAGTTTTCAGTTTACTGTTCAGAAAGTTAATCCACAGTGCAGTGCCATTTAGTATGCTTTAAATGGCACACTACACTCTAGTGCACAGCAGTCTACCAATTCAAGCTATTTTATTGATAAAAGAGCATTGTGTTTTGACTGTCTCTTATCTTCCTGGGACTCTTTGGGGATTTGCAGTGCAGGCTGTGGAAGAACAGGTGCATTGTGCGCCATTGACTATACCTGGAATCTACTAAAGAGACAGGTAAGAAGCCAATCCAAAACATTCTCTTGACACTAAGCTTTCATTTTACTAGCATAAAAATCACAGAAGCACAAACATTCCTTCAAATTTACTGAAGTTCAGATGATACTCTTTGACCTGACAGGATGTTAATCAGATTTGCTCTTGTTTAGATTATTCTGGAGAATTTCAGCATTTTTGAGCTAGTAAAGGACATGCGTACACAGCGGCCCTCTGTGGTTCAGACTAAGGTGACCAATTCAGTTTCACTTTAAAGACACCATAAAGCATGTATGCAATTGTACTCCTAAAAGATTACCCTTTAGTAGATTTATGTAATTTAAATTTACAGTCTTCTGGGAAAACAGACGGAAAATACTGATGACTCACCACGCACTCTGGGGGTATATAAATTGTTATCCAATCAGATGCTCTCTGGATTGAGAATGTCCCTAATAAGGGACAAGCCATTCAAAATTTACCACCCAAACTTCCTGTTTCAATAATAATTACTTCAACACAATAACCTGTTTCTTAGAGCTTCCCTAATTTGCCTTTCCTCTCTGTCTATTAGGAGCAATATGAGTTGGTATACAGGACCATTAAATTGCTGTTTGAGAGATATTTGGCTGCAATGGATAAATCAAAACAAGAGGTTAGATAATGCACCATGATAACTCAGTATGCATATTTAATTCACTTAAATTGCGTAAATTAGCCTCAGTATTTCCCACTGACTTAGTTTTAACATTATGATCCACTGAGAGCCACAGCCAGAGCATTTGCTTATACTTTTGCTGTATAGCAGTTATAGGTTGGAAATTTGGGTTTAGTGAATCATGAACAATTCAATAACATTTATGATCAAAATAGGTTCCAGCTTCCCCCTCACCTATCCACACAATCAGTGAAAGTGAGCTCTTAGATTTCAGCAAACCAGATTTAGAGACTGGGACCGACTTTCGAGCGTTGCTTCAGACTGAACACAGGTAAGAGGATGCCTGTGTTTTAATGCTATTTATCTAGATCTTAAAGCTGAAGTGTGTAATTTCTGTCCCACTACCATCACCAAAAATAATTGACACCCCCATCTGCCATTGGTTGAACAAACAGATAGTACCACCTTTAACTCACACCATTTTGAGTCAATGTCGCTGTGTCAGGCTGGTCAGGATGCTCAAACTAACAGAGCAATGTTTTGAAAGTGCCGCAGAGTTCAAACATTTTGAGGATGGCATATTTACTTGTCACTGCATGTTAAAGGGATAGTTCACCCAAAAATGAAAAATCTTTCATCATTTACTCACCCTCATGCCATCCCAGATGACAGTCTTCCTTCTACTGAACACAAATGAAGTGAATGGTGGCCAGAGTTCTGAAGGTCCAAAATTTCACATAAAGGCAATATAAAAGTAATCCATAAGACTCCAGTGGTTATATCCATATCTTCTGAAGCAATATGATAGGTGTGGGTGAGAAACCTTCAGAATTCTGGTCACCATTCACTTGCATTGTATGGACCTACATAGCTGACATATTCTTCTAAAAATCTTCATTTGTGTTCTGCAGAAGAAAGAAAGTCATACACATCTGGGATGGCATGAGTGTGAGTAAATGATTAGAGAATCTCATTTTTGGGTGAAGTATTCCTTTAAGCTGAGAGTTTGTACTTAAAACATGAAAAAAAATATGGTTTGCCAATATGTCAAGAACATGTATCTTGTTTTAAGAATGTTTCAATTTTTTACTGGAAAAACAAGAGCAAAACACTGATAAAAAATATATTTTTTAAGTGTATACTTGATCATGATGCCTCATAATGAAATCTGTTGATTTGGTTGTTTTCATATTTCTAATAGGAATTATGAAAAGAACATTCCTATGGATGACTACAATCACATTACTCAGAAAGTCACTTCTTGGACACAGCCTCATTTACCACCACTCAGCCCTGGAGCTGTTTCCACCAAACATACTCCTGCAGAAATGTTTAATACAACTTGTGAATGGGCCCAGATTAAAGAAGACCAGAATCCATTTATAACACAGGCTCCTCAAAAAGACTTTACGATCTGTGAAACTCAAAGATCTGAACCATCCACTAACCACAAAACTGATCCTACCCAAGCTGCATGTTCAAATTATCCTCTCAGCCTAGTACAAGAGCTGAAGCCAAGTCTGAAGCATTTGGAGAGGGCAGAAAACCAAGATGATAGTCCTGTTGCTGAAGATCCCAATCGTGTTATCCCCAGCAGCCTCTGCCTCACTGTGGATGATCCATATTTTGGTCCTGAGTTTCGATCATCTGGCGAAAGTCCCAGTGTTATAGAGCCTACAGCCCCTGGAACATGGATTGAGAACCCTTGTTTCACAATACCTAGTTTAGCACTTAATAATCAGGCTTTAGAAATGCCAAAACATGACTGCAATGACAAAGGTATGCAAACCTCAAACACAATGAAACTGCAAGTATTTGTATGATCTGTGTAATTGGTTTTCTCAACAATGATTCCATTGAATCATGATCATTTTGTGTTTTTCATTTTGTATTTAGGTGTAAATACACCTTCATCTGATGAGGACTCTCCCCCTCCTTTGCCCGAGCGAACCCCAGAGTCTTTTATACTGGCTGATGAAATCAACGGTTAGTCCAATTTAAAAACTTTAAAGTGACAGCAACTTTACATTCCATTTACACTTTTAATGTGTACACAATATCCATTCTCATCTCTGTCAACTGACATTTCAAGCCATTAACCAATCAAATATAGTTACAGACACTTTTTCTTAGCATTAGAGGTGTTTAAAAAAAAAAAAAAAAAAAAAAAATTCTGCTTATGTTGCACTGGATGATATGGCAGCAGAAGCATGAATAGTTTTTAGTTAGCAATGCCATTGTAGAAATGCGCTATTCGCAGTCAGCCATGATTAATTTATTCTGTGAGTGGAAGTTTCTGATAATAGATTACTGAGATAAAATGTTTAATATTTGGCTGGTCTTGTGATCTCAAGTTGTCGGCCCCCATGAGACAGACCAGCTTCCTGTAAAATAAATGGCTTTTATTTGACTACTGATATGGCCGGAGTCATACTTTAGGGGTAAAACTTTTTTAATGAAGAAAAAATTACTAAGTGCACTTTAAAACTCCAGAGACCCTGTTCTTCTGCGTGGACATTACGTTTTGCTTCGCTATAAGTTATAATTTCATTTAAACCAACTGATTCAGGAGACTCTAGGAAGTAAATAAAGAGTTAAACTTTCGACATACGGAGTCATGTGACAAAACAACATGGCGCCGAGCTCAGCTAAGTTTGTCTTTGGGAGAAACGGCAACAAAATTACATCTGGTAAAAAACCTCATTAAGTTTTTACATTAAAACCCTTTTTGAACCAAAAGAGTAGAGTCTCTAGTTTCATCTGATATGGCATTAAAACAAATGTTTTTATCCATTTATAGCAAAAACGGTACGTGGATGACCACATATGTGGACTATAGGCAACTTTTCCTTAAAATATCCTAAATATACTCAGCATTATCACACTGAGAATCACTGGATGCATCCAAGCTGGAAAATTTCACTTTCAGAGGCTGTATACAGAGTTAGGATGAAAATAAGGTGCATTTTAAACTGTTCTGAGACAAGTGCGGACAGACGGCACACTACGGTTACATTTCCTAATAAGGGAGCAGGGTAGGGCTGCACCAGCTGTGCGTAAAGTCTCACTTAAGCTGAAACGTAAAGTTCACACTAATGGCTTAATAACTACTAGTTAGTTTGTAACGAAGTCAGTGCTTAATTTGGTTGCACCACCTGTTCTTAAGGCAAGACTTAACTAGTAGGTTGTAAGCTCTCCGTAAAGTAATGCGTAGTCACATAATATGACTTTTACTTGTATTGATCCAATAAGCAGTTTTCAAATTTGTACACAGAAGTGTTAAAAAGCCGTCAATTTCAGTTTGATCTCGTTACGGTTGATGTTCAAACCTTGTTTGCTCATGTAATTGTCAGCTGTAATAAATTATATCACCATTAAAATATGATACATAATAAAAGAAGAATTCATTAAAGGTATATTTAGCCTATGTAAATAACAATATTTAATAACTGTATCTAAAATGAATAAGGGCAATAAATAAATAAATACTAATACAACAGGCTGGAAAAATAGACATTTAGTCATTTTAATATCTTATATATTTCGTATATGTGGAAACTTGACACCGGGCGGAGTACACAGGAAAGTGCACCATTAGATCGGTTTCATGCTGAAGAAGTAAGTTTTTTTTACATGCTTTCTCCCTTAAATTTAAACGCATGTTATGCAACATCATCATATATGTCAAAAGGACTGAAGCCTGTCAATCAAAACATGAGTTCATTGATGTTATTAAATGAGTCTGCTTTTTTATTCCATCCGTTACTCCTGGTCTGAGGCTTCCGTAAATAATTAGTTTATATGTAGTGTTACGTTCTACCTAAGTTTAATGGTGCAATGCTCAAATATTTAGTTGTGTGTAAATTGTGACTTAGCGCCCATTTATGCCACAACTAGGCTAAGTTGTAACTTACGTATAGCCGGTGCAACCAGCCCAAGGGGAGCATCCTATAGTTTTCCTATACAGCAAAGTGCATTTACTCCTAACATCAAGTCAAAAGTTCATTTTTAAGCTGCAGATGAAGTTTGGTCCACTCAACATGTTTGGCAGACATGGGACAATGGTAATCAGTCCATAGATTCAGGATTTATAATGTATAATTTTATTTTAACATGGTTGTCAGTGATTGGATGATGTTGGCCATTATTTAAATCAGAATTAATTATGCTAATTTCTGATGTAATGTCTGTAGCATCTCAAAAACACGAATAACCGACGCTCCTGAAAACATAATAAACAATTTGATAAAAAAAAAAAAAAAAAAAAAAAAAAAAGACTTTCTACTGCTTGGTATTATTTAACATTTCTCAACTTAGTACCACTGTCCACATGTGTGAACATCATATTTTAGGAAAAACATTTGGCCTAAAAATATATATATATATATATATATATATATATATATATATATATATATATATATATATTTTTTTTTTTTTTTTTGCACTATTGCAATACTTTTTTGGGCGACTAGTTATAAATCAAAAAGAGGAATGAAAAATGCACATGGTAGTCACTCTAAAGGAGATGTATTCAGTCTAATAGTACAGTACATGGTCTTTTGTTTCCAGAAATCAACGAAAGCTGTGACCAGATAACACTGGTCATTCCAACCAATTCAGACACAGAGAGTGTCAACAGAGGTGAGCGGTATACAGACTTTTTAGTCTAGATTAGATAGATTTCTCAAAAGCTGTACAAAAATGTGTGTAGTGGTCATCAATGGACAGCAGCTGTAAATGTTTCTCTTTCTCCAAAAAGATAACCCCCCCTCACCTGTACCCCCACTGCCTGAGAGAACTCCAGAGTCCTTTGAATTGGCCACAGATGAGGGTATGGCAATGCTGGGGATGGGTGATGTAAAGGAACTGATCAGATCACTTCCTTGAAACACATTTTGGTACTTTAACTGATTCTGTTGTCTCTTCAAACAGATCTGGTACAAAATGCAACACAGGAAAAGCCACAGGATATTGTAATGAGAGTTGGGAAATCCTCAGAATGGTCTGGGAAAACATCTGAAGCTCAGACAGATATGAAGCAATCTTGGTCCAGGAGCAAGGTGAGCTGTTGCTTGGCTGTCCATGTATAGACTAATAAGGATACATTTGAATACATGCAGTGCAAATATACACTACATGGCCAAAAGTATGCGAATACCCCTTTCTGATTAACAGCTATTTCAGCTACACCCATTACTAACAGTTGCATTAAATCAAGCATTTACTTTGCAATTTCCTTAGGCAAACATTTTGTCTGATCTCACCAAAGTTCTGTTCAAACATTTAGTGGAAAGCCTTCCCAGAAGCTGTTATAGTAGGTAAAAATGGAGGACCAACTCCCTGTTAATGCCCATGTTTTGAATTGAAATGTACAACAAACACATTTGGGTGTGGTGTTTGGGTGCACAGTTCACATAGACTTGTCCATGTAGTGTAGTATAAACCAAGAAGCAACAACCTGGGGCCGGATTAACAAAAATCATAAGGAAAAAATAAGAAAGTTGTGGACTAAGAGTAAAAAATAAGACCAAAATATATTTAAAATAGTAACTAAAATGAAAAGTAACAGGCTTATTCCCTTTCTTTCAGAGCTTAAAACTTAGAATGTCACTTCCTGGTAAGTGAAGTCAAATAATATCCATCTCTAAATTCAGCAAACAATTGCAGCATTATTTTGCAGAAGATTTCTGAGCCTATGCACTACAGCACACCAACAAGATATTTATTTTGGCTACTCAGGATCAGAATATTTCTGACAATTTCCTTGTTTTGCAGCCTCGCCATCTACTCCATTCAGCCCTTTTCCAATTACAAGTCACACCCCTCCTCCCCTACTGCACAAACCTCCACAGAGTAAGACTCACATGCATTCAAGAAAACAGGAGAATAGTGCAAAATTGTAGCACTCTTTGCAAGAGACTTATTTAAGTCAGAATGTGCTCTGCAGGAGGCCACAGTTACAGACATGGTGTGTGTTTAGCTAGATTATTAATCGTAAGCAAATCCGCAGTATTTAGTGCAATGCTAAAATGCATCTACCTACAGTGATGCCTAGAAAAACTATTCAAAGACTATTTGTTTTTTAGATTTTTGGGGATCAAGTTCATCTGATTGGCTGATTTCAGCACTATGATTCAGATTTGTCCACACAGAATTCGTGATATCGCGAAGTAGATATATAATTCTAAGATAAATATAAGAATATTTATATTTATACTTATTTATATTGATATATTTATACTTATTTATATTTATATACTATATATTATTTTTTATTTATATGCATATAAGTATATAGATATAATTATAAAGTTATACATATATAGTCTCAAATGCTCTGTTTTACCAATATGTAATTGTCAAGGAATTATAAACACATATCTAAAAACAATGTCAGCATAAAACTGTTACAATACAATATCTGATTATTTAGAAGAACATCTTCTGATGACCAGTTTGGTTATTCTGCACTTTTATGCTACCTCGTTTCAAATCACTGATAATTAATTACACAACTTCAAAATAAATTTTAATAATAACTTTATTCTCTATGTCTAACATGTTTTCCATGTTTCAGAGTAACTGGTCTCAGTTATAAACAAAACACTGAAATATAAACAATATTCTTAAAGGAATATTCTAGGTTCAAAACAAGTTAAGCTCAGTCGCCAGCATTTGTGGCATAATGTTGATTACCACAAAAAATTATTTTGACTCGCCCTTTTCTTTAATAAAAGCAAAAATTTGGGTTACAGTGAGGCACTTACAATGGAAGTGAATGGGGCCAGTTTTAAAGGCAGAAATGTGAAGCTTGTAATTTTATAAAAGCATTTACATTAATTCTTCTGTTAAAACTTGTGTTATTTGAGCTGTAAAGTTGTTTAAATCGTTATTTTTACAGTCATTTTAGGGGTTTGGTGTTTGTTGACATTACAGCATGTAAGATATGTACAGAATTATGTTCAGTGGCTCCGTGGTTTGTTGGCTTTTTAAGCAGCGCTGAGGTGACTTGTTTGTAAACTCGTTCCCATAGTATTTTTATCAAAAAAGTGCCGAGGCTATGAAGTTTGTTCTACAACCGCTGAAAAAATACGTTTAAGGAAGTTGGAAGTTCCGCAAGTATACTTTTAGTTCATTAATTTAATATACAGCCAGCTTTATAAAAAAAAAAAAAAAAAAAAAACTAAACATTACTTCTCCTGTTTTACTTCACTTCCCAACACCACATAAGCAGACCTCTGAAACAATCTTAAAATTTCACTCTTTCATTATGAATATGGACTCACTGTATGCTGTGCTGTTTTGTTTCATAAAGAATGTTCAACTCCCCCGCTCCCTAAAAGGACTCCAGAATCTTTCATTTTTGACATGGACAAAGGTGCAGTATGTTTTATTTTATTTATTTTTATTTATTTTTTTCATATACTGGAAATCCCAGTCAATTTACATTATACAGAAGAACTGAATTGAGCAAATACTGTACATTTTTAGATGAGAAAGTTTTTTTTCTTTAAAAGTGCCCAACAACAGCGCCCCCTGTTTGCCATCTGAGACAGAGCAACAGAGACTGAGAGTGGGCACGTCATCTGAGTGGTCAGGCAGCTCCCAGCCCAGATCATTGTTGGATCATTCGTGGACCCGAAGCAAGGTTACTCCCCTTTTACTCTAAATGTTATATGTAAATGTGAAAAGAGGACAGACATTTAAACGTTTATGTATATATATATACACACTACCGGTCAAAAGTTTTGAAACGCTTGACTGAAATGTTTCTCATGATCTTAAAAATCTAGAAATTAGTTTTGTAGACAAAAATATAATTGTGCCACCATATTAATTTATTTCATTATAAAACTAAAATTTAATAAAAAATAAAAAAAAGTTTTTGAAATGGATGACTTGGACCAAATAATAAAGAAAAGCAGCCATTAAGTGCCCAACATAGATGGGAACTCCTTCAATACTGTTTAAAAATCATCCCAGGGTGATACCTCAAGAAGTTGGTTGAGAAAATGTCAAGAGTACATGTCTGCAAATTCTAGGCAAAGGGTGACTACTTTGAAGATGCTAAAATATAACAGTTTTGATTTATTTTGGATTTTGTTTAGTCACAACATAATTCCCATAGTTCCATTTACAGCCCCAATTCCAAAAAAGTTGGGACGCTGTGTAAAATGTAAATAAAAACAGAATTCAATGATTTGCAAATCTCATAAACCCATATGTTATTCACAATAGAACACAGAAAACATATCAAATGTTTAAACTGAGGAAATGTACCATTTTAAGGAAAAAAATAAGGTAATTTTGAATTTGATGGCAGCAACACGTCTCAAAAAAGTTGGGACAGGGCCATGTTTACCACTGTGTAGCATCCCCTCTTCTTTTAACAACAGTCCGTATATGTCTGGGAACTGAGGAGACCAGTTGCTGGAGTTTTGGGAGAGGAATGTTGTCCCATTCGTGTCTGATACAGGATTCTAGGTGCTCAACAGTCATGGGACTCCTTTGTAGTATTTTTCGTTTCATGATGCACCAAATGTTTTCAATTGGTGAAATGTCTGAACTGCAGACAGGCCAGTTCATCACCTGGACTCTTCTACTATGAAGTAATGCTGTTGTAATAGATGCAGTATGCGGTTTAGCATTGTCTTGCTGAAATATGCAAGGCCTTCCCTGAAAAAGACGTCGTCTGGATGAAAGCATATGTTGCTCTAAAACCTGTATATACCTTTCAGCATTGATGGTGCCTTTCCAGATGTGCAAGCTGCCCATTCCATAGGCACTAATGCACCCCCATACCATCAGAGATGCAGGCTTTTGAACTGAGCGCTGATAACAAGCCTGATGGTCCCTCTCCTCTTTAGTCTTGGAGGATGCAGCGTCCATGGTTTCCAAAAAGAACTTCAAATTTCGATTCGTCTGACCACAGAACAGTTTTCCACTTTGCCTCAGTTCATTTTAAATGAGCTTTGGCCCAGAGAAGATGGCAGCGTTTCTGAATCATGTTCACATATGGCTTCTTCTTTACATGATAGAGCTTTAACTTGCATTTGTGGATGGCATGGCGAACTGTGTTCACAGACAATGAGTTCTGGAGGTGTTTCTGAGCCCATGCAGTGATTTCAATTACAGAATCATGCCTGTTTTTAATGCAGTGCCGTCTGAGAGCCCGAAGATCACGGGCATCCAATATTGATTTTCTCCCTTGTCCCTTGAGCACAGAGATTTCTCCAAATTTTTGGAATCTTTTAATTATATTATGTACTGTAGATGATGAGATATTCAAAGTCTTCACAATTTTACATTGATGAACATTATTCTGAAATTGTTCCACAATTTATAGATGCAGTTTTTCGCAGATTGGTGAACCTCTGCCTATCTTTACTTCTGAGAGACTCTGCCTTACTAAGATACTCTTTTTATACCCAATCATGTTACTGACCTGTTGCCAATTAACCTATTTAGTTGCAAAATGTTCCTCCAGCTGTTTCTTTTTAGTAACACTTATCCAGCCTTTTGTTGCCCCCGTCCCAACTTTTTTGAGACGTGTTGCGGCCATCAAATTCAAAATTACCTTATTTTTTTCTTAAAATGGTACATTTCCTCAGTTTAAACATTTGATGCAAAAATCGTTGCATTCTGTTTTTATTTACATTTTACACAGCATCCCAACTTTTTTGGAATTGAGGTTGTAAGTTATTCCATAGTTTTGCTGACTTTACTATTATTCTAAAATGTGAAGAAAAAAAATTATAAAAAAGAATGAGTAAGTGTTTCAAAACTTTTGACCGGTAGTGTATATATATATATAATGTAACCTACGAAAGATAAACTGTAGCCCAAAAAGTATTTGTACACTGAAGCCACACTTAAAAATATATAAATGTCTTTGCATTATATAACAAAATATCAGACCAAGTGGCATTTATGTGAGGAAAAATATAGCACAAACACTTATCAAGCAAAATAATTTACAAAAAATATTTGTTAGGTTTGCAATGCTAAAAAGATATATTGTGCAAATTCAAGACAAAAACTGATTGGAAACTTTCTTGTTGTCAGACATGGAACATTTTCTTAGTTAATGTTATAAACTACACCTGTAGTTACATGTCTTTGACACCTGCATGAACTTGAGCGTAACTGACTTAATGCATCCACTGAAATAATCTTGGTTTGGTATTTTTTTTTATTTAATGCAATGACATTAAGACATTTTTAATGAGACTTAAATGTCCAAAAGTGTCCAAAAACCTTTTGGGGCCACTATATGACTGTATCTTTTCATTTATTTTACAGACAGACAAAATATATACACATCTATATATGTGTCTGTATGTGTGTGGTTTTTTATTTTTTATTTTTTTTTTATGTACACCTTCTTCTGTTTTTCCACATAGCATAATGATATCATGATGTATGAGCCAGTGGAAAATAACTTAAAGCTATACATAGGTTTACTGTGCTTTGACTTTCCTCTTGTATCATCATTGCTTAACTCAGTCTTGCCGATTCTTACATGCTTTGTAAGCTAAAATGTGTCATTTTCTAACAGAGTGTGAGAGCAAAAAGTTTGACACAAGGTATGTTGATGTTTCCACTGTCCTCCCACTACACTAGTGTCATTAAAACACAATGTGTACAAGCAAATTCTACCTCTGAAATCCAAAGCACTTTAGTGTTTGTGAGTGTAAAACAGATATAAAAAGAGCACTTGATTATTTGATCAGCGTGTTTGCACAGCTGTGTTTAATTTTACAGTGCCTCTATCTGTGGCTCCATTGACTCCACCAGTCTCTATAACCATGGCAACTGGAGGGCGAGGTGAGTGACAGCATAAATCCGTTGACACTGACTGATATTAGGTAACAGGAAACTGCATAACCCTGATTAAGAAACCTTAGTGATTGAGCTCACCCTATGTCCAATACAATAGAGAACCAAGCAGAACATAACAGCCAGCCAGTAGCAGGTGGACCAACAGAGAACCTGTCAGACAGAGGAGGAGAGAAGACTTCACTGGTCAACAAGGCCAGGACCAAGGTTCAACTCTAAAGTCTCTGTATAGAGCGCAAAAGTCTTTACAGACTTCTTTTCAGCCGTCTTAAGTTCCGGAAGTATTTTTTCATTGGGATTTTATAAATTCCTCTGTGAAAGCGTTCTAAGCCACGAACCAAACAAGCAAAAGAAAAACATTTATTTGAAAATCTGACAAAAAGATGAAAGTACAAGACTTACTTAAAGGGATAGTTCACCCAAAAATGAAACTTCTCTCATCGTTTACTCAATCTCATGCCACCCTAGATGTGTGACTTTCTTTCTTTGTAGAACACAAACGAAGATTTTTAGAAGAATATCTCAGCTCTGTAGGTCCATACAATGCAAATGAATGGTGGCCAGAACTTTGAAGGTACAAAAAGCATATAAAGGCAGCATAAAAGTAATCCATATGACTCCAGTGGTTAAATTAATGTCTTCAGAATCGATATGATAGGTCTGGGTGAGAAACAGATCAATATTTAAGTCCTTTTTCACTATAAATTCTCCTCCCTACCCAGTAGATGGCGATATCCATGAAGACTGCAAATCACCAAAGACAAAAGAATAATTTAAAAGTGAAAGTGGAGATTTAAAGTAAAAAAAGATTTACATTTTAATAGGCATAAATTTAGGCTTTATCTTCTACCATAAATCCATTCATTCATTATAAAACCGTTAATATGCAGAATTAGGAACTGCGGAAATGCCACTAAATGGTTGGGTAAAAACAGCTTTGATAACTGTTAATTGACTCCTGCCTGTACAATTGTAATTCAAATTCAAAAACATTGTGAAACATGAAAAGCAGATATTATCAATATTGCACATGATTAATAAATCCGTCGTGTGGATTACTTTTATGCTGCCTTTATGTGCTTTTTGGACCTTCAGAGTTCTGGCCGCCATTCACTTGCATTGGGAGGACGTACAGAGCTGAGATATTTTTCTAAAAATCTTTGTTTGTGTTCAGTAGAAGAAATCAAGTCATACACATCTGAGATGAGAACATGAGGGTGAGTAAATGTCGAGAGAATTTTCATTTTGGTGTGAACTTTTCCTTTAACGTCTGTCATGAAGGAATGCAATGCAAACCCATGAAGCATTGCGAATGGTGTAATCGAATTAAAAATGATGGAAGAAAATAAAACTATTGATTTAATGTAGTTGATTATAAGTATAGAATTAATTTATGTAAAGTCTATTGCAAAATATTCAGATATATACAAATATATACAGTAAGTAGTTTGAGAGTGTAGAGACTGACTCAGATGCCTCATTCGCAGTGCATCATGCAGCGGCCGGACACTGCACTGCTCTGTTTGTTTTATTTATTTATTTATTTTTTTAAATGTAGTTGAAATAACATAGACTAAATGCTTCAACAGAAGCATATACCATTGATTAACAACCTTGGAGCTCTGTGTGTAAAAGTTTATAAGTTAACATTAATAATCAATTTCCCTATGGAAAGAATAAATAGGATTTTACTTCCGGAACCAGACTGTTGCGCTCCATTTGATACATGTAAAGTGTATTATGTACAAATGTCATAGTAACCATCCCATAAATGTTTTTCTTGGCTACAAAAATCCTGTTTATTGATAGCCTTGCTGAAATCTTAGACCAGCCTAAACTGGTTTAGGCTGGTCTCCCAGCCTGGCCAAGCTGGTCTTTAGCTGGTCTGACCAGTTGAAAAGTGCCCATAACCCCCCTAAAACCAGCTAACAGACCAGCCTGGGAGACCAGCTAAGACCAGCATAGGCTGATTTAAGATAATTATGCTAGGAAGGAGCAGGGAGCTTAAGCCAAATAAATAAATAATTATTTTTTAATCCCTTTTTATTGATAATACAAAAATCCTGTTTCTCAGGAAATATACACATACTTGTGCTGTAATGTCCTGCAAGTAGCTTTGGAATGCACAAATATACAAATAAATTTGTATTTTCCTTTTGTTACAGAGCATTAAGTTTTTGAAAGGAAGACAGAAGCGTATGTATTATAATTAATTAGGTTTTTCTTGTTGATACAGCTAATTCTATTAAATTGAAGTGAGACTTTAATAATGCATATCAAATGAAGTATAAACAACTGTTGGTGACTACATCAACTGTCATTTGCAGCAAAAATAGCCCCACCTCCAGCCCCGCCCCAGTTTGTTCCACCCCCCTATGCTGCCTCTGCTGGATTCTTATTTTGTAAGTTATTGTTCCCCTTGTCATATTTGTTTACATATTTATTTTTTAAGTATTATTACCTTGAACCTGACTGTTACTAGCTGTGAAAGACCCCATGAAATCAAAATGACTGTTTTGTGGATTTTAGTCCATGTGTGTTTTCTTTGACGTCATCTACACTCACTGACAACTTTATTAGGAACACTATGGTCCTAATAAAGTGCCCGTCATGGTCTTCTGCCTCATTGTTCGATGTGATGTGCATTCTGACATGCTATTCTGCTCACTGCAGTTGTACATAGTGGTTATTTCTGTTACTGTAGACTTTCTGTCAGCTTGAAACAGTCTGGCCATTCTCCGTTGACATTTCTCATCAACAAGGCGTTTCCATCTACAGAATTGCTGATCACTGTATGCTTTTTGTTTTTGGCACCATTCTGAGTAAATTCTAGAGACTGTCGTGCGTGAAAATCTCAGATCAGCAGTTACAGAAATACTCAAACCAGCCCGTCTGGCATCAACAATCATGCCATGGTCCAAATCACTGAAATCACATTGTTTTCCCCATTCTGAAGGTTGATGTGAACATTAACTAAAGCTCCTGGCCTCTATCTGCATGATTTTATGCATTGCATTGCTACCACGGGACTGGCTGATTAGATAATTCCTAATAAAGTGCTCAGTGAGTATATCTACTAGTGTACTCCTAAACATTGACAAAATTACATTTTAGCAGACATACACATTTAAAATGTATAGTCTTCCACTTTCTGAAAAACGTACCAAAAATATTGATGACTCATGTCACACTACACAGATCTTTGTCAAATGTTTTAGAATGACAATGCAACCAAGCAGCAGATAGCAAATCATGGTTAATGGCTGTGATGAGATATCACAGCCAATAGCTAAAGGCTATTGGATATTTAATAATAATAATAAAAAAGGGACAAGACCTTCGATATGTTCTCCCAAATTTCCTGTTATAACACAGGACAAAAAACTGCACTAAAGTGATTTCATGGGGTCTTGATGGATAGAGTTGAAAAGCTCATGTGCTGCCACAAGATGGAGCTACTGTTATTCATATTCCCACAGTTCATGTTGATGCCTTCTAGTTTATAACATTGTGAAAACTTCAATTCAGATAATGACGCTGTTCTAACTCCACAGCTTTTGGACAACGTTTTGGAAAGCCGAAGGGGCCACGGAATAAGCCAGAAACATGGGTCTAGTTCATGTGGAAGGTGAACTGAAAGGGAGAACAGTCTTTCAGTACAATACAATAGGGACAGAAAGTCATGAAATATGGCTGCTTGCCAAAGATTTCTTTCAGTCTTTCAGGAAGAGGAGTGCTGTGGAGTTGCTGTGGAGTCTGAGGGACAGTAGCCCAACAACTGACCTCACATAATACACATACAAAATTGTGCTTTTGAAGATGACTTTATGAATTTTATGGCCATTTTAATGGAGTACATTAATGGAGTAAACTGTCTTTATGCAATCAATTAATTATTAAAATGTTTATAAATGAATCTAAACAAAATAATTTAAGGGATGAATGTATTGAGAAATACAAGTAATTTTGGATACTCCTCTAAATCTCATTGTACTGTAAACACAAATAAATGTCACTGTATTTTATCACAAATACACCTGAAGGGAACCAGGGCCAATCAAGCTTTTGTATTTTATATCCTGTTGGCCTCAGTAAATCGGTCTTTCCGAAAGAGAACTAAATGACAATTGATTGTGGATAACTTTTGTCAAGCTTATGGCCCCTGACAATGTTTGCTCATTTGAATATTTTCTACCTTTGCTGCAGTGATATAGTCCCTTTAAGAAATGCTTCACTTTGGTACACTCATAAAATGGTTTATTTAAAAAAATACAGAAAAAGTCTATGCATTCCATTGCATTTTTACACAATCGAAAAGATCCACATGACAGTTCTATTAAATGTAACTTAGCATTTACAAAACATTACTTTGACTATGTTCATAAATGACCATCTATCTGTCCTTAAAAATCAATGAAATTGAAAACTTTAATACAAATATCAAACAGAGCAAATAGTGAATCAAACTCACACAGAGCATGCCTTGATCCCTAAGTGGAGTTTTCCTATATTACAAACAACAATCAAAAAACCTGATCAACACAAAAAAGAAACTAGCTGCCAAAATCCAGAAGAAACACAGAACGCTTAACATCATGTTCATTTTAATATACCATGAAATCACCTTGGTAAGGTATAAAAGCATAATTGTGTTTGACTGAGCGGAGAACATGTCCCAAACCGTATGTATATAAGCATAAAATTATTAATAAATTGGTATTACTGACTTTAATAGGCATAAATTTAGGCTTTATCTTCTACCGTTAATCCATTCATTCATTGTAAAACCGTTAATATGCTGAATTAGGAACCGCGGAAATGCCACTAAATGGTGGGGGTAAAAACAGCTTTGATAACTGTTAATTGACTCCTGCCTGTACAACTGTAATTCCAATTCAAAAACAGTGTGAAACATGAAAAGCAGATATGATCAATATTGCACATGATTAATAAGTCTATACAGGTCAGATACTGCCAATTTAATTTTTTTATTTTTTTATTAAGCATTCTCATCATTTGGTGGCCAACAAAACTGTCCCCCTCAATTGCTTCTGGGCATGAAGTTTGAGGTCTCAAATATAGATTTTCTGAGACACAATAATAAATACCCAATTGTTACTTTAAAAAATTCAATTGCAATCAATGTTTTCTAAAACTGGAAACATCAATTAGTGTAATTGAAGATGTTATAAAAAGGCACTCATTTTTATGGGATGCATTTGATTAGAAAAAGCGATTACATAATTTTGTTATATCTATAATCCATGTAGACTGATTGGCTTGCTGGTGTGAAATTACATTCAAATCAGTCATTTGCGATCTTCGCCGTCAATGCAGATGCACAATTGCTGCCCATAACCCTTTTACAAAAATGAATGCCTGCTTTAAGACTTAATCCCATTCAAAAGAATGATACAACCACATCAACATGTGCAAAAACACTGACACGTAACCACACTTAAAAAGTGAATTCTAAATTGCACTCATCCAACTATCTTGGATAGCATAGTCAACCTAGAATGCTTATCATAGATTACTATGGACAATGTCAGTTCAAACACACTGGACATACTTTCTGATATTATACTCATAAATAATATTAAATGCTTTCTGAAGGAGAAAAACGGTTTGATCTGGGAAGCAACGCAACAGATTACGGCAATGGCAACATGCTAATTATTGTACAAGTGGAAAAAATAAGCCCGCTTATTACAGACAGGAATTTATTCATACCTTGTAATTGTAAATCGTAATGAGTTAATTCATATTTGCACTGTTTCTCAAAGATATTTAACAAATGCTTACAATGCCCGTTGTCCAGAGGCCAATAAAGCAAATCAACATATTATCAGAAAATGTGTGGGTTAAAAGTTCTCAAAATGGTACATTTTGTTCTCTAAAACTACTCTGATAAGCAGGATAATGTGTAACATCTAAACGGAAGCTTGTTTAAATGATGCAACTGAATTTAGGGACCGTTTCCTTACATAAAGCTCAGATTAGTACAAATCAGAATTATTTGTTGAGGACAGCATATGTTCAAAAGTGAATCAAATCCCAATAATCCAAATGTATGTGTTAGATCACTATAAAACTTTACAGTAAATGTAGTAAAGGAGACTTCACCAAATAAAAAGGCATTAGTATTTTGCCCCCGAGTACAGGTTTGGTTATTGTATTTCCATCTAATTTTCTGCTAATTTCAGATCACATACCCAGATTAAGATGGAATATGTCTGCTCCACAATAAAAATATAAAATATAACAAATCTGAAAAAGCAAAATGGCTTCTAAATACAATACAGACAGAAAACAAACATGACAAATGAATTAAAGATCGTGATATTAAAAGACTGCCATGACTATTCTGGACAGAAATAAATAATTAAACTTAACAAAACAACAACAACAACAAAAATCCTATTTCCTGGATACATGAGAGGTAATAGAATGCACAAGTTCCTCTTTGATAATTGCTGCTTTAATTACTCAGAGGAAAAAAGTCAACAAAAAAAAAAGAAGAAAAAAAAAAAAAAAAAAAGAATTGTCCTTCAAGCTAAGCAGTATAATCAATAACCAGAGAGCAATCAATGAAAAAACAAATATCTCTCACTTTAAACCAATATCTCATCTCTAGTCTAGCTTAAATACTTCAGCATGAGACTACACCATGGGAAAAATTAAGAATATTTCTCTTTTAAGGGAATAGCTCACCCAAAAATCACTTATCATTTACTCACCTTCATCAACATGAGGTTGAATGAATAATGACAGATTTTTCCTTTTTGGGTGAACTATTCCTTTAAAATATGATTGCTGCTCTCCACTTGTGACAGGCACTTTTTCTTATTTTTCCCAGTAAAAACCAATTAGGAGATCTACATGAAACACATGACAGACTTGGATACGACATGAAAAAAGTCCCTCTTGAGAGAGAATTCATCTCAAATATATAAACAAATATAAAACAATACTGAGTAATCAGCAAAAATATATTTCAAATTAAATACTTTGGCTGAGAAAAACCTAAAAAGTACTTGCAGGGTCATTTCTTAACCAAAATCTAAAAAATATACAGTCTAAATTTTAGGTAAAGTCCAGATATTAAATTTGTATACACTGTTGAATGCCAGTTAAATAACGTTCCACCCCTCTGCAAAAGTAAGGATTCGGAAGTCATTTAAGGAAATCCGTGGACCTGCACTGGGAACCACTGCTACTGCTGCTCAGTCGGGAGTCTGTTGGAGGCTCGACTGGAGCCTGTGGAAGCACTGGCTCTGGTGTGGGTGAGGACAAAGGGTAGGGTGCTGAGAGAGGGCTGATCTCAGGACAGAGAGCAGTGGAGGGAGTGTGGGAGGATTTAGCTGGCTGCGGAGTTGCAGGTTGTGGCTCTCTAGTTGGCATTGTGGGCCTCTGGAAAACCGGTTCCTCCATTTTTGCAACTCCATTTTGTACGGTGTCCATTTGTAGCTGAGCACAGGGGGTGATTTTGGTGTCGGGGTGAACAGGGGACAAGGAATATTGGGGTGGACAGGATGTGGAGCACAGGTCTTTAGTCTTAACCTCCTCTGACTCCTCGTCGGTGTGGTACTGCTTTAGGCGGATGTGCCAGGCGAGGCTGCACACGGCCGAGACGGTTTTGAACTGGTGGATGACGTTGCGGGGGATGAAGTAGATGTCATCATCACAGAGCTGCATGCGAACGTATCGGATGCCTTCCCTCCTTAACTGGTTGAGTTTGGCATCGTCCACCCACTGGACACACTGTTGAGAGAATGGCATTATGGGAATGCACGCAGCCATCTTTTAGACCTGCCTATTGCCATTTTCATCACATTTATGATTACTGAATAAGGATTTTTACTAATTTTAATTTTGTACTCACAAAGTGATATTTCTAGATGACAAAATACTAAGCATAACAAGAAAATGTTTATGTAACTAAAGAGTTTTCCCCAAGACATTTGATACATTTTTCATGACTTTTCCAGGCCAATTTTAAAATTTGCTAATATTTCCAGGTTTCCCAGTGTGGTCACATTTCCACACTAGATTATGATAATTTATTGATTACTGCTCAACAACCTACAGTATATGAGTAAAACCAGATCCTGTGATATTACAATAACCATAAAGATGGATTATTAACTATTTAACCACAGCAATCCATTACTAAATACAGTTAAATAAAATAAATGTATAATTTTATGTTTTAGGCCAATATTGTTGGCAAATGAGACTTTGTAATTGACATTATGTAATTCCTGTTTAGAATTAAATATTTCAATCAAACAGCCAGCACAAACCCCATGTAAGCTGAAACGTCTGTAAAGGGCAATAAAATTACAGCATAAAGGCAAC